>NC_133333.1:111381004-112014971 GCF_042186555.1 Aquarana catesbeiana | reverse complement strand
ATTGATCGATTTCTCTCGACTCAGGACCTCTATAATTTCTTGAATGTGCGCCATCCTAGGATGGCCACATTCTATGCACTCCCCAAAGCACACAAAAATCAGACTACACCTCCGGGTAGACCAATAGTGTCAGGTATAGGGTCTCTAACAGAAAATGCCAGCCGATTAGTGGACTCAATTCTTTTACCACATGTACTGGCCCTACCCTCATATATCAGAGACACAATGGACCTATTAAAACAAATTGAGGGGATGGTCGTGCCTCCTGATGCCCTGCTCGTGACCCTAGATGTCGAGGCTCTTTACTCGAGCATCCCTCACGAGCAGGGCGTCGGGATAGCACGTACCTTCCTTCGTGAGCAAACGCATCACCGTTGGGAGTATTGCGAATTCATCTTGAAGTTGTTTACATTTTATTTTGACGCATAATTGTTTTACGTTTGACGGATCCCACTTCCTCCAGGTACAGGGTGTGGCTATGGGCACTTGTTGTGCACCCAACTTATGCAACCTGTACCTGGGGGGGTGGGAACGTTCAATTTTCTCAGATGACAGCATATCACACTTGACTAGTCAGGTGATGTGTTGGATGCGCTTTATTGACGACATCTTTATCGTTTGGTATGGGTCTATGGAAAATTTGAACACTTTGGTCAATAAACTTAACTGCAAACTCGTTCAATTTGAAATTTACAGTATGCAGTGACCATTCAACATTACCTTCCTTGACCTTACAATCTGTAAAGATAATGATGGTAAACTGGCCACCTCTTTGTTCCGCCAAAGAGACAGCAGGGAATACTCTGCTACATGCGGAAAGTGCCCACCCATATACTCTGATACGCAGCATACCATATGCCCAGTACCTCAGACTCCGGAGAAATTGCACCTTTACAGAGGACTTTAAACTACAAGCTAAAGCACTCCATGAGCGTCTAAAAGCAAGGGGATACAGCAAATCATTACTCCGTCGTGCATACAACAGGGTATTGCGTCAATCTCGTAACACTTTACTGTACAACAAAAAGCTCCAAAAGTAAACACGATGGTTAGATACATCACAAAATACTCCCAACAACATGTTGAATACGGAATATCTTATTTAAACACTGGTCGCTATTACGCGAAGACCCGATCCTGGCCAAATACACAACCCCCACTCCCCACCATTACTTTTCGAAGAAGCAGATCCCTTAGGGACAAACTCACATCCAGCCATTTCAGTTCTACAACACAATCCCACCCGATGGGAATGACCAGATGTGGTAGATGTTCATTCTGCCCCTGGATCCGTACAGGGACCAGATTCCAACTTCCCAATGGAGAAACATTTACTCCTCATTTTCATGCCAATTGCGAAACTCAGGGCCTAGTTTATCTCATGACATGTGAGTGCCAAGCCTTCTACGTCGGAAAAACTATCCGACATTTCCGTTCACGTATCAAAGATCATGTGTATTACTCTGGAGGAGGAAAAATGATCACATCTGTTAGTAGACACTTGGACCTCTACCATAAATTTGACACCTCGGTGGTCTCTTTTTTTTTGCCCTTGCGGTTATTCCCAAAAGCCCTCGTGGTGGCGACTGGGACAAACAAATTCTAAGTCAGGAAAACCTTGTGGATAGAGCGTTTTAAATGCGACTCGGGCCCCTGGCATTAATGAATCACAGTCTTATAAACCCTTTTTGTAACTTCCATTGGGTTGCTTTTTGGAAGCGTATGCCCCCTCTGGCTAATCTGAACAGACCTATACGGCCCAAAATCCATCTCAGAGACATAGAGGTCAGTGTGAAGGTCCATATACAGTTCTGTATAGAGCAGATATATCAAATATAAATATGGAGGTATTTATATGCAATAATAGAAATTTCTGTATTGCTCCATTGTAACTTAACATATGTTTTGAATAACCCTCCCTTTTTTAAGGGTACATGTGTATAATTTTTCTTGTGTGCTTAGCTCTACGGATGACGGTGTGCGTTGGCGCCACCTGGTGGTGCATTCTTGATTGCTATGCGGCCGCCCAGCGCCGCATTGGTCCCCTCCGATGCGCGCGCGCGCATCGGCTGGCTATTCTAGCCGGCGGATGCAGCTCGCGGTGGGCGTGCGCCGCCCTCTTGCTGGAGGCGCCGTTCGGATTGACGGCCCTTCCGGCTGGTGGGGGCGGCATGCGCACGGAGAGCCCTTGGCCGGTCCGGATGACGTCACGTCGGCGGTTGCCGATTGGACGTCGACGGACGGGACGGGCACACAAATAGGACAGCGTCCTGACTCAGTGTGCGTTCCGCTCCAGGATCAGGAGGACTATACATGCTACAGGCTCCCCCTTCTCCATATTCAGGTATTCTGTTTGACCACGGCATCAATTGGATTATGGCATATACTGCTGGATGGTGGCTTTATATTATTACCGAGGTTCCACTCTCCCCCTCTCTTTTCCCCTCTGTTTCTTTTTCTTCCTTGTGCTCCTGGCTCCATTCATACTCTAGGATTTATACCTAAGCTCACACTGGGTATTACAACAGTGATACTGCGTTCTATGGCCTGCTTGTACTCCATGGTGAAACTCAGAGGCACATAGACTACAATTCTCGATTTGTAAGACTAATAGTGGTGAGTGTCTCAGACCACAGCAAGGAAATAGGTTACTTTTAGCACATATATAGATATATAAATACTTATGTCTGATACATATATATAAAAAAAAAAAAAATCTTTCTTTTCTTTTTTCTTTTTTTTTTAAAAAAATGCATTACCTTCTCTACTTCAGGAACAGGCCCATATACATATATAAGAAAATAGCAAACATACTGACTCGGATACGTAAAGCTCTACTATATGGTCAAGTCACTTGGTTTTTTCTTGCTAGCGGACTAATACCCCCCTTTAATATTTCATATTGGTTTTAAATGTAAGTATCTTTTTCATAATTTACCTTTATTACTTGTCTGTGCCACTAGGGGGCTACCAATGCTATACCCCCCCCACTCTCTTCCCTCTCTTTTCTCTTTTTCCCTTCCCCCGCCTCCCATTTCCCTTCCCCCCCCCTTCCCCCCCCCCCTACTTCCCCCTCCTCCTACTTTCCTTCCTTTTCCCCCCCTTCTTTCCCCCCCTCCCTTCTCCCCCTTCCCCCACCCCTCCCTTCCCCCCCTTCCCCCACCCCTCCCTTCCCCCCCACCCTCCCTCCCCCTTCTTCCCCTTCCCCCCCCCCCTTTTTCTTCCCCTCTTATCCCCTTCCCCCCCCTTTCTTTTTCCCCCCCCACCCTCTTTCCTTTTTTTCTTTCTTCCCTCTTTTCTCCCCCCCCCCCTCCCCCTCCCCCTTCGTCTTTTTCCCTTCCTTAAATACCTGACCGGGGTTACAAACTTGAACACATTGTTTATACCACCTATAATTATGTTGTGCACGCCCCCATAGCAGTCCTTTAGTATCGCTTGGACGTTGGCGCCCACCACCACTCCGTTATGAGCAAGCACACAATTGTTCTTTTTGGTACTAGATATGTGGCGCCCCTGTAGACGCCTGCTTTCTATCTATGTGTATATGTACTGATAATTAACTGCAATGTTATATACCTTGATAGCTACATCATATACTACTATTGCTCTTGAGGAAGCGTAGTCCATACGCGAAACATGTCGAGCATCGATCAATCTCAACATATGAACTGACTATGGAACTGCTATACAGCCACTTCTTCGGACTGATCTACATGGGAAGCTATTCCTCCTAAATGCCCGAAGAATTTCATACTGTAGACGGTGTTGTATAGCAATGATTCAAGTACAGACACATGTTGTGTTTTAAACTATACTATTTTTGTTTTGTTATGTGTGTTTTTTGATATCAAATAAAATAAGGAATTTTTATCTACTATTTTGTGGTGCCTAAAAAGTCCATAAGTCCCTTCTCCCCCTGTTTTTGGTATACGTAATTGATAGGACGCAGCACGGTATTACTTTTAGTGTATCCACGGCACCACTCCGCGAGATGATACACATTTTCATACATCTTTCCTAATTGAATTTGGGTGGAAGCACCCGGGCTCCCTTTTGGTGACCATAATTGGGAACCAATTAGTGGTTTGTACCATAGATTTTTTTAGTTTTACTAGTAAATGGTTTTTTATTTACCTCCATTAATTTATATTTGTAATCTTGTTTTCCTCCTCAGTCGATCAGACCCTATATCTAAGGAGAGCTGACTCATGGACTTTGTAGGTACGGCATGGACGTGCTATATGTCGGAGATCCAGACCAATTGCAATGTCGACACGGAACAAGAAATTGGGATTAAGCAGTTTATGGCTAAAATGAAACGCCTTCTAAAAAAGAAGGCCAATTTGTACTGGCATATAGAGTTCCTCAATAAGTATGTCAGGGAAAACATCAGTCCATTGGGACTAAGAGTACAAGTATATCCCTCATTTCAGACCACAACTCCTGAGTTTAGGGTAGCATGGGAAGGAATACTCACTACATGCAGTATTAATTTAATGAAAATACTCATCTCTCATTATCAATCTGAATTGGTCACACTTGACCAAGAAATTGTAACATTACAATCCTCCAATGAAAGCATAAAAACACATGCGTCATACATCAAACGCTGGCAGGATATTAAAGATTTTGTCACCAAAATCACTAAAGATATCATTTATAAAAAACAAAACAAACTTTCTAAAGATAGATTAGCCTTCATGGATGGTTTCGCATATCACTGGCAGTCATCTGCTCAAAAAAGAGGGTCTAGAACCAGAAACCGTACTGTGAAACATCAAGATAATACATTATATACAACAGATGATGATACTGAATCTGATTCCTCTCTCTTTTCTTCACAGCCTCCTTCCAAGAAAACCAACCCCACGACTCATCACTCACATCTAGGAGCACGTAAGCGGGATCTTGGTGGTGGGTCTTTCACTCCTTATGTCAAAAGACGTCCTCCGTTTGATAACTCTTCTGCTCACAAAAAACCCTCATTAGACACCTCTCTGAACACTGACACGAATACACACCCATCTGGCAAATACCTGGGAGCTACGGCCCTACAGGCGATCCAGCTTCTAAACTCACAACCACAATCACATAACTTGTCGGTAACTGCGACTTCATCTTCCATAATCAGTGATATGGGCAGACCCCCTACACAGGGGACCACTACTGTGGAAAATATACTACCCACACCTTCAAACACTCTTGGTATTAATACACCAAATACACAACTCAGACAGAGCACACTAGATCCACACATTTCACAAATGAGGAATCCTTCACAAAATTTTCAGGTGTCAGAGCACAAACTGCCACTCACGTAAATACCAACTTGAATATCTGTAATCTAACCCCCTACTCTTTGAACACTCAGCAAGTAGAAGTTCTCCAGCTTGGTTTAAGCTTCTGTCCATCTGCTGAAATAGACAAATACGAAACCATTAAGGATCTATACTTATTCTCTCGGAATCTTACATACAAATTCTTATTCGATAAAGATCGGGTGCGATCCATACAGGACAAACAGATTTCCGAACAAGTCAAACACTTTACGATGGAGGACTTTAGAGCCCTCCGAGATTTGATGCTACTGCTAGACGAGAGTGACCCAACAAACCATGAAGAGACCTCTGTGACTTCCAACTCTACATTCACAGAAATCCCTCTAGTCAATCGATTCAGGGCTAAATCTCAACGTTTCCCTGACCTGATGACCAATCCTAGTATCTGGGCCTTCCTGATGGGCACGGTCAATGACGTCAAGAATATGATTGTAACATCTAAACACAAAAATTTAACTAAAGCTCAAACATTAGCAATTAAGCAATTACAAAATCACCCTGATTTGGTGATAAAACCCGCCGACAAAGGCGGTAACATTGTTCTCATGACCAAAGCCGATTACAAACAGATGGCCATGAACATTTTATGTAACAAGACCTGGTACAAACAAATTGAGTCGAGAGAAATCGATCAATATAAAGCAGAATTTCTTGACGTCATCGGCTCTGCCCATCAGGAGGGCCTCATTGATCAGGACCTCTATAATTTCTTGAATGTGCGCCATCCTAGGATGGCCACATTCTATGCACTCCCCAAAGTACACAAAAATCAGACTACACCTCCGGGTAGACCAATAGTGTCAGGTATAGGGTCTCTAACAGAAAATGCCAGCCGATTAGTGGACTCAATTCTTTTACCACATGTACTGGCCCTACCCTCATATATCAGAGACACAATGGACCTATTAAAACAAATTGAGGGGATGGTCGTGCCTCCTGATGCCCTGCTCGTGACCCTAGATGTCGAGGCTCTTTACTCGAGCATCCCTCACGAGCAGGGCGTCGGGATAGCACGTACCTTCCTTCGTGAGCAAACGCATCACCGTTGGGAGTATTGCGAATTCATCTTGAAGTTGTTACATTTTATTTTGACGCATAATTGTTTTACGTTTGACGGATCCCACTTCCTCCAGGTACAGGGTGTGGCTATGGGCACTTGTTGTGCACCCACTTATGCCAACCTGTACCTGGGGGGGTGGGAACGTTCAATTTTCTCAGATGACAGCATATCACACTTGACTAGTCAGGTGATGTGTTGGATGCGCTTTATTGACGACATCTTTATCGTTTG
Organism: Aquarana catesbeiana; assembly: GCF_042186555.1. Taxonomy (NCBI): domain Eukaryota; kingdom Metazoa; phylum Chordata; class Amphibia; order Anura; family Ranidae; genus Aquarana; species Aquarana catesbeiana. The sequence goes on along the minus strand of NC_133333.1, from coordinate 112,008,341 downwards.
GTCAGGGTCTATGGAAAATTTGAACACTTTGGTCAATAAACTTAACTGCAACTCGTTCAATTTGAAATTTACAGTATGCAGTGACCATTCAACCATTACCTTCCTTGACCTTACAATCTGTAAAGATAATGATGGTAAACTGGCCACCTCTTTGTTCCGCAAAGAGACAGCAGGGAATACTCTGCTACATGCGGAAAGTACCCACCCATATACTCTGATACGCAGCATACCATATGCCCAGTACCTCAGACTCCGGAGAAATTGCACCTTTACAGAGGACTTTAAACTACAAGCTAAAGCACTCAGTGAGCGTCTAAAAGCAAGGGGATACAGCAAATCATTACTCCGTCGTGCATACAACAGGGTATTGCGTCAATCTCGTAACACTTTACTGTATCAACAAAAAGCTCCAAAAGTAAACACGATGGTTAGATACATCACAAAATACTCCCAACAACATGTTGAAATACGGAATATCTTATTTAAACACTGGTCGCTATTACGCGAAGACCCGATCCTGGCCAAATACACAACCCCCACTCCCACCATTACTTTTCGAAGAAGCAGATCCCTTAGGGACAAACTCACATCCAGCCATTTCAGTTCTACAACACAATCCCACCCGATGGGAATGACCAGATGTGGTAGATGTTCATTCTGCCCCTGGATCCGTACAGGGACCAGATTCCAACTTCCCAATGGAGAAACATTTACTCCTCATTTTCATGCCAATTGCGAAACTCAGGGCCTAGTTTATCTCATGACATGTGAGTGCCAAGCCTTCTACGTCGGAAAAACTATCCGACATTTCCGTTCACGTATCAAAGATCATGTGTATTACTCTGGAGGAGGAAAAATGATCACATCTGTTAGTAGACACTTGGACCTCTACCATAAATTTGACACCTCGGTGGTCTCTTTTTTTGCCCTTGCGGTTATTCCCAAAAGCCCTCGTGGTGGCGACTGGGACAAACAAATTCTAAGGCAGGAAACCTTGTGGATAGAGCGTTTAAATGCGACTCGGGCCCCTGGCATTAATGAATCACAGTCTTATAAACCCTTTTTGTAACTTCCATTGGGTTGCTTTTTGGAAGCGTATGCCCCCTCTGGCTAATCTGAACAGACCTATACGGGCCCAAAATCCATCTCAGAGACATAGAGGTCAGTGTGAAGGTCCATATACAGTTCTGTATAGAGCAGATATATCAAATATAAATATGGAGGTATTTATATGCAATAATAGAAATTTCTGTATTGCTCCATTGTAACTTAACATATGTTTTGAATAACCCTCCCTTTTTTAAGGTACATGTGTATAATTTTTCTTTGTGTGCTTAGCTCTACGGATGACGGTGTGCGTTGGCGCCACCTGGTGGTGCATTCTTGATTGCTATGCGGCCGCCCAGCGCCGCATTGGTCCCCTCCGATGCGGCGCGCGCATCGGCTGGCTATTCTAGCCGGCGGATGCAGCTCGCGGTGGGCGTGCGCCGCCCTCTTGCTGGAGGCACCGTTCGGTTTGACGGCCCTTCCGGCTGGTGGGGGCGCATGCGCACGGAGAGCCCTTGGCCGGTCTGGATGACGTCACGTCGGCGGTTGCCGATTGGACGTCGACGGACGGGACGGGCACACAAATAGGACAGTGTCCTGACTCAGTGTGCGTTCCGCTCCAGGATCAGGAGGACTATACATGCTACAGGCTCCCCCTTCTCCATATTCAGGTATTCTGTTTGACCACGGCATCAATTGGATTATGGCATATACTGCTGGATGGTGGCTTTATATTATTAACCGAGGTTCCACTCTCCCCCTCTCTTTTCCCTCTCTGTTTCTTTTTCTTCCTTGTGCTCCTGGCTCCATTCATATTCTAGGATTTATACCTAAGCTCACACTGGGTATTACAACAGTGATACTGCGTTCTATGCCTGCTTGTACTCCATGGTGAAACTCAGAGGCACATAGACTACAATTCTCGATTTGTAAGACTAATAGTGGTGAGTGTCTCAGACCACAGCAAGGAAATAGGTTACTTTTAGCACATATATAGATATATAAATACTTATGTCTGATACATATATATAAAAAAAAAAAAAATCTTTCTTTTCTTTTTTCTTTTTTTTTAAAAAAATGCATTACCTTCTCTACTTCAGGAACAGGCCCATATACATATATAAGAAAATAGCAAACATACTGACTCGGATACGTAAAGCTCTACTATATGGTCAAGTCACTTGGTTTTTTCTTGCTAGCGGACTAATACCCCCCTTTAATATTTCATATTGGTTTTAAATGTAAGTATCTTTTTCATAATTTACCTTTATTACTTGTCTGTGCCACTAGGGGGCTACCAATGCTATACCCCCCCACTCTCTTCCTCCTCTTTTCTCTTTTTCCCTTCCCCCGCCTCCCATTTCCCTTCCCCCCCCTTCCCCCCCCTACTTCCCCCTCCTCCTACTTTCCTTCCTTTTCCCCCCCTTCTTCCCCCCCCCCTCCCTTCTCCCCCTTCCCCCACCCCTCCCTCCCCTTCTTCCCCTTCCCCCGTTTCCCCCCCCTTTTTCTTCCCCTCTTATCCCCTCCCCCCCCCTTTCTTTTTCCCCCCACCCTCTTTCCTTTTTTTCTTTCTTCCCTCTTTTCTCCCCCCCCCCTCCCCCTCCCCCTTCGTCTTTTTCCCTTCCTTAAATACCTGACCGGGGTTACAAACTTGAACACATTGTTTATACCACCTATAATTATGTTGTGCACGCCCCCATAGCAGTCCTTTAGTATCGCTTGGACGTTGGCGCCCACCACCACTCCGTTATGAGCAAGCACACAATTGTTCTTTTTGGTACTAGATATGTGGCGCCCCTGTAGACGCCTGCTTTCTATCTATGTGTATATGTACTGATAATTAACTGCAATGTTATATACCTTGATAGCTACATCATATACTACTATTGCTCTTGAGGAAGCGTAGTCCATACGCGAAACATGTCGAGCATCGATCAATCTCAACATATGAACTGACTATGGAACTGCTATACAGCCACTTCTTCGGACTGATCTACATGGGAAGCTATTCCTCCTAAATGCCCGAAGAATTTCATACTGTAGACGGTGCTGTATAGCAATGATTCAAGTACAGACACATGTTGTGTTTTAAACTATACTATTTTTGTTTTGTTATGTGTGTTTTTTGATATCAAATAAAATAAGGAATTTTTATCTACTATTTTGTGGTGCCTAAAAAGTCCATAAGTCCCTTCTCCCCCTGTTTTTGGTATACGTAATTGATAGGACGCGGCACGGTATTACTTTTAGTGTATCCACGGCACCACTCCGTGTGATGATACACATTTTCATACATCTTTCCCAATTATGTAATGCTATCCATCCTCTGCAGAATGGGTGTGCTTAGCACTTTTAAAGATCCTTTTCTTCTTTTTTGCTCTAGTGTGCACCATCAAAGGGGACCACTAGTTCTCAGCTTAAAGCCTTTGACTTTGGGGCTCAGCCAAATCGTTCAGCTGGCTGATGGTATGCACAATTATAATGTTGTGCTGCTATCCATCCTCCGCAGAATGGGGGTGCTCAGCACTTTAATCGATCCTTTTCTTCTTTTATGCTCGAGCGTGCACCATCAGACGGGACCACTAGTTCTCAGCTTAAAGCCTCTGACTTTGGTGGCTCAGTTGACACATTCAGCAGGCTGATGTTGCTACAAGGCTAGATTCATGACCCAGCTGTAAGCCCTCCTCCTTTCTCAACTCGGACTTGGGACCGGCCACGGTGGAGTTACCAAAAACACTGTACACTGAAAATGATTCCCTCTCCATCTTCTTTGCCCTCTTTGTCCATCGCACCCCGCAGCACTTTACTAGTCCATTTTCTTCTATGCTCGAGCGTGCACCATCAGACGGGACCACTAGTTCTCAGATTAAAGCCTCTGACTTTGGTGGCTCAGCCAACATGTTCAGCTGGTTGATGCTGTGTACAATTATAATGATGTGCTGCTATCCATCCTCCGCAGAATGGGGGTGCTCAGCACTGTAATAAATCCTTTTCTTCTTTTATTCTCGAGCGCGCACCATCAGACAGGACCACTAGTTCTCAGCTTAAAGCCTCTGACTTTGGTGGCTCAGCCAACACGTTCAGCAGGCTGATGTTGTGCACAATTATAATTATGTGCTGCTATCCATCCTCCGCAGAATGGGGGTGCTCAGCACTTTAATAGATCCTTTTCGTCTTTTATGCTCGAGCGTGCACCGTCAGACGGGACTACTAGTTCTGAGCTTAAAGCCTCTGACTTTGGTGGGTCAGCCAACACGTTCAGCTGGTTGATGCCATGCACAATTATAATGATGTGCTGCTATCCATCCTCTGCAGAATGGGGGTGATCAGCACTGTAATAGATCATTTTCTTATTTTATGTTCGAGCGTGCACCATCAGACGGGACCACTAGTTCTCAGCTTAAGGCAGGCTGACATCCGTACACTGATTGCTGCAGCCGTTTGTTCCTATCATTGATGCATGCTGTTTTAAGCTTCAACTGATGACTACATGCCTGAATGCCTAATTCTGAAGTGACCATTGGGAGATGTTTATATGTGAAGGAAATCCCACAGATGTTGTGGTCTGATGAGGGGTTCCAGTGGGCTGGATTTTCTGGATGCTATTGAGAATTTATTATCTATGCCTAATCCTTAACACCTTCTGGTAAGCAGACTACATTACCACATGGTGACGAGTGACTCTTTCTGCATCTGCACAATATATTTGGTGATTGGATTCCTCCCACTCTTCAATTTCATTTTGAACTTTTCAGCGCCACAATAATTTTTATGCAAGTTCTCAGCTTAAAGCATCTGACTTTGGTGGCTCAGCTGACACATTCAGCAGGCTGATGTTGTACAAAATTTTAATGATGTGCTGCTATCCATCCTCCGCAAAATGGGGTTGATCAGCACTTCAATAGATCCTTTTCTTCTTTTATGCCTGAGCATGCACCATCAGATGGAACCACTAGTTTTCAGCTTAAAGCCTGTGACTTTGGTGGCTCAGCCAACACGTTCAGCTGGTTAATGCTGTGTACAATTATAATTATGTGCTGCTATCCTTCCTCCGCAGAATGGGGGTGCTCAGCACTGTACCATCAGACGTGACCACTAGTTCTCAGCCTAAGCCTCTGACTTTGGTGGCTTAGCCAACACATTCAGCAGGCTGATGTTATGCACAATTAAAATGATTTGCTGCTATCCATCCTCCACAAAATTGGGGTGATCAGCACTTTAATAGATCCTTTTCTTCTTTTATGCTCGAGCGTGCACCATCAGACGGGACCACTAGTTCTCAGCTTAAAGCCTCTGACTTTGGTGGCTCAGCCTACACATTTAGCAGGCTGATGTTGTGCACAATTATAATAATGTGCTACTATCCATCCTCTGCAGAATGGGGGTGATCAGCACTTTAATAGATCCTTTTATTCTTTATGCTCGAGCGTGCACCATCAGATGGGACCACTAATTCTCAGGTTAAAGCCATTGACTTTGGTGGCTCAGCCAAAACGTTCAGCTGGTTCATGCTGTGCACAATTATAATTATGTCCTGCTATCCATCCTCCGCAGAATGGGGGTGCTCAGCACTGTAATAGATCCTTTTCTTCTTTTATGCTCTAGCGTGCACCATCAGGCGGGACTACTAGTTCTTCGCTTAAAGCCTCTGACTTTGGTGGGTCAGCCGACACAGTCAGCTGGTTGGTGCCATGCACAATTATAATGATGTGCTGCTATCCATCCTCCGCAGAATGGGGGATGATCAGCACTGTAATAGAGCCTTTTCTTATTTTATGTTCGAGCGTGCACCATTAGACAGGACCACTAGTTCTCAGCTTAAAGCTTCTGACTTCGGTGGCTCAGCCAACACGTTCAGCTGGTTGATGTTCTGCACAATTATAATAATGTGCTGCTAACCATTCTCTGCAGAATGGGGGCGCTCAGAACTTTAACCACTTGCCGCCCGCCATATAGCAGAATGCAGAATGACAGCAAACTAGGTATGATATCCTGACCACAAAGAGAGAGAGAGTAGCGCCTCTAGTTAAAACTGCTTTATTCAATGCGGTAACAAATACAGTAGCCACTTACATATCAGCAAGGAAAGATGCTCTCTGTGAGTCAATGGCTAGAGACAGGCTGCAGATGGAGCACAAGCTGGTGAGAAGCCGGTATTCCGTGGCTGCAAGCGAGGGCAGAGAACCGCAGAGAATATTTAGTGTTAAAGAGGGGACTAAAATGGGGGAATAGTCGAGTGTACTCAGAAAAAATATGCGGCAAGAGATTATAAAATAGTGTTAATCTCAAGTTCCTCATTTAAGCCATTAGGGGCAAGTGTTGAGGTTCAGATTAACACTATTTTATAATCTCTTGCCGCATATTTTTTCTGAGTACACTCGACTATTCCCCCATTTTAGTCCCCTCTTTAACACTAAATATTATATAATAAACAATAATTGTCCTCATATTTCCCCTACATGTTGCTGTTTCACACATGGTGAATGCGGGTACCTGCATACCTACATATATTGAATTTATTTTAAAAATATTACTACTCATAAATTCATATTGTGCACCTAGTTGCCAGCTAGAGGTTTGGTCTTCAGCCAAAATTTCTTTGGTCATCCCAATTATATATTGTCTTATCTAGCAATGATTAATTATTACATCTTATTTTATGTTAATTTCGTTCTTAATATTAATTTTACATTATTATCAACTATTGTTATTTATTTTATTCACTCATACTTTTATTTTTCACTTATTATCTTTATTTAGATTAATCTTCTATTTTGATTATGACTTTGATTCCTCTGTATATGTTCACAATATGTGTATCAACGTTATGTTATTTTGGGAAGGTCAGTGAATTCCCTGTCATACTTTTAATATTAATTTTATTATTACTGTTATTTTATTTTTATTGTCACCGCCATATTTTTAATCTCTATTCTACAGTTATATCTTGTTATAGATAATTGGTTTTATCACACCCTGTAACACCTAGATTTGTTAATGCCATACTTAGAGCTCTTTTGGTTTAGCCACTAGTGCGTTGTCTTGTAGCCGGCGCACACACATATAAGCTCTCCCGTCTATGTCCTATCATTACACTTGAGAAAGGAGCGCGCATGTGCCCCACGGCCGCTGCACATGCTCTGAAAGGCGTTGTGTTTCCATCCATCCGGCTGACGTCACACGCTGATTCAGCGAGCTGCCCGTTCCTTCCCTGCATGAGCGGCAGTTCTAGCCATTAACTCACAGAGAGCATCGTTCCTTGCTGATATGTAAGTGGCTACTGTATTTGGTACCGCATTGAATAAAGCAGTTTTAACTAGAGGCGCTACTCTCTCTCTCTTTTTCTCATGGATGACTCCAAGTTTGCTTCACTCCGAAGAAGAGCTGCCCTGTGCTGACTGCGATACTACCTTCTTCCTTACCAGCCATCTACAGCTTTTAAAAGACCTATCTATGGACCCATTGTTTTATGCACCATTTTAGAATGTCCTAGAGCTGTTCCTGCCTGACTGTTGTGGCCCGTCAGGTATTCCGAGCGCCTTTCTTATATGTTTTTTTATGATATCCTGACCGGACTTTATATGATGTGATCAGGATAGCACATATTTGGCGCACGCTGGTGGGGGTGCGTATCTCGGCGATCGGAAGTGCTGTATGTCAGTCTGCACACCGCAACTCCGATCGTGGTATAAAGCCTCTGACAGAGGCTTCTTTTTATGTGATCAGCTGTGACCAATCACAGCTGATCATCTCATGAACCAGGAAGTGCCGGTAAAGGTCTTTCCTCGGGTCACGCTGACAGGGAGAGCCGATCGGCAGCTCTCCTTGTCAGATGGGGGGGGGGGTATGTGCTGATAATCAGCACATTGATTATCAGCATAGCCCCCATCAAAAGGTGCCCTTCAGCTGCCAATCAGTGCCCAACACCTGCCAGCCTGTCCCCATAATAAACGCCTGTCAGTGCCTACAACAGTGCCAATAAGTGTCACTCAATAATGCCTGTCAGTAGCTCCTCATCATGGCTGCCTATCCAGTGCCACCTATCATTGCCCATCAGTGCCGCCTATCAGTGCCCATCAGTTTTTGTTTTTTTTTAAATTGTCAGTCTTTTTTCCTTCATAGCGCAAAAATGAAAAACCCCAGAGGTGATCAAATACCACCAAAAGAAAGCTCTATTTCTAGGAAGAAAAAGATAAAAATGTGATTTGAGTACTGTGTTGCATGACCGCGCAATTGTCATTCAAAATGTGACAGCACTGAAAGCTAAACATGTTATTCTTTCAGTAAGTGAATATACATATACATACAATAATCCTCTAAGTATTAAAAAAAAGTTCCATAATTCTTCAATATACAAATAAACATATAATATTAGTTTCTTGACTTTGCCTATAACCTCCTGCGCTAAAAGAACATCTTTAGTCAGCCATGGTTTCTCTCCACTAGGGGCACTGCAATCACCCCTGGCGCTCCACTCACTGCCGAACTGCAGACTGAAGCTTCCTCAGTGCAACCCTCTTCATTATCTCTCGCTCTGTGGTCGGCCAATCAGCTACGAGCACAACAGTCGTCAGAGCAAGCGCCGTTTCTTAAAGCGGAGTTCTGCTTAAAAAAAAAGAAATTAAAAGTCAGCAGCTACAAATACTGCAGCTGCTGACTTTTAGTAATCGGACACTTACCTGTCCCAGGGTCCAGCGATGCGGGAGTATGAAGCCCCGATCGTCTCCCCTTCCGCACAGCGGTGCCGGCATTGTAATTGTGGGCGCCCGGCTGTGGCTTCACAGCCGGGCACTCACTGCGCATGTGCGAGCCGCGACTTTGCGCGCAATCATCTGGGACCTGTGCCATGTCCCAGATGATTGCCTAGAGGGAGGGGGGAGAGGTGATCTCCCTTCCGGCGCCGAGGGAAGTGACGTCAGGATCCCAGACGCTGAAGGAGGCAGATTTTGAGGGACCACATAGCAACAGGCATAAAAAGGTAAGTAAAAAAAAAAATTTCTCCAAATGTTTTTTTTTTTTTTTATTTATTTGATGGGCATTAATGACTTTTTTTTTTTTGGGTGGAACTCCACTTTAATTGTATGTGTGCGGCCCCGCCTCTCTCCAGCTGCAGGCCCGCCCCTTCAATCCCATGTGTTTGTTAGTTTAGCAGGGTGCGATCTCTTGGTCCCACCCACTTCCCTGAAAACCAATCTTAATTTAATGTTTATCAGGTAGGAGGAGCAGGCATATCTCTAGCTGGAGCCGGCCCCACCCCTGAAGTCTTATTGACTACCTTTTGCTGTAGAGAATTCAAATGCATTGTAATTATCGCCTGATATATTGATAATAGGATGATATGGGGTTGGGTGTCCTTCTATCCCTTATTACAGATGTCTGCTCTCTCCTCCAAAACACTATATCCACCTTCTCCCCTTTGAGCAGTTGGACGTGTTGTACACATAAATCTGGGCTCAGCAGCCTATTACATTTCACGGAGCGCAGACACACTGAACCGCTCCTGCGGGTGGCTCTCTGCCTACTGATCGCTCTCTGAACTCAGTGCGCTTATACCCACTCTGCCCCTCTGTGACATCACTCACATTCTTCACCCTTTAACTCTAGAATATTTAAACATAATGTGTCATCTAATCATCGCCTGCTATAGGCTAACATGATGTTATGGGTGTGGTTTTGTTACGTATCTCACACCAGCTTTGCTTTCCCTTCTTCCATTACTGTAAATGGCCGACTTGGCTTCAGAAGTGCCTGCCGCTTCCCTCGGAATCTCTTAGTAACGATTTGATAATTTGACATGTCAGATGAGCAAACCCGCTGTTTCATAACATATGGCGACCCATCACATTTGGCTACCCGCTGGAGTGCGCATGCGCGACGCCGCCATATGCGTTTCAACACTTATAAAACTTTTGTCACTTTTAACACTTTTTTAAAAGTGTTTAAAAAAAAATAAATAAAAAGTGTTAAAAGTGTTTTTGTCACTTTTAAAACGTAAAGTTTTATAAGTGTTGGAACACATATGGCGGCGTTGCGCATGCGCACTCCAGCGGGTAGCCAAATGTGATGGGTCGCCATATGTGACAAAACATTGCCAGGTAAGAGAACGTGCTGCTCTATAAAAATAGAGCCAGCTGCAGCCCCACCCCTTCAACCCAATTTCTATGTTAGCTTATCAAGTGGCGATCGCTCGGCCCCGCCTCTCACTCAACCTGCCCATTTCTCTAAAATCCAATCATGATTTAATGTTTATCAAGTAGGCGAAGCAGACACGCCTCTAAGTGAAGCCGGTGTTCTGCCGAGAAGGTTCCCCCCGGCGGATAAGAACTCCCCTGTACTGCGCATGTGGAGCGCTTGCGCAGTACGAGCTGCCGAAAAGAGCCGGAGCTGAACAGCTGAGAGTCAGCTGTACACGGCGCCTGTGACAGGGTCCCTCGCTTCGCTCGCCACACTTCGGGCATGGCCTCGGCATAGTTTTATTCAGACTCTGTGTCCACTTGAATGGTGGGGCTTGAACCGGGACTCAGGTGCCGTGTAGAGCTGACGATCAGCTTGTCAACTTCCGAGTATTTCCATAGTCGTTTGTACTGCGCAAGCGCAGTACAGGGGGGTCCTTATCCACCGGGGGAACTTTCTCTGCAAGACATCGGCCCGCTCCTAAAATCCTATCTCCCACCTTTTGCTGTAGACAGAGAATAATAAATATAATGATGTAATGATAATACGATGATATGCAGGGTGTCCAGATCCGTCATGTTCCTTCTATACTTCATCAAAGATGTCAGCTCCCCCCTCTTTATCCCGCAAACCGCTATATCCGCCCTTTTCCCCTCTCAGTAGTCGGACATATTGTTGTACACATTAATCTGGGCTCACACTGTTACATGTCACAGAGCTCACACACACTAAACCGCTCCTGTGGTCCGCTCCCTGCTTACTGCTTGTTCTCTGACCTCAGCGCGCTTATATCCGCTCTGCCCCTCTGTAACGTCACCGGTTTACCTCCTTTCAGCTCGAGGCCCCGCCCCGCCCAGTCCTATTCTTCTGTCAAGGGTTTGCGCATACACAGTGCGTAGGATGCATTTTTCGACGGGAGGCATTATTCGACAGAACACCGGGAGTTATAGTTCAGTTGTCGGAGGGCTGTACCGTCTCTTGCACTCTCTAGGCATGCCAGGAGTTGTAGTTCAGTGGGGGGGGCTGTACCGTTGTTCTGCCGAGAAAGTTCCTCTTGGCGGATAAGGACCCCCTCTACTGCGCAGGCGGAAATAGCCGAAGCGAAATAGGGAAGAAATCAGCTGTACACGGCGCCTGTAAGAGGACCCCTCGCGGGCTCGCCACGCTTCGGGCACGGCCTCGCTGCGCTCTGCACTTTTTTATTCCCCCTCTAGGTCCACTTGAATGGTGGGGCTTCAACCTGGACCTAGGGCGCAGGCGCCGTGTACAGCTGATTGACGTTTTTCAGCTTCGGCTATTTTCGGCGGCTCCTAGTCCTTCGTACTGCGCAAGCGCAGCGCTTGCGCAGTACAGGGGGGTCCTTATCCGCCGAGGGAACTTTCTCGGCAAGACACCGTCTCTTGCACTTTCTAGGCATGCCGGGAGTTGTAGTTCAGTGGGGGGGAGGGCTGTACCGTCTCTTGCACTCTCTAGGCATGCCGGGAGTTGTAGTTCAGTGGTGGATATGCTGTGTTCCGATGTTAGGCGGAAGTTCACGCCCTCTATGGGGTTTCCTGAGCTGTTCTGGAGGGGCCTCTTCCTTTCTGTCCGACATCTTTGAGACAGCAGCAGCATGGTGAGGCTCCGGGTCCGGGGTGAGCGGTGTGGGTTGGATTGAACGGGCAGACTTCTCTCCGGGGTGGGGGAGGGGGGTGTGCCGCACTGTGTGTATTATGGGATGGATCTGCACACATCCCGGGGAGAGGTCCGGCCGCTCCTCCGGTGTGTGTTGTCCTCCTGTATGTCGGTGTGCTCGGTTGGTTGGATTTGGTTTAAGCAGGGCTTTCCTTGTGCCTGAGTGGAGACAGACTGCGGATTATAAATAAAACAAACCTTACTAATCCTTTTATATCTTTTGGTTTTGTAGTTGGATGACAGTAACGTGTGAATGAGCCGTGGTGGGATCTTGTGTTTCCACAGTCATTATACACTTTTTTTAAGCTTAAAAAAAAAAAATCCCCCCCCTCCCCCTCCCAGGGTCAGAGAGTCTCTGGTGACGTCACTGCGCTGCCTCCTATTGGCTCCAGATCTGTGAGATTGGAGCGATCCAATGGGCACTGAGCGCCGGTTCCCCCTGGAGGAATGGGACCTCATCTACACCTCCGGGGGGGGGGGGGGACTGAACTGTCCTTTTTGGTTGTCTCGGGACAGTGGAGTGGGAAGGGTAAAACCATTGTCAGATTTGTTGTCACTTCCTGTCTTGCCAACGCAAAAGGAAGTGAAAGTAAATCTCCCCAAAAGACATAGGTGGTTGTCAGAGCAACAAGTGTCCCCATAGGAAGATTCCCATCAATTCCTGTTCTGATGGTAACCTGGATTTTATACACAATACATATTTTTTTTGGTCATTTCCATTAAAGTCATGAGGCTAAAATGTGCTCCACACCACCAAAAAAAAGCACCGACACCATTTAAAAGAATGTGATGGGAATGGGCACTATAGAGATGAATGTAACTTCCATTGTCATGTAGTACTATTGGGAACGTACTCATGTGAACGGGGGGCTAAGGGGCACACAAGACTATAGTGAGACCCCAACAGTGATCTGTCCTGTCTGTCCCAATCTGTACTAGAACATTTGCCTTCAGTTACACTTCAGTGACTCCATTGCTGACATAACATGCAGTCTGGTAAATGCTAAATAATAGTCAGTCCTATGTGAGTTCAGTTCTGGCAGCTACAAAGGGTGCTGAGATCTTCAACATCCAAGGCCCCTTTCACACAGGAGGACCAATAGGGGGTCTGCTTGTCAGGGGTGGGTTTTTTTTGTTCTGTTTTTGTACCCGATCAGACCTTTCATTGCCCTCTTTGAAGCTACGGGTGTCAACAGATGTGTCCTGTGACACCTGCCAATATCCAATCCTATCTGCTAAAAACCAGACAGATGGGAGATTTGTTTCTCATCCGCCAATCGGAAGACAGTTCGATGGAAATGAACAGGCGGTCTGTTTCCATCCAACTGCCCATAGAGGAGCGCAGTCTGTGTCCGCTCTACATATACGTGGAGCATACACAGACCTGTCACCCGCCTGCTCAGTGGAGATCGGTGGATGGATTCCTCACGGACAGACTATGGAAGTGTATCGCCCGTTCAATGTGAAAGGGTCCTAACACTTTATGGTGTCCCCCAACTCCTCACTATGGTCCACAGCCAACTGCTGTCATTAGTGTTCCCTCCCCGGACACACCAGTGATGTAGAGACCGGTGTTAGGAGCCCAGTGTATTGTGGGGAATGTTTTCAACCTTTGTGTCTACATAGAACATCAGAGTTCAGTAAAGTGCATCTAACGATTTATATCAAAATAAATGTTGACAAGGGATAGAACCCCCCTTAGAAAAGTCTCCAGGGTTTTCAGCAGTCACTGGAACAGAGTGGAAATGGATCTCCTCACTTTCTGTTGTGACCCAAAGCAGGAAGTTGAAGAAAATCTCCCCAAAGGGACACGGCATTTAAACATGTCCTTTCGCTATCTGAAACTGGCTTTCGTGTTGTGTTTTTTTTTTTTTTTTTTTTTTACACTTTGATCAGTAGCCTTGAATCAAGAGAGGAGCAATAAAGCACAATGATTTTATGAAACATTTGGTGCATACGGCATTTTGCTGATGGGGGTTGAAACGGCAAAGGTATGAGACACTAATACATTTTCTTCCATGTGGACATGGCATTGAGCCCCTGTTCACATCGGTGCGATTTGACAGGTCAAATCGCATGTTCAATCAGAGCCTATTGCCGGCAATAGGAGCGTCCCAAGTGGTGCAACTTTGCAGCGCTGCACCACTTTCCAAAAGTAGTTCCTGCACTACTTTTGGCGATTTCAATAGACATCTGTACATGAACCCGTACAGATGTTTTTCAAGTTGCCCCCGAAGTCGGCCTAAAATGCAGCCTTAAAGGGGGTTGTAAACCCTTGTGTTTTTTCATCTTTATGCATTAAGGGGAAAAAACTTCTGTCACGGACTAGCCCCCCCCCCCCTCCGGGCCACTGGGTGTACCTACTCCTGCAGTCATCTGGACTCCCTTGGGAAGATTCCCTTTTAAAGTGATACTAAAGGCTCGATACTAAAGTCTCATGTTTATTTTTTAATGGAAAGAGAAAAAAAAAATTATACTTGCCTGCCCTGTGTAGTGGTTTTGCACAGAGCAGCCCAGATCCTCCTCTTCTCGGGTCCCTCTTCGGTGCTCCAGCCCCTCCCTCCTGTTGAGTGCCCCCACAGTAAGCAGCTTGCTGTGGGGGCACCTGAGCCGAGCCATAGGTGTCTGTGTCCATTAAGACACGGAGCAATGGCCCAGCCCCACCCCCTTTATTTCCTCATTGGCTCACTGTCTTTGACAGCAACAGGAGCCAATGGTGTCGCTGCTGTTTCAGCCAATCAGGAGGGGATTCCCAGGCAGCTGAGTCTCTCGTGCAACATCACTGGATGGAGATGGGGCTCAGGTATGTATGAGGGAGGCTGCTGCACACAGGGCTTTTTCTCAATGCAAAGAATGCATTAAGATGTAAAAGAAAAAAAATCTGCCTTTACAATCGCTTTAGGATTACTGAAAGTAAAAAAAAATAGAAATAACCTTTTGAAAGTCTAACTTTCAGTACAGCCTATTAAATGTATTGTTCTCTTATCCAGCCACCTAAAGACGACAAGAAAAAGAAGGATGCTGGCAAGTCTGCCAAGAAAGATAAGGACCCAGTCAATAAGTCTGGAGGCAAGGCCAAAAAGAAGGTAAACGTCTGCTCATTTGTCTTTTTGTAAACAGATTGGGCAAAAATCTGCCAGTAAGAGAATCAGTACATTATAGGAGTGTAAGGGGCTTGGTGCAGTGTGCTTGTATAGGATGAAGACCCAAATATTTTTCCCAGCTTGAATGGATAGAGCATACCACCTGGATTGGTAATGGAAACACTTAATCAAAAGACAGCAATACCAAATGTTTAACTTTATTTCTTAGATCATGTGACCCAGGGCTGGGCCGCAGGGATTACCTCTCATAGCAGTATACTTAAAGGATAAGTTCGCCTTTTGTAACATATTACAAATGTACCAGCCCCCCGCTGACAGGTATCGCCTTAGGAAGCTGAAGTTCTCCTGGTCTGGTGGCCTGTTTTGAAATGCAGCTGCTTTGCTTCTCCCTGGCCTCTGCATGTATTCAGTACTTCAGGTTGGTCAAATGACCTCCTCCCCAATTCCCTGCAGTGACTCCTTGTGGTGACGGTCACTTTAAGCAGTGTTCTCTTCTATTACACTGTTTTGCATTAATCATTCTTGGACGTTTGTGGTTCTTCTATTCAGCTGAAGCAGTGGGAGATGCCAGAAGACTTATTTTCATTATAAAATTGAGTGTAGGTAATAACTTTGATCAAGTGAGTTAAGGGCTTAATGATAAAACTGCATATGACCTTTTTTATTTTTTTTTTCCTCAAGTAGAAGTGGTCAAAAGGAAAAGTGAGGGACAAGTTGAACAATCTTGTGCTCTTTGACAAAGCCACTTATGACAAGCTGTGTAAAGAAGTTCCCAACTACAAACTCATTACTCCAGCTGTGGTGTCTGAGAGGCTGAAGATTAGAGGCTCACTGGCCAGGGCTGCCCTCCAGGAGCTGCTCAACAAAGGTAAGCATTGGACTGCGTTGTGTTAAAGAGCTATCGAGATTATATTTATATTGTTTGCTTATTTTGTGCTATAAGTTGTAAAGTATAAAGAACGAAATATAAAAACGTAATGTCCTCTTCATAAAACATTGAACTTGCAGGGCAAACCGACAGATTCTTTGATCCTGTGCATACTTGCTCCTCCTTTTGCTTTATATTCTACAGACGCTCTGCATGCTTTTCCACATTTAAGACCCCCTCAGTCATACGTAGCCTTGTGATGTTGCTCATCACCTCTACTTTTAACGTATCTAGTGAGGAAACCAGTCCCTTTGGGCTAAACCCACAGCTGTCATTATAACCAGTACAGTTTTGGTACCAATATCCGCCCTCAATGAATTTTGCAGAACTGTTCGTGAGCTGTTTATCTTTTTGTAGTAAAATAGGTCAAGAAGCCTTCACACGAGATTGAAATTCATTCACCTTTTATGTAACTTTTCTCTTCGAAGGTCTGATTAAGTTGGTGTCCAAGCACAGAGCCCAAGTCATCTATACCAGAAACACAAAGGGTGGAGATGCACCTGCTGGAACTGAGGAAACGTAGGTTGTGTGTGTCTGTGTGGTGTGTTCCTCACCCCCCCCCAATGTGTTCTGGGCTAACTCCCAGCCAAGACTTCAAATTTGGGAAGGGTTGAGCTTTGGATGTTTCCTCTCTCACTGAGATAGGAAGTGAGGAATCTGATGTCAGGTTTTTGCTATCTGTGACCCTTGCTGTCCTGGTGATACCCTGTATGCCAGAGTATGGGCACAAATAAGGTGACACTTCCGATGGGGACAGATGGCAACAAAATACCAGAAAAAAACATGGGCTAACAACAAAATGCAATGTTTTATTAAACATAATGTTATCCATTATGACTGGTCAGATGGGGATATTTGGCATGAAAATGTTTTTTCCTTTTTAGGGCACCCTATAGTTCTGCATTTTAAATGCTTTTGTTCCATTGTGTGTAAATTTTGAGTCATTGGTTGTATAAACAGGCCCTTAGAACAGAATGTTTTTGTTAAAGTGGATGTAAACCCTCCTATTTTCAGTCAAGGAAGCTGCCATCTTGGCCTCTGTTTAATCTTCAGCTGCCATGGTTCTGCACATGTGATCAGTTATGACACCAGCCATTGGGATGGTTTGCAGTTTCGTTGAGAACACAACCAATGTGACAGTTGCATTCCTGGCACGTGCCAGAAATGTAACTGTTTTTTGAAACTTAAATCTATGGGTTTGCTTACGCTTTTTGGCCCCTTTCACACTGGGGCAGTTTGCAGGCGCTATTGCGCTAATAGTGCCTGCAAACCGACCCGAAACAGCCGCTGCTGTCTCTCTCCAGTGTGAAAGCCTTGAGGGCTTTCACACTGGAGCGGTGCGCTAGCAGGATGGGGAAAAAAGTCCTGCTAGCAGCATCTTCGGAGGGGTGTATACACCGCTCCTGCCCATTGAAATCAGGAGAGGCGCTTTGCGGTGGTTTTTAACCCTTTCTCGGCCGCTAGCAGGGGTAAAACCGCCCTGCTAGCGGCCGAATACCGACGGTAAAGCACCGCTAACAATAGCGGCGCTTTACCGCCGACCCCGCCCCAGTGTAAAAGGGGCCTTTGTGTAACAATGGATAGATTTATTTGAAGGAGAACCAAGTTTAATTTTTATTATGGCAGCAAGGCATGTCACAGCTAACGAGGAGCCAGTCATAGAAATATGGAAGCTGTCCTTCCTGACACTTGACCCTGGCTTGTTTGTTTTCTGTTCAGTTTCCCACCAGCTAATAAGGGGTGAATAAAGATGTCTCCCGACTATGTGGCTTCAGAAACCACAGTGGCTGCTTCCCATATCCTGATACCTGTCTTTTTTTTTTTTTTGACTTACCTTTACACTTAAATGTATGTTTAACCACTTCCAGTCCTTGACTTTCAGTGGGGATATCTGCAGCTACAGGCATCATTCAGATATATATGCTGGTGATTCTGTGCACCATAAGAATGATCATAGCAGCATTTCAGCCACTTGATCGTTCTTACAGGCGAAGGGAGGGGACATCCCCTCCGGTGCTTCTCCGGGCTCTCCTGTGCCATCGGGGACCCACTGGATGAAGAGCATAGAAACTTCCAGGGACCAGATGGTCACCAGTCATCTCTATGACTGTCAGAGGCACGGGCATTTAAAAAAAATAGTTGCGCAAATACCGTGCAACATAAAGTTGCAATGACCTATTACCTAGGGTGTTTGCTAAAAAAATATATGTTTGGGGGTTCTGAGTAATTTTCTAGCAAAAAATCATGATTTTTACATGTAGGAGAGGAGTGCTAGAATAGGCCCAGTATGGAAGTGGTTAATACAGCGACAAGAAAAAGTATATGAACCCCCTTGAAATAACTGGTTATTTGCCATAAAATGTGATATGATCCTCTAAGTCACAACAATAGATACACAATGTACTTATACCACAAACAATTGAGTTTTTTTTTTTTTTTCACATCCTTGAACACATCCATTAAACATTCAGTGTTTGAGGAAATTGTAAGTGAACCCTCAGAGTTATTAGCTGGTCAAACCTCCTTTAGCAGCAATGACTTCAAGCTCAGACCTGCACAATGTTCAGGAGGAATTTTTGACCAGTCCTCTTTACAAAACTGCTTCAGCTCAGACACATTTGTAGGATGTCTGGTGTAAACGGCTTTCTTGAGGTCATTTCACATCTCTATGGGGTTAAAGCGGAGTTCCAATAATAAAAAAAAAAAAAAAGTCAGCAGCTGCTGACTTTTAATAATCAGACACTTGCCTTTCCCAGCCCCACTCGTCTCCCCCTTCTCTGCGGCGCTGGCATTGACACTGTGGGCGCCTGGCTGTGGCTTCACAGCCGGGCATGCACTGCGCATGCGTGAGCTGTGTTGTGACTGGCTGGGCAATCATCTGGGACCTGTGACATGTCCCAGATCGCTGAGAGGGAGGGGGGAGAGGTGATCTTCCTTCCGGCGCCACAGGTGTGCCAGGAAGAAGTGGGATCTGGAACCCTCTAAAAAGAGGGTTTCCACTCTCCCCAGAGTCCAGACCTTAAAGCGGAGTTCCACCCAAAAATGGAACTTCCGCTTTAAGAGAAGGTGACCCCACCCCCCACCCCCCCAAAAAAAGGTATGTCGGGGGGGGGGTCACCTTCTCTTAAAGCGGAAGTTCCATTTTTGGGTGGAACTCCGCTTTAAGGTCTGGACTCTGATTGAATCACTCTAAAAGGCTCATTTTCTTTTTCTGAAGCCAGTCTGGTGGATTTACTTCAATGCTTGGGGTCATTTGTGCTGCTGCATGACTTGACTACTACTAAGCTTAAGCTAGCAGACCACTGCATACATTATCCTGTAGGATATTTTGGTAAACTTTGGAATTTTCCCCCTCAGAGATGGCAAGTGGTCCAGACCCTGAGGCAGCAAAGCAAGCCCAAATCATAATGTACCCTTTTACCATTGGGATTTGATTTTGTAAGCTGTGCCCTTTATGCGCCATACATAGTACTGTTCTTCCTGTACAATTCAAATTCAGTTCAGGGAGCTCTGAGAACCAATCGATCGTCAATGTTCACTCAGTTCTCAGTATTTGAGGCTCCAGGGGACAGATGCAGCATCGACTTGGTGCTGCACCCACCTAGGCGAGTGTGATTCTTAAATGAAAACCCATAAAGTGGTTGTAAAGACAGAAGGGTTTTTTTTTTTTTTTGCATGAAGATAGTCTTCTGTGTGCAGCAGCCTCCCCAGTACCCCCTAATACTTACATGAGCCCATCTCGATCTAGCAATTTTGCACGAGAGACTCTACTGTCCGGGACTCTCCCTCGTTGGCTGAGACTGCAGGGAAGTGCTATTGGCTCCCGCTGCTGTCAGTGGGCCAATGAGGAAAGAGAGAGAGGGGGGGGCGTGGGCTGCGGCTCCGTGTCTGAATGGAAACACAGAACTGGGGTTCGGGTGCCCCCATAGCAAGCTGCTTGCTGTGGGGTGGGCCAGGAGCACAGAAGAGGAACCCAAGAAGGAGGATCTGGGCTGTTCTGTGCAAAATCACTACACAGAGCAGGTAAGTATAACATGTTTGTTATTTTTAACAAAAACACTTTAAGCACATTGTGATTTATGATGTGGACCAAATCCCATTTTATGCAAAAATGCTTCAGAAAAAACAGTGGTTCACATACTTTTTCTTGTCACTGTCATGGGTGTCTTTTGTATAGTGAATCTTGCATGCATGGGAAGCCTGACTGATCACTGATTGGCTGTCTGTGCTCATGTGATCAGGAGCCCAGCTGAATCTAAGACTAAGCAAATTTTAATGTTAAGAAATAGAACATCTTGCCTTAAGTTCTCTATCATTTAAGGATATTGATCTCCAAATGGATCTGTAAGCATTAATACATGTTCTTTCATTGCAGGGCCTAATGGAAGGATCCAACTTTTCTATGTACATTAACAGAAATAAATCCGTATAAAAAAAAACCTGTGTTCTATTTTTTTTTTTTTTTTTTTTTTTTTTTTTTGTTACTTTTAAAGGATACGCTTTACAGCCAAAAAACCCATGGGACGATGTAACAATATTTTAAGGAAAGTCAACTTTTAAATATCTAAACCTAAAAACGCATATATTACTGCTAATCAGTTCTTGGACACACCTGCCATTCGGCCATCTGTATCCGAACAAAAAACTAGATGGGATTACAGAACCCTGCCCTTTTTTGCTATTGTTGCTAACCTAAAGGGGTGTGGTTCTGTAGTCCTTGTCTCACGGTCTTTCCAACAAGATCAGTAGGTATATTTTGAACTTGTTGAGCATACATAACCAAACCTTTTTCAATTTAACACCAAAGTACCAAATGGGAAGTCTATTGTTAGTTTGCATGATTACTTTTGGCTTGTTGTAGCAGTAAAGTGTCTTGGGGATTTCTTTAAAGCGGGGATCTCCAAACTACGGCCCTCCAGGTGTTGCTTAACTCCCATGAGGCATTGTAAATCTGACATTCACAAACATGACTAGGCATGATGGGACTTGTAGTTTCTGAACAACTGGAGGGCCATAGTTTGGAGACCCCTGCTTTAAAGCATATCTAAAGCAAGGTAAAGTGTGTGGGCTTTTTTTTTTTTATTATACGTAGGGGATGATGAAACCACCACTGCCTCCCCCCACTCTTCCTTTGACAGTTATCATAGGCACAAGTGTTCCATCAGAAGATTTTCCATTCTATTACTGTTAAGTTGGAATATCAAACCCCTCACTTTCATTCTTGGAGTTATTGGTAATCAGGACAGTCAGAGTGATTGGATCTACTAATAGGGGACACAGGCTGGTTTCTGACAGTGGCTCGAATACCTCCCTAGTCAAACTAAAAAAAAGTATGCCTTTCCAAAGTCAAGGATTACTAAACTTTCTCTGACTTTTTGTAATGCCTGTTTTGGGTCACTAAATGGATAAATGAAATTTGTCAGTGTTGCCTGCATACATGGTTCTATGGGAGTCAATCATTGTACAATTGCCTAGTTGTAGTTTAGATGTAGGGTGTTGATTCAAAATTCATAAACAGATATGTGAAGCAGTGTGAGTGTTATTTTTCAATGTCTCACAATGTACCACTTGGTAATGAGATTGTTTGTTTAATAGATCAAATATAAACAAATTACCAGCTAGCCTGCAACAAACCTGAATTGGTCCAGTCTAACAGTTCACTTTAAAAACAAGGGGTTTAGTTGTGCACATTTGCAAAGGTGTGTAAGCCACGGTGGCCATGTCAGGACACCCCAGTTTTCTGTGGTCCTAACTATCATTTTGAGTCTCCCTAAAATTGGAGCACATATATAGCATATAGATTAACTGCTTCCCGCCCGCCATATGACGTTCTTGAATTTAAGCGGTGATAGCTGGATGATGCCTGCAGTTACAGACATCATTCAGATATCATCTTTTTCAGCCAGTGATTCCCTACACCCTAAGAACAGGGATCTGCTGACCATAGAGCTTTTCGGTGGACCAGATGGTCCCCGGAGACTATCCTCATTCAGGCAATGTAATGCGCAACGTCACACCCAGCCTCTGCATTCGAAAAAAATGCTGCCGCCTTGGCTGGGTATCTGAGATTGTGTTTTTTTTTTTTTTTTTTTTTTTGTTATAAATATTACAGGCTTCCCAGCCTAGAGGTGGGGACTTACTGACCCCATATCTCACTGTAAAAAGGACCTGTCATGCTTATTTATATTACAAGGGATGTTTACATTTCTAGTAATAAAAGTGGTAAAAAAAACTGTCAAACTAGTAAAATTAACAATAAAAATTTAAGTGTCCCTGCGTGTGCAGAAGTGAACACAAACGTAGGTTGTGCCCACATATGTAAACTGTTCAAATCACACAGGTGAGGTGTCACCGTGAACGTTAGTACCATGTTTTTTTTTTTCTATAAGAATAACAGACTTTACAATCACTTTAATGTGTAAGTTCACCTTTACAGAAAAATCTGTAAGGTGAAATTACACAGGACCCCCCCCCCCCCCCCCCCCCCCAGTCCTGCTGGACCATGCCAATCTCCCACTCTGAGCCCTGGTATATCTCCATCAGGAGCCAGGGCTTAGAAATCCCCTCAGCTGATCGTCCAAAATGTACCTCGTCACATGGGTGGTGCCGACCAGTCAGAAGCTGCATAGCCTGTCCTGTCTTCTGGGAAGAAGACGCGTGAATGCTGAGGGGATTTCTAAGCTCCGGACTCCTGCCGTGGATATACCGGGACTCGGAACAGGAGATTGTCGCAGTCCAGGTCTGTGGGAATGGGGGATGGAGAATGAGGAGGGGGTCCTGTGTAAGTTCACCTTACAGATTTTTCTGTAAAGGTAAACTTACCCTTCAAGATAGAAAGCCTTCAATGTGCAGCAGCCCCTCTTTTACTTACCTGAGACCCCTCTAGCCAGCGATGTCCGCAAGTGTTGTGGCCATCCAGGACTCCCTCCTGATTAGCTGTGACACATCAGTGGTGCCATTGGCTCCTGTTTCTGTCAAAGTCAGTTAGCCAATCGGGAGAGAGAGGGGGGGGTGCGCGACCGAACCAGGCCTCCGTGTTTGAATGGGCACAGGGAGCTGCGGCATGGCTCAGGCTGCTTGCTGTGGGGGTACTCAACAGGAGCGGGACCTGAGGAGAGGAGGATCTGGGCTGCCCTGTGCAAAATCACTGCACAGAGCAGGTAAGTATAACATGTTTTCTGTTATTTTTATAGAAAAAAAAAAAAGGATTTTACAATCACTTTAAAGGCCTGAGAGGACAAACTATCATCTACTGTATTTCAACAATCGCCCAACTGTAGGAGGCACAAGATGGAGCCAACAGGTGAATTAAACTGAAGCCTTTGCCCTGCAGTGTCCCCTAGTGGCAGCAATGCATATTTTTCTTGTTAAAGTACATTACATGATTTGCTTGTCTGACTTCAGCTGAGCCTGCAGGAAGTTGCAATAATTTAAGACTTCACATAAAGTCTCAGATCTTTCATTAAGGCCTTTATATTATATAGTTTGAATACCATGATAGATATATTACTTATTGTATTGAACCAAACTGATCAGAGGTATGGAGGAGCTCACAGAAGTGGGCCATATAATGAACTTGGTGTTGAGTTATTCACTTTATGGTCATCACAGAGGAAGAGATTTAATCTCCAAATTTGTAAAGGTTTCTTCACAGTAAAGGCCCATACACGCGATAAGAAAATCTGAAGTAAATTTTCATCCGATGAACCATCTGCTGACTTTTGGATCGCTAGTATGGTACTTTCAACAGCTGATTCTGAATTTTCGGGTTGCAAAAACTGGATGTGCAGGCTATAAAATTTTTGTTGTATGTGAACACAATGTCCGATTTTCGTTTAATCAGTACAGTTTTTGTCCGAAAAAAATCGTAAGAGCAAGACTACGCATGCTCAGAAACGAAAGAATACATACAAAACAATTTAACACATTACATCACTTCTGAAGTTGAATTCGGTCGTACGAGAATTTTCATATGTTGAGTAACCGCTTCACTTTCAATATTGAGACTAGCATGCAACAAAAAACCTGACGAAAATTTGTCTGATAATCTGATCGTGTGTAACAGGCTTCAGAGTTATTAAAATGTGGCATAGGCTCCCTCAAGAGCTGGTTCTGTAACATATTCCACCCCCTCCTTTTTTTTTTTTTTTTTTTTTTCCAGCAAAAAAACGGCTTTGTAAAGAAACTGTTTTTTCCCTGGCCTCCCATCTCTAGGTGGACCTAATCCTGGGGTAACCTAATTGTAGGTGTTGGTTCCTTTTTAGAAGGTATAGAACAAACACTCCTGGAGCAGGTATGGTAGTTTGAGCCGGGGGTAGCCATGCCTTCTATACTGTACCAATGGACATGTTGCAGTGGAGCAGCTAAGTTCAGGGTATGAGGTAAGGCCTCAGGTACTCACAACCCTGACAGCCAGTCAGTAAGGTTTAGATGGCTGGAAATTACTGTAGATGGGCAGTATATACTATTTATTTAAGGTATTTATATAGCACCGACAATTTACGCAGCACTTTACAAATATATTGTACATTTACATCAGTTCCTGCCCTCAAAGGATCTTACAATCTAAAGTCTCTAACTCACATTCATACATATACATACAAAGGCCAGTTTAGACAGAAGCCAATAAACCTACCAGCCTGTCTTTGGAGTAGATACAGACTGGAGATTAAAGTTCCTTGTAGCCCTTTGCAGGAACAGTTTACCCATTGTTGAATGACAGAAAAGAGAACGTGTGACACTCCACCCAACCGATAATGTCAGCACTCAGGCCTTCAGCATTAACCTCTTCAGTAAAACCAATGGAAAGTGAGGAATTCAAAGGCATGCAGTGGTACAAACAATGCGCTCTTGGAGCTCAGCCCAATTGGCCCACTTACAGCGTTAGGCACAGTTTCTGATTTCAGGCAAAAATTTGGACCTGAAACTGGGACGCACCGAACACCCTGCTGTGCCCTGTGGTCGTACATAGTGTGAACCCGGCCTGAGTCTTTGGGGACAGGGCAAGCACTGAAGTCAATGCCAGCAGCTCTAGACTTGGGAAAGTGCTCTGTTATAACGTGTTATGAAATAACAAGAAGAGCCCAATGTGCAATCCAGTGCCTGAAGGTCACTTCCAGGCTAGCCCTGCAGTGCCCAATCCAGTGGAATCTGGGTGATGATCAAGAAGTGATGTAGCAAAGAATCTCCATTGAGAAAATAAACTATTCACAATAGGGCTAAGGTGTCCTTCCTCCTAATATTCTAACAAAAAACTGAGAATCCCAAATCCTACCAGAATGTACTGTAGCACAGAGCTGGAGCATTTCCTGTTCTGGGATCTTTAACTTTCCAGGAATCCTGTAGTAAGACCCAAGGACATCTCTAGAGAGCCTATAGGAAGCAATTGAACGCTGGGGTCTACGTTTTTTTTTTCCCGCTGGTTTATGTTTCTTTTTTGTTTATTCTCTCTTTTATTATGCAAACAAGATACAAGCAATAAAACTCTCACTGCAATATCCATATTATATTTTTACAATGTACAATTATTCTCCCCCTCCCCCACCAAAAAAAAAGGGCAACCCCCCCTCTCTCCTCCCCCTTAACCCTTAGACCCTCAAATTGCTCCAACCCTCGGATTAGGTTTATGTTTCTTTAATGTTTTCTCTTATCAATTTGTTGAGCCTGCACTGTGCTCTATGAGTTAGTTTGACACTTGTATGGGTTGGGAATGCTGCTCTTTAGTCAATGTACAGGGGTGCCATTAATTCTTAGTGGCACGATATGAATCAGGAAAACTCCTGTGATTTTCACACACAAAACCACATGGTGCTGCAGCGGTATGCGATTCCATGCAGGGTGATCTTAAAAGCAGGATCCTGGACTTTTTTACTAGTGTTTCTATGGTTAGGACAGCCCTCTGAACGCGCTGCTCTACTTGCAAAACACGGGTTGCATCAATGAAATAGAGCATTAAAAGAGAAGTTTGGGATTTAAAAAATAAAAAATAAACATTTACACTTACCTAGCTAGATGCACCATCAATCCGATGCTGCATCTGTTCCCCTCCGCCTCTGCATTGAGAACTGAGTGATCAAACACTGCTGATCGCTCAGTTCTCCCCTCCACTCTGAGCAGAGAGTCAGGACTATCAGTCATCGGCTTTCTGCTCTCCCCTCCAGTGATCACTGGAGTGCAGGGCTGTGGAGGGGGCAGGAGGGGCTGGCTCAGGCTCTCGGCGGATCACTGACAGACTGGGCCAGGTGCCAGTCCAAGCTTGTGGGCGGATCCTGACCGGCTGAGTGACATCTGCTGAACTGCCCTCCTGTGAACCATAGGAGAGGTATAACCTAAATAGCTTTGGCCATACTTCTCCTTTAATTCAGCAGATGCACAATCATTACTAGGATTTGAATGTTTCTGAATTCGTCCCCACTAAGGTTTTCTTGGCACTGACATAAAAAAAGCAATATTACTGGACCATCATATACATTGAAGTACCAATAGAAGCACATCACTCATTTCTAGCTATAGCAGTTCCCCGACGCCTGGCCTGTAGAAAACTCAGACTCCCCAGCTAGTGGAGCATATTGAACATACGCAGTGCGGGCCTGAGAAGCGGGAGCGTGCACACAGGCACTTGATGTACTCAGGGATTTTCAAGTTCTATTACAACGCTCTAGGGGGGTGTTCTGTCAGATTAGGCGACCCATCAGAATTGGTAACAGAAATTAAGTTTCGTTGCCATCTTGCTACACCCCGCACTCCTCCACAGTAACGATACACCGAGAAGGGGGTGTAACAACATATTCGGCGACCCATCGCAGTTTGCTATGGACGTGACGTTACGTCACGTCGCCGCCATCTTGCTACACCCCACACTCGTCCACAGTAAGGATACACTAAGAAGGGGGAAAGCGGACATGTTGTTACACCCACCGGAGCTTTGCATTTTACGTGTATTTATAACAGTAAAGTGAGTTTATATAGTGAAATACAGTGCTTACAACTCCGTCTGACTACTTAGATCTTGAATTTAAAAAGCAGCGGCAACCCTGCTCATCTCACAGGTTTGCTAATCTGACAGAAGTTCGCTGCTTTTAAAATGCAACATCTAAGCAGTCAGATGGAGTTCTAAGTACTGTATTTCACTATAGAAACTCACTTTACTGTTATAAATACGTGTAAAATGCAAAACTCCGGTGGGTGTAACAACATGTCCGCTTTCCCCCTTCTTAGTGTATCCGTACTGTGGACGAGTTTGGAGTGTATCAAGATGGCGGTGACGGAACGTCACTTCCGTAGCAAACTGCGATGGGTCGCCGAATATGTAGTTACAGGGGCAAGTGGACATCTTGTTACACCCACCGGAGTTTTGCATTTCTCAGTTATTTATAACAGTAAACTAAGCATATATGGTGAAATACAGTATTTGGAAATCCATCGGACTGTTTGCATGTTGAATTATAAAAGAAGCGTTGTTCTGTCACATTAGCAAAACTGTGAGATCAGCAGGTTTGCCGCTGCTTTTAAAATTCAACATCTAAACAGTCCGTCCGATTTCTAAATACTGTATTTCACCTTATAAGCTCCGTTTTCTGGTAAAAATAACTGTGAAATGCAAAACTCAGGTGGGTGTAACAAGATGTCCGCTTGCCCCCTTCTCGGTGTATCCTTACTGTGGAGCAGTGCGGGGTGTAGCAAGATGGCGGCGACGGAACGTCACTTCCGTTACCATTTCCGACGGGTCGCCAAATCTGACGGAACACTGGTCTACAGAGGAACTAGTGACTTGCCATTACACAACATGGCGGCGGTGTGACATGCTGATAGTTGTTGCCAGGTCACCCCTGCGAAGGAGAGGCGCTCGATCACCATGACAGCCCGAGGTACCCCCAGCCGCTTCCTGAAGAGTGTCCTGCAGAATGGAGTGGGTAGATATGTGTGCCAGCTCAAGAGACTCACCCTTACCTTCAGCAAGGATGCCCAGCCTTCCCGGGGAGCCAGGTAACCCGCTGTGTGCACCCTGGGGGGGGGTCATAGTACATGTGGAGGAGTGCCCAGGGCTTACACATCATACTTCTCTGTATATATAATATATATGTTCTATTACTCTGTGCACATCAGTGGATGTATCTGCTGCACTCTAGAATTACTTCTGTTCTGACACTCACACCTTCCTCACCATATAACCCAACATTATACTCCTCCTATCAGCCATAACATGATGACCACTGACAGGTGATGTGAGTAACACGAATTATTATCTCATTAGAATAGCATGTAAAAGTGAGTGGGGTAGATTAGACAGCAAGTGAACATGTTGTTCCTGAAGTTGATTTGTTTGAAAGCAGAAAAATTGGACAAGAGTAAGCCCCGGTTCACACAGGGGCGGCACGACTTGCAGGTCGCCTCACTGAGGTGACCTGCACACGACTGCCACGGCGACTTGCAAAACGACTTCTGTATAGAAGTCTATGCAAGTCGCCCCCAAAGTCGTACAGGAACCTTTTTCTAAGTCGGAGCGACTTGCATCGCTCCTATTCATTGTACAGAACGGGAGGCGACTTGTCAGGCGGCTAGGTCGCCTGACAAGTCGCCCCTGTGTGAACCGGCACTAAGGGTTTTAGTGATTTTCACAAGGGCCAAATTGTAATAATTAAATGACTGGGTCAGAGCAACCCTGAAACTGCAGCTCTTGTGGGATATTCCCGATATGCCGTGGGCAGGACTGACCAAAAGTGGTCCAAGGAAGGAAAACTGGCGACAGGATCATGGCCAGCCAAGGCTCATTTAATGCAGATGGGGAATGAAGACTGGCTTGTGTAGTTTGATCCAATAGAATAGCCACTGTAGCTCAAATTGCTGAAAAAGTTAAAGGACACGTTCATCTTTCGTAAAACATTACACCCATATTCAGGGTGTATTATGTTATTGTTGCAGCAGCCTCCGCACTCCTTTCCTGATCCTCTGTTGTAACAGAGAGTGGAGGGATCTTCTCCCCTCCCCCCCCCCTCGCTGTCACAATTTAAAAAAAGGTGGCCATGCGGGGCTCCACCCACCCGGCTGTGTCATTTCATTTATTCAGAGATCTGTGAATGTGACCACAACAAGTACCGACTGCCTCGTCAGCTTGTAGTCCTCAATGAACTACCAGGGCACTGTTGAGCGCTCTAGGTAGTTCATTGGCTAAAGGTATGAGCAGACGGCTTATACTGACAGTCTGCAAGAGCGCGGCATTAAATCTGTGATATGCTGATCGTGGGTGCAATGCTTTGCAGGCTCCTAGTAAAAATAAATAAATGCATCTTTTTACAGGTAAAATAAATGTGCCTTTATTATTTTTTTTACTCTACAGCCTGTAAGGCAATGCACCTCCCTTCAGAAGATCATGGGTGCAAGGAAGGCTAGGCTTCTGCAGACTGTCAGTAATCTGTCTGGCTGTACCTCTGATACAGACAGGCAGTTACTGAATAGCAGGAAAAACCAATGAACTACAAGAACGCTCACCAGTTGCCTCGCAGTTCATTGAGAACTACAAGCCATCACCTGCGGTAGCTGACTGTACTTGTAGTTCATTAACAGGACTCTGAATGACAAAGCTGTGTGGACAGAGCCCATCATGGCCGTATTGTTTTTAAATTGTGACAGCAGATGCGGGGAGAGAATTTCCACCTGCTGTTCCATGTTCCAAAGGTGAACTTAACCTTTAATGCTGGTTTCAGATAAAGGTGTCAGAATACACAGTGCATCGCAGTCTGTTGTGTATGGGGCTGCATAGTCGCAGACCGGTCAGGGTGCCCATGCTGACCCATGCCCACAGCCAAAAGCGTCTACCATGGGCACATGAGCATCAGAATTGGTCCATGGACAGCCTGGTCTGATGAATTCAAGAATGGTTAGAAGGACACAACGTTTGAGATGTTGACTTGGCCTCCAAATTCTCCAGATTTCAATCGAATTGAGCTACTGTGGGATGTGCTAGAAAAACAGTTCTGATCCATGGAGGCCCCACCTCACAACTTACAGGACTTGTATGCTACTGGTGGCCTGGTGCCAGATACCACAGCATACCTTAAGAGCCCATTCACACAGGGACCGCCTGACAAGTCGCCTCCCGTTCTGTGCTATGGAACCGTTCTAAGGGGAGCGACGCAAGTCGCTCCGACTTAGAAAAAGGTTCCTGTACGACTTCGGGGGCGACTTGCATAGACTTCTATACAGAAGTCGTTTTGCAAGTCGCCCGGGCAGTCGTTTGCAGGTCGCCTCGCTGAGGCGACCTGCAAGTCGTGTTGCCCCTGTGTGA
This sequence comes from Aquarana catesbeiana, assembly GCF_042186555.1. Lineage (NCBI taxonomy): Eukaryota > Metazoa > Chordata > Amphibia > Anura > Ranidae > Aquarana > Aquarana catesbeiana. The sequence goes on along the minus strand of NC_133333.1, from coordinate 111,978,130 downwards.
ATGGGGTCTTAGAGATCTAGTGGAGTCTATTCCTTGAAAGGTTATGGTGGGCGGTCGTAATGTTATGGCTGGTTGGTGTATATATTAATCAAACAAAATAACAGGATGTGTCACTTGTTGCAGTATTGCAGTCTCCTATAGTGTCCATGTATACCTAAACTACTAGCAAGTCTCACTTTTTAACCACTTTCCGACCATACTATAGCTGAATGACGGCTACAGTGCGAGCTTCCAGTGTCGGGAGGGTGCCAATAGATGTCCCCTTGTGATCGCACTGCTCATGTGCCCCCTGGGGAGCACACTGAGATCACTGAGTCCTTTGGACTTGGCGGATCACAGAACAGGGTAAAGGGGCAATCACAGCGGGCCCTTTACCACGTGATCATCCAATGACAGCTGATCAGGAAGTTAACAGGAGCCGTTTACCAGATTTTTTTCTTTTTCTCCTCATGATCAGCGCGAGGACAAAGAATAAAGCGTCTGTTAAGGGACATCAGTCCCGATCTGTGCTGCTAATCAGTGCCCATGAGTGCCACCTTTCAGTGCCGCCTCATCAGCGAAGGAGAAAAATTACCTGTTTGCAAAATTTTATAACAAACTATGAAAAAAATAAATTTCAAAATTTTCGGTCTTTTTTTGTTTCTTTAGCAAAAAATAAAAAACCCAGTGGTGATTAAATACCACCAAAAGAAAGCTCTATTTTGTGTGAAAAATTTTTTATACAGTTTAGTTTGGGTACAGTGTTGTATGACCGTGCAATTTTCATTCAAAGTGCGACAGAACTGAACGTTGAAAATTAGCCTGGGCAGGAAGGGGGTTTAAGTGCCCAGTAGGCAAGTGGTTAACATTTTGCAGAAATGTAATACCTGCTCCCATGTTAATAAAATAAAAAATAGCATTTATTCAATTTTTGCATTCAAGCCAGCAGAGCATTGCAAGCACAGTCAGGTGTGTTGTAGGTCTAATGCACAGGCTCCTTCTGCATTGTTTACATCCCGGGTCTATACAAAGGTAAGGACCTTCTATCCTGTGTCTGGAGGAAGTACACAGTGGGCTATAAGTGGAGTGACATCACTCCCAGTGCAGTTCACATGGCCCTGTGCCTCAAGACAGATGGGGCAGAAGTCTTGACTATCACATATCGTCCTTGTGAATGGATGATGCGTCAGTCATGGCCACACTGAATGCAAATATCTAAAAGACACTCCAGGGAAAAGCATTTCGGGTGTCTGGGCAGTTTGAGGTGGGGGGTTCAGGAATTTGACTATATTACAACCTTAAATATGACTAACATGAATCCTGATCAGAAAAATGCACTAAGCCTTTAAAAAGCAGAGCTCCAACCTTGCCCATAAACAAAATGACTGCCACATCCCCCCAGCATATGTAGAATACAATGCTCTTTTTGTCTAAGAGGAATTTAATGCCAAATATTTATTTTCTTAGTCCATGGTCCTGCAGTCCTCACTTGACTGGTTCAAGTTGTGTTGATCAGTCCCCTGAAGACTATCTTGCTGATCATCGGGGACAGTTTAAGTCGCGGAAGGGAGTTTAACAAGACTTGTGACCACTCATTAAAATTAGAAGAAAATTGGTTTAACCTTAAACTATGTAGAGGGTTCTTTATTGTAAGAGTGGCAAAGATGTGGAATTCCCTTCCACAGGCGGTGGTCTCAGCGGGGGGCATCGATAGTTTCCAAAAACTATTAGATAAGCATCTGAACAACCACAACATACAGGGATATACAATGTAATACTGACATATAATCACAAACATCGGTTGGACTTGTGTCTTTTTTTAACCTCACCTACTATGTAACTATGTATTGTGTGAAGTCACTAATGATGTAGAACAACCGCCATGCTTACAGCTGGCAGAAAGCAGGTACTTTAGCCAGCCAAAGCTTCGGATTACAGGACAGTGATGGTGTCTAACACTCCCTCAAATCTGTTGCCCCCATGTGACAGTGGTCGGGCCTGAGGGACAGTGATGTGGGTCACCCAGGTGAAGCCATGAAACTGGAAGGTGGACTCCTTAAAGCAGAGGAGGGATAGGTGCACACAGCAGAAACTAATACTTTGCCCCAAATAAGCAGGATTCAAATCTATACTTGCCTTATGTCTTCTTTCCTGTCTGTTAGCATGAGATGTTGGCTCTTTCCATATTTGTGTGTATATTCACACACCGATAAATGGTAAAAGGCAAAAAAAGGATCAGAGGATTGTAGTACCTGATAACCTGAATCCTGCGCTTCTAAAATAGAACTCAAGTTCACCCATTTTTTTTTTTTTTTTTAGTTTCCCCACCGTATGCTTCTGAATTTGTATTGAAAGGCAGTGCAGCAGGTACACTTCCCGTGTTGTGCACCGCTTCCCACAAGACCAACTGACTGTCATGGACACTCCCCTAGGGCAGCTGAAGGAGTCAGTCACTGCTATGTTCTTTGTGGTGCATAGAACTTCTTCTATAGAGCCAATTTCATCTGAATGAGAAAGGGTTAGCTGCAGAGCCTGCCGCTTCCCTGGGCATACGGATTCATAGGACTCAGATACCTGTGTTTCATTTGGTATGTTGCTCAAATCAGAGGGTGTGTAGTTTGATGCATGTGCAGGATCTTGTTTATACAGATGAGAAAGGGTTGTGCCAAGATCCCCATTCTTCCTACACACTGAAGTGCAGAACTCTGGAACTCCTCTGCAGCTGACAGTGTACTGTATGGCGTTGCTATGTATGAATGCAGTATTGTTTATCAGTGAGCATTATAGCTGACTTTGGGCTTGTTCACAACTGACATGCTGAAACACTGCAAGCTGGTGTCTGTTGTGAATGCATCATACAGTTCCTTTTTTTTTTTTAAACTTTAGTTAGCTTCACAAAATGAATCCATTCAAGTCTGTAGCATGGTGAGTTGCAATGCATAAAAGCACATTATTGTTCAGCACACCACACCTAACTACAGTGTTGTCATATGAACAAGGCACCTAGAAAACAATTGTTTTCTATGTCTACATAAAGCGAGCCATAGATGGATAAAATTTCACATTTTTTTTTTTTAAAAAGTCCTAGACCACCAGAATATTTCCTTCAAATGCCTCCTTTTGAAGTGTCTTGCATGCATCAGAAACGCCATTATTTACATGCAATCAAACAAGCAATGGAGGATATCGCAACATAAACAATATTGGAGAAAAGATGCATGCGGGATATGGGTTCAAGAGGAGGCATCTCAGCGCTATACCACCTGATTTCCACACCACCACATCAACTGGCATGGGAAGTGGAATTAGAAACAGAAATATCTGAGGAGGACTGGTCAACCAGGACATATAAAGGGATGCCCAGCACAACTTTAATAGAAGCAAATTACAAAATGTTATATCCCGTTGGTACCTAGCCTCGTCAAGGATTGTTTGAGATCGAGGAAAATTTGTGTGAAAAGTCTTAGAACGTTTAAATGTCGCTTGATAGTTTTAGTTTGCATTTAACACTTGATTTTGGAATGAATCAGACTTTACTGTTCGAGAGAGGTTTTCCATACTGCTCCTTTTGAACTTCCTCTTCACTGCGGTCAAAAACAAATATCAGTATGACCCACTAATGCTTAGAAAAACTAACAAACTTTTTCTTAAATTCTTTTCCCAAGAATTTTTATTCAAAATTCTACCCATCTATGGCCAGCATTAGCGGTGAGATTGTGTTCATCAGTACAGCTCAGTGTGGATGGTGTGAACGAGCCCTTAATGTATAAGGTGATAATGTGAGCTGTATTATCCACTTTCACATGATCAGTAGGAAGTGGAACTCTTGAGTAGTATGCTATGAAGTGTGATCTGCAAACATAATAACACACAGCATGTCGTTTTCTATCAGGTACTGATCACATTTAGCCAAAGCATTATGTATTAGTTTAGATGATGCAATGTCTGCAAAACGTCAATCATTGAGGTAAAATATCAGTCATGATCTGCTCGCTCCACCCGACGACTCCTTTCAGCCAGTGCAGAATAAAAAAGAAGCGTGGATGGTTGTGACCCTTATTTATTTTCAGTTTGGGGGTAGAGAACCTCAGATACTTTGTAAAAACAAGTGCGCAAGCTGTGAAGTGGGTGGGGTGGAGCAGAGCATTAAAAAAAAAAAAAAGATTGCTGCATAGAGGAGTTCTGTTTTTTATCTTTTAAGTTTATGAAGCGGGGGGGGGGGCCTTGGGGGGGCTGGGGTAGTTCTGGATAATGGATGAGACAAGTTGAAAACCAATTTATTGCCTGTATTTTTTCCATCTCTGATTTTAGGGAGTTTATTGAAGAAAAGATAATCGACTTTGCCAAGCAGAATCCCAGTGTTGTTTTGTATGTGAATCCCAAGCCATGCAGAGTACCCAAACTGGTGGGGGAATACCGTAAGTACTGATAAATACATTGTTTATGCTGTCAGTAAAAGTCAGGGGTGTCTTATGAATCCTAGCAGATTCAGTTTAACCACTTAAGGACCAGCCTCGTTTTGGATTTTAGGTGTTTACATGTTTAAAACAGGTTTTTCTGCTAGAAAATTACTTAGAACCCCCAAACATTATATATGGTTTTTCTTCTAACACCCTAGAGAATACAATGGCGGTCATTGCAATACTTTTTTTTGCACCGTAATTGCGCAGCGGTCTTATAAGCGCACTTTTTTTGGAAAAAATTCACTTTTTTGAATAAAAAAATAAAACAACAGTAAAGTTATCCCAATTTTTTTTTATATTGTGAAATATAATGTTACGCCAAGTAAATTGATACCCAACATGTCATGCTTGAAAATTGCGCCCGCTCGTGGAATGGCGTCAAACTTTTACCCTCAAAAATCTCCATAGGCGACGTTTAAAAAATTCTACAGGTTGCATATTTTGCGCTACAGAGGAGGTCTAGGGCTAGAATTATTGCTCTCGCTCTACCGGTCGCTGTGATACCTCACATGTGTGGTTTGACCACCGTTTTCATATGCGGGCGCTACTCGCGTATGCGTTCGCTTTTGCGCGCAAGCTCGTCGGGACAGGGGGGTTTTAAAAATGTTTTTTTTTATTTTTATTATTTAATTTACAATATTTTATTTATTTTTACACTGTTTAAAAAAAAAAAAAATGTGTCACTTTTATTCCTATTACAAGGAATGTAAACATCCCTTGTAATAGAAAAAAGCATGGCAGGACCTCTTAAATATGAGATCTGGGGTCAAAAAGACCTCAGATCTCATATTTACACTAAAATGGAATAAAAAAAAAAAAAAAAAAAAAAAGTCATTTAGAAAAATGACATTTGAAAAAATATGCAAAATATGCCTTTAAGAGGCGTGGACGGAAGTGACGTTTTGACGTCGCTTCCGCCCAACAGTGTCATGGAGACGAGTGAGCGCTATCTTGGCCTCACTCGTCTCCAGACACACCACAGAGGAGGACGCGATCGCCTCCGCCGCCGGCTCCGGTAAGCGGCGGAGGGCACCCTCTCCCGCCACCGATAAAAGTGATCTCGCGGCAAATCCGCCGCAGGGACCACTTTTATCTGAAAGCCGGCCGCCGCACGAAAACGGGGATACCGGGGTTATGGCAGCTAGCTGCTGCCATAACAACGATATCCCCGTTCAAACTTAGGACGTACATCGTCGTGCGGCGGTCGGGAAGTGGCTAGAGAAAGTCACAAGCAGTTCTAGGCTTTTATGGGCTGCAGCCCATGCTATCCACTCTTATGCCGCGTACACACGAGCGGACTTTTCGTCAGACTGAACTCCGAAGGACTTTTCAACGGAGTTCCGATTTGACTTGCCTACACACGATCACACCAAAGTCCGATCCTTTCGAACGTGATGACGTATGACCGGACTAGAATAAGGAAGTTCATAGCCAGTAGCCAATAGCTGCCCTTGCGTCGTTTTTGGTCCGTCGGACTAGCATACAGATGAATGGATTTTTCTATAGGAATCGAGTCCGTCGGAAAGATTTGAAACTTGTTCTATTTCTAAGGTCCGTCGGATTTTTAGACAGAAAAGGTCCGATGAAGCCCACACACGATCGAATTGTCCGACGGATTTGTTCCGTCAGACCTTTGATGCCAAAAAGTCCGGTCGTGTGTACGCGGCATAAGGCTCGATGCACATCTATGCATGTTGCTTTTTAGCGTTTCTGCAGTGCCTGCCTCGTTTTTGGACACTCGTTTTTACTGCGATTTTGTGGGGTTTTTTTTACACTGTATATAGCTGGTTGCTGAGGGGGGCGGGAAGCCAGCCACTGCGTCCTTAACAACCGATGAGTCATCAGTTGTCAGCGGGCTTCCCACTGAATGTAAAAAAAAAAATTGCTGGCTAAAAAAAAAATCAAGAGAAAAAAACAGCGTGGGGTCCCCCCCCCAGGTCCATACCAGGCCCTTGGGTCTAGTATGGATGCGGGGGGGACCCCCAAACACCAAAATTTTAAAAAAATTGCGTGGGGGTCCCCCCAAAATCCATACCAGACCCTTATCCGAGCATGCAGCCCGGCAGGTCAGGAAAGGGAGAGGACAAGTGATCACCCCCCCACCTCCTGAACCATAGGGGGCCGCATTCCCTCAACGTGCCCTCTGCGCCCCCCACCCCAAAGCACCTTGCCCCATGTTGATAGGGACAAGGGCCTCTTCCCGACAACCCTTGCCCCGGTGGTTGCCAGGGTCTGCGGGCGGGGGGCTTATCGGAATCTGGAAGCCCCCTTTAACAAGGTGGCCCCCAGATACCGCCCCCCCCCCCCATGTGAATGAGTATGGGGTACATTGTACCCCTACCCATTCACTAAAAAAAGTAGTGTAGTGTTAAAAAAATATAGTAGACCATTTTTGACAAGTCTTTTATTAAACATCTTCTTCTTCTCCGATTCTTCCTCCGGTCTTCTCCTTCTCCCCTTGCTTCTTCTTCCGTCTTTGTCCGGTGTTCTTCTTCCTCTGCCGCCGCTCCAGCCGACGACCCTCCTCCGATTCTGCATCCCGCTGATCCGTCGGCGCCGATGTCCTGCATTTCTTAAATAAAGATGGAGGCGTGGCAATCGGATTACGTCATCCGGAGGCCATGGACCCATCATGCCCCGGGCGGTGATGTCACAAGGGGGTGTGGCCTCTGGATGACATAATCCGATTGCCACGCCCCCATCGTTATTTAAAAATGTAGGACATCGCGCCGACAGATCAGCAGGGCGCTGAATCGGAGGAGGGTCGTCGGCAGAGGAAGAAGAACACCGGACAAAGAAGACAGAAGAAGAAGCAGGGGGAGGAGAAGACCGGAGGATAAAGATGCGGGAGAAGATGGAGGAGGAAGCCCCATACTCATTCACATGGGGGGGGCAGGACCTGGGGGCCCCCTTGTTAAAGGGGGCTTCCAGATTCCGATAAGCCCCCCGCCCGCAGACCCCGACAACCAGCGGGTAAGGGTTGTCGGGAAGTGGCCCTTGTCTCCATCAACATGGGGGCGAGGTGCTTTGGGGTGGGAGACACAGAGCCCCCACTGCCCCAAAGCACCCATCCCCCCATGTTGAGGGCATGCGGCCTGGTATGGTTCGGGGGGGGGGGGGGGGGGGGGGGGGCTCGCTCGCTCCTTCTAGTTTTTTAAACTATAAACGTTTTAATATAGTAAACACCTTGTTCTACGGATTCACGCTATGAGGTTCCATCTTTTCCTATATACATTTGGATGCCCGTTGATTTTTTTAAAGTCGCATTATTGAGGTGGAAGGTGATTGAAGACCACATCAGAGCTGTGTGAACCAGAGGGAAATCTCGGCACGGGGGATATTTCTAGTTGGATACAACTATTACCCCTGCAGGGGTAAGGCGCTCTGGTGAGTGCAGACATAAGAGGGGGATACTGAAGGAGGGGAGCACTAGCAGTCACTTTATTTTACACCGCACTGATCACTTTGTATAGACTGTTATTCATTTCAAACTACACACTTACTATCTAAATCTGTTTTCTTTTGGATTTAAAAGGTCGTGATTTTTTTGGGACTAATTTATGCATGTTTGGAAATAGCACACATCATTTTAGGTGTATTTTTGGATACAACACATGTCATCTTATATTTTGCACTATTGCTCACGGACTTTGTGGGCATATTTTACACTTTGCTGTATTTTTACATATGATTCATATTTATTTTTGTATACACATCTTACTACAATAGGAGTATTTGTATTGCCTAATTTAGGTCATAACGTATACCCCATTTTCACATATAGATTATATATATTTTTTATCACAGGATTCATTGAAGTTTGACACCTCTGAACAGCGCCAGTTTACATATCCACTGAATTATATTACATGCAGAACGCTGCATTTTGTGGGAAAAAAAAGTCCCCGACCCTTTCCAAAAATGCAGAGGCACAAAAATGCATTGATGTGAACATGTTCCATAGGAACCCATGTTAAAAAATGTCCCTGCGTTTATGCAAAATGCATCAAAAAATGCATTGGTGTGAATGGAGCCTTAAGCTGGCAGCACGCTGAAGATTGGGTCTCTGCTCTCGCACAGCACAGTGGTGTGGATCTCCAGCAGTTCTACACAATGCTCCAATCAACAATAGTCAGGGAGTGTGAGTATTGTCAATTGGAGCACAGTAGTTGTGACTGGACAGGTGCATGTCAGATACTGGATATGTGGACTTCTGTACTCTGTGTGAGGCACTGGGGAGTTCAGCATGGGCTGCAGCGTTGACAACTAAAAACATCAGAAGCATGCTTTCATTTTTAGTCCACCTGACTGCATCACAGTAATAGAAAACAAAGGTTTAACTGGGCTTTATTAGTTGTGTTGTTATTGAAAGCATGTGTGTTTGTTTTTTTAACACAAGTATGTTATCACTACCCTGAACTAAACCTGTGGTTTGTGCATGCCTGGAAAAGCAGGTTTAATTTGATGACCAGCATCACATAGTTGTGTGACGAGCACTGGTGATTGGACATTTAGTCATCTAGCATTGTCCCAGGGAACAGCCCTGCGTGATATCCAAGTCACAATTTTGGAACAGTGTACACAGGCATTTAAGATGGTAATGCAGTTGGATTTTGCAAAAATAATTTAAAACTGTTTTTCGTAACAGCTTGTTACAAAAGTTGTCTGCAAGTACCAGGGAGAACTGTACAGTAGGTTTTAGGTGACAAAGTAAAGGGTTGTCAACAGAATTTATTCCAAATGGGCTACAGTTTACTGTTGTATTTCGCGCTTATAGCAGATAAGTCAGGGAAAATAGATAGTTTTACATCAGTTTACTTGTTCCCAGGGCCGCCATCAGGGGGGTACAGGCAGTACTGAAGTAAGGGGCCCGAGTGTCCCAAGGGGCCCAGCTGGCCAGGGCCCACTCCACCTACAACACAGCAGCACATTTATCTATCAACTGCACCCCCCCGGCCGCTATAGAGAAAGAAGCCTCCTTTCAATCGCATCCTCCCCCCCCCCCCCCCCCACCCGTGATCGCGGGCAGCACTAGCTCCCCTTCTTTCCCTGCTGAGGCAGAGCCGACTGCCTGCTGCTGGGTTAGTTTACACTGTGATTGGCCAGGACAAGGTCAGGGGGTGTGGTCAGCACGGTGACCCAGCCCTTAGCCCTATCAGGTGCATGCATTGCAGATACCAGAGAGCAGCATGGAGGGTAAGTCACAAAAGTTGTGTGTGTGCTGCTGTGCCCCTGTGCTAGCAAGCTGGCATGATTGAGTTGAATTGTAGAAAATAGATGAGGATGGCTCTGGGTGGAAATGAGTTACATTGTTTAGAACCTCTTCATTATGTACCTGTAACTTATCCCCACCCAGAGTCATCCTCATCCATTTTCACAATGCAACTTAATCATCTTCATCCATCCCTCTCCACCATGCATCCCCATCCAGCACCATCTATTCATCCATCCCTCTCCACAATGCATCCCCATCCACACCCAGCACCATCCATCCATCCCTCTCCACAATACATCCCCATCTACGCTCAGCACCATCCATCCATCCCTCTCCACAATACATCCCCATCTACGCTCAGCACCATCCATCCCTCTCCACAATGCATCCCCATCTACGTCCAGCATTAAAATAGTGTTAAAATAAAAGTGGGTGCACCAAAGGACTCGGGATGGCCAGTGGGCGGATTCGGTGGAATGGACAGTGGGCGGGCCCTGAGGAATGTTGGTGGTCAGGCCCCAAAATTTCTGATTGCTGCCCTGCTTGTTCCAGGTCAGCATCAGCAATGGCTACCACCTTGTGTGCCTCATAATAAACATCCTTTAAAAAGCAGGACATTACCTATAAATATTTAGTAAGAACGTACATCGATCACACTGCCAAAAGTGTGTGCTGTAAGACCCCTTTCACACTACAGCGCCGTGGATTTTAACTTAAAAAAAAAAAAAAAAGTATTAAGTCCCATTTTGTGGCGCTTTGGAAGAGCTGCCTATTAATTACAATGAGCAGGGGCATTTTGGGAGAGCTGTTTACAGCGCTCCCAACCTGCCCCAAAGATGCTGCTTGCAGGACTTTTTATAACGTCCTGCAAGGGCACCCAAACCCATACATTTAATGGTTTTAAAAAAAAAAAAGTTACATTCTTCGAATTGCTAACGGTCACATTTGCTTGTGTCCTCAACCAAACTATGGCTGGTGTTAGAACTGATCACATGTGCAGTACCATGGCAGTTGCAGATCAAACAGAAGCAGCTTCCTTGGCTGTAAAGAATAGGAGGGTTTAATTCTGCTTTAAGGCTGTCAGCCTCTACAAACTCAGTAGTGCCTAAAAAAGAGAGCAACTGAGCATGTGCAGAGCAGGGTGAGACAATGTATTACTGGATGTTAAACAGTATAGACACTTATTTTTAATGGGGGCCAGCCTGAAGTGATCTAGCAGGATTTCATTTTCTGACAAAAGTTGCACTTTAAATCTGTCCTGACTTATGATTTTGATCTCCCCTACCCTGGTCCTGGACCTCCTTGAAGCGGGGTTCGGAGCCAGGGTTTTATCAGATCATTCACACTATTGGATCACCCTCCGTCCCTCTGACTCGCATATGGAGGCTAAACCCATTCTGGCTCACACTCCTCACGGACTTGGAGGCCATACAGCGTAAATGGACCCACTACCTTCTCTCCAATGCGGGATCAGCTTCTGTTGGGTTGGTGTGGGAGGCATTCAAACTACATGCCCGCCCAATCCTTTCTATAAGGGTGAACAGACACAAGGCCTCCTCTAAATTAATCCTGCAGCAGGCTGAGGGAAGACTTGGCTCCCTTGAGCAGGTTTTCCTTGCAGACCCCTCGCCCTCCAATTGCACCCAACTTCATCAACAATCTAGGCTCACAGACCATCTACACTTCGAAAAAGCCAAAAGAGGCATATTCTTTAGCAAACAAAAAACATTTGAGCATGGCGAGTGGGCTGGGAAACTACTGGCATGCATGGCCCAATTGGCTCATAGCCCCCTTGTGGTGGTTCAACTCCGCTTGGAGTCTGGATCCATGCTTACAGATCCTGCACAGGTAGCTCAAGAATTCAGGCGATTTCTATTCTGACCTATACACCTCAAAGACCAACTGCTCCCTGAACAAACTGTGTTCCTTTCTGCAGAGCATAGACTTTCCTTCCCTTACTGATCCCCAAATAAAGCTTTTAGTTTTATTCCCAATTTCAAGAGGTTATTCTCCCCAAGCTACAGGTCCTTTATTCCCATATTTTTGATTCAGGCATCCTCCCACGCTCCATGGGTGAAGCCCTTATCGTCCTCATCCCGAAACCAGGGGAGGACCCCTTATACCCTGAATCATATCGCCCCATCTCCCTCCTACAATTAGACGTAAAAATATTAGCTAAAATTCTTGCCCTAAGACTCAATAAAGTGATATTAAGCCTTATCCATGCCGATCAGACCGGCTTTATGCCTAACAAAAACACAGCATTTAACCTCAGGAGATTGTTTATGAATCTTCAAGCCACGCACGACAATGTTGGGTCCAGGGTGGTGGTTAGCCTGGATGCCGCTAAGGCATTTGATTCAGTGGAATGGGGCTACCTGTGGGAATGTCTCCACAGATTCGGCTTCGGTCCTAAATTCATCAGGTGGCTCCAACTCCTTTACCAGGCTCCCACCGCCCGGATCCAGGTCAACGGCAAGACATCCGATCCTTTCCCCCTGACCCGCGGTACCTGCCAAGGATGCCCCATATCCCCTTTGCTATACGCACTAACTGTAGAGCCTCTAGCTATCACCATTAGGGCACATCCTGACATTAAAGGCCTCCGCTTGGGACAGGTGACCGAGGTGCTCAACCTCTATGCAGATGATATGCTCTTATATTTAGAGGATGCAGGTCCCTCCTTGACAGCGGCATTACACCTGATCCAGTGGTTCGGCACCTCTTCAGGACTGCAAATTAATTGGGCCAAATCTCAGATCCTCCCCATAGACCTCTCTGTCCCCACGGCTGAAGAGGTGGCCCTCCCCTTGGTGAGAACTAGCAATTTCAAATACTTAGGCATACAGTGCTCACGTTCCCTTACCGAATACGCACCCCTTACTATAGAACCGATTTACAACCTCCTTAAAAATAAAACCCAAGTCTGGTCCAGACTCCCCCTTGGAATTATGGGCCGCATTAACTTAGATAAATGATTCTTTTTCCCAAATTACTTTACTTATTCTGGCACTCCCCTCTATACATTCCTGCCCACATATTCAGATCTATGGAATCTATCCTTAACACGTTTGTGTGGGGCTCCTCCAGGCACAAGCTGTCATGGCGTCCTGTACATTTAGGGGGCACTGCCCTTCCCGATCTAGCAATGTACTATATAGCTTCTCAGCTATCCAACTTTTATTACCTCAACTGACATGACAAGCTCCGCTATTCTACATTGGTGTGCATATCGGCTACTGATGTTGTGGCCCACCCCTTCCAGATACTCTTTTGCAGGCATTGGGGTCCCTCCCGCTCAAGTCATAGATGCCCTATGCTAACCCACGACTGTAAAACTTGTCAAATATCGCAAACCATCATCGGGGCTGCCCCCCTACATGCCCACACGCTGCTCTGGGATAACCCTTAACTACCTGAATTGATGACTATCCCCGATCATAAGATGTGGGTAACCGGGAGAATTATATTTCTATCCCAACTAATTGCTGGGGTGAGAAGAGGAAGAGTTCAACCTCCCCAACCATATGTTCTTCCGCTTCCTCCAGGTCCGCCATGCCCTCCAGTCCCAATTCGGAGCCTCAGTCCCTAATCTAGAGTCAGTTACCCTGGCAGGTGTGATCCTCGGCGAGGACCCTAAGAAACTAATCTCCACACTATATAATCAACTTCTTCTGCCATCGGTCACCTCACATGCATACCAACTAAAATCAAAATGGGAGGGGGATCTGGGGGGGTTGGAGGATGAAGAATGGGAGGAAATTTTGAGTTCTTGCAAAAGAGTATCCCCTAAACTTTCAGACCGCCTTACTCACCTCTATATTCTCCACAGATCATACCTCACTCCATCTCGCTTATGCAAGTATAAGCAAGATACCAACCCGACGTCCCAGATGCGGAAACGCAGACAGTACCTTCTATCACTTAATTTGGACCTGCCCACCTATTCAACAGTACTGGTCGCAAGTTGTTAAATTTCTCCACGACTGCATGGGCTCTCCTCTGACGTTATGCCCACGCCAATGTCTACTTGGAGGAGGAGAAATATTTGTCAACATTTCTACGGGAAACACTAATTTACAGCTAGAATGCAGATAGCCCGTCTGTGGCTTAGAGCCACCTCCCCTACCATACAGCAATGGAAAAGGGCTGTCAACCTCACCCTCCCATATAAGAGTCCTCTACTGTCATCGAGGATGCCTGGGTAAATTCCACAAGATTTGGAATAGATGGGTTGATGATTCCTCCACTTGTACGGACTAAGTTTGAATGCATTTTGTTAGCTCGCTATGTCTGCCCACTACATGGCTCCCCTATCTGCACCCACTGTGAACATATGAAGCTATGCCTCACTTGTATTAAGCCGCATAAATTAATGTCAATACCACTACAGCATGTCAGACAAAGTTTTTCTTCCTTTTCTGGTTTAGTTTTGTTTTCTGTTTGATGCTAATTGCACCACATTTTCTGAATGTAACCTCCTGTATGGTTGTTTATATTCTAAACTTTATTTCTGATTAAAAAAAAAATCTGTCCTGACTGCATTGTAACCACCAACTGGAATATGACAGTGGAAATCTTAATGATTCAATCTTGTGCCTTTGGTATAACAGACAGTTTTAAATTTCAAGACTCATTGTTGTATGTGGCAAGTCCATGCAATCAGATGAATATTGTTCTAGAATAAATATTGAATGCTTTTGTTCCTTCTTTTAGTGAATGGGACTGTCAGAGAAGAAGCCATTAACAGCAAAACTGCAGAGCAAATAACAGAGCTGGTGCAGAAAATGGCCAACCAGTCTGGTCTGGAGATCATCCGCATCAGGAAACCTCAACACACAGACAACCCCAGCATTCAGGGACAGTGGCACCCCTTTACCAACAAACCATCTTCCATAAACATACACTTGTTTGATGCTGTTAGCCAACAGGCTGAATCCCAGCCATAAATATTAACCTTAACAGAATATTGTCATTTCTTATAGAACTGGTCTATACACAGCCTAATCCTTGCAAGTGACACTTAGTTTGGGCTTTCCTGGGGTGGAAACAGCCATGAGCAGGTTAATGCACTTAGAGAATTTCCACTCTTTTAGGACATCTCTGTGAAAAAGGTGCTTTTGGACAGATAGCAGAGAGTCTAGTAGCACAGGGATATGTAAAAGAATAGACAGATAATGCCTACTGTTCTCAAGAATACCTCTGTGCCTGTCTACTTTTGTACAACTGGACTAAAATGTTGAATGCATAATGTTACAGGCATGTTTGTGTATAATAAAATGTTCATAATACAGTGTGTGTTATATAGTATGCATTTATGCAAATTAATTTTGCCATACAAATAATCTGAGCCTGCTGTGCTGGCATTCAACCAATGCCAACTCAGACTTTCTAGATTTGAGTTTCAATGACATCTCCAAGCAATATTTGCTATTTGCAGTGTACAGATTGTGGTGGTGACTGCAAGCTAAAAATATTGAAGAATATGCACAATAGCTTAATACACTAAACAAATTATTCCTGCACAAAATTCAATCATAGCTGATGGATTTGCATGTTTTAACAATGGCATCCCTGCCACCCTTTAAGTGGAATTTAATGTCCATGAAGCATTGTGGGTTCTGTATCCTGGGATTAGCTCTCAGCAGTCACATAATTGGGAGTCCATTCTGCACAGTTCATATAAAAAGGTATCTTTAACCACTACCCGCCCGTAGGATGTCATATGACGTTTCTTAGGTTGAAATGGTGATATCTGGATAATGGCTACAGGAATCATCCAGATCTGTTTGTTTTCAACCAGACATTTCCCCCTCCCCTCCAATGTGATTGGGAAGCTAAAGATCTGATGGTGGCGCTGGTTTACCATATAGCTTGGCATGGACCGGATGGTCCCCGGTCATCTCTATGACCCTGAGAGGCCGGAAGTGATGTCATGACTTCATTACCGGCTCTGACAAATGTAAACATTGACTGTTTTTTTTTTCCCCTGGAAAGCAGAGATTGATTGTTTTTTTTTTTTTAAATCATGTTTTTCAGGGTAGAGATGTCTCTGATCCCAGATGTCTCCATAAAGAGGACCTATCATGCCTCATTTCTATTACAAGGGATGTTTAAATTTTTTGTAATAGGAATAAAAGTGAAAAAAAAAAGTGTGACATTAAAGAACCCCCATGCTCACATGCAGAAGCACCTGCATATGTAAACGGCGTTCACACCACATGTGAGGCATCACTGCGAACGTTTATAGTGAGAGCAATAATTCTAGCACTAGACCTCTAACTTTAAACTGGTAACCTGTAAATATTTTTAAAGCGTAACCTATGGAGATTTTAAAGTCCTGAACTTTGGCGCCATTCCATGAGTGTGTGCACTTTTAAAGCGTGACATGTTAGGCATTTGATTAATCAGCCTACGGTAACATCTTTATATAACCCAATTTTTAGTAAAATATTCATGAATTTTAATGCTAATAAACTGTAGTTTCTCAAGTCATCTTCCAGGACGGCACACCTGAGAGATGAGAGGCTCCTCCCCACAGGAAACACAATCAATCAACAGCTGTTTTAAGTCCACACCCTTCCCACTGATCCTCAGTTTTTGATTGTGTTTCTCCCTACACGGCGAAACTGTTTGTTTTTTTCCAAGTGACCGAAGCCTGGGGCTGGTGGTCTCCCCCTGGGAGCCGGACCAAATGCCTGGGAAGCCTCTGGGTCTGGCGGGATATATTTATCCTTCCCGGGGGGGTTCCCCTATCCTTTCCTCATGGGGGGGGCAGCAGAAACTGGGAAAGCCCCCCTGAGAGCTGAAGGCCCCTGGGTACAGTGGTGTCCCCAGAACTTCAGGGGCCTTTATCCTGTCTCCCCCCTTACCTGTCCGGACGTCCGTTCAGACGGGGGTGCTGGCCGTCGGTTCTTTCCAGGGGGATCGTATCCCCTGACTCCTGGGTCCCTGGTAGCTCGCGTGGGCTGCTGGGGAGGGCACCGCCTGAACGACCCGCGTTCTTACCCAGAAGGAAAGGCTGAGAGTCAGCAGGAGCAGGCGCCCACATCCTCCCTTCGAGGAGGCACCAGTTTACTATGGTGAATGTCTGCCTAAACCACCTCATGGGAATGAGGAACGTACGGCATTGCCCCCCCCCCCCCCCCATGTGTATATACTGACTGGACAGAGCAGGACACAGCCTAACCTTGCAGCTCCCTAAAGGGACAGCAGTTGTGGGGGGGGGGGGCACTTTGGCGGCTATCCTCCTTGCGTGTGGACCATAAGGATGGAAAAGCAAGCCCGGTGGCTGTGGAAAAAGGGGAAGACGACAACGGTGAGTCAAAAATCCCCAATCCCAGCCAGATGGTTTCTGGGCATTTGAGATAATCTCCCCTGGGGTCTGGATTCAAATAGCCCAGAAGCTTTTGCTAAAGACACCAGCCACAGCTCCCTCCTACATCAGAGATGCTGTATGGTGGACAAGTGGTGCAGAGGAGCGAGTGTGCCTAAACCACCTCAGATGGGAAAGAGGTAGGTAAGGCATTTTTTCCCCTTCCACCTGTATTTACTGAGTGGTACAGTGGAGGACCTGGGGTCTCCATAACAAAATAGCCCAGAAGCTACTGCTAAAAACCACCAGCCACAGCTTCCTCTTATAGCAGAGACACTGTGGTTATCACAACAGTAGGTTGCCAGCCTCTCCCTACATACCCGGTTGTGGTACATTAGTAGGGGTGAATACAGCAAAGAGGGTGACCTGGTAGAACAAAGAGTTCCTTACTGGCCAGGTATACCACTGAACAAGTTATTAATGGTGCAATGGTTGAAGGATTCAGGAGTAAGCTCCCTTGCTCAGCAGGTGCACTAGGTTATCTGGCCCTATTAGCCCAGCTGCTAGGAATCTGCTTAAAGTTGCTCCAAGATGCTTAAAAGCTGACCTAACTTTCAACAATGTGGCAGGGACCAAGCTTCTGTGTGGCACAGTAGGGGTTCCCTTGTGACAGATCCTCCTTTTGGGGGTTGCTTGCTATGGGTAACTTTTCATAAGCTCCAACCTCCCACTCCACTGTTACATTGTGGTTATATTTTAATGCAGGGGGTAAGAAAAACCTTATTGTTGGTTTGGGCTACAGTCCACTCAGTGACAGATCTAAAAGCGATTTACCATAAATCGTTTTTCCTATATCCTTTGATTAAGGATTTTCTGTGCAAACATATGCAAGAGCTAGATGGCTATATGATTGCTTCTTTAAGGGCTGCAGGTGGCTATTTACCTCCAGGCTAAATTGGTAACCACCCTTTTTAGAGGTCTTATATTGGTCTCTAGGGCTGGGCTCATTGAGACTTTAGTTACTGATCAGCCCCACCTGTTTATGAGCTGGCTAGCGTTTGCGCAATCTACGGAGGTAAGGTAGGACAACAGCTACTATAGTAAGGTGTCCAACCATTTTAGGATTGGTTCCTTCACTGGTGGTGAAGGATTAGTATCTACAGCCCAGGCTATGCCTATGAAATAATTTGCTCCTGTTTGGTTATTTCATAAAGGGATACACCATGACTCCTTCTTGGCTGCTCACCAGTAGACCTCAGTAGTGAAGGTTTGTCCTTGCTGGGGTGTTTGGTGGCACAACTAAAGTACACATTGAGATTTGTGACATCTCTGCTGAAGATTGTTGGGTGTCCTTTATATCCTAAAGGTAATGCTTTGTTTGGCTACAGATCAGAAAATACAACAGGGAAGGTGGTCTGTACTTTCTGGTTTTGTGCCGCACGCCAGAAACGCACATCATTGAGTCTGGTGATGACATTGCTGCACATCAGACCTACACAAGATTGGGGTCTGTCTGTGGGGTTTTTGTGTCCTGTATTACTGCCTTATTGGTTGCTTATCAGAAAGGCAGCAGGAAAGATTGATGGCAGGGGTAGTACATATACTGCCTTTGGTAATCGGTACAGCACCACAAGGTGGCATCGTGCTGATTCAGACAGTGCTATTAACGGCAATAGCTGCCGCTTTTAGGCATGCGATTTGACATGTGAGTCGCATGCCAAATCGCTTCAATATGGATGTGCTATCTCTATTCAGAATTGTTAGATTGTTGCACATTAGAGAGATACACGATTGAAGTTTGTCTGTGGGTCCTCTATTACTGCCTTATTGGTTGCTTATCAGAAAGGTAGCAGTGAAGATGGATGGTCCTGATTTTGTTGGAAAATACAAAATTGAACCTGTGCCAGGGGTAGTACACATACTGCCATTGGTAATCAGTGCAGCACCACAAAGTGGCCCGGGCTGATTGACAGTGCTATTAACGGCAATGGCTGCCAATTTTTGGCATGCGATTTGACATGTTGAGTCACATGCCAAATCACTTGAATATGTATGTGCTATCTCTATTCAAGATTGTTGTTGCACATCAGACACATACAAAATTGAAGGTTTACTGCCTTATTGGCTGCATATCAGAAAGGACACAACAGTGAAGGTTGTTTGTCTTTTTCTGATTTGTTTTTGCTGCTCAGCAGGGAGACACATTGAGGGTAATGACATCTCTGCTCAGTATTGGTATATGCTACACATCAGACATACACAAAGATTGAACATTGTTTGTGTCCTGTATGTCCTATATTTACTGACTTATCGTCCGTATATCAGAAAGGCACAGCAGTAAGTGGTGTTTCTCATTGATCTTCCTTGCCGTTTCTTAGGTATACACAGTAGGGGGTTGTTGGCTGCACTCCTCCAGGGAGCCACAGCATGGGGACCCCTTGTTTGTTCGACCCGAAAACTGCTTTTCCTGCGACCTGTGTAATCTTGAGGTCTGTGGTTCCGTAAGCAGGGACTGCTGGATACGCTGCGACCTGGAGTCGCACAGTCACAAATGATACCCTTTGGAAGCTATAGTATGACTTCTCATGCGTCTTGCAGTCCCAAGTGGCAGGTTGGGTCGCACGGGTGTGGGAACCCTAAGCTTATCTGTCCCTTCTGGTTCAGGTTTTGCAGTGCTGCAGGAATACTCATTGTGGAGTTATTGCCTTATTTTGCAGTAGACCAGAAAGATCGCAGCTGTAAAGGCTGTCTGTTGTTTGTTTTTATGTTGCTGCACAGCAGAAGTACTCAACATTGAAGCTTGTTGGTGCTTTCTGTTTCATATTGCCTTACCTTATGGCACTTCAGAAAAACACAATGCTGTAGGTTGCTTGTGTTCTTTCTCTGTTGGTTCTATGTAACTGCACTACAGAACTGCATAACAGGAAGGATTGTCTTATAACTGTACTTGGTGGTTCATCATAAATACGCAACATAGAAGTTTGGGTCTTTCTGTCTTCTCTTTATAGCCTTGTTTTGCTGTACATCAGTAAAACACCACTGTAAAAGGGGGTTCCCGTCCTTTCTGTATTTACCAGTTATGACCTAGCTAGCTGCACTTCAGAAGTGCGCAGCATTTAAGGTGTTTGTGTCTTAATGCTTACATATTGGCCGCACATCAGAAAACCAGACTGTGAGGTTCAGATTTGGGTCTCTACCCATATTTGATATTTTGGTTTAGCTAGTCACACTCAGATACACAACATTGATGTCTATGCTTGTGTCCTTTCTGTCTAAATCTATTGTGCTATGTCCACAATCTATGATTTTTTTTTTTATTTGCGATATTAATAATACATGTATCACCTTTTTGTATTTCAGCCTTCTCTTCCGTGAAAGGGCCAGGAGTTCTGGTGCAGATGTCACATGTCAGAAAGCCTCGACCCCTTACATTCAGGGATGCCAGAGCCATTTCCTAGGGTTGAAGCCCAGCAGAGTTATGGGTCACTGGAGGAAGGCGATAATGAATCGCCCTGTTTAATAAGAACTTAGGAAGTTCGGTTCAGAGGAGTTTTATGGCCTGAAGATGAAGTATAAACATGTATACCCGACCAAATAGGTTACAGCTCGGTGCATGGCCTTCATTTTGCCCTTCTAGCAAAACTAGATGTAGCAATATGAGTGTTCTTCTCCTGCTATAGATGTTAATCTCCTGAGTAGGCTCTCAGGCGTAAGTAAAACTATAGATTGGGCATGCCTTAAACCCAGGGATTAAGTTTGTTAATCTATTTCCCTTAAGTAGGTTTCCCTTCAGTCTTTGCTGACGTAAAGCTAAAAATGAACAAAAAGGGGTTGTCTGTCAGGGGCCCCCCCTTTTTTGGCAGTTTTATTTCCCTGGACAGGGTTGTGTTAAGACAGGCCCCCTTATGGATCAATGTAGTGTCCTTGTCTTACAACACAGGTCTCCGATTAATCTTTTTAGTGGTTCTAAACAGCACCTATAGGCAGAATAGGCCATTGTTGGTAGATGTGTGACAGGCAACATTGATAACCTACAAGTTTAAAATGTTTTCTGATTCCATCTTTAAGAGCCCACTCCACCTAGATCCTGCATCTGAAACAGAGAAGGCAGAGACACCGGTGGAGTAGACCGGCAGATCAGCCGCATGATCCAGCTAAGATACCTTCATCAAGCATATGGAGTAAAGGTAAAGCTTACTGCAGAACCGAGGTTCGCCAAGAGTCTTGCAGTGGTCCCACCCTAAGGTAGGCCTGAGGTACTTGATTATCCTCTCAGGTGTGCCGTCCTGGAAGATGACTTGAGAAAAGTACTAGTTACTTACCGGTAACTGTCTTTCTGGGAAATCTTCCAGGACGGCAGGCCTACTTCCCACCCGTTGGAGGAGGGAAAATTTTAGAACACTAGAAGGTGAGTGCCTATGAGGAATGATTTCCCTTGTGAACCAGGTTCAGGAGTTACTTCTCTACAAACTGAGGATCAGGGGGAAGGGTGTGGACTTAAAACAGCTGTTGATTGATTGTGTTTCCTGTGGGGAGGAGCCTCTCATCTCACAGGTGTGCCGTCCTGGAAGATTTCCCAGAAAGACAGTTACCGGTAAGTAACTAGTACTTTTTTTCCAAAAAAAAAATTTTTTTGGGCGCGGGGTCCCCCTTAAAATCTATACCAGACCTGAAGGGTCTGGTATGGAATTTAGGGGGACCCCCACATCTTTTTTTTTGGTTCGGGGTTCCCCTGTGGGGAATTCCCATGCTGTTTTTATCAATGAACTTCTATGTGTATTGTCGGACCGGCAATGCAATAGCCGCGAGTAGTTTTAAATGGCTTTTTTCCTTTGAAATATCATTTTGCTGTCAGACTGTTCTAAACACAGGGAACATGCGCCCCTTTACAGGCATACTATAGACACCCCCCAGCTACAAAATTTAAAGGGATATTACACTTTTATTGTTTGACTTTAAGCATTATTAAAATCACTGCTCCTGAAAAAACAGCCGTTTTTAAAAGTTTTTTTTGCATTGATCCATGTCCCCTGGGGCAGGACCCAGGTCCCCAAACACTTTTTATGACAACTTGCATATAAGCCTTTAAAATTAGCACTTTTGATTTCTCCCATAGACTTTTAAAGGGTGTTCCGCGGCATTCGAATTTGCCGCGAACACCCCAAATTGTTCGCTGTTCGGCGAACTTGCGAACAGCCAATGTTCGAGTCGAACATGAGTTTGACTCGAACTGGAAGCTCATCCCTAGTTCTGAGTAATTTTATAGCAAAAAAAATATTAAACATGTAGGAGAGAAATGCTGGAATTGGATTGAACATCTTGTGTGAAAAAAATTAAATACCCATGATCTAGAAAATAAAACATTTATCAAGCTTACTTTTTCACAAAATGTACAGACACATGACAAGAAAATAAATTTAAGAATCTACTGGAAAATTCCAATGTCGGCACTGGATTTTGTAACACTTTAAATTAAAGAAGTATTTTTACAATGCAGTTTGCATCCTTCTAATATTCACATCACATTTACAATTAAATACAGGTCACACAGTATCAAATAAGGAGTGTCTTGAAATTTACATATCTTCATTGCGTTTCCTTTTTGTGCCAGTATTGCCAGACTCTTTTCTGTATTGATGCCTGGGAGACAGAAAGAAGTCAGAGGTATGGAGTTAAAAGCGCATAACAAAAGATCTCACATTAATTGTGGTTTTGCTCTGCTTTATGTGTATGCTCACAATATTCTCTATGGAACATGGATGATTTTCAGCTAGCTTCTGTGTGCCAGAAAAACCAAGAGCAAAATATGGTGGAATTGCTTAAAAAATGATTGTTGCCTGGCTGTGCTAAAGATTACCATACAAACCAGTGCAGTGAGCAAAACATGAAAATTACACCTTTCGTTAAATTGGAACTAAACACTGCAGTCCACCACAAATCAATCTGAAAGTATATATGCCCTAAACTATGAAGAAATGCTGGAAGCATGAAGATGGTTAGCCACATCATACAGATGACCACAGTTCTCCGTAAACATTCTCCCATAGAAGCTGGTATCATCTTGGATACAGTCATATGCATAAGTTTAGGAACCCCTGACAATTTCCATGATTGTCATTTATAAATATTTGGGCGTTTGGATCAGCAATTTCATTTTGATCTATCAAATAACTGAAGGACACAGTAATATTTCAGTAGTGAAATGAGGTTTATTGGATTAAAAGAAAATGCGCAATATGCATCAAAACGAAATTACACAGGTGCATAAATTTGGGCACCCTTGTCATTTTGTTGATTTGAATACCTGTAACTACTTAGCACTGATTAATTGGAACACGCAATTGGTTTGGTGAGCTCATTATGCCTTGAACTTCACAGACATGTGCATCCAATCATGAGAAAGGGTATTTAAGGTGGCCAATTGCAAGTTGTTCTCTTTGACTCGCCTCTGAAGAGTGGCAACATGGGGGCCTCAAAACAACTCTCAAATGACCTGAAAACAAAGATTGTTCTACACTATGGTTTAGGGGAAGGCTACAAAAAGTTATCGCAGAGATATAAGCTGTCAGTATCCACTGTGAGGAAATGGAAGACCACAGGCACAGTTCTCGTTAAGACCAGAAGTGGCAGGCCACATAAAATATTGGAGAGGCAAAGGGAAGGATGGTGATAACGGTCAAAAACAGCCCACGGACCACCTCCAAAGACCTACAACATCAACTTGCTGCAGATGGTGTCACTGTGCATCCTTCAACAATTCAGCATACTTTGCACAGGGAGAAGCCTTTTCTGCACACACGCCACAAACGGAGTGGCTTGAGGTATGAAAACGCACATTTGGAATAAGGTGCTGTGGACTGGTAAAACAAAGATTGAGTTATTTTGTCATAACAAGAGGCGTTATGCATGGCGGCAAAAGAACACAGCATTCCAAGAAAAACACTTGCTACCCACAGTAAAATTTGGTGGAGGATTCATCATGCTGTGGGGCTGTGTGGCCAGTGCCGGTACTGGGAATCTGGTTAAAGTTGAGGGTCGCATGGATTCCACTCAATATCAGCAGATTCTTGAGAATAATGTTGAGGACTCAGTCACAAGGTTGAAGTTACGCCAGGGCTGGATATTTCAACAAGACAACGACCCAAAACACTGCTCAAAATCTACTCGGGCATTTATGCAGAGGAACAAGTACAATGTTCTGGAATGGCCATCCCAGTCTCCAGACCTGAATATCATTGAACATCTGTGGGGTGATTTGAAGCAGGCTGTCCATGCTCGGCAACCATCAAACTGGAGATGTTTTGTAATGAGGAATGGTCCAAAATACGTTCATCCAGAATCCAGACACTCATTACAGACTATAGGAAGCATCTAGAGGCTGTTATTTTTGCTAAAGGAGGCTCTACTAAATATTGATGTGATTTTTCTGTTGGGGTGCCCAAATTTATGCACCTGTCTAATTTCGTTTTGATGCATATTGCGCATTTTCTGTTAATCCAATAAACCTAATTTCACTACTGAAATATTACTGTATCCTTCAGTTATTTGATAGATCAAAATGAAATTACTGATCCAAACACCCAAATATTTATAAATGACAATCATGGAAATTGTCAGGGGTTCCTAAACTTTTGTATAAGACTGTATATCCCAGCATCTACTTCCTGCATAGATTCTCCCATCCACCATGGATCCAATGTTGTTGTGGGGCTAAAAGCTCAGTGACATTGCTAATCACATGGGAAAACAGCCAACAGGCTGGCACTGATGTCAAAGGGAGGGTAAGATTTCGGCAAGGCACTGATCTTGGCATAGTAAAGATGCTGTGAATGCAGTATAGACTATGCATGCACAGATCTGCATTATCATCTGATGTAAAAATGACATCTGAAATGGTAAGATTTCTGAAACCTTGGCAAGTATAGTTTGCTATTATGTCGGATGCTTGGTACGGGACAAACATTGAATAGGGAGTTTAGTTCCTCTTTAAGATGTACCACCTTTGGTTAAAACTCAAACTGCTGCTAGAGAGAACAACGAGATTACAAACAAAAAACTGTCAATTAATTTTAAGGATGGACAAAAAAAAAAAAAAAAAAAAAATAATAATCATGATCACCACAAATGCCGATCTAGATAAAAGGTAATACTGATAGGAGAGCGAAATTATTTTTTTTGTGACTTTATAGGTAGCACATTTATAAAAACTGTAAAAAAAAAAAAACAGCAGTATGAAAATTATATATATATATATATATATATATATATATATATATATATATATATATATATATATATATATATATATATATATATATATATATACACACATACACATACACACACACACACACATATATTCACCTGGACTGCCACCTCCTCCCACTATTCCACACCCTACCAAAGGAGGGAAGCCAGCCCTCGTCAGTTGGGGTATTGTGATCGAAGTTTGCACCCACTCTCTTTGGAGGGAGTTTCTTCAGCGCCATCTTCTCTTCTGTTAAGAATATAGAAAAATGTGACAAATTTCTGAGGACCCTGAGAGGTATAGTTAAGATCCATTTTAATTCAAATAAAGTACACTTTTAAATTAAATGTATTCATTACTAGAGGTCTACATTAATTTGTATCAGTTATATCTGTCTAGTGTTCATCTTTAAATGTGAATGCATTGTGCACAATTCTGTTAACAGGGCCTATTGGAGATAGCATAGTTTAGAATAAATTAGGATTTTCAGTTTACCTGTAAAATACTTTTCTTGGAGTACATTGCAGGACACAGGGATCACGCCTCTCTTGCTCCTCATTGCTTACTACAAAACTGAGGCTTAGCTCAGCTGGGAAGGGTTATGCATGGACAGGGAATCCTACTTTTTTTTGGCTGCATAAACCAAGTATTCATGCATATGAAGTGACCTGTGTCCTGTGATGTACTCCAAGTAAAACGATTTTACAGGTAAACCAAAAAGGAAGTTTGACATTAAATTAGAATTTTACAGCAGGGAAAACATTGAAGTTTTACTAGATCTCCAAATAAAGGAACTTTTACCTACCTGTAAATTCCATATCTTGGAGTACAGTTACAGGACGCAGGATTTGTAGTCCTAGACCCATAATTTATATGCAGATACCTTAACGTGAATGACCACTGGCAAAAGATTTGCTGGAAACATCCCCCAGTGCACCCCTCATAACCCCATCCACTCTGTGGGACTCCAGTTTTGTAGCAAGCAATAAAGGAGAAACCTGTGGCCTGTACGATCTTCCAAGATACAGATTTTACAGGCAGGTCAAAATTCCCATCATCTTACTCGTACAGTACAGGACAGAACACAGTCTATAGACCATGGAACAGCTCTAAGCAGATGACGATTTGATGTACCTTGTGACTAAAGCTTGCATTAGCAGAGGCATTGAGATCCACCTGATAAAACTGAGAAGGTAGTAACATAAGATGAGGTGACAGCTTTATAGAACTGTGAAACAAATGCTTGATGCTGAAAAGACCAAGAAACTCAGACAGATCTAATAGAATGAGTCCCAGTAGGAAAACAAGGAACCCCTTTCCCTTTTTATAAGCTCTGAAAATGAGCTGCCTGAGCCACCTAGCAATGGTGGAAGAGAAAGCAAATACAAAATCTGTGCATTGCCTCAAAACTAAATTGGAATATACAAATCTAATAATAAACAATATTAGAGCTGCAGCAGACACTAGTAATATGGTAGTAAAAACAGCGTTGTGCTAATCACAAATGCACGTAAAAGTGCCTTACACTTCAATACTGAGAAGTTATACCAATTATTGGAATTAAAACAAAATAATTAACCACTTGACAACTAGCAACATACTAGTACGCCGCTGGACTTCAAGTGGTTATATTGGGATGATGCCTGCAGCAAGAGGTTGAGGTTCAGGGTAATACTCCTGAATAGATTCAGGTGGTAGAGGCAGAAGAGCGCCGTTGAGCCCTGGAGACTGAGGGTTCTAGAAGTGAAGAGAGTTTTTCAAAGAAATCAGGCATGCTTGCAGTGAAATCTGCCTTAGTCAGATAGGCTTTCTATTTCAGGCCTGAGAGGGATCTGGCGTAGGGAAACTGCTGACTGATGTTCTATTGCTGTGTCCCTGGAAGGTAGGCAGTCGGAGATCAGTCAGCATGCTCCTTGCAGTCTCAGGGGAAATGGCTGGTGGAAGTGCTTCAGCTGGAAGATGGATTGCAAATACGTCACCACCCAACTAGCAAAGCTGAGTTAGAAACCTGCCAAATTTAAACAGGTGAACATTGGAAAAAGATTACCTACCGCTTTAAGAACACCCCACATGTAAAAACAGAATTGGATCAAAAACTACAGAAAAACCCAGTAGAACTTTATCCATGATGCATGTTCCTGGGTGGGAAACGAAACTTCACCCATCATGGTGGGCATACAGCAGAAGGGATCTTTCAGGTATGGGTACCATAGGCATGAAACATGGCCCTAAGCCTGTGTAGCCCTCTGCGGCTAACTACATTTGATGCACCATGTGCCAAGGTGAGCGCTGAATGCAGGATCCAGTGGCCGGGTCCAGTTCGCAACATGTACATCGAGGACAACCAATCAAACAAACTGCTAATTAGCCCTGAGGCAATAAGCAGTTGGATATTGTGTAATTCGAGGAGGTGAAGAACAATAAAAAATAGTTATAAAAGCTTCTCTGTAGGAAAAGGGGTTAATCACCTAAGGACATCGACAAAAGAAACTAGAGTCCCATTGAGTGCATGAGGTATTATGAGAGTGTACTGGGGATGTTTCTGCAAAGCTTTTTTCAATATCCAGTCACCTGAAGGTAGTGGCATATAATCCATGGTCTAGGTTTACAAGTCCTGTGTCTTGTACTATACGATTAAGACATTAAAACATTTTATTTATCCCAACACTCACCAAGTGAATGTTTTCCCCCATAATTCCGTAACATATGCACACAAATGTAAAATTTCTAAAAAAAATTTTTGCTATATTAGAAATAAATTACCTTGTTTTAGGAAAGCCTATATTTAGAAATATATTTTACTGCATTAGGGATACTTACTGTGTTTTAGAAAGCCTTCTAAAGCTGGTCCGATCTCTTGTTGTTTTATAGTGTCCTTTTCATCACAGATCATCCATGGAGGGACAGCACCTTAATATTAAGAACACGATATTATGACATACTGTATATGCTTTTTAGAATTTCAACCTGAAAAGGATTCAGTGAATACCAGGTTCCCCTAAAATTTACATCGGTAACATAATGTTCAGTGTGCTGGTAGAAATTAAAACCCACAATTCCACTAATATACTTTAAGCTTTTAAGTTTTAGTAATTGTACATTATTATTTTCTATTGTAGGTCTGCTCACTTTTTGCATTCCATGCAGTTGGATATACAATATTTAGGTTCGCCTTTTGTACCATGTTACATATTCGGGATGTAACATGTTACAGATGCACTGCCCCCCTCCCCCCGATCCCCACTTTTGACAGCGAGCGGGGATCTTCTCCCCCCGCTCGGTGTCACAATCTAAGAAAAGCTCAGACGGGTGGGGCTCCAGTGTTCTATAAAATGTGAAAACTACAAGCACTGACAGCCTTTGCCGCTGTCGGCTTGTAGTTTTCAATGAACTACCATGGTGTTGTTGAGTGCTCAGGTAGTTAATTGAGCTTCCTGCCAGAGGATAACCGTATGCCTGTATCAGAGGTATGGGCAAACAGCTACAGTCTGCAGGACCATGGCATTACACTCACAATCTGCTCGTCATTGGTGCAATGCTTTACAGGCTCCTGTAAATAAATAAATGCAAATTTTTTTGGATTTATCATTTTTTTTTTTTGTAAAGGTGAACTTATCCTTTAAAGACCTACTAAACCTTATAATTGTTTTAGTTTTTTGATAGGGTAGGGAAAGATTTAAACCTCGTCTGATTTGGGGATTAGCGCATGCAGACTGCTTGCACAAATACTTGTGTGTGGTCTCTGGATCCTGGTGGCACATCTCACTGGTTGCAGGATACTGATGAGTAAGATGTGTGTGTATCTCACTGGTGGTATGGTTACTGAGAAGCTGTGTGTACTGGAGTGCAGATTGTATTGGTGAAATAGATATAAGGTAACGAGCTGTGAGTACTAAACTGTAGATCTCACTGGTAACAGATACTGAAGTCAGCTGTGTGTCCTGGAGTATAGAGATCACTGGGAAGTGAGCAGAGTATGTGCTGAGGCTGAACACTGGGGAAACAAAATTTGTCCTAAATCAATGTTACTACTATATATAAAATAGGAAAGAATATACAAGTTATGCACAGAGTACACACATGCCTACACCCCTATCCAATCTCCTCACCTGTGTGAACGTTGCCCTCATTATGAGCCACCTATAGGAGGAATGACAGCAGATTAATATTTTAGTTGAGCAGTTACATTTTTTCCTTTTAAATTTCTATTTTTAAATTTTGTTAATTTCCCCCCCCCCCCCCCCCACATTTATCGTTTCAGCTATTATAATGGGGTGAACAAGCCCCTTTGTGATAGCTTTGGACAGTGACAGGTACTCCTTATGGAGACATCAGGGACATTAGACCCGATATCTCCCCTGCCCTTCAAAGCATCTGATCAATACACAGATCAGGTAGCTGTACAGTGCTGTTAAAGTGATTGGGCGGCCAAATCACTTTTACTAGAAAGCTGGCTCAAAAAAAAAAAAAAAAAAAAAAAAAAAAAATTGTACTGGGATCATTCGCTTTAGTCTGCTTTACAGATTCTAATTTCTTAAACATTTGAATTTCATACTACAAAAAGTATTACTTTTGCTGTCCTAGAAAGAAGACCCTAAAAAGGATTCTGTACAGTGGAATAACGGTCCGGATCCAGACTGAGTCATTGTCCCATCCGGACCCACTGCAGTTGCGCCACTTAACAGCCAACCCCCCCCCCCCCCACCAATACTCTCATTTTCACAGCAGAGTGGAGAGTGGGAGGCAGGACAGTTCTGCTCTCTGCAAGAGCAAGAACTGCCCGGGTTACCCTTTCACATTAGCCAGCTGGTTATTGGTTGCATGGTGGCCCTAGCGACCAATCACCAGCTTGTTAATATGAAAAGTTAACTCCAGCAGCTCCTGCCCTCTGTCTAGAACTGTCCTGCCTCCCGCTCTCAGCTCTGCATGAGGTAGAAAAGTGAAGGGAGCGCTAGGACACTGGTGTGTGTGCGTCCGCATGATGTGAAGGGAGCAGAGAAGAGGGAAGTTGTGATGCAAAGGAGCTGTGATGGGGGGGGGGGGGTTTGCTGAGCACACTGATGTTACAATGGGGTTAGTTAGGATACAAGAGGAGAGGGGGGCTATGACTTTAAAGATCCGAGTCAAACAAGCAATTCAGGCCTCTGCTAAAAGAAAATTTTACTGATTGGACGTCCATGAATTTCAATACCCCTACTGTACAGGGTTGGCCCAAACCAGGTTTGATAGTATTCAATGTAATCATAGGGTGCAGCAGCTCTCTGGAGTGCTGGAGAAATCTACAACTGGGTGCTCCTTATAAAAGTGTGCTTACTATGACAGAAACTGAAGGGTAATCCCTATTGCTATAGCAAATTAGTTGATTCGGGAAAATCTTCCAATAGACAGACTTTGGATCGATTTTCATACCATAAAATAGTAGTATAAAGATGCCGCACTACCTCTTAAGTGATTACATAAAAGATAATTACATCAAACACCATTCGATGCAAGCTGTAACCCATCATTGATGTCACACTAAAGTGAGTACACCCATCACATTTTTGTAAATATTTTGTTATATCTTTTCATTTGACAACACTGAAGAAATTACACTTTGCTACAATGTAAAGTAGTGAGAGTACAGCTTGTATAACAGTGTAAATTTGCTGTCCCCTCAAAAAAAACTCAACACACAGCCATTAATGTCTAAACTGCTGGCAACAAAAGTGAGTACACTCCTAAGTGAAAATGTCCAAATTGGGCCCAATTAGCCATTTTCCCTCCCAGGTGTCATGTGACTTGTTAGTGTTACAAGGTCTCAGTTGTGAATGGGGAGCAGGTGTGTTAACTTTGGTGTTATCGCTCTGATTCTCTCATACTGGTCACTGGAAGTTCAAAATGGCACCTCATGGCAAAGAACTCTCTGAGGATCTGAAAAAAAAAGAATTATAGCTCTACATAAAGATGGCCTAGGCTATAAGAAGATTGCCAAGACCCTGAAACTGAGCTGCAGCCAAGACCATACAGCTGTTTAACAGGACAGGTTCCACTCAGAACAGGCCTCACCATGGTCGACCAAAGAAATTGAGTGCACGTGCTCAGCGTCATATCCAGAGGTTATCTTTGGGAATTAGACGTATTTTACTGCAGAGGTTGAAGGGGTGGGGAGGTCAGCCTGTCTTTGTTTAGACCATACGCCGCACACTGCATCCAATTGGTCTGCATGGCTGTTATCCCAGAAGGAAGCCTCTTCTAAGGATGATGTACAAGAAAGCCTGCAAACAGTTTACTGAAGACAAGCAGACTAAGGACAAGGATTACTGGAACCATGTCCTGTGGTCTGATGAGACCAAGATAAACTTATTTGCTTCATATGGTGTCAAGTGTGTGTGGCGGCAACCAGGTGAGAAGTACAAAGACAAGTGTGTCTTGCTACAGTCAAGCATGGTGGTGGGAGTGTCATGGTGCTGCATGAGTGTTGCCGGCACTGGGGAGCTACAGTTCGTTGAGCGAACCGTGCATGCCAACATGTACTGTGACATACTGAAGTAGAGCATGATCCCCTCCCTTCAGAGACTGGGCTGGAGGGCAGTATTCCAACATGATAGCGACCCCAAACACACCTCCAAGAGGACCACCACCAGGCCTTGCTAAAGAAGCTGAGGGTAAAGGTGATGGACTGACCAAGCATGTCTCCAGATCTAAACCCTATTGAGCGTCTCTGGGGCATCCTCAAACAGAGGATGGAGGAGCGCAAGGTTTCTAACATCCACCAGCTCCGTGATGTTGTCATGGAGGAGTAGAAGAGGACTCCAGTGACAACCTGTGACGTTCTGGTGAACTCCATGCCCAAGAGGGTTAAGGCAGTGCTGGAAAATAATGGTGGCCACACAATATATTGACACTTTGGGCCCAATTTGGACATTTTAACTTAGGGGTGTACTCACTTTTGGTGCCAGCGGTTTAGACATTAACCACTTACCAACCGGCCCATAGCCGAATGACGGCTGCAGGGCGGTTGGATAACTCTGGGTGGACGTACTATGACGTCCTCCCAGAATTCCCCTCTCGCGTGCCCCCTGGGGAGCGCACCCGAACACATCCGTGACCGGTAATCCCGGTAAATGGCCGCGGCCGTTTACCATGTGATCGAGCCGTCAAATGACGGCGCGATCACATGTAAACAGACCGGCGTCATCTGATGACGCCGGTTCCTCTCCTCCCCTCCTGTGTACCGATCGGTACACTGTGAGTGGGGAGGGGGATGGATGGATGTCTGCAGCGCTGTGGGCTGTATGTGTAGTGCCCACAGCGCTGCACAGAGACATCCATCCATCCATGCTCAGCCATCCCTCACTACTAATGCTGTGCAATACTCTGCAATACCAGCACAATACAATACTCTGCCATGCCCCCCGCCATACTCTGCCATGCCCCCCGCCATACTCTGCCATGCCCCCCGCCATGCTGAGCCATGCTCAGCTGTACTCGGCCTCTGTATGTGACCAGGCTGTGGAAGTCTCACACATGGGGTATCGCCGTACTCAGGAGGAGCAGGAGAATCTATTTTGGGGTGTCATTTTTGGCATGTACATGTTATGTGGTAGAAATATTGTATAAATGGACAACTTTGTGTTAAAAAAAAAAAAAAGGCGTTTTAACCACTTCCCGCCCGCCGGCCGTCATACAACGTCCTTGACTTTGTGCGGAGATATCTGAATGATGGTTGCAGCTACAGGCATCATTCAGATATCAGCTTTTTCAGCCAGAGATTCCCTACACCATGAGAACGATCATAGCAGCTGTTCCACTGCTTGATCGTTCTTACGGGAGGCGAGAGGGGACGTCCCCCCTTCCCGCCGCCTTGCGGTGCTCCTACCGACTCACCGCTACGATCGAAGCCAGGATCTTTTTTTTTTTAATTTCAGGCTTCCCAGCCTAGAGGTGAGATGTGGGGTCTTATTGACCCCATATCTCACTGTAAAGAGGACCTGTCATGCCATATTCCTATTACAAGGATGTTTATATTCCTTGTAATAGGAATAAAAGTGGTCAAAAATTTTTTTTTTTGGAAAAAAGCATCAAACTAAAATAAATAAAGTAAAATGAACAATAAAAAAAAAAAAAAAAAAAAATTTTTTTAAAGCGCCCCTGTCCCTGTGTGCTCGCATGCAGAAGCGAACGCATACGTAAGTCCCGCCCACATATGAAAACGGTGTTCAAACCACACATGTGAGGTATCGCTGCGATCGGTAGAGCGAGAGCAATAATTTTGGCCCTAGACCTCCTCTGTAACTCAAAACATGTAACCAGTAAAAAATTTTAAAGCGTCGCCTATGGGGATTTTTGAGTAGCAAAGTTTGGCGCCATTTCACAAGTGCGTGCAATTTTGAAGGGTGACATGTTGGGTATCTATTTACTCGGCGTAACTTCATCTTTCACATTATGCAAAAACATTGGGCTAACTTTACTGTTTTGGTTTTTGTAAAGCACAAAACATTTTTTTTTCCAAAAAAAACGCGTTAAAAAAATTGCTGCGCAAATACCGTGCGAGATAAAAAGTTGCAACGACCGCCATTGTATTCTCTAGGGTCTTTGCTAAAAAAACATATATAATGTTTTGGGGTTCTAAGTAATTTTCTAGCTAATAAATGATGATTTTTACATGTAGGAGAGAAATGTCAGAATTGGCCTGGGTGCTCCAGAACGCCTGAAGGTGCTCCCCTGCATGTTGGGCCTCTGTATGTGGCCACGCTGTGTAAAAGTCTCACACATGTGGTATCACCATACTCGGGAGTAATAGCAGAATGTGTTTTGGGGTGTAATTTGTGGTATGCATATGCGGTCTGTGAGAAATACCCTGCTAATATGACAATTTTGTGGGAAAAAAAAAAGTAAAAAAAAAACCTTGATTTTGCAAAGAATTGTGGGAAAAAATGACAACTTCAAAAAACTCACCATGCATCTTTCTAAATACCTTGGAATGTCTTCTTTCCAAAAAAGGGGTCATTTGGGGGGTATTTGTACTTTTCTGGCATGTTAGGGTCTCAAGAAATTAGATAGGCCGTCAGTAATTCAGGTGTGATCAATTTTCAGATATGCGCACCATAGCTTTTGGACTCTATAACTTTCAAAAAGACCAAATAATATCCACCGATTTGGGTTATTTTTACCAAAGATATGTAGCGGTATAAATTTTGGCCAAAATATATGAAGAAAAATTACTAATTTGCAAAATATTATAACAGAAATGAAGAAAAATGTATTTTTTTTACAGATTTTTCGGTCTTTTTTCTTTTACGGCGCAAAAAATAAAGAACCCAGCAGTGATTAAATACCACCAAAAGAAAGCTCTATTTGTGTGAAAAAAAGGACAAAAATTTCATAAAGATACAGTGTTGCATGACTGAGTAATTGTCATTCAAAATGTGAGAGCACCAAAAGCTGAAAATTGGTCTGGTTAAGAAGGGGGTTTAAGTGCCCAGTGGTCAAGTGGTTAATGGCTTTGTGTTGAGTTATTTTGAGGGGACAGCAAATTTACACTGTTAGACAAGCTGTACACTCACTACTTTCTATTGTAGTAAAGTGTAACTTCTTCAGTGTTGTCACATGAAAAAATATAAGATATTTACAAAAATGTGAGGGGTGTACTCACTTTTGTGAGATACTGTATATGTAATATTAGAGCACAAGTGCTAGTGCAATAGTACTGGTAGTGGTAATAGTAGCATTGGCTATAGCTACACTTTAACCCTTTAGCTGCCAGAACAGTTTTTGCATGTTTAAAAAAAAATCATTTTAGATCTGAAGTTTACCGAAAACCCCCAAATATTATATATTTTCTGAAAGCAGACAAACTGTAGAATAAAATGTTGGTATATATATATATACACACACACACACACACACACACACACACACACCTAAATGCCCTTTTAACTTATCTTAAACTGCAGTCACATGAAGCTCTAGTCATGAGTTTTATCCCCCTTTTATTTACATAAGGCAGGGTCCATCCTTGGGTATCCACATCACTGCCTGCATGATGTGGATACTTCCTAATGGCTGTCCAGCGACAGGGTTCTCTCAGGATCCAGAAGAGAAAAGTGACATCAGCAGAGAGGACTGCCCAGTATTCAGCACTCAATTAGAAGTCCCCTGCACCAGGAAACAGCACCATTGAGAGACCCCTGCAGATTTTGTAAGAATACAGTTGTGCTCAAAAGTTTGTATACCCTGGCAAAAATTGTGACATTTTGGCATTAATATTGAATATGACTGATCATGCAAAAAATCTGTCTTAAGGATAGCAATCACATGAAGCCATTTATTATTGGGAATGCTTTAGCAGTCCCACTACTGTTATTCGATTTTATTTAGTGGGACTGCTTCAGCAGTCCCACTATTGTTATTCGTTTTTATTTATTTTTAATTTTATTATTTAATTTTATTCCGTATGTTTTTTGGCTCTGCGTAACTTCTGCATACTTTCAGCTATTAAAACCATTCAACTATTAAAATGTTTGTCTCTTTCAGCTGATCATGAGACTTTTTCAACTTTTTTTCTGCTATTTATACTTTTTAAAACATTAAGCTTTTTAACACTTTTTTTAACATTGAAGTCAATGGGAGCATGCTTCAGATCCTTAAAATCTTCTTCCGCTCCCAAAAGTTTCAGCTCCATACTTTCACCTACAGACACCAAACAAACTTTAAAATGTTCACAAAATATTCAGCTATCTGGCTATATCTTTTCGGTTTGATATCTTTTACAGTTTTTGTGAAAAAGCTGTTTGTTTAGTGGTCATTTCAGGAAATTTTAGCCATTAAACAGAGTGTACTGTGTTGCTTTTGTTGCCGTGGTTACCAAAGCTTCTGTTATACACAGGGGGAGGTGGCTGAAGCATCTCAGCTCTGATTACAGAGCCCGGGGAGGGGACAGACACACCATGTACTGATTTATAATAAAGGAATATGATGGGGCAGTTTTGATGGGACAATTCTAATGGGGCAGTTTTGATGGTGGCAATATGATGGGGCAATTCTGATGGGGAAGTTTTGATGGTGGCAATATGATGGGGAAGTTTTGATGGCGCAATTCTGATGAGGCATTCCCACGCATTTTCCCCAGGAAATGCATTTTCTAGTTAGTGGGACTGCTTTAGCAGTCCCACTATTGTTATTCGATTTTATTTATTTTTAATTTTATTATTAGTGGGAATGCTTTAGCAGTCCCACTATTGTTATTCGTTTTTTTATTTATTTTTAATTTTAATTTTATTATTCCGTATGTTTCTTGGCTCTGCGTAACTTCTGCATACTTTCAGCTATTAAAACCATTCAACTATTAAAATGTTAGTCTCTTTCAGCTGATGGGACTTTCAACTTTTTTTCTACTATTTATACTTTTTTAAAATATTAAGCTTTTTAACACTTTTTTTAAAGTCAAGTCAATGGGAGCATGCTTGAAATCCTTAAAATCTTCTTCCGCTCCCAAAACCCAAAAGTTTCAGCTCCTTCATACTTTCACCTACAGACGCCAAACAAACTTTAAAATGTTTACAAAATATTTAACTATCTGGCTATATCTTTTACAGTTTTTGTGAAAAAGCTGTTTAGTGGTCATTTCAGGAAATTTAAGCCATTAAACAGAGTGTACTGGGCTGCTTTTGTTGCCATGGTTACCAAAGCTTCTGTTATACACAGGGGGGAGGTGGCTGGAGCATCCCAGTTCTGATTACAGAGCCCGGGGGGAGGTGACAGACCCACCATGTACTGATTTATAATAGAGGAATATGATGGGGGCCGTTTTAGCAATTCAGCTATTCAGCATTCCCACGCATTTTCCCCAGGAAATGCATTTTCTAGTTTTTATTATTAGTGTGAATGCTTTAGCAGTCCCACTATTGTTATTCGATTTTATTTATTAGTGGGAATGCTTTAGCAGTCCCACTATTGTTATTCGATTTTAATTTTATTTTTAATTTTATTATTTAATTTTATTCCATACGTTTTTTGGCTCTGCGTAAAGTTTCAGCTCCTTTATACTTTCACCTACAGACGCCAAACAAACTTTAAAATGTTCACAAAATATTCAGCTATCTGGCTATATCTTTTCAGTTTGATATCTTTTACAGTTTTTGTGAAAAAGCTGTTTAGTGGTCATTTCAGGAAATTTTAGCTATAAAACAGAGTGTACTGGGCTGCTTTTGTTGCCATGGTTACCAAAACTTCTGTTATACACAGTGATGGGCGGTGGGGGAGGTGGCTGGAGCATCTCAGCTATGATTACAGAGCCTGGGGGAGGGGACAGACACACCATGTACTGAATTATAATAGAGGAATATGATGGGGCAGTTTTGATGGGGCAATTCTGATGGGGGCAATATGATGGGGCAGTTTTGATGGGGACAATTTAATGGAGTAGTTTTAAAGGTGGCAATTTGATGGGGGCAATATGATGGGGGCAATATGATGGGGCAATTCTGATGGGGACAATTTTAATGGAGTAGTTTTAAAGGTGGCAATATGATGGGGCCAATATGATGGGGCCAATATGATGGGGCCAATATGATGGGGCCAATATGATGGGGCCAATATGATGGGGCCAATATGATGGGGCCAATATGATGGGGCCAATATGATGGGGCCAATATGATGGGGCAGTTTTGATGGGGACAATTTTAATGGAGTAGTTTTAAAGGGGGCAATATGATGGGGGCAATATGATGGGGGCAATATGATGGGGGCAATATGATGGGGGCAGTTTTGATGGGGGCAGTTTTGATAGTGGCAATATGATGGGGCAGTTTTGATAGTGGCAATATGATGGGGCAGTTTTGATAGTGGCAATATGATGGGGCAGTTTTGATGGCAGTATGATGGGGGCCATTTTAGCAATTCAGCATCCCCACGCATTTTCCCCAAGAAATGCATTTTCTAGTTAGTGGGACTGCTTTAGCACTATTGTTACTCGATTTTATAACTATTGTTATTCGATTTTATTTAGTGGGAATGCTTTAGCAGTCTGCAGTCTGTTGCTGATCCTGTCTCCGCCAGTATCCAGGGGTCGTGACCCACCACCTCCACCTGCTTCTACAGTCCAGTTCTTCCAGTGGATCAGCTCTACTCACCTGTATCAGCTACTACGGATCTTACAGGCACTCCTACCTCACTGCGCTCTCGTAACCACTGTTGCAACCCCAGTGGTCCCTGAGCCAGGGCTGTAAGAGAGGTCTCTTTCTACTGTTGGGCTCTGATACCAGGTATGTGACAGTTTGGCCTTGGTACAGACACCGAAGGTTAATTTCCCACATTTGTGGCTTTTTAAATCACAATTAGTGTCTGTGTATAAATAGTCAATGAGTTTGTTAGCTCTCACATGGATGCACTAAGCAGGCTAGACACTAAGCCATGAGGAGGTAGAAAAGAACAGTCAAAAGACCTGCGTAACAAGGTAAAGAAACTTTACAAAGACGGAAAAGAATATAAAAAGATATCCAAAGCCTTGAATATGCCAGTCAGTACTGTTCAATCACTTAAGAAGTGGAAAATTTGGGGATCTCTTGATACCAAGCCAAGGTCAGGTAGATCAAGAAAGATTTCAGCCAAAACTGCCACAGGAACTGTTCGGGATACAAAGAAAAACCCACAGGTAACCTCAGGAGAAATACAGGCTGCTCTGAAAAAAGATTGTGTTGTTTTTAAGGAGCATAATACGATGATACTTGAACAAAAAAGGAGCTGCATGATCAAGTTGCCAGAAAGAAGCCTTTACTGTACAAGTTCCACAAAAATGCCTGGTTACAGTATGCCCAACACTACCTTGACATGCCTCACTGGCTTTTTTGTGGCATTGGCACAGTAAAGGCTTCCTTCTGGCAGCTCTACAATGCAGCTCTTTTTTGTTCAAGTATTGTTGAATTGTGCTCCTTAAAAACAACCACACCGTCTTTTTGAAAGCAGCCTGTATTTCTCCTGCGGTTACCTGTGTGTTTTTCTTGAGCAATTCTTCCGCCAGTTGTGGCTGCAATCTTTCTTGGTCTACCTGACCTTGGCTTGGTACCAAAAGAGCTCCTAATTTTCCACTTCTTAATAAGTGATTAAACAGTACTGACTAGAACAAATCAATAAACTTGAAGTCCTAATCCTAACAGTACGGAACCAACAAGAACGATATTCCAAGACAAGGTCACTTTGAAACATGTTTGTCTATTCTGTGGAGGGTCGCAATTTGGAAGCTTGATCTCAGACTAAAAAGTAGTAGTACGACAATGTCGTTCATGTTAGAGCTGGACAAATTGATGTCTTACCACCTATTTTCTTTCCTTTTCCCTGTTGTATTGCTTCTTGTAAGTTCTGTACACATTGATACAATGTTTATTTTATGTCAAGGGTCCATGGACCTCTCCCTTTGATTAAATAAAAGATTTGTAAAAAAATAAACAGTACCGACTGGCATATTCAAGGCTTTGTATATCCTTTTCCATCTTTGTAACGTTTAATTACATTGTTACGCAGGTCTTTCGTCTGTTCTTTTCTACTTCCTTATTGCTCAGTGTCTAGCCTGCTTAGTGCATCCATGTGAGAGCTAACAAACTCATTGACTACTTATACACAGACACGAATTGTGATTTAAAAAGCCACAAATGTGGGAAATTAACCTTTAATTGCCATTTTAACCTGTGTGTGCCACCTTCTGTGTCTGTACCAAAGCCAAACATTCCAGGGTATGTAAACTTTTTATCAGGGCCATTTGGGTGATTTCTGTTATCATTATGATTTAAAAAGGATCCAAAAAACGATGTGATAATAAATGGCTTCATATGATTGCTATCCTTAACCACTTCCGGACCGCCCGCCGTCGTTTTACGTTGCTACTTTGAAGAAGAATACCGTTGTTATGGTAGCAGCTAACTACCATAACCCCGGTATCCTCTTCTTTAGCAGGCTGTCTGCTTCAAGATAAAAGTGGCCTCTGCGGCGGATTCGCCGCAAGATCACTTATCGGCGGCGGGAGAGGGCCCCCCTTCTCGCTGCTCTCTGGTGCCCTCCGCCGCGGCGGAGGCAAACGGATCCTTTCCCTAGCCTGACATGGAGACGAGTGAGGGGAAGATGGCCCCCACCCGTCTCCATATCATTGCAGGGCAGAAGCGACGTCAAAACGTCCCTTCCGCCCAATGCTCTTAAAAAGGGACATTTTTTATTGCATTTTAGTGTAAATATGAGATCTGAGGTCTTTTTGACCCCAGATTTCATATTCATATTTAAAAAGTCCTGTCATGCTTTTTTCCCCTATTACAAGGGATGTATTGTATTAGGAATAAAAGTGACCCCCCCCCCCCTTTTTTTTTTTAAAAGAACAGTGTAAAAATAAAAAAAGTAAAAAAAAAAAAGATAAAATAAGAAAAAAAAAAAAAAAGTTTTTTTAAACGTGCCCCGTTCCGCCGAGGTCGCGTGCAGAAGCGAACGCATACGTGAGCAGTGCCCGCATATAATAACGATGTTCAAACCACACATCTAAGGTATTGCCGCGATCGTTAGAGTGAGAGCGTAGTTAATTCTAGCCCTAGACCTCCTCTGTAATTTGTCCCCATTCCACGAGCGGGCGCAACTTTGAAGCGTGACATGTTGGGTATCAATTTACTCAATGTAAAAAAAAAAAAAAAAAAAAAAAAAAAAAAAGGAGGGCTAACTTTACTGTTCTCTCATTTTTTTAATTTTAAAAAAAATTATTTTTTTCAAAAAAAAAAAAAAGTGAACTTGCAAGACCGCTGCACAAATACGGCATGACAAAAAGTATTGCAACGACCACAATTTTATTCTTTAGGGTGTTATTCTTAAGGAAAAAAATATATATAATGTTTGTAAACACCAAATCTTAGAAAGAGGCTCGGCCTTTAAGTGGTTAAATAAAAGACAGTTTTTTGGCATGATCAGTCATATTTTCAATATTAATGCCAAAATTTCACAATTTCTGCCAGGCTATGCAAACTTGAGCACAACTGTATATCTTGCTTCACAAGAAAAGAGATGGAGATGGGGTTTCATTTTGATCAGCTACTGTGCTAGCTTTAAGCTGCAAAAGTACACTGATAATACTGATCAAAGACAGGGGCACAACTGCTTTTTATATGCATGAACTGATGTTAAACTATTTTCTACAGAAGGGAAAAAAAAAAAAAAAAAAAAAAAAAAAAAAAGGGATTTTTTTTACCCTCTCTCAAAAAGGCATTACATATAATAGAACAGAAAAGAAAATAAAAAAAGCTCCAAATATATATTTAGAGAAAAAACACTGAGAAACGTCTAAAAACGGTAAATACTGTATTTACAGAAATGAAAAAAGGGCGAGAGAGTTCAGACTACCTGTTGACCGATGTATGTGAGTGATGTAGATGGCATCACAGATGGGTTTTCAAGTACACTGGATACACTGCCGGAACTGGATGCTGTTGCACTGGTGAGACATAAATCTATTGTCACTGTATTGTCATTTTGCCGATACTGGAGTCATCACTAATAATTCTAAACAGGACACTTTAAAACACCGTCTATCCCTTTTTTCATTGTAGTACAGTCTATTTTAATTATTAAAGGACACCTCAATAACAACCTATTAACATTTTAAAAATACAAACATTTTAAAATTAAAATATTGATGCATTTGTAAACATTAACGTGATTATTTTAACAAGTGTTACATGCATGCAAAATGGTACCAAAATGCAATGCAATGTACACTAAATGCATATGAAAATAAACATTAAAATTGATGCGTTTTCAAATGGTGTTTTTTTTCCATTAGTGGTACAATGAATTTGTAGTGAAATATAAATTAAGTTGTATATACTAGAGTTTAATCCCCTTACAATGGCATAACACATAATGTGACATCCAGGAGGTGCGATATAAATCTGGGCACTGCATATATATGTGTTCTTCTATTTGTGCTGGGAGCACACCCGATGGCACACTTCCAGCACTGAGACTAGACTGTAGGCGACAGCCCCAGGTCTCTTACCAACGATTTGGACACGAGATTCAATCACATGATCGCTGTGATAGCTTCTGGTTGGCGATCACAGTGATCATTATATTCTATAGCCCTTAGGGTGGAACATATAACATGTTCCAGCTCCTGTCTTTTCTGCCCCCCAATCCCCCCTCCCTGTGACAGTGGGTGGGGGATCCTCTCACCGCACCAGCTGTCACAATTTAATAACCGCATGGTCGTGCGGGGCTCTGCCCACTTGGCAGCATCATTTATTCACAGTTTCCTGTGAATGAATGCCTACAAGTACAGTCAGCCATTGCGGCTGATGGCTTGTAAGTTCTCAGTGAACTGGAAGGGCACTGGTGAGCACTCTCATAGTCTATTTGTTCTTCCCGCCATTCACAAAGTGCCTCCTGTAAGAGGAATGGGCAGACAGGTTACTGCCTCTGTCTGCAGGAACCAAGCATTGCACCCACAATCTTCTGAAAGCGGGTTCAACGCCTTACAGACCGCAGTGAAAAAAAAAAAAAAAAAAAGAAGGTTTCAAATTTATTTTGCAGGGTTTTTCAGTGGTGGTACATAGTAATGGCAAAAAAATAAACAACTAAACTTTTTTTTTTTTAATTATAGATTTACGATTTTGGGTCAGTTTTCCTTTGATAATGCATTAAAATCGGGATATATCCATACCACCAAATGAAAGCCTAATAATATGTCCTGACAAACAAAACATGATATAATCCACCTGAAGACACTAATTGTAACTCAACCAAGACTTTACACTTTGGATAGATTGAGGAAGGTTTTTCCCTTTGCTTTTGTTCCCAGTAACATTACGGTCAGTGAGATTAGTAGCGAGGAAAAACTGAGCAGATAAAAAGTGGCTTTTTATAATGTAAGAATTAACTGAGGTTTGCTCAGTGGCAAGCTTTAAAATCAGACTCGATAATAACTTACAGGTATTGGAAACTTGAAAAAATTAGATTGAAAACTTTATAACCATTTCAGATTCATGACCACAGTAAGACAATTCAAGTCATATTTTTTTTTAGGTAAACCACCACTGTTAAAATAGCCACAAGAATGGAAAGTCCTTACCTGCATTGCAAATACACACTGTTGTCCCAAGACTCCTCTTCAGCTCCTTCATCATGTTGTATTGGCTATGCGATTCAGGAAAATGTTAACAGTTTCATTTATTTAAAAAAAATAAGTTTTATATTTTTTAAGGTCTATCTAGAAGTATCAGGTCTTTCTATGTAAAACACATGTACAAGCAATAAGCAGAGCATTGACAAGAACAGAGCAAAGCAAACCATACATTTTTCCTTGGTAGATAAGTAAAACGTAAATACTGTTAGTAGGGAAAACAAAAGAAAACAACCCCCCTTTTACCCGGCTCTCTCTCCTTTACTCCTATCTGAACCCTTGCAAATAGTTGTTTCAAAACACTATTTGATACTTTCAGGGTAAAGGAATATGTTCCATAAACACATTTGGGGGGCAAATGTGAAAAGTATTATAACAGTCCAGAGTAGATCATTTAAGTGCATTCAGTTCTGAGAAAAATAGTTCATAGAAATCCCTGCACATCCCTCTAGCACTGAAAATGTAAAGAGACTCCTTCAAACTGTTAGGAGCGATATTCCTAGCTGTAAACTATCACTGGACTACATCCACAGTAGTATCCCTGAGGTCAAATGTTGAGTGGAAGGCTTTATGATAGATGAGAAAC
Organism: Aquarana catesbeiana; assembly: GCF_042186555.1. Lineage (NCBI taxonomy): Eukaryota > Metazoa > Chordata > Amphibia > Anura > Ranidae > Aquarana > Aquarana catesbeiana. The sequence goes on along the minus strand of NC_133333.1, from coordinate 111,934,197 downwards.
TAACCAACATACTAACAGGTTCACACTCAAAATTTCTTAAAATTATGGCAATTCAGTGTCTAATATGCTAATCTATAGTTGTGCTCATAAGTTTACATACCCTTGTAGAATTTATGATTTCTTGGCCATTTTTCAGAGAATATGAATGATAACGCTAAAACTTTTCTTTCACTCATGGTTAGTGTTTGGCTGAAGCCAATTATCAATCAACTGTTTTCTCTTTTTAAATCATAATGGCAACAGAAACTACACAAATGACCCTGAACAAAAGGTTTACATAGCCCAGTTTTTAATACCGTGTATTGCCCCCTTTAACATCAATGACAGCTTGAAGTCTTTTGTGGTATTTGTGGATGAGGCTTGTTATCTTCTCAGATGGTAAAGCTGCCCATTCCTCTTTGCAAAAAGCCTCCAGTTCTTGTAAATTCTTGGGCTGTCTTGCATGAACTGCACATGCAGAGTGGCTCGATGATATTGAGAGGTCAGGAGACAGATGGCCACTCCAGAACCTTGACTTTATTCTGCTGTAGCCAATGACAGGTTGACTTGGCCTTGTGTTTTGGATCTTTGTCGTCATGTTGGTTTCTGGGTAGCTTTCTGGGTGATGAATGCAAATGTTCCTCCAGTATTTTTTGATAACATATTGCATTCATCTTGCCAACATTTTTGACCAAATTTCCTGTGCCTTTGTATCTCACACATCCCCAAACCATCAGCGATCCACCTCCGTACCTTTTATCATAGGCCTTGTTAACTCCTCTCCAAATGTAGCGTTTATGGCCAAAAAGCTACATTTTGGTCCCATCACTCCAAATGACTTTTGCCAGAAGGTTTGAGGCTGGTCTCTGTGCTGTTTGGTGTATTGTAAGTAGGATACTTTGTGGCATTTGCGTAGTAATGGCTTTCCTCAGGCGACTCGACCATGCAGTCCATTTTTCTTCAAGTGCCTCCCTATTGTGCATCTTGAAACAGCTACACCACATGTTTTCAGAGAGTCCTGTATTTCACCTGAAGTTATTTGTGGGTTTTTGTTTGCATTCCGAACAATTTTCCTGGCAGTTGTAGCTGAAGATTTAGTTGGTCTACCTGACCGTGGTTTGGTTTCAACAGAACCCCTCATTTTCCACTTCTTGATTAGAGTTTGAACACTGCTGATTGGCATTCTCAATTCCTTGGATATCTTTTTATATCCCTTTCCTGTTTTATACAGTTAAACTACCTTTTTCCCACAGATCCTTTGACAATTCTTTTGCTTTCTCCATGACTCAGAATCCAGAAAGGTCAGTGCAGCACTGAATGAAAGATGCAAGGGTCTGTCAGGAGTCCAGAAATGCATTGACCTTTTATACACACACACACACACTAATTACAAGCAAACAGATCACAGGTGAGGATGGTTACCTTTAATAGCCATCAAACCCCTTTGTGTCAACTTGTCTGCATGTTATCAGGCCAAAATCACAAGGGTATGTAAACTTTTGATCAGGGTCATTTGGGTAGTTTTTGTTGCCATTATGATTTAAAAAGAGTAAACACAGTTGATTGATAATAAATGGCTTCAGCCAAACACTAACCATGAGTGAAAGAAATGTTCTTGTGTTATCATTCATGTTCTCAGAAAAATGGCCAAGAAATCATAAATTCTGTCAGGATATGTAAACTTATGAACACAACTGTATATTTGGTCATTGCAGACTCCATGGTAGCCAGAGTTCCTAACATAGGTAAGTAAGCTCATGTTCAGAATTAGTAAACTTGTTTACTGTCCCCTCTCACTTTTTTCTTCATTCTGAAGAATCCGTGTTTTAGGTTAACAACTAAATCACCTCAGGTAATCAGCCAGTTTTCCTGGCTTCTAAATCTAGATTAAAATATTGCATCATATTTCAATGCCGAAATTCACCACACAAGGGGAAGCTGCCAGCCATTTTAAAATTAAAAAGGTCCTGAATAGAAGCATGTACCATAAGCTTAAACACCAAGGCTAGGTTCACACCTATGTGAATTTCACCACATCCAATTCACTTAGCAGGAGAATATGACTGGCTCTCTATGGAGCCAGTTCATGTCCCCAGGGCGCCTGCGGAGTGCACTGCATAGAAATGCTGTGCGTCTTTACCTCTGTTTCAGGACCGAATTCAGGCAAAGATTCTGCCCCGATTCGTCCATGAAACGGAGAACAAGGACGGACAGCGTTGCTGTGCGATCCCCGGCCGGTTTAGTTGTGAACCAAGCCTTACTCTAGGTTGGGAATCTCATTATGGAATGAGTACCAAACATCCTGTCAATTTAGTTCAATATGAGTTGATCAGATACGGCTTTAAATAGGCATTGTAATCACATAAGCCATGTTCTGATATACAGAATTTTTTTTAATTCGTGTTTATAAATTGATATCCATGTGTACTTTAAGGCTCTGAAAATGCTGCATGCATGACTTGAATGCACACTGCATGAAACTGAATTTGTCATAATGTGAAAAACAAATTAGAATATTAAATCAAAATATGTAGAACAGAAATACTGAATGTTAAATATAAACTCCCAGGTGCTGTTTTTCTTCCCACGCATGCATCAACAGGTTTTTCATGCTTGTACTCTTAGCCTAGATTCGCACCAGTGTTATTGCGTAATTGTGTTTTTCAGTGCAATTTTAAATGACTTATTATAAAGCTTTATGCTTTTTATTTTTTGTAGCAGGTTCTAAAGGCAGGTTTTTTTTTATCTTACTGCAGTCTATGCAGTAAGATAAAAAAACCTTCTGTGCTGCAGCCCCCCCGAATACTTCCCTGAGCCCCATCTTGGTCCAGTGACAAGGTGGATTAAAATTGATGACCAATTTTTTTTTTTAATCAATTTTATTTTAATTAAATGCTTTTGGAGTAAAAATCTATCTAAAGATAGTTTTCTAATTAAAGATACATTAATAATTTAGTTTATTCAGCATGAAATGGAGCTTAGTTATGTAGCATGAGGCTGTATATTCTGCAATAATTACATTTTTGGTAAACTCATTCAATGAATCCAAGCCTTGCAAGCTGAGATAACATGCACTGCATTGATGCATTCACGCAATTTCACAGTAGCCATGAGATAAAACAAAGTTCAGGAATATTCCTTTATCCCATTGTTTTGCAAATCTATGTACACCACAAACTGTGCAATTGTTTGATGAGAAATGCACATGTACCAGGCTCTAAGCGTGAGGAGGAAGGGCAAGCAGTAAAAATTAAAGTGAAAACTTCTAAGCAGCTTATAAACCTTGTGATATTTCTGCACATAGCTTGAAGTGCTTTATTTCTCCCTTGAGGAGCAAAATGGCAGCAGGCTGCAAAAGAGACAGTTTGGGAATATTTTAATGAAGTTCCTCTACCTATGGGTAAAGCAGGTATGCGTGCAAAATGCAAGCAATGCAACAAAGGGATGCAAGGCCTGGTGGCCCGAATGAAACATCATGAGAAGAAGTGCAGTGAGGAAAGTACCAGGCTTGAAGTTTTTTTATGTGGACCCAGCTGATATATTTAAGTTCTTTTGTTTGCTTTTTAACCACTTCAGCCCCGGAAGAATTTGCCCCCTTAATAACCAGAGCATTTTTTTGCGATTCTGCAATGCGTCGCTTTAACTGACAATTGCGTGGTCATGTGACACTGTACCCAAACAAAATTGACGTCCTTTTTTCCCCACAAATAGAGCTTTCTTTTGGTGGTATTTAAACACCTCTACGTTTGTTTTTTTTGCACTATAAACAAAAATACCCCATCAATTTTGAAAAAAAAGATACGATTTTTTCGTCACACTTACCTGTAAAATCTTTTTCTTTGAGTACATCATGGGACACAGAGTCAGGCTAATATTCATTACCCGCTGGGACGTCCCAGAGCAATGGCCTTGAGAAGAGGGAGACACCCTGCCAAACAATAGCCATCAGAACTTATACGGCAGCCCGCAGTACACTGAGGCAGAAAGCCGAATCCTTGGCTGCTCAAACATCCACTTGGTAACATTTTGTGAACGTATGCATTGAAGACCAGGTAGCAGCCTTACAAATTGGAGCCACAGATACCTGATGGCGAAAAGCCCAGGAGGTTCCTACACCCCTGGTAGAATGAGCTCTCACCCTAAAGGGAGGAGCTTTACATTTCAAAACGTAGGCCTGAATGACCAGTTGACAGACCCAATTTGCAATGGAAGCTTTGGAAGCTGCCTGCCCTTTCTTGGGTCCTTTTTGTAAAACAAAAAAGGAGTCTTATCCTCGGATCTCTGAAGATCTAGACAAAAAAACCTTGACTGCTCGGACAACGTCCAAGGCGTGCACTAGTGATTTTAATGAAAGGCTGACACCACTTTTGGCAAAAAGGATGAAACAGGTCGTAACACGACCCTGTCGTGGTGAAGGATCAAGTACAGTTCCCTGCATGAGAGGGCCGCCAACTCCGACACCCTTCTAGCCGAGGTGATAGTCATCAGGAAGTCTAGCTTGCGTGACAGCAAGTCTAATGGAATTTCCGTGATAGGTTCAAATGGTGGTTTCTGTAACACAGACAGCACTCAAGTCCCAAGGACATATAGGTGACCTAATGAGGGGAAGCAAGCAAGTTGCCCCCTGCATAAAGGTTCAGACCAGTGAATGGGAGGCTAAAAGCCTTTGGAAGAATACTGATAGGGCAGAAACTTGACCTCCGATTGTACTCAAAGCCAATTTGATTTCCTCAGCTGACTGTAGAAAAGAGAATTCTCCCAATCACGTATTTCCGAGAATGCCATTTTTTGGCTTCACGCCAAGCAATACAAGTCTTACAGACCTTATAATAGATCTTCCTAGTGACAGCTTTTCCAGCATTCACTAGGGTAGACACCACTGGTCCTGAGATGCCACGGTCCTTTAACACCCTGGCTTCAATAGCCCTGCCGTCAAATTTAGAGACTGTAAACTGGGGTGGAATATAGGACCTTGAGGAAGAAGATCAGGCGATGTGGAAGCGTCTATGGCCTGTCTATTGTCAGTCTCACAATCTCTGGGAACCAGGGCCTTCTGGGCCAGGCTGGTGCCACCAGAATGACTGGAACCCCCTCTCTATGAATCCTGCGCAACAAATGTGGAAGGAGAGGGATCAGAGGGAAAGCATAAATCAGGGAGTACTGGCTCCATGGAACTACCGGAGCATCTGCTCCGATTGCCAGAGGATCTCTTGTTCGGGACACAAACTGCTGTAGCTTGTTGTTGAACCTGGATGCCAGTAGGTCAACCTCTAGCCATCCCCAACGTTGGCAAAATTTCCTGGAACACCCCTGGGTGTACAGACCATTCTCCGGGCAGATCTGCTGGCAGCTGAGATAATCTGCCTTCCAGTTCTCTACTCCCGGGATATGGACTACCGATAGAATCAGCACATGTCCCTCTGCTCAGGCTAGTATGTGGTTCACCTCCTTCAGAGCTGAACGACTCCTGGTACCGCCTTGGTGGTTTATATAGGCCACTGCAATGGCATTGTCAGACTTAACCCTGATAGGGTAGTCCTGAAGCTCCACCGTCCAGGACCGTAGGGCCAGTCGTACTGCCCATAATTCCAGGACGTTGATGGGCAGGATCTGTTCTTTCCTTGACCATTTCCCCTGAGCTTCTAGGGATGCTCCCCAGCCTGAGAGACTGGCATCTGTAGTCAGTACTCTCCAAGTTACCGGGAGGAAGGATCTTCCCTTCGCAGGTTCTGATCCTGGAACCACCAGTTTAGGCTTAAGCATGCCTGAGGAGATAAGAACATTGGATAATCCAGGGCTTGTCCTCTCCTGTTCCAAGCCAACAAGATATCTTGTTGTAGAGGAATGGAACTGGACATAGGGCACCATCCTCCCTAGAAGACTCATACAGAGCCAAATGGAGGGTTGTCTGGTGCCCCTTATCTGACGCACCTGATTCTTCAGGGCACGGATCCTTACGGGTGGCAATATTCTTGCTTGCACCGTATCTAGGATTAGACCTAAATACTTTAGACCTTGAGCTGGTTTCAAGGCTGACTTTGGTATTTCTGATCCAGCCTAAGCTTTTCAAATACCGCACTGTGCATGTTATACTCTATTCTAGAGCCTGTAATGAGTGATCTCTGAGCAGGAAGTCATCCAGATACCCAAGCACCAGGATCCCCTGGTGCTAGGACCCTTGTGAACACCCGGGGAGCTGTAGCAAACCCGAAGGGTAGAGCCACAAACAGAAAATGACGTTCCTCTACTGCAAATCACAGGAACCTCTGATGAGGCTGAAAGATAGGTATGTGTAAATACGCATCTTTTAGATCGATGGAGGCTAAAAAGTCTTCCATCTGGAGCGAGGCTACAACTGAGCGGACAGACTCCATCCGAAAGGACTGGATTAATAGATACTGGTTCAGGGATCTTAAGTCCAAAAATGGGCCTTGTGACCCAGTTTGGTTTTTAAACCATAAAACAGGTTCGCTCTTTCGGATAGAGGAACCTGTACAATCACTGCTTGATGCACTAAATGATGTAGTGCCTGAAGCAATAAGCCTCTTTTTGGAGGATTCGAGGGAACGCTGGATCATAAAAATCTGATGGGGAACCCCCCGCAACTCCAGCTTGTAACCGCGGAATATAATTGAGGTGACCCACTCGTCCTGAATTATCGTTCTCCAAATGTCAGCAAAGTGCAGCAGCCTTCCCCCCCACCCGATGGAGTGGGGGCATCTCCTCAAAAGGAGGGCTTGGTGCTGGGTTTAGAAGAATTTTGAACCCAGGGCTTTTTCTGGCCCTGGCCTTGCAGCTTGCCCCTGGCCCCAGCGCCCTGTTGGTGGCGGAACTGCCTTGGCACTGAGACATTTAAGGAAGCAGTCCCTGAAGTTTTAAATGAGACGCCTGGTGCTTTTCTTCACAGGAAGTAGAGAACTCTTCCCTCTGGAAATCTTTTGGATATATTTGTCCAAATGATCACCAAATAAACGTTCCCTATGAAAGGGGAAATCTGCCAATAAATTTTCACAAGGAAGCTCGGCTGACCAGTTCTTAAGCCACAAAAGTCTGCGCATATGTACAGACAAGGGAGCCAAACAGGAAACCTGCTGTATTTAACCCTTTTAAAGGCGTCAACAGCAAAAAACACAGCACTCGAGGAATATGTCTTTTTTTCAGGCAGATCATCCTCTTGGCTAGGCACGTCAGCCCTTTTGACCTGATCCTCTATGGACTGGCAGATACCAATTGCTGCAACAGCTGGCTGAATAGCTGAACTGGCCAAAGAAAAGGAGGCCTTTAATAATAACTCCAATTTCTTGTCAACAGGGTCTTTCAAGCCCTGTGCGTTATCTACTGGACAAGTTAAGTTCTTGTTTAACCACTTCAGTCCCAGAAGATTTAGCTGCTCAATGACCAGGCCATTTTTTGCGATACGGCACTGTGCGCTTTAACTGACAATTGCGCGTTCATGCGACGCTGTACCCAAAACAAAATTGACGTCCTTTTCCCACAAATAGAGCTTTCTTTTGGTGGTATTTGATCACCTCTGCGGTTTTTATTTTTTGCACTATAAACAAAAGAGCGACAATTTTGATAAAAAAAAACAAAAAATATCTTTTACTTTTTGCTATAATAAATACACCACTCCTCAGTTTAGGCCGATATGTATTCTTCTACATTTTTTTTTTTTTTAAACCAAAAATATCGCAATAAGTGTATTATTGATTGGTTTGCGCAAAAGTTATAGCGTCTACAAAAATAGGGGGATAGATTTATAGCATTTTAATCATTTTTTGTTTTTTCACTAGTAATGGCGGCGATCTGCGATTTTTATCGGGACTGCGATATTCCGGCAGACAAATTGGACACTTGACACATTTTTGGGACCATTGAGAATTATACAGCGACCAGTGCTATAAAAATGCACTGATTACTGAGAGAGAGAGAGAGAGAGAGAGAGAGCGAGAGCGACTCATACGATCTGTCTCTACTCCCCTGAAAATAACAGGATTTGTGTGTTTACACACACAGTTCTTGTTTCTCGCTCTGGCATGAGCGATCGCACCCGCAGGGCACACGCTGCGGGCATGTGCGCTCTCCCGTAGTGGCCAAAAGGCGAAGCGACGCAAGGTAACGTCATTTTGCCCAGCCGTGCCATTCTGCCGCAGTAAAACTGCGGCGGCTGGTCGGCAAGCAGTTAAGGAAGAGACTGCTGCATCTACGGCTGGCATGCTCTCTTTTTTAACAAACTTTTCATCCATCGGATACAAAAAAGTGAAAACCTCTTAAGAGGAACAAAATCCTGTCAGGATGTTCCCAATCTGCATACACTGCCTGTTCCAGCAAGGAGGTGTAGGGGGAAAGCCTGTGTGGCCTGAAGAGGCCTCAGGGATCCCAAAGAGGACCAGGGGGGCTCAGTCACCTCTGCAAGAGGCAACTTAAAGGCAGAATGAACCATTTTGGTCAGACTCAGTATGAAAAGCCTCTGCGACTGAGGCAGACATCAACTAGATATCTTCTTGTCCAGATGACTCAGAAGCAAACTTATCCGCCAGGCCCTCCACAGAATCCTGAGCTTTTAGCTCTTTCCCATTCTCAAACCATTCCTGCTCCAAACTAGGAGGCTCCAGGGAGGGGAATCTGTCACGCTTCTTGCCACCCTGCGGGACGGAGGCCATCATGCCAGCAATCTTGTGCGCTAACCCAGCTAGGACCGATGACAGTTCATCCTTGGTGATAAAGGGTGAAGCAGCAGCGTTGACTGTAAGCACAATACCAGATAGGCGCAGCGGCTCAGATTGCCTGGAAGCCTCTGGTCTTTCAGGGGATATAACACTAGGGTTACGACTAGGTTCATCAGGAACTACTGATGACATAGGTGTGCCCTTCCTTGTAGGTGTTAGTCCTGCTCCTCTTTTTTAACCTCCCTGGCGGTATTCCCGAGTGTGGCTCGGGGTTAAAATTCAGTACCATTAGCGGTAACCCCGAGCCACACTCGGGATCGCATTGCAGGATCCTGGGGCGGCTTTACTTACCTTGTCCCCGGGATCCTGCGATGTCCCCCGCAGTGTCCGAGGGCTCCGTCCTCCTTGGAAGCCTCTCCTTGCCAGGCTCCGTTCCCTGCGAGCTGCGCGACGCACGGGGGCGGAGCCTGGCGGCAAATTCCAAAAAATTTCAAAATCATAACACATACAGTACTGTAATCTTACAGATTACAGTACTGTATGAAATTATTTCACATCCCTTTTGTCCCCAGTGCTCTGGCCCATGCCCTGCATGCAGTTTTACATGATATACACTGTTCTTTCTGCCTGGAAACTGGAGATTGTCCATAGCAACCAAAAAGTGTCCCTTTACGTCAAAAGTGGCTTTAGACCAGCTAGAAAACAGCGATAGTAAATTAGAACACTTGCAGAATTGAGCGATAGTGAATTGTGGGGAAATTTATTTTATTACTATTTTTTTTAATTTTTTTAAATTATTTATTTTTATTATATTATAATTTATGTTTTTGTGTTTCAAACTATCATACCCGGGATATCTACTAGACTCTGGTTTGGACAGATTTAAGTGTGTTATTGTTAAGATTTACAGACCTACAATATAAAACGCCAAATTTCCATGCAAAATAATTGTACCGCTTTCAGCACCTAAAATCCGAAAGAATCATACCGCCAGGGAGGTTAAAGACATTTACTAGCCACAAAGAGAGTACTTGGGGTGTAGTATCAAAACACCACAGAAGGGAGACCCCTTAATAGGGCTCACCAAGCCCCTATGCAACAATACTGCTAAGCACCTTTAGCCTGCCAAGCAACACTTGGTGACTCACGTGACCCGGGTAAGGAGAAATGAACCGCTGCAAGTGCCTGTTCAGAATCTGCTCTGTGTCCCACAGTTGCCTTCTGGAAGCAGTGCATGCTTGGTATGTACAGCTTAAATAAGCTGGCTGTGCGCCGGAACGTTCTGTGCATGCGTGCGCAGTCCCGGCGAATAGGAGTGGCTGTATTCACGTATGGCGCGAATCTTCGTACGCCCAGATAAAGGCTACTGCGCATGTGCGGCAAAGCCGCATGCGCCATGGCAGCCAAACCAACTGCTAAGTCCAGCAGCGCACTTGCGAATGCCTAACGCCAAATAAACAACTGCTGAGCACAGCGGCACTCTTGCGAACGCATGTGCGCCATGGTGAACCAAGGCTAAATGGCGCACCGTCGTGGTACAGGTAAAAAAACAGCCAGACACAAGCAAAAAAGGTACACTTTGCAAACACCCACAGCTAGCCCAAAACTCCCCCGTAAGGTTACTGCACACAGGTGTCCAGCCTCTAGCTAGCTTGACTGTTACAATCACTGGGACACCCCACAATAATAAAGGGGTTTCACTTACCCGTCCAGTTGCAGGGCAGTTTAGAAACTAAGAGCCCAATCTTCACCCTTCACAGCGGGTTCCTGTCACTTGAGGACCTTCAAGGACTGGGTACCCTTTTCATGTTTAGGGTCCACTTCCTTGGACCTGTACAGCACCCTGCAGAAATGCCTTAGCGCTGTGGTGTCCAGGATTCCAGTTCGCAGGGTCCAGCGCCCGAGGCTGCATTACAGGCAAAACCTCACAGGATCTTGAGTCTTCTTTGTGAGGCTCGGGTACCATCTAAGCATATAATGCATGTGTCAAATGGATCCGATCGGTCAAACTCTTGATTCATTTAAAGCGGAGTTTCGCGAAAAATTTTTTTCTAGATGTCAGCAGCTGCAAATACTGCAGCTGTTGACTTTTAAAATAAGGACACTTACCCGTCCCGGGGTCCAGCCATGTCGGCACCCGAGACCGAACCGTCCCTCGATCCTCGGGTGCTGCCGCCTCCATTCTCACTGAGGGAATCAGGAAGTGAAGCGTTGCGGCTTCACTGCCCTGTTCCCTACTGCGCATGCACGAGTCGCGCTGCGCGTCTACACTGGTCCTCGTTGTGTTGTGGGAACTGTGTATTTCCCACAACACAACGGGGGTGGGCGGGGGGTTTGCGGCTAGCTATACCCGGAAGTGGGTGCAGATACCTGTATTATACAGGTATCTGCACCCCCCTCCCCCCTGAAAGGTGCCAATTGTGACACCGGAGGGGGGGAGGAATCCGATGAGCGGAAGTTCCACTTTAGGGTGGAACTCTGCTTTAAGAACCGTTTTTGGTACTAGAGACCTGGAGTTCAGAGAGCTTAAACAAGCTGTGCCATCCACCTTGCAGACACTGGTTAAAAAAAAACTGAAGTACTTCCTGTATGGGAGGGGTTATATAGGGGATCACTTCCTGTCTAAAGACCTTTGGTCTACCAGTGTCCATTCACCTGGAGATGAAGTATAACCCAGCAGGTAATGAATATTAGCCTGACTGTGTCCCATGATGTATGAAAAAAAAAGGGCAATATTTTTTACTTTTTGCTATAATAAATATCCCCCCAAAAATTAAAAAAAATTAAAAAAAAATGTCCTCTCTCAGTTTAGACCGATATATATTCTACATATTTTTGGAAAAAAAAAAACGCAATAAGCGTATATTGATTGGTTTGCACAAAAGTTATATCGTCTACAAAATAGGGGATTTATGGCATTTTTATTATTATTATTATTTTTTATTTTTTTTTTTTTTTTACTAGTAATAGCGGGACTGCAACATTGCGGCAGACACTTTTGACACTATTTTGGGACCACTGACATTTACACAGCGATCACAGCTAAAAATAGCTGATTACTGTATAAATGTCACTGGCAGAGAAGGGGTCAACACTAGGGGGAGATCAAGAGGTTAAATGTGTGTTCACTCAGTGTGTTCTAACTGTAGGGGGGATGGGCTCACTAGGACATGACAGAGATCACTGTTCCCGATGACAGGGAACAGAAGATCTGTCATGTCATTAGGCAGAACAGGTAAATGCCTTGTTTATTTCCCCGTTCTACCTCGCCGCAATCGTTGGCCACTGGTGGACATAGAGACCACGGGACCCACGGGCACACTACCGCTGTGTGCGCAGGCCTGCTAGCCTGCTCTGAAGGAGGGATGTACGGGTACGTCCATTTGCCCACCCTTGCCATTCTGCCGACGTACATCGGGCACGTTTTGCGATTCGGCACTGCGTCACTTTAACTGACAATTGCGCGATCGTGCAACGTGGCTCCCAAACAATATTGACGTCCTTTTTTTCCCACAAATAGAGCTTTCTTTTGGTGGTATTTGATCACCTCTGCGGTTTTTATTTTTTGCGGTATAAACAAAAAAACGATCGACAATTTTGAAAAAAATGCATTATTTTTTACTTTTTGCTATAATAAATATCTAAAAAAAAAAAAAAACCCTTTTTTTCCTCAGTTTAGGCCGATACATATTCTTCTACATATTTTTGGTTAAAATCGAAATAAGCATATATTGTTTGGTTTGCGCAAAAGTTATAGCGTCTACAAAATAGGGGATAGTTTTATGGCATTTTTTTATTAATATTTTTTTTAACTAGTAATGGCTGCGATCAGCAATTTTTATTGTGACTGCGACATTATGGCGGACACGTCGGACAATTTTGACACATTTTTGGGGCCATTGGCATTAATACAGCGATCAGTGCGATTAAAAATGCATTGATTACTGTAAAAATGTCACCGGCAGTGAAGGGGTTAACACTAGGGGGCAGTGAAGGGGTTAATGTGTGTCCTAGTTTGTGTTCTAACGAAGGGGGATGGGGACTGTGCAGGGAAACAAACAGATCGCTGTCTGTCAGTTCTCCTCTCAGAAAACTGTGTGTTTACGGTTCTCTGCGTGCCCCGAGCGATCGAGGGAGCCCGGCGGGGTGATCGACACCCCTGGGCACTCGCATCGGCCACAGGGTGAAGCGAAGTTACATAACGTCGTTACGCCCAGCCGTGCCATTCTGCTGCAGTACAACTGCAGCGGCTTGTCGGCATGTGGTTAAGCAAATACAAGAATATGTAATATAATGTTAATGTTTCAATTAAATAAAAGAATTTGACTAGTTCAACTATGTGCGATTAACCTATTAACCTAAAATTGGTACCGATATTGCTGTTTTATTAATCTAACAGCTTATTATTCTAAATAGGAAACCTTAATTTTGTTTGTAAATATTAAAGATGCTAACTACCAACAAGAATGAGTCCTTACACTTAGGCCCCTTTCACACTGGGGCGGTGGGGGCATCGGCGGTAAAACAGCGCTATTTTTAGCGCTGCTTTACCGTCGTTTTTGCAGCGGTATTCAGCCGCTAGCGGTGCGGTTTTAACCCCCGCTGGCGGCCGAAAGGGTTAAAACCGCTCGCATATCGCGGCTATAGCTGCGGTATTGCCGCGCTGCCCCATTGATTTCAATGGGCAGGAGCATTGAATACACCGCTCCAAAGATGCGGCTTGCAGGAGTTTTTTTTTTTACTTCTCCTGCCAGCACACCGCTTCAGTGTGAAAGCCCTCGGGCTTTCACACTGAACAAACAGTAGTGGCTGTTTTGGGTCGGTTTGCAGGCGGTATTTTTAGCGCAATAACGACTGCAAACCGCCCCAGTGTGAAAGGGCCTTTAAAGAGCACCTGTCATTTCAGATCCATCACGGCAGCACCTGGTAGCGGGCATCCACATCCCTCACCTTGTTGTGTCACTGCTGCATCACCAGCCGTCCCATTAAAGTACATGTGACCGTCGATGAGTCAACAGCGGGTCAGAGGAGGAGCCGCTGCGGGACAAAGTTGACAGTTGCTCTTTAAAAATGATGATTTAAAATCAAGTTGATTTAAATCAAGCCTTTTAACTAGTGATTTAAATCGTGATCGAGGGACCTGAGAGGAAGATCGAGGGACCTGAGAGGAAGATCGAGGCTGGTCTGTGCAAAGCCATTGCACAAAGCAGGTAAGGAGGACATTTTTTTTTTTTTTTTTTTAAATAACAAACACAAGACTTTAAATATTACTTTAAAGTGACTCTAAAAAGGTTCAATTTTTTTTTTTTTTTTTAAATAACAAACATGTTTTGCACAGGGCGGCCTGGATCCTCCTTTTCTTGGGACCCCGGCGGCACTCCTGGCTCCTCCTCCGCATCGAGTGCCCCCACGGAGAGCCGCATCCATGGGGGCACTCGTGTGGGCACGCTCCCAAGTCCTGCTGCTGCGTCCATTGACAGAGACAACAGGACTCAGCCCCGCCCCCCGTGTCACTGGATTTGACTGACAGCAGCAGGAGCCAATGGCTCCTACTGCTATCAATGTATCCAATGAGAACCCAAGACAGCGGCTGGAGCTGCTGGGCTCGTTCTTGTCACTGGAAAGATCGGGTTCAGGTAAGTAAAAGGGGGGCAGCTGCAGCACAGGTGGTTTTTCACCTTAATGCATAGAAAACCACAAGACTTTACAACTCCTTTAAGCACAAAACTCTGCCAAAATACACTGGAATTCATGTATATGCATTCTTCAAGAGCTCCACTTAAAGTCTATGGGGCCAAAAACACAGTAAAGAAGCACCTGCACCAACACACAAATAGCACTGCACCATGTTGCAATAATGTGAAAGGGCATCAGAGAATAATGTGATTTACAATGTTTTGCACAGTAAATGCAGAGAAAAATCGCACTAGTGTGAATGGGACCTCAAAGAGGTACTAAACCCCCCAAAAAAATATTTAAAGCATACCTCCACTTTTGTTGAGAAAAAAAAAAAAACAAAAAAACATTCCCCTCTGGGTGATCCATGTACATTGCACGGATTTTATCAAACTTTGTTGCAGATTCCCACCTTTTGTTATTCTGAAGAAATCACTATTTGTTCCTCTGTGTCCATGAGTGAGTCCAATGGGAATGGTTTCATAAATTAGTAATCAGCTGCTGCAGAATCAGGGCTCTAATAAGCAGAATTGCAGGGTCTGCATCCCTTTAGATGTTATTTCCTACTGGGAGTGTCTTACCAAAAATGTGACTTGTATTTTAGTGTAGACTTCTGGGAAAATTAGTAAGCCAATCACACAAGCAGGAAATTATGCTTCTGGGGGGTATCCTAAAAACATTCTGGTGTACAGAACACCTTCAGGTAGCCATATTGAATTGTACTGTACAGAAAATTACAGGAGGTGCAGATTGAAAAGGATAGGCAACTTTTAATAACATTCGATTACAATATGACTTGTGTCACAATTGTATAAGCTATATCATTTTTTTTTTTATTTGCTATTTTTTTTCCCCATGAAAGTGGAGTTACCCTTTAATAAATTGCAGCTTATCAATTCTTAGATGTGGTGGCTGAATTTGTTTTCTTTATTTTTTTTAGGCCATTTCCCTTTTTTCTCAGCCTGTAAGTCTGTTATTTTTCAACTTCCTTGAACAGACAAAGCTGTCCAGTCAAAGTAGTAATTAGAGGGTTGAGACAAACCATTTAACACTGGCAGGGGTATATACACAATGGTCAGCTTAACTTCTTTTATGTAAAACCTTTATCCCAAAAGGAAAAAAAAACTGCTTGATGTAACTGCTTATAAAAAAAAAAAAAAAAAAGCGTTAGCTGGAGTTCAGCTTCAATTTGTTAGTCAAGTCCGTCTAAACCTGCTCGTCTAAGCTCGCTTTCACACTCATGTGGTGCTGTTTTTCCGCATTGTGGGTACAGCGCAATGTACCTGCCGGTTAGCATGCGCTTTGCCATAGATTTTTTTTATGTCCTGAGGTTTTGGTTCACTATCTGAAAGCACACCAAAACTCCTGGAGGCTGGACTTTTGGTGTGTTTTCAGAAAGTGCACCAAAACTGCAGGATATGAAAGAAGTCTTAGGCAAAGCGCAGCTAACCTGCAAGAAAACCACAGGTACACTCCGCTGTACCGGCAGTGCAGAAAAACCACACTGCATCAGTGTGAAAGTGCCCCAACACTAACTTCTCCCCAGATGGACAAGGCTGCTGTCCAAAGATGCCTGCTTTACCCTTTCACTGCCAGAGTTGTTTTTGCATATTTTTTTTTCCGTACACATGCTTAAAAAATAAAATTTAGGCCTGAGGATTACATAAACCCCCAAAAACATTTTATATTTTCTGGAAGCAGACATCCTAAAGAAAAAAATAGAGGTAGTTCCAATTTTTTTTCACACGATATTACCACAAAGCTCTAGGAAATGCTAAATGTCAGTAAAAAATACACTAAAGTTAATTTTAGGGCATACAGATGCAATAAACTACCCATTTTTCTGGTAAAATATAAGAGATGAGGTGGCACAGAGTAAACAGATACCCAACATGTCAAACCTTAAATTTGTGTGCACCCGGGAAATGTCGACAAACTTCAGTAAAATGTAAGAAGGAAGTGCAGCGCTAGAAAGTGGGTAATAACTGACATTGGTTCATGACATACAATGTAAATATATATCCCAAAAGTGTACATGGGTATGGTTAAAAAATATACAAGATTAACTTGGTTTGCAGATATTCTTAAATGACACACTTATTGAAAAAGGAGTCCTAAGGACATCCACTTAAAAGTGTATATATCTAACACAAACCGGTGTGGAAAAATAAGTCCATGAAACATCCGCTGAGGTATATGTATCTCTAACACCAAGAAGTGTGGAAAGGTAGTATAGTGTTGATAGGAGGTCCACCACCGTATGTAAAAGTGGGGGGCTTACCAGAGCAATTGGACACAGATGGGTGTACACCCACTGTGTCAAATAGGCTTGTATAGATGAAGATCCCAGGAGATGTAATGAAGGTGACCAGGATACTTGTAGATAGTATGTATGACAAGGGCGAATCCAATCTACAAGTATCCTGGTCACCTTCATTACATCTCCTGGGATCTTCATCTATACAAGCCTATTTGACACAGTGGGTGTACACCCATCTGTGTCCAATTGCTCTGGTAAGCCCCCCACTTTTACATACGGTGGTGGACCTCCTATCAACACTATACTACCTTTCCACACTTCTTGGTGTTAGAGATACATATACCTCAGCGGATGTTTCATGGACTTATTTTTCCACACCAGTTTGTGTTAGATATATACACTTTTAAGTGGATGTCCTTAGGACTCCTTTTTCAATAAGTGTGTAATTTAAGAATAGCTCCAAACCATGTTAATCTTGTATATTTTTTAACCATACCCATGTACACTTTTGGGATATATACTTACATTGTATGTCATGAACCAATGTCATTTATTACCCACTTTCTAGCGCTGCACTTCCTTCTTACATTTTATTTTTTCACAGGTTTAGATCACTTGTTTGTGCTAGCTGCTCACGTTTTCTTTGACAGCGCGATATTCACATATATAATTGTTTGACAAACTTCAGTACCCTATATTTTCCACAACTAATTCCGCGTATACACGACCGGACTTTTCGGCATCAAAGGTCCGACAGAACAAATCCGGACAATTCGATCATGTCTGGGCTTCATCGGACCTTTTCTGTCTAAAAATCTGACGGACCTTAGAAATAGAACAAGTTTCAAATCTTTCCGACGGACTGGATTCCTATCGAAAAATCTGTTGTATGCTAGTCCGACGGACCAAAAACGATGCAAGGGCAGCTATTGGCTACGAACTTCCTTATTCTAGTCCGGTCGTACGTCATCACATTCGAAAGGATCGGACTTGTGTGATCATGTGTAGGCAAGTCAGTTTCGTCGGAACTCCGTCGAAAAGTCCTTCGTAGTTCAGTCCGACAAAAAGTCTGCTCGTGTGTACGCGGCATGACACTTTAAACGCCCCCTATAGGTCATCAGTTTAGGGTTACCGAGGTGGTCTAGTGCTAGAATTATTGTTCTTACTCCGGCATGCATGCCGATATGCATATGTGTAACGCAATCAGCGTTTTTATGTGTAGGCACCCCCAACACGTGCGTGTACATTCATATGTGCATATATGCGGTGGTGGCTTTAATAAAGAAAAATTGGGGGAAGGGGGGATTTAATGTGCTTGGGTGCAACTTTAGTTCTTTAATAGTTATATTTTTTCCCATCTCAGGGGGTGTGTGGATGCAATGATCCGTCGGCAGCACAGCGAATGCTTCCATATGACAGGCAGGAGTTGTCAGATTTACGCACAATCCCACTGGCTACGTGTGTAAAAAACCCTCACTGTCAGGTCCGAAATGATGTATGGACCTGGCAGCGAAAGGGTTAATACTTTATTTACCTTGCAGATATACTAAGACAGGAAAGTGTATTACTGGCCAGATCACCAGGCAAAAGAAAAAAAAAGCCTAAAAGAGAAAAAATGAATGCAGCCGCCACATCTAAGACTTGGTAAACTGCAATATATTACTTTTTTATTTTTGGGTTTAATACCGCTTTAAGACTGGCAGCTGTTGACTGGCAAGCACATTAGTTACTTGTATCAATTTCTAAGAATATAAGCAAAAAGAAACTTCACTTTATGAATTTAACTTTTACATCTGGTACACCGAAACAATGTTGTGTAACCATTTTGGTTTGTGGTGGATACTGTTCTGTAGTTCTTTTCCAACAAACCTCTAGGGTATTCTGTAATATCTCCTGTCTGCTCTCCTCTACCCTCTGAATCTGATCAGCCATCTGTGAATAGGAAGCAAAAAGAAAGAAAAAATCTCAGGTCGTCAAGAGACAATACACACTGAAACAGAACTTTAGGCTTATAATAAATATGCCAACCTGTTTAATAAACACGTCCTCCAATTCCTCATAGCCTTCTAAAGCTTTGGTTACTGAAGATTTGAACCTAGAGGCAAATAGTGTTCAAGTGACTTTATTAGCAAAACTTAGTACTTGAAAAGAATGTTGGAATGTTAGGGGGAGGCATGCAATGGAACATATTTATGAACGCATACAATAAATATATTGAGGATTGATAAGTGAGAGGTCATCTTCAATGGGAATACAGACGGCAACGAAAAGCTAAGAGAGTTTCTAGCCAACTAATATAAAAAGTTTGTATTACCATTGCTGCGTCACTGCTAGGGTCATTTCTCCTCATTACTTCTACTGGTAAAACTATTGTCACCAGGGCATGAAGCGATTTAAAAAAAATTCCCATTTAAGAGGCCCAAGACAAAAAAAAAAAAAAAAAAAAAAAAAAAAAAAAAAAAAAGTACCAGAACTGTTGCCAGGTTATGCACATACAAATATTTTCATACTCCCAACAATTAAGCTTTTAAACAAACCTTCACAGACCTTGGTAACTGAAACTTTTCAGTTTCAATTTCCCTTAGCAGCTCAGTATAACCCACCCCTACACCTTCCACCCCACCCCAATTTAGGGTGATACCTGTCCCCAGCTGTAACCATGCATGTTCAACTAATGCAACCATGGAAGTTTATGGAAGGATCTTTGGTGGTCAGATCATCCCTACACATCTGACCATAATAAAAACGTCTGTAAGTAGATGAACCCCAGGTTGGACAAAATGACGCAGTTGGATTTTAATAACAATGTATTCTGTAGGGCTGAAACAACTAATCAACATAATTGATGAAAATAGTTGTCAACTATTTTCATAAATGGTTTGTTGGTCAGCGGATTAGTTGGCCTGCATACAGAATGCATTATTTGTTTACATATCAGAAAATACAGTGCAGCACACATACAGCTCATTACGCCATCCATCCAGTACCTGAGAACTGTGAATGTGTGAGGAGCAATGCCTCATGGGACATGTAGTGCTGCGCAAGAGAAGGAAGTGAGTGATTTTTAAAAAAGGTAGAAGTTTTTTTTTTAACCTTGCTATAGGGGCACACTAAAGGCAGTAGGAGCCAGAAGTGCCAGTGGGGGCCCCAGAAGAGGAGAGTCGGAGCTGCTCTGTGCAAAACCTATACACAGAGCACATAAGTATGACATGTTTGTTGTTTAAAAAAAGTTTACAATCAATTAAGGTCTCTGTGCAAGAAAGATCAGCATCCGTACCCAGAGAAGCTGGAGGCTGATAGACTGTAGGTAATATAAAGCATTACAATTACATTCACAGTAAAAGTTTACAAGTATTGTGCATTATATTTAAAATTATTATATCCATGAAAAAAAAAAAAAAAAAAAAGTCTCAGCCTTTAGCACTACTTTAATATAAAAGATTTATATTCCCTCACTCCATCCTTCATGTCTGACTCCCAGTTAAAATACCCTGTGTATGATAGAGATAGATAATAGGGATAGAGAGACACACACGCGCATCTCAAAAAATTAGAATATAATCAAAAATGTAAATTTAGTTCAGTAATTCAAATCAAAAAGTGAAACGCATATATTATATAGGATTCATTACACACAGAGCGATTTTAAGCATTTCTTTCTTTTCATTTTGATGATTATGGCTTACAGCTAGTGAAAACCCAAAATTCAGTATCTCAGAATTGGAATATTATTACATAAGACCAATAAAAAAAAAAAAAAAAAAAAAAAGGATTTTTTAACCACTTGCCGACCGCCGCACGACTATATACGTCGGCAGAATGGCACGGGCAGGCAAAAGGACTTACAGGTACGTCCTTGCCTGCCCGCGGGTGGGGGGTCCGATCGGACCCCCCCCCGGTGCCAGCGGCGGTCGGATCGAGGTCAGGGTCGATCGGAGGTGAGGGGGAGGCCACTCATTCGTGACTCCCCCCTCGCGATCGCTCCTGGCCAATGATGTGCTTCCTCGGCTTCTGTGAATGTAAACAGAAGCCGAGGAAGTGATGTCATCTCTCCTCAAGACGGTCTTTTCGTCCGGCGCCGAGGAGAGAAGACATCCAAGTAAGTGCACCAACACTACACATTCAGTAGAACACGCAGGCACACTTGTCACCCCCCTGTCACCCCCCGATCACCCCCCTGTACCCCCACACATACTGACACCAATAGCAGGTTTTTTTTTTTTTTCTGATTATTGCATTGGTGTCAGTTTGTGTCAGTTATAAGTGTTAGGGCAGTTAGGTTAGCCCCCTTTAGGTCTAGGGTACCCCCCTTAGGTCCAGGGTACCCCCCTAACCCCCCCTAATAAAGTTTTAACCCCATGATCACCCCCCGTCGCCAGTGTCACTAAGCGATCGTTTTTCTGATCGCTGTATTAGTGACACAGGTGACGCTAGTTAGGGAGGTAAGTATATAGGTTCGCTGTCAGTGTTTTATAGCGACAGGGACCCCCATATACTACCTTCTAAAGGTTTTAACCCCTTGATTGCCCCCTAGTTAACCCTTTCACCAGTGATCACCATATAATTGTTACGGGTGACGCTGGTTAGTTGGTTTGTTTTTTGTAGTTTATTATAGTTTATTACAGTTTATTATAGTTTTAGGGCACCCGCCGTTTATTACCTTATAAAGGTTTAACCCCCTAATTGCCCGGCGGTGATATAACTTAAGTTTTTAGGGTCAGCTTAGGTCTGCGTCGCCCCAGGCAGCGTCAGGTTAGCGCCAGTACCGCTAACACCCACGCACGCAGCATACACCTCCCTTAGTGCTATAGTATCTGAGCGGATCGATATCTGATCCGATCAGATCTATACTCCCCAGCAGTTTAGGGTCCCCCAAAAAAACGCAGTGTTAGCGGGATCAGCCCAGATACCTGCTAGCACCTGCGTTTTGCTCCTCGGCCCAGCCCAGCCCACCCCACCCAAGTGCAGTATCAATCGATAACTGTCACAAAACACTAAGCACACATAACTGCAGCGTTCGCAGAGTCAGGCCTGATCCCTGCGATCGCTAACAGTTTTTTGGTAGCTTTTTGAATCAGTCGCTGACAGTCAGGAGCTTTTTTGCCTGTGAGTCTCACTAGTGTACCCCTAAATTTAGAGGCCAAAATGGCAAATCGAAGGTACACTAGTGAAGAGGCCTACACGTTTCTGAGTATGACAGATAGTGAAGAGGAAGTCACTCATCTGTCAAGTTCAGGCTCAGAATACGAACCTGTAGAGGACAGCGGCTCCATGACAGATAGCTCTGACGACGGAGTTGTGGTCCCTGCTAGGGTCAGGCGTACCAGACCCCGAACTTCTTCTTCTGTCCTTGAAGTGCAAGAACCGCAGGTCCCTCGTATGGAGCAGAGCAGTACTAGTGCCGCTACTCCTTCTGGTGAACTGGCAAGCACCAGCGGCCTAGTACACCCTGGTCGTACATCCAGCACTGCAGTATCACGTGGTGACGTGGCGAGTCCCATAAGTGCAGTTCAAGCTGGTGAGGTGGCAAGCACAAGTAATGTCCCGCTGCCACCAAGAAGACAAAGACAGGCCCGTCGTGCCCATAGTGCCCTTCCTGCTGCATTGGCCAATCCGAATTGGGTACCCACCACTTCTGCAGCACCCGTATTGCCCCCATTCACTGGCCAACCCGGAATTCAGGTGGAAACAGTTGATTTTACGCCACTGGATTTTTATTCACTGTTTTTCACCGAAGATCTCTATAGATCTATTGTGGACCAAAGCAATTTGTACGCTGGTCAACACATCGCCACTATTCCCCAGTCCTCCCTTGCCAGAGATTGGAGACCAATTACGGTCTCCGAATTTAAGGTCTTTCTGGGCCTTTCCCTCAACATGGGCATAACCAAAAAGAGTGAGTTGCGGTCATATTGGTCCACTGACCCAATTCACCATATGCCCGTGTTCTCTGCCTCCATGGCCAGGGCACGATACGAGCAGATTTTGCGGTTCATGCACTTCAACGACAATGAACTCTGTCGTCCTCGTGGAGACCCTGGATACGATCGGCTCTACAAAATTCGGCCCCTCGTAAACCACTTCAACCAACGTTTTGCAGACTTGTTTACCCCCCATCAAGTTGTCTGCGTTGATGAGTCCCTGATTAAATTTTCTGGCCGCTTGTCATTCAAACAGTACCTTCCCAGCAAGCGTGCCAGATACGGGGTCAAGATGTATAAGCTCTGTGACAGGGCCACAGGCTATACATGTAGATTTATGGTTTACGAGGGCAAAGATAGTCACGTAGAGCCGATCAACTGCCCTGACTACATAGGAAGCGCTGGCAAGATAGTGTGGGACTTGGTGTCACCCTTATTCGGAAAGGGGTACCACTTGTACGTGGACAATTATTACACGAGCGTGCCACTTTTTAGTCACCTTTTTGATCATCAAATTGGAGCATGTGGCACCGTGCGACCTAATCGCCGGGGCTTTCCTCAGCGGCTTGTAGATTCCCGTCTTAGGCTGGGGGAGAGAGCCTGCTTGCAGTGTAATAATTTGCTCGCTATGAAGTGGAGGGACAATAAGAATGTTTTCGTTCTTACCTCCCTTCATGCAGACACGACGACCCAAATTACTACGGCGACTGGTGTTGTGGAGAAACCCCTCTGTGTCCACGAATATAACCAAAATATGGGAGGGGTGGACCTCAACGACCAGTTGTTGGCGCCGTACCTAATTGCCCGTAAGGCCAGACGCTGGTACAAAAAAGTGTCTGTATACTTATTTCAATTGGCTTTGCTGAACGCTCATGTGCTATACAGAGCTTCAGGACGGACTGGATCCTTCCTTAAATTCCAGGAAGAGATCGTCAGAGCCCTTCTGTTTCCAGACGGTGCTCCACCTCACCTTCCCCAACCAAATGCAGTAGGCCGGCTGCATGAGAGGCATTTTCCTTATGTCCTCGAGAGTACCCCTACCCAACGAGCCCCCCAAAGAAAATGTCGTGTCTGCAGCAAGCGCGGATTTAGGCGTGACACCCGGTATTATTGTCCCTCCTGTCCTGGCAATCCTGGTCTTTGCATTGGTGAATGTTTTGAACGCTACCATACACTAGTTGAGTTTTAGCGTAGGGTACAGCACTGCACAGACTAGGACACACTTTCACAGGGTCTCCCAAGATGCCATCGCATTTTGAGAGACCCAAACCTGGAACCGTTACAGTTTTAAAAGTTAGTTAAAAAAAAAATGTAAAAAAAATACACAAAAAAAATATAAAATAAAAAAACCAAAAATAGTTGTCGTTTTTATTGTTCTCTCTCTCTATTTTCTCTCTATTGTTCTTCTCTTTTTTACTGTATTCTATTCTGCAATGTTTTATTGTTATGTTTTATCATGTTTGCTTTTCAGGTATGTAATTTTTTTATAGTTTAATGTGTTTTAACCATTTTTTTGTTTTCAGGTACGCCATTCAGCTGCAGCGCGGATTTATTTATCTTGACAGCAACAGCGTTTGCTCCCACGATACATAAAGCCGTGACTCCAGCGCTGTCGGAGGTGATTTCACCACCACAGTTACATACTTCAGCATATATGCCGAAGCGTGGGGGCAGCAGTGGGTGGAGGAGCGATTTGCTCCTGCCTTTTGTGGGAGGATGCCCCCATGCTTCGGCATATATATATTTTAGGTAGGCACAGGTTGTGTTAAATGTTTTATTTTTTACTATGTTTTTTTTTTTTGTATTTGCTTTGCAGGTATGGTAAGTATTACTGTTATACTGTAATGTTACTTTGTTTTTTGTTAACCATCATTTGCTTAGCAGGTACGCCATTCAGTTGCAGCGCGGATTTATTTATCTTGACAGCAACAGCGTTTGCTCCCACGATACATAAAGCCGTGACTCCAGCGCTGTCGGAGGTGATTTCACCACCACAGTTACATACTTCAGCATATATGCCGAAGCGTGGGGGCAGCAGTGGGTGGAGGAGCGATTTGCTCCTGCCTTTTGCGGGAGGATGCCCCCATGCTTCGGCATATATAAAACGGTGCATGTATGCCCATCATTAGAAGTGGGTGGATGAAGGGAGGTATTCTAATGGTGGGCATACCCACCGATCAAGATCTTTTTTTCGTTCAACCCACAGGCTGCATGAAAAAAAAGTTTACAATGTATGCCCAACAAGGACCAGCAATGTACTGGTATGTTGCTGGACTTTGAGTGGTTATACCAGAATGATGCCTGCAGGTTTAGGTATCATCTTGGTATCATTCTTTTCAGCCAGCGGTCGGCTTTCATGTAAAAGCAATCCTAGCGGCTAATTAGCCTCTAGACTGCTTTTACAAGCAGTGGGAGGGAATGCCCCCCCCCCCACCGTCTTCCATGTTTTTCTCTGGCTCTCCTGTCCCAACAGGGAACCTGAGAATGCAGCCGGTGATTCAGCCAGCTGACCATAGAGCTGATCAGAGACCAGAATGGCTCCAAACATCTCTATGGCCTAAGAAACCGGAAGCTACGAGCATTTCATGACTTAGATTTCACCGGATGTAAACAGCGCCATTGGGAAATTGGGAAAGCATTTTATCACACCGATCTTGGTGTGGTCAGATGCTTTGAGGGCAGAGGAGAGATCTAGGGTCTAATAGACCCCAATTTTTTCAAATAAGAGTACCTGTCACTACCTATTGCTATCATAGGGGATATTTACATTCCCTGAGATAACAATAAAAATGATTAAAAAAAAAAAAAAAAAAAAAAAAAAAAAATGAAAAGGAACAGTTTAAAAATAAGATAAAAAAGCAAAAAAATAAGGAAAAAAAAAAAAAAAAAAAAGCACCCCTGTCCCCCCCTGCTCTCGCACAAAGGCGAACGCAAGCGTCGGTCTGGCGTCAAATGTAAACAGCAATTGCACCATGCATGTGAGGTATCACCGCGAAGGTCAGATCGAGGGCAGTAATTTTAGCAGTAGACCTCCTCTGTAAATCTAAAGTGGTAACCTGTAAAGGCTTTTAAAGACTTTTAAAAATGTATTTAGTTTGTCGCCACTGCACGTTTGTGCGCAATTTTAAAGCATGTCATGTTTGGTATCCATGTACTCGGCCTAAGATCATCTTTTTTATTTCATCAAACATTTGGGCAATATAGTGTGTTTTAGTGCATTAAAATGTTAAAAAGTGTGTTTTTTCCCCAAAAAATGCGTTTGAAAAAAAAAAATGAAACACCCACCATTTTAATCTGTAGGGCATTTGCTTTAAAAAAATATATAATGTTTGGGGGTTCAAAGTAATTTTCTTGCAAAAAAAAATAATTTTTTCATGTAAACAAAAAGTGTCAGAAAGGGCTTTGTCTTCAAGTGGTTAGAAGAGTGGGTGATGTGTGACATAAGCTTCTAAATGTTGTGCATAAAATGCCAGGACAGTTCAAAACCCCCCCAAATGACCCCATTTTGGAAAGTAGACACCCCAAGCTATTTGCTGAGAGGCATGTCGAGTCCATGGAATATTTTATATTGTGACACAAGTTGCGGGAAAAAGACTAATTTTTTTTTTTTTTTTTTGCACAAAGTTGTCACTAAATGATATATTGCTCAAACATGCCATGGGAATATGTGAAATTACACCCCAAAATACATTCTGTTGCTTCTCCTGAATACGGGGATACCCCATGTGTGAGACTTTTTGGGAGCCTAGCCGCGTACGGGACCCCGAAAACCAAGCACCGCCTTCAGGCTTTCTAAGGGCGTAAATTTTTGATTTCACTCTTCACTGCCTATCACAGTTTCGGAGGCCATGGAATGCCCAGATGGCATAAACCCCCCCCAAATGACCCCATTTTGGAAAATAGACACCCAAAGCTATTTGCTGAGAGGTATAGTGAGTATTTTGCAGACCTCACTTTTTGTCACAAACTTTTGAAAATTGAAAAAAAAAAAAAAAAAATACGTTTTTCTTGTCTTTCTTCATTTTCAAAAACAAACGAGAGCTGCAAAATACTCGCCATGCCTCTCAGCAAATAGCTTGGGGTGTCTACTTTCCAAAATGGGGTCATTTGGGGGGGGGTTTGTGCCATCTTGGCATTTTATGGCCTTCAAAACTGTGATAGGTAGTGAGGAGTGAAATCAAAAATGTATGCCCTTAGAAATCCTGAAGGCGGTGCTTGGTTTTCGGGGCACCGTACGCGGCTAGGCTCCCAAAAAGTCCCACACATGTGGTATCCCCGTACTCAGGAGAAGCAGCAGAATGTATTTTGGGGTGTAATTCCACATATGCCCATGGCATGTTTGAGCAATATATCATTTAGTGACAACTTTGTGCAAAAAAAAAAAAAAAAATTGTCACTTTCCCGCAACTTGTGTCAAAAAATAAAATATTCCATGGACTCAACATGCCTCTCAGCAAATAGCTTGGGGTGTCTACTTTCCAAAATGGGGTCATTTGGGGGGGTTTTGTGCCATCTTGGCATTTTATGGCCTTCAAAACTGTGATAGGTAGTGAGGAGTGAAATCAAAAATTTATGCCCTTAGAAATCCTGAAGGCGGTGCTTGGTTTTCGGGGCCCCGTACGCGGCTAGGCTCCCAAAAAGTCCCACACATGTGGTATCCCCATACTCAGGAGAAGCAGCTGAATGTATTTTGGGGTGCAATTCCACATATGCCCATGGCTTGTGTGAGCAATATATCATTTAGTGACAACTTTTTGTAATTTTTTTTTTTTTTTTTTTTTTTTTTGTCATTATTCAATCACTTGGGACAAAAAAAATAAATATTCAATGAGTTCAACATGCCTCTCAGCAATTTCCTTGGGGTGTCTACTTTCCAAAATGGGGTCATTTGGGGGGGGGTTTGTACTGCCCTGCCATTTTAGCACCTCATGAAATGACATAGGCAGTCATAAACTAAAAGCTGTGTAAATTCCAGAAAATGTACCCTAGTTTGTAGACGGTATAACTTTTGCGCAAATCAATAAATATACGCTTATTGACATTTTTTTTACCAAAGACATGTGGCCGAATACATTTTGGCCTAAATGTATGACTAAAATTGAGTTTATTGGATTTTTTTTATAACAAAAAGTAGAAAATATCATTTTTTTTCAAAATTTTCGGTCTTTTTCCGTTTATAGCGCAAAAAATAAAAACAGCAGAGGTGATCAAATACCATCAAAAGAAAGCTCTATTTGTGGGAAGAAAAGGACGCAAATTTCGTTTGGTTACAGCATTGCATGACCGCGCAATTAGCAGTTAAAGCGACGCAGTGCCAAATTGTAAAAAGTGCTCTGGTCAGGAAGGGGGTAAATCCTTCCGGGGCTGAAGTGGTTAATACAGAAAATTGGGTTACAGAAAAGAATGTCCATGTACAGTATAGTATGCACTCAATACTTAGTTGGGGCTCCTTTTGCATGAATTACTGCATAAATGCAGCGTGGCATGGAGGCAATCAGCTTGTGGCACTGCTGAGGTGTTATGGAAGCCCAGGTTGCTTTGATAGCGGCCTTTAGCTGGTCTGCATTGTTGGGTCTGGCCTCTCATCTTCCTCTTGACAATACCCCACATATTCTCTATGGGTTTAGGTCAGGCGAGTTTGCTGGCCAATCAAGCACGGCGATACCATGATCGTTAAACCAGGTATTGGTACTTTTGTCAGTGTGGGCAAGTGCCAAGTCCTGCTGGAAAATTAAATCAGCATCTCCATAAAGCTGGTCAGCAGAGGAAAGCATGAAGTGCACTGACTTTGGGCTCGATAAAACACAGTGGACCAACACCAACAGATGACATGGATCCCCAAATCATCACTGACTGTGGAAACTTCACACTGGACCTCATGCAACTTGAATTCTGTGCTTCTCCACTCTTCCTCCAGACCCTGGGGCCTTGATTTCCAAATGAAATGCAAAATTTACTTTCATCCAAAAAAGAGGACTTTGGACCAAGTCTAAGCAGCAGTCCAGTCCTTTTTCTCCGTAGCCCAGGTAAGACGCTTCTGACGTCTCTGGTTCAGGAGTGGCTTGACACAAGGAATGCAACAGTTGTAGCCCATGTCCTGGACACGTCTGTGTGGTGGCTCTTGAAGCACTGACACCAGCCGTAGTCCAATCCTTGTGAATCTCCCCCAAATTCTTGAATGGCCTTTGCTTCACAATCCTCTCAAGGCTGCGGTTATCCCTGTTGCTTGTGCACCTTTTTTCTACAACACTTTTTCCTTCCACTCAACTTTCCATTAATATGCTTGGATACAGCACTCTGAACAGCCAGCTTCTTTAGCAATGACCCTTTGTGACTTACCCTCCTTGTGGACAACTGTCAAGTCAGCAGTCTTCCCCATAAGTGCATAACCTACTGAACTAGACTGAGAGACAATTTAAAGGCTCAGAAAACCTTTACAGGCGTTGTGTTTATTAGCCGATTAGAGTATGACACCATGTGTCAACAATATTGAATTTTTTCTCACTATATAAATTTTCTGAAATACAGAATTTTGGGTTTTCACTAGCTGTAAGCCATAATCATCAAAATTAAAAAAAAAAAAAAAAAAAAAAAAGGAATGCTTGAAATATATGACTGCGTGATGTATGGATGTATGTATGTATGTATGTATGTATGTATGTATGTATGTAGTTTCACTTTAATTTAATTACTGAAATAAAAATACCTTTTTGATGATATTCACATTAATATATTTATTAGTAGTGATTCTATGAGGTTTTTGTTCTATAAAGGGCTATTTTTACTTCTTAAAACCCCACAAAACAGGTGATTGAAAAAAGCATGCTGCTGTGAATGATGGAACAAGTACCATCTTCTGCCACAGAAGACAGCTTGTAGTTCTCAATGAACTGCCACGGCATTGATGAGTGCTCTTGTAGTTACGAGAGGTACCGGCAGCCAGCTATACAGAGTTTCTACAGGAGCATGACATTGCACCTACGATCTGCTGATGCAGTTACAATGCTTTACAATCTGTAGTGTAAAAAAAGTATATATATTAATAATAACTGCACTTTACCTGCAAAATCATGTGTATGTATTATGTTTACAAAAGGTGAACTTTTACTTTAAAGTGTTCAGGTAGCAAAATACTAGACAGCCTTCAAAAAAACTGGGGATGCAATTACTGCTTCAATCAAGTTATATATAAAACCGCTTCCACTGGATGGGTGATTATGCATCTTGTTATTTGGTGAATAAACATTTTTTTATTTGGTTTTCATTGACTGTTTCTGTATTGAATCTGTGAGAATCAAACACTATAATAGAATCGGTACTACAACCCCTGGTGTGTTATTTTATTATTCATCGCTTCTCAACCGCATGCTTGCTTATTATACAGAAAAGAAAAGAAAAAAAAAACAAGTATAAATAGCAGAGGAGGGAATCAATTAGGTTAGGGTTCGAGTGACTACACCAAAACCTAAATACTTTTGGACTTGGCAACTGTATTAACAAGCAGGCTCAAGAAAATTTGATAAAATTTAAGATAAAGTAGAACTCACATTTAAAAACTGGAGACTCACAAGCTTACAATAACTTACCTTTCAAACTCTTCTGTGGAAAGTAAAAAACGTGCCTTTAGTT
The DNA here is from genome assembly GCF_042186555.1 of Aquarana catesbeiana. NCBI lineage: Eukaryota > Metazoa > Chordata > Amphibia > Anura > Ranidae > Aquarana > Aquarana catesbeiana. Next base: position 111,904,063 of record NC_133333.1, on the reverse strand, counting down.
TCCCATCCGCCTGGTGTGTCCACCAAAATTTGTTTACTGCTTTCTTGTGTACTGGACTGTGAAACATGGAAAAAATAAATAAAAACAAATTTATATATAATCTCACTATTTTCTGATACAATATTTTTATTAAGGCAAATAGACAGGGACATCCACAGAAATCCCATGCTGAGGATACAAACAGTAAGCACGATCAAGAACCATAGAGAGCTACAAACAGAATGTGCTCAAAAGGTGTATTATAGCAAACTAGAATGTCCTCCAGGGGACAACACAGGGTGCCTGGGCCCTCATGGTCCAGGGGATGGACTAGTTGGGGGGGGGGGGGGGGGGGGGGAGTATACAAGAGTCTGAAGACCCTCAACCAGAATCCCACCAGGCTGGGGCAGGACCACCAAACATGGATTTCGTCTCCTAGTTGGCTGCAACCCCAGAAACATCTGTCACTGTATGATGGGTTCGATTTGGCAATACGGGCCGGGACACAGTACCATTCAAAGAGGACTTTGTAGGCTGCCTCCAGAATGGTTGTATTAAAAAAGAGCACTTGGCTATGTTGGACCAGGCTTTGTTCCATTCCGAGAGGTCAATAGGGGACAGGTCTTGTTCCCATTTGGGCACATAGGAGGGTGAGGGTGAGGGTGAGGCTGGGGCACCACTGGAATTGAGGGAGGAATAAAGCATAGAAATGGTGCCAGGGGCACCTGGGGAGTGCAAGTACATATGTTCAAAGGCCGTTTTCTGGTACGGGAAGGTGTTGTGTCGCCTAAGAGAGAGCTTATCCGGTGTCGCAACTGGATGTAGTGGAAAAATTCCACTGAAGGGTCTTCATGAGTATCCTGGATTGAGGACCACATAGGAAAGGTACACGTTCCAAAAAAGTGGCAAACCTGCGAGAATCTGTGCGTGGGCCACCACGAGAAGGCATGGGGTTGCTAAACTCCCAGAGGGAACATAGGGTTGGGCAAAAGGGGAAGAAGGGGGAGGAAGGGCGACATGAGCCTGCCCGAATACCAGAGTATTAGGCTATGTGCCATTAAGAGATTGACAGAAGTGGGATGCATTTTGGGCATAAGCCATAGTAGACCAGAAGCCGGAACCGGTGCACAGTAAGGAATTTCCAGAAGGACCCAAAGAGGGATGTCCATCGTAGCCTGGAACATGGCGAGTGGAGCAATTTGCACCGCCAAATAATACCGTGCAATATTCAGAACACCTAGTCCCCCTTGCAATCTATGGAGTCTGTTCTGGAGCAAGCGTAGATAGAACAAAGGGACCCTGCTGGTAAAGTCTGGAAAAAATATAGGATCTTTGGAAAAATGGTCACCTTGACGGCGTAGATGCAGCCGATCCATAACGTAGGGAAGTGCCAAGAAGACATGAGCGTCATAATGGAACGAAGGAGGGGGTAAAAGTTGGTGGCAAAAATGGGAGGAATAGGAGGGAGTCAGTTTAATGCCCAAGTAATCCAGGTAAGAGCTCCCCCACCGGTATGGAAAATTCTAATGCATGTGTGAGGCCAAGGAATTGGGAAGTGAGATGTCCACAGCGGTCATTTTGTGTGGGTTGACTCGGAGCCCGTAAATGGCCCGCAAAACAGGTTAGGAGGGCCTGCAAATTGGGCAGGGAAACAATCGGGTTGGCAAGAGTCAGGAGGGCATCATCGGAGAACAAATTTACTTTAGAACATTCGCCCGCATACGAAATTCCATTAATGTTGGGGCCTGCTCGTAGAGCAAAATCGCCAGGGGTTCAAGGGCAAGGATAAAGAGGACAGGGGGCAACCCTGCCTTATTCCTCTGTGTATAGGGAATGAAGGGGAGAAGCAACCAGGAGTAGCGGACCGAGACTCAGGGGGGCGAATAAAGGGCCTCTAACCAAGTGAGGATCGAGTCCCCAAAACCCCAACGTTGTAATACGTATTGCAGGTAATCCCAGGATAGGGAGTCGAAAGCTTTTTATATGTCAAGCGAAAGGAGGAAACCAGGGATTTTGCGATGTTGCAAAAGGAGTAATCAGGTGGACTACTTTCCGGACGTTTTTCCCAGGTTGATGTCCTGGCACGAAGCCCACCAGGTCTCTATGAATCAGGGATCGCAAGTATTTGTTAATGCGGGAGCACAGTTATTTCCCTAAGATTTTCATGTTTTCGTTCAGTAAGGAAATTGGACGGAATGCCTGGGGGTCATGGGCCTCTTCGTTTGATTTGGGTATCATGGAAATAAGAGCTTGTAGGGAGTCAGAAGAAGGCAAGTCTCCCTGCTTCATGCTGTTAAAGTACGCCGTCAGATGGGGAGAGCAGAAGAGGTGATAGTTTGCAGTAATACAAGCCGGAGAAACTGTCCGGACCTGGGTCCTTCGATGGGCGAATGCCCTTAATGGCCTGGGCTACCTCCAGGGTGGTAACATGCTGTGCTGGCCTCTGAGGATAGAGGAGAGTGGTGGAGATCAGGAAAAAAAATTGTTTGCCAAGTCAAGAGGAAAAAGGAGTAGGTTTACTATAGGAGGGATGCTAAAAAGTCGGTGAAGGCCGTAGCGATTTTGGACGGGTCACAGGTGAGATCTCCGTTAGTGGAGCGGAGGCGAATGGGTTTATGGGCTCGACCCAATGTATTCAAACTTCCTGGCCAGCATGGTGCCTGGCTGGTTAGCACAGGAATAGAACTTGTGCTTGGTCCAACAAAAGGCTTTCTCTGGCCTTTTGGAGGCCATTTTTCTCACTGTTTCCAACAATTTACCATCTTTTTCTCTTATGTTTTTGTATTTAAAACCATTAAAAAAATCTTCTAATGGGGACAGCTGTTCTTAGGACAACTGCCCAATAGAGAATTTCTCCTCACTTTGTAAATATTTAATCCTAATTCTTGTTTCAAATTCCAGGACCGGAAGTTAAAGTGGTTGTAAACCTCAGACATGAAATATGGACAAAGCATATTGCTCTAGTGTACTTGTCTCAATTAAGAGCAACAAGTGTCACTTTTGTCTGCTGCCTCATTCCTCTACTATCAGCATGAATCACTTCTGACAAGTTTTCCTGACATCAAGAGAAAAATGTTGACGGGGGTGGGATCTCCAACATACTGACAGCCTCAGCTCTGTTCCTGTGTGAAGGAGGCTGTGCCCCTTCCCTCCAATCAGCTCTCCACACTGAGCTCTACAAAGTGTAAATTCAGCTCTCTGCACCATTTTCTGACAGCTCAGACAAGCGTTATAAATTCTGGACTTTGAACGGATGTAGAGAAGACTGCAAATAAACAGGTACAACTTATGTAGGAGGATTTGTTATATCTGTGTGTATCGCCTGAGGATAGTCTCTTCACTGGGTACAGTGCCTTGAAAGGGTATTCATACTCCTTGCAATTTTCCACATTTTGTCATGTTACAGCCAGAAATGTAAAATGTATTTTATTGGGATTTTATGTGATAGACCAATACAAAGTGGCACATAATTACGAAGTGAAAGAAAAATGATGAATGGTTTTAAATTTATTTTACAAATAAATACCTGAGTGGCGTGCATTTGTATTCAGCCCCCCTTTCGTTTAACAATGGCTTCTTACCACTCTACCATAAAGGCCAGATTTGTGGAGTGCATGACTAATGCCCTCTACACACGATCGAACTTTCCGACAACAAAACCATGGAATTTTGTTCGAAGGTTGTTGGCTCCAACTTTTCTTGCATACACACAGTCACATAAAATGTTGGTCAACAATTACGTTCGTAGTGACGTACTACGTGGTTTTTCAGCTCTTTAGCACCACCCTTTGAGCTCCATCTGCTAATTTCGTGTTAGTAGAAGTTTGGTGAGTGTTAATAAGCGCTTTTCTTTTTCTGTTTTTCATTTAGCACTATTATTTTATTCTTGATATCACTTGAAAAAAAAAAAAAGGAAGAAAAAAAAAACACCTTTGAAAATTTGTTTTCAATAACCATCAGTATCACCAGCAAAGCAGCTTCATTATTATCCCATTAAAGAAGAGAATTGTGCGCTGCATTTTGGAGATTTCCTAATTTGCCACGTCACGAATGTTAATTCTCCATTACAAACGCTAGTTTACAAGACCGGCCGCTTCTGCTCCTGAGCATGCGTGAACTTGTGTGACGGACTTGTGTACACACGATCGGAAATTTTGACAATTTGGCGGAAAATTTGAGAACCTGCCAGCCAACATTTGTTGTCAGAAAGTCCGACAACAAATGTTTGATGGAGCATACGCACGGTGGGAGCTCACATCCAACATTACCCGTCGGAAAATCCGATCGGGTGTACGCGGCATAATAGTTGTCCTGTGGAAAGATTCTCCCACCTAAACTGTGGATATTTGCTGCTCCTCTAGTTACCATGGGCCTCTTTGCTGCTTCTCCGATTAATGCCCAAGCCTGTCAGTTTAGGTGGACAGCCATGTCTTAGTAGGTTTGCAGTTGAGCCATGTTCTTTCCATTTTCGGATGATGGATTGAACAGTGCTCCTTGAGATGTTCAAAGCTTGGGATATTTTTTTATAACCTAACCCTGCTTTAAACTTCTCCACAACTTTATCCCTGACCTGCCTGGTGTGCCCCTTGGCCCTCATGATGCAGTTTGTTCACTAAGGTTCTCTAACAAACCTCTGAGGGCTTCACAGAACAGCTGTATTTATACTGAAATTACATTACACACAGGTGAACTCTATTTACTAATTAGGTGACTTCTGAAGGCAACTGATTCCACTAGATTTTAGTTAGGGGTATCAGAGTAAAGGGGGCTGAATACAAATGCACGCCACAGTTTTCCGTATATTTGTAAAAAAGATTGAAAACCATTTATCATTTTCCTTCCACTTCACAATGTGGTGCCACTTCATGAAGACGTCAATTAGAAGAAACGTGCGTAGAGTGAGGCAGGGACGCTGACGATATTGCGTGTTGAGTGGTCGGAGCCCGTGTTGTGTGATACGACCGGAGCACAAATGACCAACTGAGCTGAGCGTGTTATCCTTAGTGCCGGACGGGCACTCAGAACATGCGAGTGGAAATATAATTGTTTTTACAAATACCTATCGGAACTGTTTTACGCTATGAGAAGTATCTCTCCTTCTTTCTCCTCACTCATTATGTACTCCATGGCAAGATGTGCCTTTGATTGAGAAACACAGCGGAGCAGTGATTGGAGCTTATTGGAAGGTTCACAATCTCAAACAGCAAATTTATCTTGGTGAAATTGGTAAAGGACTCACGTTTTTGTTTTTTTGTTTTTGAACACTGGGTGTTTAATTGGCCTTAAGAGCCATCATAGCAAAGGACCACATCACACAATTGTAAATATTTATTGTTTAATTGTTGAAACATTACAATATTGATTCACTTCTTGTTGCACTTTTAGGTTTAATTCAATAATCTGATATTTGTTATTTGGGATTTTTTTCAAATTTTGTTTATGCACATATACACTTTGCACTTTATATGGCTCCGTCATGTCCTCTCTGCAATCCCGTGAGAGTACAGACCCATTCAGAGTTTCCTGTTTACACCACCATGTAACTTGCAACATCACAAGGGGTGAACCATCTGTGCATAGCATGGGACAGGAGCGAGCAGGCCACCTGACAGGGTTGCCACGGTAATCCGGAACGAAAACAAGGCTTGGCTAAAACCTCACTGGGCATGTGTGAGATTATGGCAGGGAGAAAAAGAAAGGGCAGAACCTTACACCTTTGCTGTCTCGGAAGACCATATACAAGATGGCACTGGCTTCAGACATGAAGGAAGAAAGTAGAAAAACACACCAAACAACAGTAAAAAACATCTGAAGGGATCACTAATTAGGCAGAATGTAATGGAAAGCTTTAATATACTGGCTATGTATAAAAAAAACGGGTTGTCCTTATCAAGACTGAAAGGAACCAGAGGACCAAATAAGCGACACAGCATACAATGTATGGGAAAATAGAAAGTGATTGAAAATTTATCGATAGATAAAAATAGTTATAAAACTCCTCAATGGGAGATTATAATGGGGACACTGAAAACTTGACAAACAACCAGAGATGCCAGCATCAAGTAACCTCTGGGTGTGGCCACAAAACAGCACAGGACAAGGACAAGACACACTACAGTACAATACAAATAAACAATTGTCCGGACGCCAAGAATATATATGGGGGAGCATACCACATCAATTGTCGTATAAAGTTAAACACAATTATGTGAGTGACCAGGCATGGGCACCCATATAGTGGTCCCTGAAAGGCTCGAGCCCACGAAAAAAATGGGAAAGGAAAAGAAAAGGGAAAAGATGCTGAGCCTCGAGAGGCAACGGTCGGTAATAAAAGGGAACCCCCGACAGAGTCAGTATCTGATGGTTGAAAAATTTAAGTGAAGAACAAAAATGTTGCACCAGAAAAACCGTTGCTACTGAAGTTTAAAGGAAAATGTCCGTAGTTATTCCTGATAAAAGGCCGGAAGCAATGTCCTGTACAAAAATAATGGGGATAGCACCCCTATGGTGGCCAAAGGAATGAGGTTGGGACCCGACCGTGATACACCTGGTTACCAAGGACTTTGAGCAATTATAATTACAATCACTTCCTGGTATACTCCTGCAAAATGGTGTAACCTTGACAACAGTCCTATGTGCTGGTGTATAGCGTAGACATGTAGGAATTTCAAGTATCTACTAGCAACAATCCCCCTCTATTTTGCACAGTGTCACAAGCAAGCAGGAGCATGGTGATCAAACATACTTGATACCCTCCTTTGGTGATGCTGTATGTATCAAACCTGCATCCAAGGTACTGCTTGATGTCTTTCATCCAAGATGCTTGTAATCACTGCACATAGCATGATAAAAATGTTTGGTGCGTGCTGCTCCTCCAGGTATAGACTGTATAGATGGTCTTCACAATTAGACAGCAACTATCGGGTTCCCCCAGCCTCTCGTGCTCACCGTGGGCCTGCTTCTGGGACACGATGGAAAGGAGGCGTCACGTGACGCTGGTGACGTCAATGCGATTCGCAATACAAATCACGTAGCTTCGGCTGGACATCCAATTAGGCAGCATGTAATGGAAAGCTTTATTATACTGGCTGCATTGAGAAGGAGCACTTGAGGGGAAGAGTTTACTATACCTTTAACGGGTAATTGCATGGTCATTCAATGCTGTACTTAAACAAAATTTATATATTTTTTTTTCATACAAATAGAGCTTTCTTTTGGTGGTTATTTGATCACCATGGTTAAGATGCCCATCTAACAGTTTTTTTTTTTTAAACTATCGATGCTCCGTGTTGATACCACTGTTTGTGGAAGAGAATTCCACATCTTTACTGCTCTGACAGTAAAGAACCCTTCACGCAGATTAAGGTTAAACCGCTTCTCTTCCAATTTTAGTAAATGGTCGCGTGTCTTTTTAACCACGTCCGGACCAGCTCACGCCAATATACGTCGGCACTTTGAAGAGGGATATCGTTGTTATGGCAGCTAGCTACCATAACCCCGGTATCCTCTTCTTCAGTGAAAGGTCCGGTTTCAGATAAAAGTGGTCTCTGCGGCAGATTTGTCGCAAGATAATTTTTATTGGCGGCTCTCCGGTGCCCTTCGCCGCTTACCGGAGCCGGCGGGTAGCGGTCGAATCCTTTCCATAGCCTGACACAGAGACGAGTGAGGGGGAAGATGACCCCTACCCATTTCCATACCATTGCAGGGCGGAAGCGACATAAAAAACGCCCATAGCTCTTAAAGCAACTTTTTTTAAATTGTTTTTTTTTTTTATTGCATTTTAGTGTAAATATGAGATCTCATATTTAAGAGGCCCTGTCATGCTTTTTTTCTATTACAAGGGATGTTACATTCCTTGTATCGGGAATAAAAGTGACACCATTTTTTTTTTTTTAAAGAAGTGTAAAAATAAAAGGTAAAATAAATAAGAAAAAAAAAAATTGTAAACACGTCCCCTCCCGCAGAGCTTGCGAGCAGAAGCAAACGCATACGTGAGTAGCGTCGCATATGAAAACGGCATTCAAACCACACATGTGAGATATCGCCGAGATCGGTAGCATGAGAGCAATAATTCTAGCCGTAGACCTCCTCTAACTCAAAACGTGCAACCTGTAGAATTTTTTAAACGTCGCCTATGGAGATTTTTGGGGGTTACAAGTAATTTTCTAGCAAAAAAAAAAAAAAAAAAAACTGTTTTTTCACTTGTAAACACCAAATCTCAGAAAGAGGCTCGGTCCTTAATTGGTTAAACTTCCTTTCACTGAAAAGTTTTCCCTATGCTAGGGTCACCAGGTATTTGTATATCGCTATCATGTCTCCTCTCAAGCGTTTCTTCTCCAGGGAGAATAAGCTTAATGCTTGTGGTCTTTCCCCATAGCCGAGGTCTTCTAGTCCCTTTATTAGCTTTGTTGCCCTTCTCTGAACTCCTTCCAGTTCCAGCACATCCTTCTTGAGAGCTGGTGCCCAGAACTGGATAGAATACTCAAGATGCAGCCAGACCAGAGTCTTGTAGAGTGGGAGAATTATCGTTTTTATCTCTGGAGTTTACTTTCTGCTATAAAACATATCCAATTTTAAAAAGAAAAAAAAGAAAACTCATTTTGCTTTTTAAAATTCTAAATTTTGGCCAAAATGTATTCTGCTACATGTCTGATTGGTCTGCATGAAAGTTATAGCATCTACAAAATTTTGATAAAAAAAAAAAAAAAAAAAAAAAAAAAAAGAAGGGGGGGGGGGGGTTCCGGCACTCCGCAACATGTGATGTCTAAGGTAAATAGTACAATGGTAGCTATAATAGCACATTAAAATAAGGCAGGTAAATTCTAGAATGAGGAGGCAGCCATCCTCAGAGGGTGTCCATTATCTCTGTTGATAATCAATGTTAAAAAAAAGGAGGGGTGTGGAGGCGCCAACTGTGGTAGCTTGTTTATGCAAAAATAAAAGTTAGTGTAACAATTACACTTACTGGTTCGCAGGGTGGAGGTGTTTCTTTGAGATGCAAAAGTGTCCTGGGATGTGCTGTTATCTTGTTTCCGGCTCAGATTTCATTCCTTCAGGCGTCTGGGTGTGGAGTCTGTACACAGGCTGAACCACTGCATCCAGTGCATGGAAAGCTCCACACTGACCACTCTGGAGTGCAGAAGAGGAAATGACGTCACTGAAGCACGGCAAACGTCCAGGCTGGTGTTGGGGATTATGCAGGGATAGTACAGGCTACGCGCTCGGGGCTCACAGCTCCTTCTACTGGCCTTTAGAAGTGCATCAGTGACATCATTTCCTCTTCTGCACTCCAGAGTGGTCAGCGTGGAGCTTTCCATGCACTGGATGCAGTAGTTCAGCCTGTGTACAGACTCCACACCCAGACGCCTGAAGGAATGAAATCTGAGCCGGAAACAAGATAACAGCACATCCCAGGACACTTTTCCATCTCAAAGAAACACTTCCACCCTGCAAACCAGTAAGTGTAATTGTTACACTAACTTTTATTTTTGCATAAACAATTACACTTACTGGTTTGCAGGGTGGAAGTGTTTCTTTGAGATGGAAAAGTGTCCTGGGATGTGCTGTTATCTTGTTTCCGGCTCAGATTTCATTCCTTCAGGCGTCTGGGTGTGGAGTCTGTACACAGGCTGAACTACTGCATCCAGTGCATGGAAAGCTCCACGCTGACCACTCTGGAGTGCAGAAGAGGAAATGATGTCACTGATGCACTTCTAAAGGCCAGTAGAAGGAGCTGTGAGCCCCGAGCGCGTAGCCTGTACTATCCCTGCATAATCCCCAACACCAGCCTGGACGTTTGCCGTGCGTCAGTGACGTCATTTCCTCTTCTGCACTCCAGAGTGGTCAGCGTGGAGCTTTCCATGCACTGGATGCAGCAGTTCAGCCTGTGTACAGACTCCACACCCAGACGCCTGAAGGAATGAAATCTGAGCCGGAAACAAGATAACAGCACATCCCAGGACACATTTGCATCTCAAAGAAACACCTCCACCCTGCAAACCAGTAAGTGTAATTGTTACACTAACTTTTATTTTTGCATAAACAAGCTACCACAGTTGGCGCCTCCACACCCCTCCTTTTTTTAACAAAATTTTGATATAATTATAATATATATATATATATATATATATATATATATATATATATATATATATATATATATATATATATATATATATATAAATGGGACTGGGGCGGGCTGACACTAACTGATCCGGGGAGGGGGGACTGACTGACATTAATACAGTGATAATACTATACACTGTCACTGTACTGATGACACTGGCTGGGAAGGGGTTAACATCTAGGGCAATCAAAGGGTTAAATGTGTGCCTAACTGTGTAATGTGTGTACAGTGTGCTGCTTTTACGAAGATCTCTCAGTTTCTCATCCCTGCCTCCTACTCCCCCTAAAACAATAACCTGACACCTCTCACAATCCACCGCTGTCCCTGCCGGCAGCCCTGTTCTCCCCTCTTCCTGGATACACAGGCTTCACTGAGAACAGCGGAAACCATAGGCTGCTATCAGTCAAATCCTGTGAGGAGTGAGCAGGGCCGATGGACACAAAACCTGGCTCAGGAGTGCGCCTGTATGCGAGCCCCCTAACAAGTAGCTTGCTATGGGGACACTTGGAGAAGGGGGAAGAGTGGTCAACGCTGATGGGGGACCAAAGGGGAGACAAAGGACTACAAAAGTGTTACACAGAGGAGGTAAGAATAACATCTTTTCTATTTTAATTTATAAAAAAAACAAAAAAAAACAAAAAAAAAACACACACACACACACACACACACACACACACACACACACACACCTTAGAATTGAACCGCTTGCCGACCACACAATAGCAAACTGACGATAAACAGGTAATTTTTCTCCTTCACTGATGTGCGTCAATTGGTAGCACTGATGGGCACTGTTGGGGCTGCACTGATAATTAGGACACTGGTTATCAGTGTAGATGTCCCCTTTCACAGTAGCTCTCTCCTCTTCTCACGCTGTGACAGCTTGAGGAAAAGAATTCCAGTAATCGTAAAGTGTGTTTACATCGTGATCAGCTGTGATTAAACACAGCTGATCACAGATCTGGGTAAAGAGCCAATCACAGCTGATCACGATGTAAACAAACTTGCTGTATTGGCATTCCTCTGTGACAGTGTGAGGAGAGAGCCGGTAACCGGCTAGTGTGAAAGGGGACATTTACACTGATAATCAATGTCCTGATTATCAGTGCAGCCCCAACAGTATCACATCATCAGTGAAGTAGAAAAATTACCTGTTTGCAAAATTTAACAGAAACTAAGAAAACCTTTTTTTTTTCTCGAAATTTTTGGTCATTTTTCATTTGTTTACCAAAACAATAAAAAACCCCAGTGATGAATAGGGGGAGCGGGTACCTGTTTTTGACAGATACCTGCTCCCACTTCTGAGTGATATGGCCACGGCGAGATCACCTGGAAGTTCGCCCCCCTGCTGCCAGGCCATTCACAAAGGGAAGCGCGCTTCGCACATGAACAGTAGGGAAGAGGCTGAGAAGCCTGAAGTCTTTAATTGCTGAATTCCCTTACAAGCAATGGTGGCGGCAGCACCGGAGAGGTGATGGGAAACATCGGCCGGGGTGCTGACATGGCGGGATCCCAGGACAGGTAAGTGGCCATATATTAAAAGTCAGCAGCTGCAGTATTTATGGCTGTTGACTTTTATTTTTTCTAAAGGAGACTGGAGCTCCGCTTTAAAGGCTTGGCACAACACTGCCAGTACTGTGAATGGGCTTTTACACTAAACAAAGCCTACACCTCTCCAGAGCCCTGAGGGGGTCAGTTCTGTACCTGCACATGTGTTCCAGCATTCCTCCGTACAGCACCGTCACATTGCCGTCACTGATGTGTCTCCCCACCTCCTTCTCACAGCAATGACACCAATACTTCTCCTCGTGTTCCCGGGGATTGAACTTCTCCACCACGGACACCGCAATCATCCTCCGGGCCGCCTCCACCTGAGGAAAGACGTGTACAGCCCTGAGCTCCGGTACACGGAGAGCTCCGACCCCCTCCCTCACCTCCCGATCCCGTTACCTTGTCGGAGAAGGCTCGGAGCAGAGCCTGCAGCCTCTCCCGGTGCCCCTTCTCATAGACATGTTTCCTCCGGCCATAGAACGCCGTCTTCCGACACACCGTACACTCATACACCACCATCACTACCACTTCCGGGTACCGCAATATACGTCACATGACCTGCGCCAATGTTTGGTCACATGACTGGCTCCAATGTTTGGTCACATGACACGCTACCGTCTTGTAGATTGATAGTAGTTGGCTATGAACACAGCAGTGGAGAGGAGTGGGGAATTCATACAGGGGGTCCTACACACCTTTTAGAATTTCTTTGGGGCTCAGCACCAGAAGTGTCAGTTCTTAGACCCCATTCATGTACCCTCGGAGAGTGTGTGGGTGCTGTACCGAGATGCAACACTGTACCCAAACTATACTTTTCTTCCCACAAATAGAGCTTTCTTTTGGTGGTATTTACACATTGGGGTTTTATTTTTTTCTAAACAAACTAAAAAAGACCAACATTTTTGAAAAACAAAAAAAAGTTTTTCTTGGTTTGGTTATAAAATTTTGTTTTCTCATTCACTGATGGGCACCGATGAGGTGGCACTGATATGTAAAGTTGATGGGCACTGATATGTAAAACTGATGGGCACAAATAGATGGCACTGATTTCCAGCACTTGATGGGCACTGACAGGAGGCTGTGATGGGCACTGACAGGTGGCACTGATTGGCGGTACTGAGTGGCACTGACAAGTGTTACTGTAGGGCACTGATTGGCACCCACAACCATTTCTGATGGTGCACTGACTGGCATCTGATGGGCACCATTGTGGAAGCTGTGGTTGCACATCTGATGGGGCTGTGCTCTATAGTCAATGTGCTGATTATCAGCACAGACCCCCCCTCTGACAGAGAACTGCCAATCGGCTCTCCCTGTCAGTGCAAACCGAGGAATGCCGTTTACCTGTACTTCCTGGTTCACGCGATGATCAGCTGTGATTGGTCACAGCTGATCATGTGGTAAGGAGCCTCCGTCAGAGGCTCCATACCATGATCAGACTGACACACAGCACCTCCGATCGCCGCGATGCACGCCCCCGCGGGCGCGCACCTGCATGTTATCCTGCTGGACGTCATATGACCCCCAGTCAGGATAATAGGACCACCGCCCGGCTGTCATTCTGCTATAGGCCGTGTGAGAAGTGGTTAAGGAAAAAAAAAAAAAAAAAAAAAAAAAAAAAAAAAAAAAAAAAAAAAAAACTTTCAAAAGCTGCTCCCCCAGCCCCCCTTAATCACTCACCAATCTCGATCCAGCGCTGTCCCGTCTTCTCTTCCCTCTCTCTTCTCACAGGAGACTCAGGAGTGGGAGCTGTTGGCTGCTGCTAATAAAATCCTGTAAGGGGGCTTGCTATGGGGGCGCTCAGAGAAGAGGAGGAGCTAAGATCGCCAACAGGGGACCCCAGATGAGCAGGTTTGGGGCCACTCTGTGCAAAACTATCACAGAGCAGGTAATTTTAACATGTTTTTATTGTTTTCAGAAAAAAGGAAGCTTTATAACCACTTAGGCTAGGTTCAAACATGTCCGGTGCAAATTTCCCCTTAGTTTTCACTACCAATTTTCAAAGCAGCTGTTTAGCTGCGATTTAGATGCGGTTCAGATGCAAATTTTTGGAGCCGGCGGCCACCGGCATCTTTAACATTAGCTGGTTAAGGAGCAGGTCGGGAAGCTGGCCGCCACATCATTAACAATGGATGATTTAAAAAAAAAAAACAATGTCCCCCAGTGTAGATCCATCATCAATCATGATGCCTCCCGCCACTGCCAACCTGAAAAAAAAAAAAAAAAAAAAAAAAAAAAACAAGGTCTGCTTGCGCCGAAGACTCCCATCCTCTGGGGGCAGGGCCACCCAGCGATGTCATCAAAGGGTGCATGCTGGGTCGGTGATGTGATATTGCTGGGTGGCCCCGCCCCTTAGCTATTAACTGGCAGTTGCCAGTCGTCGTCCCCCCCCACCTCAACTGGCCTGCCAGGCTGCATGCTCGGATAAGGGTCTGGTATGGATTTTGGGGGGCCCCACGCCATTTTAAAAAAAAAAAAGTACTAGTTACTTACCGGTAACTGTCTTTCTGGGAAATCTTCCAGGACGGCACACCTGAGAGATGAGAGGCTCCTCCCCACAGGAAACACAATCAATCAACAGCTGTTTTAAGTCCACACCCTTCCCCCTGATCCTCAGTTTGTAGAGAAGTAACTCCTGAACCTGGTTCACAAGAGAAATCATTCCTCATAGGCACTCACCTTCTAGTGTTCTAAAATTTTCCCTCCTCCAACGGGTGGGAAGTAGGCCTGCCGTCCTGGAAGATTTCCCAGAAAGACAGTTACCGGTAAGTAACTAGTACTTTTCTCAAGTCATCTTCCAAGACGGCACACCTGAGAGGATAATCAAGTACCTCAGGCCTACCTTAGGGTGGGACCACTGCAAGACTCTTGGCGAACCTCGGTTCTGCAGTAAGCTTTACCTTTACTCCATATGCTTGATGAAGGTATCTTAGCTGGATCATGCGGCTGATCTGCCGGTCTACTCCACCAGTGTCTCTGCCTTCTCTGTTTCGGATGCAGGATCTAGGTGGAGTGGGCTCTTAAAGATGGAAAACATTTTAAACTTGTAGGTTATCAATGTTGCCTGTCACACATCTACCAACAATGGCCTATTCTGCCTATAGGTGCTGTTTAGAACCACTAAAAAGATTAATCGGAGACCTGTGTTGTAAGACAAGGACACTACATTGATCCATAAGGGGGCCTGTCTTAACACAACCCTGTCCAGGGAAATAAAACTGCCAAAAAAAGGGGGGCCCCTGACAGACAACCCCTTTTTGTTCATTTTTATCTTTACGTCAGCAAAGACTGAAGGGAAACCTACTTAAGGGAAATAGATTAACAAAAACTTAATCCCTGGGTTTAAGGCATGCCCAATCTATAGTTTTACTTACGCCTGAGAGCCTACTCAGGAGATTAACATCTATAGCAGGAGAAGAACACTCATATTGCTACATCTAGTTTTGCTAGAAGGGCAAAATGAAGGCCATGCACCGAGCTGTAACCTATTTGGTCGGGTATACACGTTTATACTTCATCTTCAGGCCATAAAACTCCTCTGAACCAAACTTCCTAAGTTCTTATTAAACAGGGCGATTCATTATCGCCTTCCTCCAGTGACCCATAACTCTACTGGGCTTCAACCCTAGGAAATGGCTCTGGCATCCCTGAATGTAAGGGGTCGAGGCTTTCTGACATGTGACATCTGCACCAGAACTCCTGGCCCTTTCACGGAAGAGAAGGCTGAAATACAAAAAGGTGATACATGTATTATTAATATCACAAATAAAAAAAAAATCATAGATTGTGGACATAGCACAATAGATTTAGACAGAAAGGACACAAGCATAGACATCAATGTTGTGTATCTGAGTGTGACTAGCTAAACCAACATATCAAATATGGGAAGAGACCCAAATCTGAACCTCACAGTCTGGTTTTCTGATGTGCGGCCAATATGTAAGCATTAAGACACAAACACACCTTAAATGCTGCGCATTTCTGAAGTGCAGCTAGCTAGGTCATAACAACTGGTAAATACAGAAAGGACGGAAACCCCCTTTTACAGTGGTGTTTTACTGATGTACAGCAAAACAAGGCTATAAAGAGAAGACAGAAAGACCCAAACTTCTATGTTGCGCATTTATGACGAACCACGAAGTACAGTTGTAAGACAATCCTTCCTGTTATGCAGTTCTGTAGTGCAGTTACATAGAACCAACAGAGAAAGAACACAAGCAACCTACAGCATTGTGTTTTTCTGAAGTGCCATAAGGTAAGGCAATATGAAACAGAAAGCACCAACAAGCTTCAATGTTGAGTACTTCTGCTGTGCAGCAACATAAAAACAAAGAAACAACAGACAGCCTTTACAGCTGCGATCTTTCTGGTCTACTGCAAAATAAGGCAATAACTCCACAATGAGTATTCCTGCAGCGTTGCAAAACCTGAACCAGAAGGGACAGATAAGCTTAGGGTTCCCACACCCGTGCGACCCAACCTGCCACTTGGGACTGCAAGACGCATGAGAAGTCATACTATAGCTTCCAAAGGGTATCATTTGTGACTGTGCGACTCCAGGTCGCAGCGTATCCAGCAGTCCCTGCTTACGGAACCACAGACCTCAAGATTACACAGGCCGCAGGAAAAGCAGTTTTCGGGTCAAACAAACAAGGGGTCCCCATGCTGTGGCTCCCTGGAGGAGTGCAGCCAACAACCCCCTACTGTGTATAGCTAAGAAACAGCAAGGAAGATCAATGAGAAACACCACTTACTGCTGTGCCTTTCTGATATACGGACGATAAGTCAGTAAATATAGGACATACAGGACACAAACAATGTTCAATCATTGTGTATGTCTGATGTGTAGCATATACCAATACTGAGCAGAGATGTCATTACCCTCAATGTGTCTCCCTGCTGAGCAGCAAAAACAAATCAGAAAAAGAAACAACCTTCACTGTTGTGTCCTTTCTGATATGCAGCCAATAAGGCAGTAAACCTTCAATTTTGTATGTGTCTGATGTGCAACAACAATCTTGAATAGAGATAGCACATCCATATTCAAGTGATTTGGCATGTGACTCAACATGTCAAATCGCATGCCTAAAATTGGCAGCCATTGCCGTTAATAGCACTGTCTGAATCAGCCCGGGCCACTTTGTGGTGCTGCACTGATTACCAATGGCAGTATGTGTACTACCCCCGGCACAGGTTCAATTTTGTATTTTCCAACAAAATCAGGACCATCCATCATCACTGCTGCCTTTCTGATAAGCAACCAATAAGGCAGTAATACAGGACCCACAGACAAACTTCAATCGTGTATATCTCTAATGTGCAACAATCTAACAATTCTGAATAGAGATAGCACATCCATATTGAAGCGATTTGGCATGCGACTCACATGTCAAATCGCATGCCTAAAATCGGCAGCTATTGCCATTAATAGCACTGTCTGAATCAGCACGATGCCACCTTGTGGTGCTGTACCGATTACCAAAGGCAGTATATGTACTACCCCTGCCATCAATCTTTCCTGCTGCCTTTCTGATAAGCAACCAATAAGGCAGTAATACAGGACACAAAAACACCACAGACAGACCCCAATCTTGTGTAGGTCTGATGTGCAGCAATATAACAATTATGAGCAGAAATGTCATCACCAGACTCAATGATGTGCGTTTCTGGCGTGCGGCACAAAACCAGAAAGTACAGACCACCTTCCCTGTTGTATTTTCTGATCTGTAGCCAAACAAAGCAGTACCTTTAGGATATAAAGGACACCCAACAAGCTTCAGCAGAGATGTCACAAATCTCAATGTGTACTTTAGTTGTGCCACTAAACACCCCAGCAAGGACAAACCTTCACTACTGAGGTCTACTGGTGAGCAGCCAAGAAGGAGTCATGGTGTATCCCTTTATGAAATAACCAAACAGGGGCAAATTATTTCATAGGCATAGCCTGGGCTGTAGATACTAATCCTTCACCACCAGTGAAGGAACCAATCCTAAAATGGTTGGACACTTTACTATAGTAGCTGTTGTCCTACCTTACCTCCGTAGATTGAGCAAACGCTAGCCAGCTCATACACGGGTGGGGCTGATCAGTAACTAAAGTCTCAACGAGCCCAGCCCTAGAGACCAATATAAGACCTCTAAAAAGGGTGGTTACCAATTTAGCCTGGAGGTAAATAGCCACCTGCAGCCCTTAAAGAAGCAATCATATAGCCATCTAGCTCTTGCATATGTTTGCACAGAAAATCCTTAATCAAAGGCTATAGGAAAAACGATTTATGGTAAATCGCTTTTAGATCTGTCACTGAGTGGACTGTAGCCCAAACCAACAAAAAGGTTTTTCTTACCCCCTGCATTAAAATATAACCACAATGTAAGAGTGGAGTGGGAGGTTGGAGCTTATGAAAAGTTACCCATAGCAAGCAACCCCCAAAAGGAGGATCTGTCACAAGAGAAACCCTACTGTGCCACACAGAAGCTTGGTCCCTGCCACATTGTTGAAAGTTAGGTCAGCTTTTAAGCATCTTGGAGCAACTTTAAGCAGATTCCTAGCAGCTGGGCTAATAGGGCCAGATAACCTAGTGCACCTGCTGAGCAAGGGAGCTTACTCCTGAATCTTTCAACCATTGCACCATTAATAACTTGTTCAGTGGTATACCTGGCCAGTAAGGAACTCTTTGTTCTACCAGGTCACCCTCTTTGCTGTATTCACCCCTACTAATGTACCACAACCGGGTATGTAGGGAGAGGCTGGCAACCTACTGTTGTGATAACCACAGTGTCTCTGCTATAAGAGGAAGCTGTGGTTGGTGGTTTTAGCAGTAGCTTCTGGGCTATTTTGTTATGGAGACCCCAGGTCCTGCACTGCACCACTCAGTAAATACAGGTGGAAGGGGAAAAAATGCCTTACCTACCTCTTTCCCATCTGAGGTGGTTTAGGCACACTCGCTCCTCTGCACCACTTGTCCACCATACAGCATCTCTGATATAGGAGGGACTGGTGCAGGGGACTCAAACTGGCGGCCCTCCAGCTGTTGCAAAACTACAAGTCCCATCATGCCTCTGCCTTTGGGAGTCATGCTTGTAATTGTCAGCGTTGCAATGCCTCATGGGACTTGTAGTTTTGCAACAGCTGGAGGGCCGCCAGTTTGAGACCCCTGGACTGGTGTCTTTAGCAAAAGCTTCTGGGCTATTTGAATCCAGACCCCAGGGGAGATTATCTCAAATGCCCAGAAACCATCTGGCTGGGATTGGGGATTTTTGACTCACCGTTGTCGTCTTCCCCTTTTGCCACAGCCACTGGGCTTGCTTTTCCATCCTTATGGTCCACACGCAAGGAGGATAGCCGCCAAAGTGCCGCCCACCCCCCCCCCCCCACAACTGCTGTCCCTTTAGGGAGCTGCAAGGTTAGGCTGTGTCCTGCTCTGTCCAGTCAGTATATACACATGGGGGGGGGGGGGGGCAATGCCGTACGTTCCTCATTCCCATGAGGTGGTTTAGGCAGACATTCACCATAGTAAACTGGTGCCTCCTCGAAAGGAGGATGTGGGCGCCTGCTCCTGCTGACTCTCAGCCTTCCCTTCTGGGTAAGAACGCGGGTCGTTCAGGCGGTGCCCTCCACAGCAGCGCACGCGAGCTACCAGGGACCCAGGAGTCAGGGGATACGATCCCCCTGGAAAGAACCGACGGCCAGCACCCCCGTCTGAACGGACGCCCGGACAAGTAAGGGGGGGGGAGACAGGATAAAGGCCCCTGAAGTTCTGGGGACACCACTGTACCCAGGGGCCTTCAGCTCTCAGGGGGGCTTTCCCAGTTTCTGCTGCCCCCCCCCTGAGGAAAGGATAGGGGAACCCCCCCGGGAAGGATAAATATATCCCGCCAGACCCAGAGGCTTCCCAGGCATTTGGTCCGGCTCCCAGGGGGAGACCACCAGCCCCAGGCTTCGGTCATTTGGAAAAAAAACAAACAGTTTCACCGTGTAGGGAGAAACACAATCAAAAACTGAGGATCAGGGGGAAGGTTGTGGACTTAAAACAGCTGTTGATTGATTGTGTTTCCTGTGGGGAGGAGCCTCTCATCTCTCAGGTGTGCCGTCCTGGAAGATGACTTGAGAAAATTAGCATGGGAGTTCCCCTCAAAATCCATACCAGACCTAAGGGTCTGAGAAAATGCACAGGACTCTTTAAATTTGCACTAAATTCGCACTGACGCTGCACCGCATATATTTAAACCGGCTCCATAGAAAGCTGCTTTGGTTCACATGTCATGTGAATCGGATGTGGTTCAAAATGCATCCAATTCGCATATATGTGAACGGAACCTTTGAATAGGGATTTAACCTCAAGGTTCCTTATTTCACAGAAAACCTGTGAAATAACCTTCAGACTGAGAGAGTTCCAAATCATGTTTATTTGTTACACAATTACATTACATAATTACGGAGAGCATACACACATAAGGCTGTCACAGCATGCTCTGAATTGCATACAGCTTTATATCCCCTTTATAAGGTGTGTTATCAGCAAGTCACCCAAGCCCAGCTGCAGAGTGAGAGTACCATGCTCGTCTGCGCTCTTTGGTATGTTTTCACGAGATAAGTACATGGCAGCATGGCACTCTCAACCAAATTTATAATCACCATCTTAGTTTCTATCTTGCTTAACCACACTTTATATAATGTTCATAACTAGCATTATTATTGTGTGTTTTGCATATAACGCTGACTATAAACGTGCTTTGCACTAAGATGTATGATCCTGTAAAGATCATCTTATAATCCTTATACACCTTGAACCAGTCCAGGGGCGTAACTATAGGGGGTGCAAGAGTCGCAGCCGCGACTGGGCCCTGTGCTGCAGGGGGCCCGTGCGGCCCCCCTTTACACATGGCCGGCGGCATCATAACTAGGAATACCAATGCGTGCACCGTGCGCACGGGTGGCTGGCTGCTGACTGGAGGTGGGGAGTGACTATCAGAGCTCTATGCTCGAGTACCGCACTGGCTGCTTTTTAGTTCTGCGTTCCCCGCATGACCTATGTCCACAGCCAGCTCCTCTGGGTCCCCCTCTCCTGCTCCATGCAGCACCACTCAGTCCGTTTTCTGTCCCGCCCCCTGAGTCGGCTCACACTGCACTGCATGCTTCTAAAGGGGCGAACAAACTGAGCACACAGAGGCTGTGTGTGCAGCCTTGTGAGAGCCGGTGTTCTGACATATAGTGTCCTCCTATCAGATAGTGTCCGCCCCGTACTGCGCAAGCGCAGCGCCTGCGCAGTACGGAGGAGCAGGAGATGCCGAAAATGTCCGAAGTTGACCATCAGCTGTACACGGCGCTCGGGCACCTGTTAGCGATGGCAGTGTAAGAGGGCCCCTCGCGGGCTCGCTTCGCTCGCCACGCTTCGGGCACGGCCTCGCTGCGCTCGGCAACTATTTATTCTAACTCTATGTCCACTTGGATAGTAGGGAATGATCCTGGACATAGGGTAAGAATAAATGCGCAGGCGCCGTGTACAGCTGACGATCAGCTGTTGAACTTCGGAGACTTTCGGCATCTCGTTTGTCCCCCGTACTGCGCCTGCGCAGTACAGGGCGGACACTTCTGGATAGGGGACTGTATTTGACAAGACACCGGCTCCTCGGAGGACACTGCAGGCTTGTCTGCCAGCCCTCCTCCCCCCCGTCATACACAGATGACAGGTCTTTCTGGGAGATACACTGATCGTCTGTGCAGCATGCTGGAGGGAGCCCAGGCCACCATGGATGAGTGCCCGGCCTGCAGCTTGGTCATGGTGAGTGAGATGACCCCATCCCCCACACATACAATCACATACCCCCCTCCATCACCCTTAAGACAGGGATCCCATCTCCCCTAAGGACAGGGACCCCATCACCCCAAAGGACAGGGACCCCATCACCCCAAAGGACAGGGACCCCATCACCCCAAAGGACAGGGACCCATCACCTCTGAGACAAGGAACCGATCTGCCCTAAGGACAGGGACCCCATCACCTCTGAGGACAGGGACCCCATCACCCCAAAGGACAGGGCCCCCATCACGCCAAAGGACAGGGCCCCCATCACCCCAAAGGACAGGGCCCCCATCACCCCAAAGGACAGGGACCCATCACCCCAAAGGACAGGGACCCATCACCTCTGAGACAAGGACCCCATCTGCCCTAAGGACAGGGACCCCATCACCTCTGAGGACAGGGACCCCATCACCCCAAAGGACAGGGCCCCCATCACCCCAAAGGACAGGGACCCCATCACCCCAAAGGACAGGGACCCCATCACCTCTGAGACAAGGACCCCATCTGCCCTAAGGACAGGGACCCCATCACCTCTGAGGACAGGGACCCCATCACCCCAAAGGACAGGGACCCCATCACCCCAAAGGACAGGGCCCCCATCACCCCAAAGGACAGGGCCCCCATCACCCCAAAGGACAGGGCCCCCCCTGTACCACTGAGACAGGGACCCCATCACCCCTAAGGACAGGGCCCCCATCACCCCTAAGGACAGGGCCCCCATCTCCCCTAAGGACAGGGCCCCCATCTCCCCTAAGGACAGGGACCCCATCTCCCCTAAGGACAGGGCCCCCATCTCCCCTAAGGACAGGGACCCCATCACCCCAAAGGACAGGGACCCCATCACCCCAAAGGACAGGGACCCCATCACCCCAAAGGACAGGGCCCCCATCACCCCAAAGGACAGGGCCCCCATCACTCCAAAGGACAGGGTCCCCATCACCCCAAAGGACAGGGACCCCATCACCCCAAAGGACAGGGCCCCCCCTTTACCACTGAGACAGGGCCCCCATCACCCCTAAGGACAGGGCCCCCATCACCCCTAAGGACAGGGCCCCCATCACCCCTAAGGACAGGGCCCCCATCTCCCCTAAGGACAGGGCCCCCCCTTACCACTGAGACAGGGACCCCATCACCCCAAAGGACAGGGACCCCATCACCCCAAAGGACAGGGACCCCATCACCCCAAAGGACAGGGACCCATCACCCCAAAGGACAGGGACCCATCACCTCTGAGACAAGGACCCCATCTGCCCTAAGGACAGGGACCCCATCACCTCTGAGGACAGGGACCCCATCACCCCAAAGGACAGGGCCCCCATCACCCCTAAGGACAGGGCCCCCATCACCCCTAAGGACAGGGCCCCCATCTCCCCTAAGGACAGGGACCCCATCACCCCTAAGGACAGGGACCCCATCACCCCTAAGGACAGGGCCCCCATCACCCCTAAGGACAGGGCCCCCATGACCCCTAAGGACAGGGCCCCCATCTCCCCTAAGGACAGGGCCCCCCTTTACCACTGAGACAGGGCCCCCATCACCCCAAAGGACAGGGCCCCCATCACCCCAAAGGACAGGGCCCCCATCACCCCAAATGACAGGGCCCCCATCACCCCAAAGGACAGGGCCCCCCCTTTACCACTGAGACAGGGCCCCCATCACCCCTAAGGACAGGGCCCCCATCACCCCTAAGGACAGGGACCCCATCACCCCTAAGGACAGGGACCCCATCACCCCTAAGGACAGGGCCCCCATCTCCCCTAAGGACAGGGCCCCCATCTCCCCTAAGGACAGGGCACCCCTTTACCACTGAGACAGGGACCCCATCACCCCAAAGGACAGGGCCCCCATCACCCCAAAGGACAGGGCCCCCATCACCCCAAAGGACAGGGCCCCCCCTTTACCACTGAGACAGGGCCCCCATCACCCCTAAGGACAGGGCCCCCATCACCCCTAAGGACAGGGCCCCCATCTCCCCTAAGGACAGGGCCCCCCTTTACCACTGAGACAGGGACCCCATCACCCCAAAGGACAGGGACCCCATCACCCCAAAGGACAGGGACCCCATCACCCCAAAGGACAGGGACCCATCACCCCAAAGGACAGGGACCCATCACCTCTGAGACAAGGACCCCATCTGCCCTAAGGACAGGGACCCCATCACCTCTGAGGACAGGGCCCCCATCACCCCAAAGGACAGGGCCCCCATCACCCCAAAGGACAGGGCCCCCATCACCCCAAAGGACAGGGCCCCCCCTTTACCACTGAGACAGGGACCCCATCACCCCTAAGGACAGGGCCCCCATCTCCCCTAAGGACAGGGCCCCCATCTCCCCTAAGGACAGGGCCCCCATCACCCCTAAGGACAGGGCCCCCCTCACCCCTAAGGACAGGGCCCCCCTTTACCACTGAGACAGGGACCCCATCACCCCAAAGGACAGGGACCCCATCACCCCAAAGGACAGGGACCCCATCACCCCAAAGGGCAGGGACCCCATCACCCCAAAGGACAGGGACCCCATCACCCCAAAGGACAGGGACCCCATCTCCCCAAAGGACAGGGCCCCCCCTTTACCACTGAGACAGGGCCCCCATCACCCCTAAGGACAGGGCCCCCATCTCCCCTAAGGACAGGGCCCCCCCTTTACCACTGAGACAGGGCCCCCATCACCCCTAAGGACAGGGCCCCCATCTCCCCTAAGGACAGGGCCCCCATCTCCCCTAAGGACAGGGCCCCCCCTTTACCACTGAGACAGGGACCCCATCACCCCTAAGGACAGGGACCCCATCACCCCTAAGGACAGGGACCCCATCACCCCTAAGGAGAGGGAGCCCATCACCCCTAAGGACAGGGAGCCCATCACCCCTAAGGAGAGGGAGCCCATCACCCCTAAGGAGAGGGAGCCCATTTCCCCTAAGGACAGGGAGCCCATTTCCCCTAAGGACAGGGAGCCCATTTCCCCTAAGGACAGGGAGCCCATCTCCCCTAAGGACAGGGAGCCCATCTCCCCTAAGGACAGGGAGCCCATCTCCCCTAAGGACAGGGAGCCCATCTCCCCTAAGGGCAGGGACTCCATACAGGGACCCCATCACCCCTAAGGACAGGGACCCATCACCTCTGAGACAGAGATCCCATCTCCCCTAAGGACAGGGCCCCCCTTTACCACTGAGACAGGGACCCCATGCCCCCTAAGGAGAGGGACCCCATCCCCCCTAAGGACAGGGACCCCATCACCTCTGAGACAGGGACCCCATCTCCCCTAAGGAGAGGGACCCCATCTCCCCTAAGGACAGGGATACCATCTCCCCTAAGGACAGGGATACCATCTCCCCTAAGGACAGGGATACCATCACCTCAGAGACAGGGACCCCATCTCCCCTAAGGAGAGGGACCCCATCTTCCCTAAGTACAGGGACCCTATACAGGGACCCCATCACCCCTAAGGACAGGGACCCCATCACCTCTGAGACAGGGACCCCATCTCCCCCAAGGACAGGGAGCCCATCACCTCTGAGACAGGGATCCCATCTCCCCTAAGGACAGGGACCCCATCACCCCTAAGGACAGGGACCAGATCACCCCTAAGGACAGGGACCCCATCTCCACTAAGGACAGGGACCCCATCACCCCTGGGGACAGGGACCCCATCACCCTTAAGGACAGGGACCCCATCACCCTTAAGGACAGGGACCCCATCACCCCTAAGGACAGGGACCCCATCTCCACTAAGGACAGGGACCCCATCTCCACTAAGGACAGGGACCCCATCACCCCTAAGGACAGGGCCCCCATCACCCCTAAGGACAGGGCCCCCCTTTACCACTGAGACAGGGACCCCATCACCCCAAAGGACAGGGACCCCATCACCCCAAAGGGCAGGGACCCCATCACCCCAAAGGACAGGGACCCCATCACCCCAAAGGACAGGGACCCCATCTCCCCAAAGGACAGGGCCCCCCCTTTACCACTGAGACAGGGCCCCCATCACCCCTAAGGACAGGGCCCCCATCTCCCCTAAGGACAGGGCCCCCATCTCCCCTAAGGACAGGGCCCCCATCTCCCCTAAGGACAGGGCCCCCCCTTTACCACTGAGACAGGGACCCCATCACCCCTAAGGACAGGGACCCCATCTCCCCTAAGGACAGGGACCCCATCACCCCTAAGGACAGGGCCCCCCCTTTACCACTGAGACAGGGACCCCATATCCCCTAAGGACAGGGACCCCATATCCCCTAAGGACAGGGACCCCATCACCCCTAAGGACAGGGACCCCATCTCCACTAAGGACAGGGACCCCATCACCCCTAAGGACAGGGACCCCATCTCCACTAAGGACAGGGACCCCATATCCCCTAAGGACAGGGACCCCATATCCCCTAAGGACAGGGACCCCATATCCCCTAAGGACAGGGACCCCGTCTCTCCTGGGGACAGGGCTCACTTCTCCCCAGAGGGCAGGGACCCCTTCTCATCTGGGGACAGGGACCCTCTTCTCACCTGGGGACAGGGACCCCATCACCCCTGGGGACAGGGACCCCATCACCCCTGGGGACAGGGACCCCATCACCACTAGGGACAGGGACCCCATCACCCCTGGGGACAGGGACCCCATCACCCCTGGGGACAGGGACCCCATCACCCCTAAGGACAGGGACCCCATCACCTCAGAGACAGGGACCCCATCTCCACTAAGGACAGGGACCCCATCTCCACTAAGGACAGGGACCCCATCTCCCCTAAGGACAGGGACCCCATCTCCCCTAAGGACAGGGACCCCATATCCCCTAAGGACAGGGACCCCGTCTCTCCTGGGGACAGGGCTCACTTCTCCCCAGAGGGCAGGGACCCCTTCTCATCTGGGGACAGGGACCCTCTTCTCACCTGGGGACAGGGACCCCATCACCCCTGGGGACAGGGACCCCATCACCCCTGGGGACAGGGACCCCATCACCACTAGGGACAGGGACCCCATCACCCCTGGGGACAGGGACCCCATCACCCCTGGGGACAGGGACCCCATCACCCCTAAGGACAGGGACCCCATCACCTCAGAGACAGGGACCCCATCTCCACTAAGGACAGGGACCCCATCTCCACTAAGGACAGGGACCCCATCTCCCCTAAGGACAGGGACCCCATATCCCCTAAGGACAGGGACCCCATATCCCCTAAGGACAGGGACCCCGTCTCTCCTGGGGACAGGGCTCACTTCTCCCCAGAGGGCAGGGACCCCTTCTCATCTGGGGACAGGGACCCTCTTCTCACCTGGGGACAGGGACCCCATCACCCCTGGGGACAGGGACCCCATCACCCCTGGGGACAGGGACCCCATCACCCCAAAGGACAGGGACCCCATCTCCCCAAAGGACAGGGCCCCCCCTTTACCACTGAGACAGGGCCCCCATCACCCCTAAGGACAGGGCCCCCATCTCCCCTAAGGACAGGGCCCCCATCTCCCCTAAGGACAGGGCCCCCCCTTTACCACTGAGACAGGGACCCCATCACCCCTAAGGACAGGGACCCCATCTCCCCTAAGGACAGGGACCCCATCACCCCTAAGGACAGGGCCCCCCTTTACCACTGAGACAGGGACCCCATATCCCCTAAGGACAGGGACCCCATATCCCCTAAGGACAGGGACCCCATCACCCCTAAGGACAGGGACCCCATCTCCACTAAGGACAGGGACCCCATCACCCCTAAGGACAGGGACCCCATCTCCACTAAGGACAGGGACCCCATATCCCCTAAGGACAGGGACCCCATATCCCCTAAGGACAGGGACCCCATATCCCCTAAGGACAGGGACCCCGTCTCTCCTGGGGACAGGGCTCACTTCTCCCCAGAGGGCAGGGACCCCTTCTCATCTGGGGACAGGGACCCTCTTCTCACCTGGGGACAGGGACCCCATCACCCCTGGGGACAGGGACCCCATCACCCCTGGGGACAGGGACCCCATCACCACTAGGGACAGGGACCCCATCACCCCTGGGGACAGGGACCCCATCACCCCTGGGGACAGGGACCCCATCACCCCTAAGGACAGGGACCCCATCACCTCAGAGACAGGGACCCCATCTCCACTAAGGACAGGGACCCCATCTCCACTAAGGACAGGGACCCCATCTCCCCTAAGGACAGGGACCCCATCTCCCCTAAGGACAGGGACCCCATATCCCCTAAGGACAGGGACCCCGTCTCTCCTGGGGACAGGGCTCACTTCTCCCCAGAGGGCAGGGACCCCTTCTCATCTGGGGACAAGGACCCTCTTCTCACCTGGGGACAGGGACCCCATCACCCCTGGGGACAGGGACCCCATCACCACTAGGGACAGGGACCCCATCACCCCTGGGGACAGGGACCCCATCACCCCTGGGGACAGGGACCCCATCACCCCTAAGGACAGGGACCCCATCACCTCAGAGACAGGGACCCCATCTCCACTAAGGACAGGGACCCCATCTCCACTAAGGACAGGGACCCCATCTCCCCTAAGGACAGGGACCCCATCTCCCCTAAGGACAGGGACCCCATATCCCCTAAGGACAGGGACCCCGTCTCTCCTGGGGACAGGGCTCACTTCTCCCCAGAGGGCAGGGACCCCTTCTCATCTGGGGACAGGGACCCTCTTCTCACCTGGGGACAGGGACCCTATCACCCCTGGGGACAGGGACCCCATCACCCCTGGGGACAGGGACCCCATCACCCCTAAGGACAGGGACCCCATCACCTCTAAGGACAGGGACCCCATCACCCCTAAGGACAGGGACCCCATATCCCCTAAGGACAGGGACCCCATCTCCCCTGGGGAAAAGTACCCCGTCTCTCCTGGGGACAGGGCTCACTTCTCCCCAGAGGGCAGGGACCCTCTTCTCATCTGGGGACAGGGACCCTCTTCTCACCTGGGGACAGGGACCCCATCACCCCTGGGGACAGGTACCCCATCACCTCTGAGACAGGGACCCCATCTCCCCTAAGGACAGGGACCCCATCTCCCCTAAGGACAGGGACCCCATCTCCCCTGGGGACAGGGACCCCATCACCCCTGGGGACAGGGACCCCCATCTCCCCTAAGGACAGGGACCCCATTCTCCTCTAAGGACAGGGACCCCATTCTCCCCTAAGGACAGGGACCCCCATCTCCCCTAAGGACAGGGACCCCCATCTCCCCTAAGGACAGGGACCCCCATCTCATCTGGGGGCATGAACTCCATTTGCCCTGGGGACTGGGACCCCATCCTTCCTAGGGACAGGAACCCCATCCCCCCTGGCAATGGGGACTCCATCTTACCTAGGGATCCCATCTTCCCTGGGGACCAGGACCCCACCTCCCCTAAGAACAGAAACCCCATCTACAGACCATAATGGCTGGCAGGGCTGGCGTCAGCCATCCTAGGGTGCCAGGATGGAGGAGGGAGCAGGACACACAGAGGAAATCTGAATCCCCAGCTATTTGGGGGGTGTACCAGCAGGGGTCACTGGACACCGGGGGGGGGGGGTACAGCAGGACCAGCGTGCGGTCACTGGAGATGGGGATGGGGTACCAGCAAGGTGTGCACTCCAGCCCCTGTGTGCTCTTTCCCAGACCTTCTCGTCGGCTCTGCCAAGTTACCCCATCCTCTCTCCTGCTGGCTGCTGCTGGGGATCTGTCAGGACGGTGAGTGGGAAATGGGCCAGTAAATGTGTACCGATCACTGACTCTGTCCATTTCATAACTGTGGCATATAGTAAACTGCGTTTACTATGCTTCAGTTTATGAATAGGCAAGAAGCTCTGTACAGAGCTATTCCTGTCCATTCATTCTATGTAGCTGAGGCTGCAGAGAAGGCGATTGGGGGCTGTATCCTCAGTCTTCCTCTTTATCTCAAAGGTGGAACATCATAGGTCTGTTTAGACCTCTGAAATGTCACCAAAGCCCCCCAACGGGGCTCCTAAAAAATTGTAAAAAAAATAATAAAAAACTACTGATACCAGTGGCAGAACTACAGGGCTCACAAAGGTCTTACCTGTAATCGGGCCCTGGAGTTCCACCACCTGACTCAGAGGGAAGGGCCCCGGCTGGGGTTCAGGGGGGCCCTTAATGGTTTCTTGCACCGGGGCCCTGAAGGTTCTAGTTATGCCACTGAACCAGTCACACTGACAGGCAGTGCCAGGACAATATCATCCAGTGCAGAGGAAGGCTAAAAACCCCAATAAAGCATGATACAATTTGTTCCAGCAGGGAAAAAATTGACAGTTACTTACCGGTAACTGTTTTTCTAGGATATCTTCCAGGACGGCACACCTGAGAGATGAGAGGCTCCTCCCTACAGGAAACACAATCAATCGACAGCTGTTTTAAGTCCCCACCCTTCCCCTTGATCCTCAGTTTGTAGAGAAGTAACTCCTGAACCTGGTTCACAAGGGAAATCATTCCTCATAGGTACTCACCTTCTAGTGTTCTACCATTTTCCCTCCTCCAACGGGCGGGAAGTAGGCCTGCCGTCCTGGAAGATATCCTAGAAAAACAGTTACCGGTAAGTAACTGTCAATTTTCTCTTAGTCATCTTCCAGGACGGCACACCTGGGAGGATAATCAAGTACCTCAGGCCTACCTTAGGGTGGGATCACTGCAAGACCCTCTTGGCGGACCTTGGTTCTGCAGCGAGTTTTACCTCCACTCCATATGCTTGATGAAGGTATTATAGCTGGATCATGCGGCTGGTCTGCAGGTCTACTCCACCGATGTCCCTGCCTTCTCTGCTTCGGATGCAGGACCTAGGTGGAGTGAGCTCTTAAAGATGGAATCAGAAAACATGTTAAACTTGTAGGTTAGCAATGTTGCCTGTCACACATCTAACAACCATGGCCTATTGTGCCTGTAGGTGCTACTTAGAACCCCTAAAGATTAATCAGAGACCTGTGTTGTAAGACAAGGACACTCATTGATCACAAAGAGGGCCTGTCTTAACACTACCCTGTTCAGGGAATTAAAACTGCAAAAAAAGGTGGGCCCCTAACAGACAACCTTTTTTGTTCATTTTTATCTTTACATCAGCAAAGACTAAAGGGAAGCCTACTTAAGGGTAATAGATTAATCGAGGCTTGATCCCTGGGTTTAAGGCATGCCCACTCTGTGACTTCACTTACGCCTGAGTGCCTACTTCAGGAGAATAAAGTTCATAGCAGGAGTATAACATTTATACTGCTACATCTAGTTCTGCTAGAAGGGTGAGATGAAGGCCATGCACCGAGCCGTAACCTATTCGGTCGAGTATACATCTTTATACTTCATCTTCAGGTCATAATACTCCTCTGAACAGAACTTCCCAAGTTCTTACTAAGCAGGGTGATTCTTTATCGCCTTCCTCCAGTGTCCTACAACCCTACTGGGCTTCAACCCTAGGAAATGGTTCCAGCATTCCTGAATGTAAGGGGCTGAGGCTTTCTGACATGTGACGTCTGCAGCCAGAACTCCATGCCCCTCCACGGAAAAGAGGGCTGAAATACAAAAGGTGATACATGCATTATTAATATCACAAATTAAAAAAAGATCATAGCTTGTGGACCCAGCACAATAGATTTAGACAGAAAGGACACAAGCATAGACAATAATGTGTATCCGAGTGTGGCTAGCTAAACCAACATATCTAATATGGGAGAGACCCAAATCTGAACTTCAATGTAGACAAACAGCCCTCACAGTCTGGTTTTCTGATGTGCAGCCAATATGTAAAAACATTAAGACACACGCAAACCCTCAGCCTTGGTTCACACTGGGACGACTTGCCAGGCGACCTAGTCACCTGACAAGTAGCGTCCTGTTCTGTGCAATGGAACCGTTCTAATCGGCGCGATGCAAGTCACTCCGACTTAGAAAAAGGTTCCTGTACGACTTTGGGGGCGACTTGCATTAACTTCTATACAGAAGTCGTTTCGCAGGTCGCCGCTGAGTCCTGTCCTGGGTCGCCTGAGGCAGTCGCGCTGTAAGTCCTGCTGCCTCAGTGTGAACTGACCCTAAATGCTGCGTGTTTCTGAAGTGCAGCTAGCTAGGTCATAACAGAGAGAGAGAGAGAGAGAGAGAGAGAGATGTATGTATGTATGTATGTATGTATATATATATATATATATATATATATATATATATATATATATACACATATATACACACACACACACACACACATACACATATATATACACATACATACATACAGGACGGGAGTCCTGTTTACGGTGGAGTTTTACTGATGTACAGCAAAACAGGGCCATAAATATAAGACAGAAAGACCCAAACTTCTATGTTGCGTATTTCTGATGAACCACCAAATACAGTTATAAGATCAATATGGCACACAAGACAATATCTTTTCTGTTACGCAGTTCTGTAGTGCAGTCACACAGAACCAACACAGAAAGGACCCAAGCAACCTGCAGCATTGTGCTTTTCTGAAGTGCAGTAAGGTAAGGGAATCTGAAACAGAAAGCACCAACAAGCTTCAATGTTGAGTATTTCTGCTGTGCAGCCACAAAAACAGACAGCTTTCCTAGCTGCGATCTTTCTGGTGTATTGCAAAGTAAGGCAGTAACTCCATGATGTCTATTCTTGTTGAGTAGCAAAACCTCAACCAGAAGGGACCGATAAAACTTAGGGCTCCCACACCTGTGCGACCCAACCTGCAACCGCAAAAACGCAAGAGAAAAGTCGAACACTATGGCTTCCAATGGGTACCATTCGTGTCTGTGCAACTCCAGGTCGCAGCGCCACCAAGCAGACCCTGCTTTCTGGATCCACAGACCTCAAGATTACACAGGTCGCAGGTAACTTGCAATTTTCAGGTTGAACAAGCGAGGGGTCCCCAATGCTGTATCTCCCTGGAGGGGTGCAGCCAACAACCCCCTGCTGTGTATCCTTAAGAAGCAGCAAGGTAGAACAATGAGAAACAGAAAAGACACCCCTCACTGCTGTGCCTTTCTGATATGCAGCCGATAAGGCAGTAAATATAGAACATACAGGACACAAATAATCTTCAATCTTTGTGTATGTCTGATGTGTAGTAATTAGAGTTGCCACCTCATCCCTTTAAACCCGAACACATATGAATTACACAGGTTCTGTGGCTAATTGAATGCACGTAAGGCACTAAGTGAGTTTAATTACCACCTTAATCAGCCACAGAACCTGTGTAATTCATATGTGTTCGGGTTTAAAGGGATGAGGTGGCAACCCTAGTAGTAATATACCAATACTGAGCAGAGACGCCACCACCCTCAATGTGTCTCCCTGCTGAGGCAGCAAAAACAAATCAGAAAAGGACAAGCAACCTTCACTGCTGTGTCCCTTCTGATATGCAGCCAATAAGGCAGTCTATGTAAGACATAAAAAGGACAGACAACCTTCAATCTTGTATATATCTGATGTGCAACAATATAACAATCTGAATAGAGATAGCACATCCATATTGAAGGGATTTGGCATGCGACTCAACATGTCAAATCGCATGCCTAAAATCGTTAATAGCACTGTCAGCCCGACGCCACTTTGCGGGGCTGCACCGTTTACCAAAGGCAGTACAAGTACTACCCCTGGCACAGGTTCAATTTGTATTTCCCAACAATTCAGGACCATCAATCTTCACTACTGCCTTTCTAATAAGCAACCAATAAGGCAGTAATACAGGACACAAAAACTCCAGACAGAACTCAATTTTGAGTATGTCTGATGTGCAGCAATATAACAAATATGAGCAGAGATGTCATAAGACTCAATGATGTGCATTTCCGCCATGCGTCACAAGACCAGAAAGTACAGACCACCTTCCCTGTTGTATTTTTCTGATCTGTAGCCAAATAAGGCAATACCTTTAGGTCCCTTTCACACTGGGGCGGTAGGGGGCGTCGGCGGTAAAACAGCGCTATTTTTAGCGCTGTTTTACAGCGGTATTCGGCTGCTAGCGGTGCGGTTTTAACCCCCCCCCCGGCGGTCGAAAAAGGGTTAAAACCCCTCGTATAGCGTGGCTATAGCCATGGTATTACCGCGGTATAGCCGCGCTGTCCCATTGATTTCAATGGGCAGGAGCGGTGAAGGAGCGGTGAATACACCGCTCCTTCACCGCTCCAAAGATGCGGCTCGCAGGAGATTTTTTCTTCTGCCAGCGCACCGCTTCAGTGTGAAAGCCCTCGGGCTTTCACACTGAACAAACAGCGGAGGCTGTTTAGGGGCGGTTTGCAGGCGCGATTTTTAGCGCAATAACGCCTGCAAACCGCCCCAGTGTGAAAGGGGCCCAAGGATATAACAGACAACAACCAAGCTTCAGTGCAGTGCATTTCTGATGTTCAGCAATATACCCCTTATGAGCAGAAATGTCACAAATCTCAATGTGCATTTCTGCTGTGCCACAAAACATCCCAGCAAGGACAAACCTTCACTACTGAGGTCTAGGGATGAGCTTCGTGTTCGAGTCGAACCCATGTTCGACTCGAACATCGGCTGTTCGCCCGTTCGCCGAATTGCGAACGATATGGGCCGTTCGCGCTAAATTCGTGTGGCGCGTCACGGCCCATAATTCACTGCGGCATCGCAGTGCATTGCTGGCTGATGATTGGCCAAGCATGCACTATGACCCGCATGCTTGGCCAATCACAGCGCCGTCAGTAGAGAGAGCTGTAATTGGCCAAAGCCAGGGTGGCTTTGGCCAATTATGGCTCAGGGGATTTAGTACACACCCCACACTATATAAAGCGCCTGCACGGCGGCCCTGTGTAGTGTGTGTTCCGGTGTGCTGAGAGATAGAGAGAGAGAGAGACAGTGTCATTTGATTTGAGTTAGATAGATTAGGCAGAACAGTCAGTCAGTTAGCTGCACTTACAGTGTATTGTGTATATATATGCATCCCAGGTGTTGCATATATATATACACTGTATTCAGTTTAGCTAGATCCGTTCCTGTTATCTTCTATCTAGACTATTTACATTTAGTGCAGTGCGTCCTGCTCACAGTGTTCAGCTAGATCCGTTCCTGCTATTTACATTTAGTGCAGTGCGTCCTGCTCACAGTGTTCAGCTAGATCCGTTCCTGTTATCTTCTAGACTATTTACATTTAGTGCAGTGCGTCCTGCTCACAGTGTTCAGCTAGATCCGTTCCTGCAATTTACATTTAGTGCAGTGCGTCCTGCTCACAGTGTTCAGCTAGATCCGTTCCTGCTATTTACATTTAGTGCAGTGCGTCCTGCTCACAGTGTTCAGCTAGATCCGTTCCTGCTATTTACATTTAGTGCAGTGCGTCCTGCTCACAGTGTTCAGCTAGATCCGTTCCTGTTATTTACATTTAGTGCAGTGCGTCCTGCTCACAGTGTTCAGCTAGATCCGTTCCTGCTAT
This sequence comes from Aquarana catesbeiana, assembly GCF_042186555.1. Lineage (NCBI taxonomy): Eukaryota > Metazoa > Chordata > Amphibia > Anura > Ranidae > Aquarana > Aquarana catesbeiana. The sequence goes on along the minus strand of NC_133333.1, from coordinate 111,869,248 downwards.
TTACATTTAGTGCAGTGCGTCCTGCTCACAGTGTTCAGCTAGATCCGTTCCTGCTATTTACATTTAGTGCAGTGCATCCTGCTCACAGTGTTCAGCTAGATCCGTTCCTGCTATTTACATTTAGTGCAGTGCGTCCTGCTCACAGTGTTCAGCTAGATCCGTTCCTGCTATTTACATTTAGTGCAGTGCGTCCTGCTCACAGTGTTCAGCTAGATCCGTTCCTGCTATTTACATTTAGTGCAGTGCGTCCTGCTCACAGTGTTCAGCTAGATCCGTTCCTGTTATCTTCTAGACTATTTACATTTAGTGCAGTGCGTCCTGCTCACAGTGTTCAGCTAGATCCATTCCTGTTATTTACATTTAGTGCAGTGCGTCCTGCTCACAGTGTTCAGCTAGAGCCGTTCCTGCTATTTACATTTAGTGCAGTGCGTCCTGCTCACAGTGTTCAGCTAGATCCGTTCCTGTTATCTTCTAGACTATTTACATTTAGTGCAGTGCGTCCTGCTCACAGTGTTCAGCTAGATCCGTTCCTGCTATTTACATTTAGTGCAGTGCGTCCTGCTCACAGTGTTCAGCTAGATCCGTTCCTGTTATCTTCTAGACTATTTACATTTAGTGCAGTGCGTCCTGCTCACAGTGTTCAGCTAGATCCGTTCCTGTTATCTTCTAGACTATTTACATTTAGTGCAGTGCGTCCTGCTCACAGTGTTCAGCTAGATCCGTTCCTGTTATCTTCTAGACTATTTACATTTAGTGCAGTGCGTCCTGCTCACAGTGTTCAGCTAGATCCGTTCCTGTTATCTTCCTACTGACAGGCAGGCTTGTCTGGTTACAGTATATAAAGCTACCTGAAGAAAATTACAGGTGTTCTATTTGATCCTATTAGTACCACGGTCAGGCAGCTAGACTATTTACATTTAGTACAGTGCGTCCTGCTCACAGTGTACAGCTAGATCCGTTCCTGTTATCTTCCTACTGACAGGCAGGCTTGTCTGGTTACAGTATATAAAGCTACCTGAAGAAAATTACAGGTGTTCTATTTGATCCTATTAGTACCACGGTCAGGCAGCTAGACTATTTACATTTAGTACAGTGCGTCCTGCTCACAGTGTTCAGCTAGATCCGTTCCTGTTATCTTCCTACTGACAGGCAGGCTTGTCTGGTTACAGTATATAAAGCTACCTGAAGAAAATTACAGGTGTTCTATTTGATCCTATTAGTACCACGGTCAGGCAGCTAGACTATTTACATTTAGTACAGTGCGTCCTGCTCACAGTGTACAGCTAGATCCGTTCCTGTTATCTTCCTACTGACAGGCAGGCTTGTCTGGTTACAGTATATAAAGCTACCTGAAGAAAATTACAGGTGTTCTATTTGATCCTATTAGTACCACGGTCAGGCAGCTAGACTATTTACATTTAGTACAGTGCGTCCTGCTCACAGTGTTCAGCTAGATCCGTTCCTGTTATCTTCCTACTGACAGGCAGGCTTGTCTGGTTACAGTATATAAAGCTACCTGAAGAAAATTACAGGTGTTCTATCCCAGCTTAGTGCAGCTACAGGCCATTAGTATGTCTGGAAGGCCAAGAAGGAGAGGCAGACAGTCACAAGCCAATAAGAGAGGGCAAGCAGGCTCTGTGTCTAGTGCTGGTCGTGGAGACGGTGCATCCTCATCAGCACGTGGCCATGGGACACGCTTGGCCTTTTTTTCGGCAGCTGGCCGTGTTGAGCCGCAACATGCGGAAGACTTGGTCGAGTGGATGACCAAGCCGTCCTCATCCTCCTCATCCTCTCTCACCCATGCCCAGGGTGCTTTGTCTGGCAAAGCAGCGGCCTCTTCCCTCAGCTCAATGTCATCAGTGACTCCTTCCCTAGCTCCACCATGTCCTCATGAGGATTCCCTCGAACTGTTTGACCACAGTGTTGGGTACATGCTCCAGGAGGATGCCCAGCGTTTGGAAGGCTCTGATGACGATACTGAGCTCGATGAAGGCAGTAACATGAGCACGGACAGAGGGGGTGCCCAAGAAGGACAGCAATCTGGCAGTCATGCTCCCCCTGCTGCAGCATACTGCCAGGTTTGCTCCAGTGATGAGGAGGGAGGGGATGATGAGGTCACTGACTCAACGTGGGTGCCTGATAGGAGAGAGGAGGAGGAGGAGGAGGAGGAGGAGGCGGCGGCACATCACCAACGAGGCAGGATGCCCTCCAGGGGCCAGCCTAAGGGCAGCACATTGACTGCATCACACCCCAAAGCTCCACATGTGCAGGGCGCTGCAGTCTCTGCGCGTTATTCAAAAAGTTCTTTGGTGTGGGCCTTTTTTGAGACGAGTGCATCAGATCGCACCGCTGCTATTTGCAACATATGTCTCAAGCGTATCTCGCGTGGCCAAAACATCTCCCGCTTGGGTACCACATGCTTGACCAGACATATGTTGACCTGCCATGCAGTTCGTTGGCAAGCGTATCTAAAAGACCCACACCAAAGAACAAAGAGGATCTCTCCTTGCTCCTCATCAGCTGAGATTTCCAACCCCACTAGACCTTCAGTCCTCTCTGAGACCTGCAGTGAGAGGAATGAAGGTGTAGAATTAGGTGTGTCACAGCCAAGTACTTGTGGGCAATCTGCTTTTGGTACACCGACGTCAGATTGTACCAGGCAAATTTCCCTGCCCCAGCTGCTGCACCGCCGAAAGAAGTTTGCTCCCAGCCATCCACATGCCCAGCGGTTGAATGCTAGCTTGGCAAAATTGCTAGCACTTCAACTTCTGCCTTTTCAGTTGGTAGACTCTGCCCCCTTCCGTGAGTTTGTGGAATGTGCGGTTCCTCAGTGGCAGGTACCCAAACGCCACTTTTTCTCACGGAAGGCGATTCCGGCTCTCTACCGGCATGTGGAAGGCAATGTCCATGCCTCGCTGGACAGGGCGGTCAGCGGTAAGGTGCATATTACCGCTGACTCATGGTCCAGCAGGCATGGACAGGGACGTTACCTAAGTTTCACGGCGCATTGGGTGACTCTGCTGGCAGCTGGGAAGGATGCAGGACAAGGTGCAGTAGTGTTGGAGGTTGTTCCGCCACCACGCCTCCAAAATGCTGATTGTGACACACCTCTCTCCTCCACCCCCTCCTCTTCTTCTTCCTCCATGGCCTCTTCCTCGGAACCAGCGGTGCTCCGTAGGCGTTCAAGGGGCTACGCAAGTACGCAGGCCAAAAGATGCCATGCGGTGCTTGAGCTGGTGTGCTTGGGGGACAGGAGCCACACTGGGGCAGAGGTTCTGTCAGCTCTGCAGGGGCAGGTTCAGAGGTGGTTGACGCCACGCCAACTTAAGGCAGGAATGGTGGTTTGCGACAATGGCACCAACCTCCTCTCTGCCCTCCGACAGGGACAAATGACCCATGTGCCCTGTTTGGCTCACGTCCTTAACTTGGTGGTGCAGCGGTTCTTGGGCAGGTACCCGGGCTTACAGGATGTCCTGAGGCAGGCCAGGAAAGTCTGTGTGCATTTCCGCCGGTCATATAATGCCAGTGCTCGGCTGACGGACCTCCAAAAGGAGTTTAACCTGCCCAAGAACCGCCTAATCTGTGACATGCCCACCAGGTGGAACTCAACGTTGGCCATGCTGCAGCGGCTGCACACGCAGCAGAGGGCCATCAATGAGTACCTGTGCGACTATGGCACCAGGACAGGGTCAGGGGAGCTTGGTTTTTTTTCCCCACGCCAGTGGGCCATGATCAGGGATGCATGCACTGTCCTGTCACCATTCGAGGAGGCCACGAGGATGGTGAGCACTGACAGTGCATGCATCAGTGACACTGTCCCCCTTGTCCACCTGTTGGAGCACACGCTGCGTGGAATAATGGACAGGGCTACTTGAGGCAGAACAGAGGCAGGAAGAGGAGGACTTCCTTAGCTCTCAAGGCCCCCTTTATCCAGACAGTGTTCCTGCGTGCCCGCCGATCACACAGGAAGAGGACGAGGAGGAGGAGGAGGAAGATTGTGTCAGTATGGAGGTGGAGCCTGGCACTCAGCATCAGCAGCAGTCTTTAAGGGATCAGTCCCAAGGAACACATGGACTTGTACGTGGCTGGGAGGAGGTGGCTGCGGACGTTGTTGTCCTTAGTGACCCAGAGGACTCCGGACCGAATGCCTCAGCAAACCTACGCTGCATGGCCTCCCTGATCCTGCAAAGCCTGCGTAAGGATCCTCGTATTCGTGGTATCAAGGAGAAGGACCAATACTGGCTGGCAACCCTCCTTGATCCACGTTACAAGGGTAAGGTTGCGGACCTTATCTTGCCATCGCAGAGGGAGCAGAGGATGAAACATCTTCGGGAGGCCTTGCAGAAAGGTCTGTGCAACGCGTTCCCAGAGACTGGGAGGTTACAAACTCCTGTTTCTGGACAACGTGTTGCTGAGGCTTCGGTCAGTCAAAGAAGGAGCGGTGGAGAAGGTGGCCGTCTGACCGATGCGTTCAGACAATTTTTTGGTCCGCAGCCCCAAGGTATGATCGGTTCCAGCAACCATCGCCAGCGTCTGTTTTACATGGTGCAGGAATACCTAGGGGCAAGATCAGACTTGGACACCTTTCCCACCGAAAATCCTCTGGGTTACTGGGTCTTGAGGATGGATCACTGGCCAGAGCTTGCACAGTATGCAATTGAGCTACTGGCCTGTCCTGCATCCAGCGTTCTTTCGGAACGCACATTCAGTGCTGCTGGAGGCGTGGTAACCGATCACAGGGTGCGTCTGTCCACCGACTCGGTCGATCGGCTGACCTTCATAAAAATGAATGAGTCTTGGATCACCACCAGCTACCAAGCACCTGATGCTGATGTAACCGAATAATTTTTTTTGAAATCTCAGATCCCTTCAAAGACTGCCTATGCTGATGCTGAGTGACTATCCCTGAGTAATTATCCTCTTCCTCCTCAATCATCACGCTGATAGCTTGTAAGAACATTTTTGGTTCTGGGCGCCACCACCAGTGCCTAAGGCACAATTTTTCAGCCCCTGTTTAACAGGGGCGTGTAATTACAATTTTTGATGTAATACTTTGCAGCAGGGCTCGTTCCTGCATTCCAACTAGAGTGTCTGTGAGGGGTTGCAGTGTTGTGGCACCAGCACCAGTGCCTAAGGCCCAATTTTTCTGCCCCTGTCTAACAGGGGCGTGTAATTACAATTTTTGATGCAATACTTTGCAGCAGGGCTCGTTCCTGCGTTCCAACTAGAGTGTCTGTGAGGGGTTGCAGTGTTGTGGCACCAGCACCAGTGCCTAAGGCCCAATTTTTCTGCCCCTGTCTAACAGGGGCGTGTAATTACAATTTTTGATGCAATACTTTGCAGCAGGGCTCGTTCCTGCGTTCCAACTAGAGTGTCTGTGAGGGGTTGCAGTGTTGTGGCACCAGCACCAGTGCCTAAGGCCCAATTTTTCTGCCCCTGTCTAACAGGGGCGTGTAATTACAATTTTTGAAGCAATACTTTGCAGCAGGGTTCGTTCCTGCGTTCCAACTAGAGTGTCTGTGAGGTGTTGCAGTGTTGTGGCACCAGCACCAGTGCCTAAGGCCTAATTTTTCAGCTCCTGTTCAACAGGGGCATGTAATTACAATTCTTGATCTAATATTTCACAGCAGGGCCCTGTGAGGGCTTACAGTGTTGTGGCCACAGCAACACCTAAGGCCCAAATTTCTGCTGAGTATATAGGGCAGGACCCTACTTTCAAACATCTAACTTACAAACGACTCCTACTTGCAAACGGAAGGAGACAACAGGAAGTGAGATGAAATCTACCCCTAGGAAGGGAAATTCTCTCCTGTAAGAGTTAATATGGGAAAACAATTTCTCCTTTCCACTGATGCTTTCCAATCCTTGTTCCACAAAAAAACCCAAATTTTCAAAAAACATTTTTCATTGGGACAAAAAAGTGAGGTGAAATCTTCTGAAGAGGAGGAAAGACAGCAAAACAAATGTCACAGGGGTGATAACCCTTCCCTATGTTTTCCAAAAAGCTTAGAAAAGATTTTTTGGCTGGAGCTAAACACGTTAAAAATGTTCAAAATTACAAACAGATTCTACTTAACAACAAACCTACAGTCCCTGTCTTGTTTGCACCGCCTGTATACTGCTGTTCAGAGTATATAGGGCCTGGTGGCCCCACACCTTTCCTTATTTTAATTTGGGTGCGGGGTTCCCCTTAATATCCATACAAGACCCAAAGGGCCTGGTAATGGACTGGGGGGTACCCATGCCGTTTGTCTCACTGATTTTCATCCATATTGCCATGACCCGACATGACATTAAACCCGCAAGCAGTTTTAAATGAGATTTTTTCCTTTAAAAATGACATTTGGTGCAGGGACTGTTCTAAACATGGGAAACACGCGTCACTTTACAGGCATACTATAGACACCCCCCAGGTACGATATTTAAAGGAATATTTCACTTTTTTTTTTTTTACTTTAAGCATCATTAAAATCACTGCTCCCGAAAAAACGGCCGTTTTTAAAAGTTTTTTTTGCATTGATACATGTCCCCTGGGGTAGGACCCGGGTCCCCAAACCCTTTTTAGGACAATACCATGCAAATTAGCCTTTAAAATGAGCACTTTTGATTTCGAACGTTCGAGTCCCATAGACGTCAATGGGGTTCTAACGTTCGTGCGAACTTTCGGTCCGTTCGCGGGTTCTGGTGCGAACCGAACCGGGGGGTGTTCGGCTCATCCCTACTGAGGTCTACTGGTGTGCAACCAAGGAGGAGTCATGGTGTATCCCTTTATGAAATAACCAAACAAAGCAATTTGATCCCTAGGCATAGCCTGGGCTGTAGATACTAACACTTCACCTCCAGTGAAGGAACAAATCCTAAAATGGTTAGACACCTTACTATAGTAGCTGTTGTCCTACCTTACCTCCGTAGACTGAGCAAACGCTGGCCAGCTCACACACAGGTGGGGCTGCTCAGAAACTAAAGTCTCAATGAGCCCAGCCCTAGAGACCAATTTAGGACAGCCTCTAGAAAAGGTGGTCACCAATTTAGCCTGGAGGAAAATAGCTACCTGCAGGCCTTAAACACACAATCATGTATCTATCTAGCTCTTGCATATGTTTGCACAGAAAATCCTTAATTAAAGGATATAGGAAGCGATTTATGGTAAATCGCCTTTAGATCTGTCACTGAGTTGACTGTAGCCCAAACCAACAAAAAAGTTTTTCTTACCTCCTGCACTATAATATAATCACAATGTAAAAGGTGGAGTGGGAGGTTGGAGCTTATGACTTCAGATTCCTAGCAGCTGGGCTAATAGGGCCATATAACCTAGTGCACCTGCTGACCAGGAGAGCTTACTCCTGAATCCTTCAACCATTGCACAATCCATAACTTGTTCAGTGGTATACCTGGCCTGTAAGGAACTCTTTGTATCTACCAGGTCCCCCCCTTCGCTCTATTCATCCCTACTAATGTCCCACAACCGGACATGTAGGGAGAGGCTGGCAACCTACTGTTGTGATAACCACAGTGTCTCTGCTGTAAGAGGGAGCTGTGGTTGGTGGTTTTAGCAGTAGCTTCTGGGCTATTTTGTTATGCAGACCCCAGGTCCTGCACTGCACCACTCAGTAAATACAGGGGGAAGGGGAAGAAATGCCTTACCTACCTCTTTCCCATCTAAGGTGGTTTAGGCACACTCGCTCCTCTGCACCACTTGTCCACCATACAGCATCTCTGATGTAAGAGGGAGCTGTAGCTGGTGTTTTTAGCAGAAGCTTCTGGGCTATTTGAATCTAGACCCCAGGGGAGATTATCCCAAATGCCCAGAAACCATCTGGCTGGGATTGGGGATTTTGCAGCTAAATTCCCAAGGTAAAGGAAAGTACTCACCGTTGTCGTCTTCCCCTTTTGCCACAGCCACCGGGCTTGCTTTTCCATCCTTATGGTCCACACGCAAGGAGGATAGCCGCCAAAGTGCCCCCCCAACTGCTGTCCCCGTAGGGAGCTCCAAGGTTAGGCTGTGTCCTGCCAGTCAGTATATACACCTGGGGGGGGGCAATGCCATACATTCCTCATTCCATTCTGAGGTGGTTTAGGCAGACATCCACCATAGTGAACTGGTGCCTCCTCGAAAGGAGGATGTGGGCGCCTGCTCCTGCTGACTCTCAGCCTTCCCTCCTGGGTAAGAACGCGGGTCGTTCAGGCGGCGCCCTCCCCAGCAGCCCACGCGAGCTACCAGGGGCCCAGGAGTCGGGGGCCCTGGAAAGAACTGACAGCCAGCACCCCTGTCTGAACGGACACCCAGACAGGTAAGGGGGGAGACAGGAAAAAGGCCCCTGAAGTTCTGGGGACACCACTGTACCCAGGGGCCTTCAGCTCTCAGGGGGGCTCTTCCAGTTTCTGCTGCCCCCCCTGAGGAAAGGATAGGGGAACCCCCCAGGAAGGATAAATATATCCGGCCAGACCCAGAGGCCCATCAGGTACTGACCAGGCCCGACCCTGCTTAGCCTCCGAGATCATACGAGATCGGGCAGGCGGCGCCCTCTTTCACTTTCAGTGTGATGTGGCCGTAGGCCTTCCCAGGCATTTGGTCCGGCTCCCAGGGGGGGACCACCAGCCCCAGGCTTCGGGTCATTTGGAAAAAAACAAACTGTTTCGCTGTGTAGAGAGAAACACAATCAAAAACTGAGGATCAAGGGGAAGGGTGGGGACTTAAAACAGCTGTCAATTGATTGTATTTCCTGTAGGGAGGAGCCTCTCATCTCTCAGGTGTGCCGTCCTGGAAGATGACTAAGAGAAAAATAGAATATTCCCTGGATCAATTTTACCTATAAATGTCAGTACCCAGTTATATTATGTACATTTAGGAAAGAATCCAGGCCTTTTTTAAAGCATTCTGCTGAGCTGGCCAGAACCACCTCTGGAGGGAGTCTATTCCACAATTTTACAGCTCTTATGCTGTGTGCACACGATCGGAAATTCGGCCAGCAAAAGACCGATGAGAGCTTTTGGTCGGAAAATGCGATCGTGTTTGCTCCATCGGGCTTTTGCTGGCCGAATTCCAGCCAGTAAAAGATTGAGAGCATGTTCTCAATTTTTCGGTTGGAAAAAGTTCCTATCCGAAAATGCGATCGTCTGTAGCAATTCCGACACGCAAAATTCCTACGCATGCTCGGAAACAATTCGACACATGCTCGGAAGCATTGAACTTTATTTTCTCGGCTCGTTGTAGTGTTGTACATCACCGCGTTCTTGACGGTCGAAAGTTCAGCGAACTTTTGTGTGACCGTGTGTATGCAAGGCAAGCTTGAGCGGAATCTCGTCGGAAAAGCCATCATATCTTTTTCCAACCAAAATCCAGATCGTGTGTACGCAGCATTACTGTGAAGAAACCTTTCCGTATTTGGAGATTAAATCTTTTTTCCTCTAGACGTAAAGAGTGCCCCCTTGTCCTCTGTGATGACCTTAAAGTGAATAACTCAACACCAAGTTCATTATATGGACCACTTATGTACTTGTACATGTTGATTATATCCCCTTTAATCTCTTCTCAAGAGAGAATAAATTTTGTTTCAGTTCCTCTCTTTCCTCATAGCTGAGCTCCTCCATGCCTCTTATCAGTTTGGTTGCCCTTCTCTGCACTTTCTCCAGTTCCCCAATCTCCTTTTTGTGAACTGGTGTCCAAAACTGAACTGTATATTCCAGATGAGGTCTTACTAATGATTTGTGCAGGGCAAAATGATATCTCTCTCTCTGGAGTCCACACCTCTCTTAATACAAGAAAGGATATTGCTCGCTTTGGAAACCGCAGCTTAGCAGTGCATGCTATTATTACACTTGTGATACCAGAACACCCAGATCCTTCTCCACTATGGTGGTGTCACTGGAAGAACTGTCCCTGCATCAGTGGTGTCACTGGAAGGAGAACTGTGCCTGTGTCAGTGGTGTCACTGGAAGGAGAATTGTCCCTGCATCAGTAGTGTCAATGGAAGGAGAACTGTGCCTGTGTCAGTGGTGTCACTGGAAGGAGAACTGTCCCTGCATCAGTAGTGTCAATGGAAGGAGAACTGTGCCTGTGTCAGTGGTGTCACTGGAAGGAGAACTGTCCCTGCATCAGTGGTGTCAATGGAAGGAGAACTGTGCCTGTGTCGGTGGTGTCACTGGAAGGAGAACTGTCCCTGCATCAGTGGTGTCAATGGAAGGAGAACTGTGCCTGTGTCGGTGGTGTCACTGGAAGGAGAACTGTCCCTGCGTCAGTGGTGTCACTGGAAGGAGAACTGTCCCTGCATCAGTGGTGTCACTGGAAGAAAAAGTAGTGTCCCTGCGCCAGTGGTGTCACTGGAAAAAGAACTGTCTCTACATCAGGGGTGCTACAGGAAGGACAAATGTCCCTGGATCAGTAATGTCAGAGGATGGAAAAATTGTCCTTCTGCAGGCACTACTACCCATTGACCCATTCAGATAAATGGGTCCGTGCTGCAATGCATGCAGTTGCGGCATGTAGGAGGTTAAAGCAGGCAGTGAGGAGACAATACAATGCCTCCTCACCACCTGTCAAATGCTCTCTGGAGAGTGATCTGAATGCAGATCACTCTTCAGAGATCACTACAAGTGAAAATGAGGCCTAAGAATTACTGGCAACACCACGCTCCTACAAAAAGGCTTCGCCTTTTTGTACTTTGCAGGAGTGTAGACAATTTTGTGTGCATTCCTGTATTGTACAAATGTGAACCTAGCTTAAGTGAGTGAGGAGGCTCTGAGGATATGTCCTGGCTGGTCAAAATGCAGGTCAAATTGAGCTGATTTGCTCAGCATTGTGCATGATATTTAAAAAATAATTCCATTTTTGTTGAGAAAAAAATAATCATCTCTGGGTGATAAATGCACATTGCAGGGATTTTAACAAACTTTGTTGCAGATTCCTTCCTGTTTCTTCTCTGTAGAAAAAGTTGTTTGTTGTCAGCAGAGTGAATCTTAATGGAAGTGACTTTTTCATTATTAATCAGCTGATACACTTGCAGTGCTCTAATGAGGAAAGTTGCAGTGTCTGCATCCCTTTGGAAGTAACCCTTTAGGTGTATTTTACCCAAAAATATTTTTTTTGTTGCAGAGGATGCCTTAAAAATGACTTGTACCTTAGTGCAGACTTCTGGAAAATCCATGGAGCCACTTTCCCACAAAAGTTACCCTTTAAATATTCTTGATAGAATAGGTCGAGTATGTGCTATCACTCAGCATCAAGTAATTTCAATTATTTTAGCAGAGAAGGGATTCCTTACCACACTTCCATAGACAGATCACTACTTTCACCATACTATATCCTGTGCTTGTCACTATAGAGTATTAAATCTTGGAAACCAATTAACGAACAGTCAAGGGAAAGGCAGCAAATCTGTGTGTTTTATTCCAAAGGCTGCATGCAGTCCAGTCAATCATTCAAGTGCTTGAGGCATGCTGAAATCTCCAGATGCAGCTAAAGCCTGGTATACACGATTGAGATTATCGGAAAAATAAGCATCCTTTTTTTTTTTTTGCATGCTAGTCCATATCGAAAACGAATAGGTTACTAAGTATGAAAATTCTTATACAACAGAGTAAAAATTTGGAAGTGACGTAGTGTATTATTTGTATTGTATTTTTTGGACTAAAACTATACTGATAAAACAAAAATCTTCCGATCCGGTATCGTACGAGAAAATTTTTCGTTTTTGTCCCTTCGGATCATTTCGGATGAAAGCTGTGTACTACGAACAGGTTATCACACGATTGATTCGAAAGCGGTATTTTTTGTACAATATTTTGATCGTGTGTACTAGGCTTAGGGCTCTGTGTCAGTATGGATTTCTGCACAGCCAACACAGGCAGTGGCCTAGGGTAGTAAGATTGCGACATGCAGCACACAGTCACCCACACATCATTTTTCTGACTGGGCCACTTTGAGCCAAAATGCTAATTGCCAGGCAAATTTTCAACATGTCCCTTTGACCCGGGGTTCACACTAGATGCTGTGCAAATTCACAGCGAATTTGCTGCGGATTCCGCATCGCATAAAAATCGCAACCTGTTCATGCAAACCGATTACGGAGTGCATGTTAAGTTAATGACAGACAGCCTGAAATTGCAGTGAGATTTGCAGAATCGGATTGCATGAGTGTGAACGCTCATGCGATTTGATTCTGGTCCAGACAAAAAAAAGGGTCCTGCACGAGTTTGGTGTAAATGCGGTGCGATTTGAGCCTTACAAATCCATGGCTCAAATCGAACCCCATAGACACTGCATGTAATTTGCACAGGAATGTGCTCCGCATGTGTGTGAACCTGGGCTGACAGAAGTTGATTAGTGTATGGCCAGTCCCTGGGTAGTCTGGGCTGGGGGGGGGGGGGGGGATTTGGCCTAAGGGGGCAGTAATTATATATTCAGCTCTATGTTTAGTGTTTATCACACAAAGGGGTCCAAAACAAGTGTGACCTGTTTTTTAAAGAAAAGAGCCAAAAGCAGAAAGACATCGATCTCTTGTGCACCCATGAGCTCTAGATGAGATGTAGGTATGAGAAAACTGTTTATATCAAATCATCCTGCCACCTTTGATATAAAACAATTCAGAGTTCTTAACCTAGCCATAGATGAATCAAACGTTTTGTGGATTCATCTATGACCCCTCTCATTAGAGAACAGTGAGTCCTTAGAACGACTGCTCTCCAATGGGCTTTTTGGAAAATTTTTCTTCGATCAGCGCCGCTGATCAGCGCATTCTTATGCCAGGGGAGTCCCCAATGTCAGAATACAATAGAGCAACAGGGAGGATTCCTTCATCCACCGCAAATGTGTGAATGGGGAAATTGGGTTGGCTTTTTTTTGATCAACAAAAAAACAATCCATCTGTGGCCAACTTTATTCAATTCTACCTTCATTTCCATATCTATATCCTTAAATTCATCACCAAGCTTTAGGGTCTGAAGTGAGATGCTCTTAAGGGCCTGTCAGGAAATGTAAGCCATATGATACATTTGGTCAGTACTTACATGAAAGTGTTTTTAAACCCTCTTATATACCCAGTGAAGTGACCGACCTCAGGTGATACACAGGGATGAAAAAATCTTTCTACATAAGTTGTACCTGTTTATCTAAGACCGTCTTTCCCCTACATCCATTCAAAGTGCAGAATTTACACAGGATCTCTCAGCTCTAAAAAAAGCAGGAGGTGGAGAGCTGAAGTTACAGCAGTAAGGAGACCTGATTGGAGGTGGAGGGACACACCCCCTTCACACAGCACACAGGAACAGAGCTGAGGCTGTCAATCAGATACCCTCCCCGTCACCATTTTTCTCTTGGTGTCAGGAAAACTCATCAGAAGTGACTCATGCTTATAGCAGAGGAATGAGGCAGCAGACAGAAATGACACATCGTGCTCTAGATTGGGACAAGTACACATTATAGAGGGATATGCTTTGCTCATATTTCATGTCTTAGTTTTACAACCACTTTAGAACATATATACCCAGGTGCAATAAAGCTCAACTCCACCCAAAATTATTCTTTTTTTTTCAGTTTGGTTAGAGCGGGGAAAGGTTAGCCTGCTGTAGGTTTTTGTGATGATGACCAACATGAAAGACTCCCAACTTCAATAGAAGCAAAAGCATATCTATGTGCCTAGTATTTGAATTTACATTAAGCAGCTCTAATGCACTTTTAAAAGCAAAAGTTCTACCCAAGGGCAGGGTGCTTCTATTAGTCAGAATGACATCTCTGTGCACCCCTCTGAATTCTGTTTCAACTTTATACTAAGAACTTGATATTCCTGACTGTAGGACCAGGTCCCACCATCCCAGCCCACATAATGAGGCATGTTTTATGATTGTTGCATGTACTGTATATCTTGGTACATTTTTGTTCACCCTCCAAATATATTACTTACATTTAATTGGATGAAATGCTTTTTAATTTTAGCGTATATACTATCGTAACATTTTTCTAGTTTTGGATAGAAAGGGCAGGGTTAGAACCCCTGTCAAGTTTTTACAGTTCTCTGGGGCGCCATTAGAGAGATTTCTCCTAACTTTCTGTCCTGATGACATTTTACTATACAGGAGGAGGTGAGTGTAATTTTCAGCTGCCATAAAAACAGAAATAAAAATAACTTTTATAAAAAGTATAACTATAGGCAATTTTTTTTTATATTGGATAAAGCAAGGGAGGGTTATAACCCCTGTCAGATTTTTTTTTTCGCCATCTGTGACCCATTGCAGATCTTTTACTTCACTTCCTGTTCCATAGCCAAACAGGAAGTGAGTGGAATTCCTTGCAAATAAAGGATATTCCTTGGAGACCCCCAGGTCACCAATGTCCCCATTGGAAAGATTTCCCTGCTATTACTTTTCTGGGGACAACCCAATAGTTGAGATTTTCTTCTACAGGGGCACAGACAGCAATAAACACTGACAGGTGTTCTAATCCATCTCTACTCCATCCACAACTTAAAAAAAAAAAGGTTTTGCCTTAGTTAGACTTTAAGTAAAGTAAGGGAAGGCTAGAACCCCTGTCAGATTTAAATTTTTGTTTGTGTCCCTGTTGCAGAATTTCCCCCACTTCCTGTGGTGAAACTGTTGTCAACAAGACAGGAATTCATGTGAAATCTCTCTAATGGAACCTGGAAAAGCGGTAAAAAGCCCGACTGAAGTTGTAATTCCTCGCCACTCTAAAAAAAAAAAAAGTTTGACATATACTTTGAAAAGATATTAAATTATTTGGTAACATTAATTGAAACATGGTAGTGTAACCTGGACTGTAGCTGATAAATGCTGCGGAATTTATTCCTTTGTTGCTGCTGTATTGTTCTTGTGGACCGAGTTAACAACATTTCACATCCCTGATATGTGCCTGTTGTACTTTGTACTTGTATGAGAAAGTATCCTGTTCTCTTTGTATTGCTTTAATTTGTGTGAAATCCCTGGTGTTCCTGCCAGTCACTCTGCTTCCCTTTTAAAAACTGACCACTCTAGGCACGAGAACACCCTGTGGTTAGTCCTCTAGCTATGCTGGGAACTCAGCCTGCTCTCCTCCAATGATCAGACTTGTCCTGACAGCCTCCCCCCCCCTCCGCACAGCCATTCATTGGGAAGATCAGTGTTATGCTGTTTCTAATTCCCCAGTTATTTGAGCTCCTTATGCAGTCAAGAACAGTGAGTATGTGATCACTTATAAAAAACACTATAAACCCCCTTTTTTTATATCTATAAACAAATGTTTTTCCTTTCATTTCTATTTTAAACTGAATGGGTTGTTTTAAAAAGTGAGGGTTCACATATATTTTAAACTGAATATTTGATAATGCAGAAGTGCATCAGCCATCTTTAAAAGCTTGCCGACCGCCTCACGCAGATATACTGCGGCAGAAGTGCACGTACAGGCAGATTAACGTACCTGTACTTTGCCCTTCAAGAGGCAGCTTGTGGGCGCGCGCGCCGGGAGCTCTGTGAGTGTGATCACGGGTCCCGTGGACTCGATGTCTGCAGGGATACCCGCGATAGTCTCTTGGAGAGGAAGAACGGGGAAATGCTAATGCTAGTAAACAAGCATTTCCCCGTTCTGCCTAATGACACTGACACTGATCACAGCTCCCTGTAATCGGGAGCGGTGATCAGTGTCATGTCACACATAGCCCACCCCCCCCACAGTTAGAATCACTCCCTAGGACACACTTAACCCCTACCTAGTGGTTAACCCCTTCACTGCCAGTCACATTTACACAGTAACCAATGCATTTTTAATTGCACTGATTGCTGTATAAATGTGAATGGTCCCAAAATCGCGCCCAAAGTATCCGATCTGTCCGCCATAATGTCGCAGTCACAATAAAAATTGCTGATCGCCACCATTGCTAGTAGAAAAAAAAAATGCCATAAAACTATCCCCTATTTTGTAGACGCTATAACTTTTGCGCAAACCAATCAATAAACGCTTATTGCGATTTTTTTTTTACCAAAAATATGTAGAATACGTATCGGCCTAAAACTGAGGAAAAAAATTTTTTTTTTTAATATATTTTTGGGGGATATTTATTATAGCAAAAAGTAAAAAATATAGCTTTTTTTTCAAAATTGTCGCTTTTTTTGTTTATAGCGCAAAAAATAAAAACCACAGAGGTGATCAAATACCATGAAAAGAAAGCTCTATTTGTGGGGAAAAAAAAGGATATCAATTTGGTTTGGGAGCCACGTCGCACGACCACGCAATTATCAGTTAAAGCAACGCAGTGCCGAATCGCAAAAAGTGCTCTGGTCTTTGCCCAGCCAAATGGTCCAGGGTTTAAGTGGTTAAGGAGACCACTTTGTAATGCTCGTCTATGGAGTATCTCCTGAGCGAGGGGCAGCCATCTTGGCTGGGTCTGGAGGACAGTGATTGGCTAATGCAACAGAGCAATGGGACATGAAACTGGGTTTCTGGAGAAGGGGGGCTCTGTTGTGCCAACAGCCTGCAGAATGCTGGGAGGAAGCCACTGTGGGAACCATGTGCTGCTGCAACCATTTTTCTGTACTGAGCAGCTGAGAGAAAGCACCGCAAGTTTTAAGTGAAGGGGTAACAGTGAAATGTTTCCAGAGTTTGCTGGAGCTATCTGATGCTGTGCTGTCCGAGAGAATGGGGCTGATCAGAGACTACTGCTGCTATCATATTCTCTGCAATGCTACGTGTTAAGGGATGGTCCTGGAAGCAAGCAGGTGTGTGAAAGAGACTGAGCTGCTGGATGAACGGATCCCTACCTTAGTTGACCACAATCAGGTGAGAACTCAGAGAAGCAAACAGACTGAGAGCCTTCTCCCTGGGAGGGTGTGATATGAATGCCTAGTGAGATCAGACTGTACTAGAGAGCACTCTCACCAAAGAAGGAAAAGAGGGACTGTCTCAGCAGAACTGAAGGAGAAAGATCACAGCAAATTCTATCCCTGTCTAACAAACTGACTTTTACTGAAGCAGAGCACGTGTCCGGAGACCCAGAAGAAGGTGTCCTGGGACTGGTAAAAGACTAACATCATACAAGTTAACGTGGTTGTAAAGCCACTCTAACCTGTATACACCATCATCACTGCCTCCTATTGTAGTATCCCCTCTGTGTGTGATTTATAAAAATAAATGCTGCAAATACCTAATATCGCTGCCGAGATTGCGATAACATGACTGGCCAGCTTTCTCCTTTTCTCCTCAGAGATACAGTGGGCGGGGCTGAGATTCCTCCGCTAAAGTCAGTCTGGAGGGGAGGAGGAGAGAGCTGGCCAGTCATGTGATCGCAATCTCGGCTCTTAATTTAGGTATTTACAGCATTTATAAATCATTCACAGAGGGGGGCACTGCAATAGGAGGCAGTACTGATGCTGTATACAGGTTAGTGTTATGAGAGCAACAGGAGCGGGGGGGGGGGGGGGGGGCCACAGGAACAGAGAGGAGAGCAGATAGCAGGCTGCTGATGACAGAGGCACGTAAACTGACTTCGGTGTCAGGCTCAGCAGCCATGATACACCGTGGTCAGTTTACAGAAGGGTGGGGAGAAACTGGCAGGATCAGCCAGGTTTTTTTTTTTTTAGGTGTTACAGGGAGCCAAATGACACAGGACAAGCACTGTGTCTTATAACATGCTTTAACTACTTCCCACCCGGCCTATAGCAAAATGAAGGCCAGGCGGTGGTTCGGTTATCCTGACTGGACGTCATATGATGTCTTTCAGCATAACAGCCGTCACGTGCCTGTGGGGCCGCGCAGAGTGGCGATTGGTGGTCTGGCGTGTCAGTCTGACACACCGCTACACCAATCTCGGTAAAGAGTCCCTTACAGAGGCTCTTTACCATGTGATCAGCCGTGTCCAATCATGGTTGATCACAGTGTAAACAGGAAGAGCCATTTATCGGCTTTACCTCACTCACGTCTGACAGACGCGAGTAGAGGAGGGATGATCAGCAGCTCTCCTGACGGGGGGGGGGGGGGGTCTGTGTTCATTGTTTATCAGCGCAGCCCCCCACGGATGCCCACACTGGACCACCAGGGATGCCCCCAGGACCACCAGGGATGGCCAGCACACATGGATGACCAGGTATGCCCCCCATGGCCACCAGGGATGCCACACAGTGCCCTAAAAGATGCCAGTGCCCAGCAATGGTGCCAGTCAGTGCCAACTACAAATGCCTGCCAGATGTCTCCTCATCAGTGATGCCCAGCAGTGCCCACCTATCAGTGCCACCCATAAGTACCCATCAGTGTAGCTTTTCAGTGCCACTTATGAGTGCCCATCAGTGCCGCATACAAGTGCCGCCTATCAGTGCTACCTTATCAGTGCAGCCTTATCAGTGCCCGTCAGTGAAGGAGAAAACTTTACAAAATTTTATGACAGAAACAAAGAAAAACTTTTTTTTCTACATTTTTGGTCTTTTTATTTGTTGCGCAAAAAATAAAAATCCCAGCAGTGATCAAATACCACCTAAAGAAAGATCTATCTGTGGGAACAAAATGATAAAAAAAAATTGTTTGGGTACAGTGTAGCATGACCGCGCAATTGTCATTCAAAGTGCAAGAGTGCTGAAAGCTGAAAATTGGTCTGGGCAGGAAGGGGCGAAAGTGCCTGGTATTGAAGTGGTTAAAGGAGCAGGATTCTTTTTTTTTTTTTCTTGGGTTAACAAACACTTTAATCAGTTTTTTCCTCAGTCACTGGCCAGTGGGATAAAACTGGGAGTGTTGTAGCAAGTTACAACTGTCTTTATTTACTGTTGCTAGGTAAATGCAGTTCAGTTCTGTTAATTACAGATCGTCAGAATACTGCACGTGTTTAACCATTTATCTCTCAAAATAATGTTTTCTTATTGATTGTCTGTATAAGTACACTTGCACTCTCTTTGTTTAGGCTATGCTTGGCCTAATAAATCCTTTGAAATACCCCAAGGTGTGTCGGTAAGTGCTGGGTGAGTGAAGTGTGTCACCTTCAGAGAAAGTGTGCAGAGAAATCACGAAACAATTCAGCGGCTCCTCTGGGAGTAGCGCTACAACAGTAATATGTGTGCATAGTACTAGTATGTATGTCAAACATAATCATGAATCCACAGCAAATATTTTTATCTCTTATTTTTTATGTTTTTGGAACGTCTAAGATAACAACTTTACCTGCACATAAGCCATGTTTTTTTATTTTTTATTTCAGGATAGGATCTGGTCTGCTGGTTTATTATTTTTTACATTTTATTATAGGAAGTTTACTCATTGAAGATAAAGAATATTATTTTCAATAATAAAGAATACTTACAACTGAAATATCCAGTATATTTATTACATAATCATCACACGGTTTAACATTTCTGTGCTTCAAGGCCTAAATTTACACTTGTGACTGGAGGCGGTAAAAACTGGAAGTTGAGCTGTGGTTTTACTGCACCCTGACCACCCTCCCCCCCCAAACCCAACACATAATTTTCTACTTCTTTCATTAATAAACAGTTTGTATTTGATATGAAAAAACAAAGAATTAGAAAAAAAAAAACTATTTACACAAAACTTTGGTAAGAATACATTCACAAAACTTACAAATGCTCCACACCCCTTATTCATACTATGTCATGGTGCGTAATATTTCCTCACAGTGATAAGGATGGATCCTTGTTTCATCTAATAAAGGTTCAATAACGTGGCCACAGTACTTTTACTTCTTGCCTTTTCCTCCCAGTACAAGTACTACAATCAAACCAATGAGGAGCAAGAACATTGCAACAGATAACAGAACAGTAATCACAACCATTCCTCCACTGCGAGCAAAAACAACTGGTAGGGTATTAGACACTGTAATAAGAGAGAAAATACACATAAAATTATTTTTTAAGCATGTATGCTGTTTATACAGTTAATTATTCTAGTACAAAATAGGCAAATGTACAGAAATATCACTTAGAAGAATGCACAAGATATAGGGGACAGCAGAGTGGCTTAGTGGTTATCACTTCTGCCTTGCAACTCCTGGAGCTTCCAGTAAGGACAATATCTGCATGGAGTTTGCATGTTCTCCCTGGGCTTACATGGGTTGTCTCCCACATGCCAAAGACAGGGAGGAATTCATCTAAATTGACCCTAGTTTTTGTATGTATGAATGTGAGTTAGGGACCTTAGAGCGTAAGCTCATTGAGAGCAGGGACTGATGCAAATGTACAATATGTAAAATGATACCTAAATTGTTGGCGCTATATAAATACATGTAATAAATATACTTAGTAATCATGATGACCTAGTCATACTCAGAGTATGATAACCATTCTTATAGGCATAAGTACTTTTAACAATGATATAATTATGGGAACAATTAAAACTTGAACCCAGTATTGACAGGAGCGTGATGTCCACATGACATACAGAGCACTACACCAGTCAAAATAATAGGATATTGTAACTCCTGGCCATAAGAGCTTTGGAGTTCTTTGGAGTTAAAATTTACCTCCAGATTGCCATTATGCCTCACATAATAAATACACACACACATTATATATATATATATATATATATATATATATATATATATATATATATATATATATATATATATATGTGTGTGTGTGTGTGTGTGTATATATTATTTTTTTCTTTTTATTATTTTTTTTTCCCCCAGAGGATACTACTTATATACTGTATGTTACTTAGGAAAGTACATTTTATTTTACATCAGACATTTATCGAAACAGACATTTATCAAAACAGATTACCAAAATCAAGGTTTTCTTTAAAATAGTTACATTCAACAACGAAATTATAGAATTAAGGGACAGGGTAGAAAGCAGTCCTGAAAACTGAAATAAAAGGACAGAAACTATATAGTTACAGCATCTATACCTACAAGCATCTATATACACACACATGTATGATCTATGAATGTGTACCGTGATAGTGATAGACAGAAAAAAAGGAAAGAGGAGGCAAGAATAGGGTGATAATAATCTGTTCTAGTGTACTTACAGCCATTAAGTGTAGTAAAAGTAACTGCTGAAAACTGTGTATTGTTGATCACATAATATGCCCTGCAAAATGACAAATTACATTTTGTATGTTAATTGTATGTAATGCAGCTGTTTTTGTCATGCAATATTGTATATTTTGGTGTTATATTTCTTAGGATCCAAATATATTCTGTTCTCCTATGCAATATAATACCCTTCCAGTTGGAGAAAAAAAATCTTCTGGCACCCAAGACCCCACCCTCAAATTGAGAAGAATGGAATTTCTTCAATGTATATACAAATGTACAGTCCCTAGGGTTACTTGTGCTTTGCTTTGTGTACCAGGAATGACATTAGTGCATCTGATAAAGATTGGGTGAGTGTTACGCTGACAGCAGAGCTCTGGTGAATATACTGGGGCAGCTGCCTCTGCCAGTTTGACAGCTCGGTCCTGTCTTTTAGTCTCCACATTCACTAGGACTCCAGTACAGAGGTGCGATCTGCGATCACAAAATGTGGTGCTCAGTAGCAGGCCACTGTGAATGGCCCAGATGCTACGTGATCGCTGTGCAATCACATGATACCTTGTGAATAACAGTCATGAATGTAATTCATTCACGACATCATTGTTTACTGCTGTGTGTGATCTGTAATTGGTCACCAGTGATCACATGGTATCTTGGCCAATCTTAGAATCCTGTACCATGTGATTGCTGTGGCCACTCACAGCAGCACAATATTAAACAATAGGCCATGATTGAAAGCCATTCATGACAGTTTAAACGATTGCTGTTACAGTGATCACCACTGTAACAAGCAATAACATAAAAAAAAAAAAAAAAAAAAAAAAAAAATGGTGACACTGAACTCCTCTGATGAATGTATGTAAAAAAATAAATAATAATATCGAAAAAAAAGGATGTTAAAAAAAGTTGTTTTTTTTTTTTTTTTTTACATACTGTCACTAGCCAGTATCACCACCATACCAGTCATATGATAACACTGTACTGTACTGCACTGGTGACAGTATGAAAAAGTAAAAAAATATTGTGAAAATTTACGATAATTTCTTCATTTTCCAAAAAAAAAAAATAAAAATAATAATTTAAAAAACTTTCCACGCCTCTTACTAAATACCTTAGACTGTTTGCTTTCCAAAAAGGGGTCATTTGTACTGTACTAGCACTTTAGGGCCTCAAGAAATGAGATAGACCATCAGTATATCAGGATTGATCATTTTTCAAATATATATACCATAGTATGTAGACTCTGTCACACAGACTAAATAATACACTGATTTGGGTTATTTTTACCAAAGAAATGTAGCAAAATACATTTTAGCCTACATTTATGGAGAAAGACTATTTGCAAAATTTTTCACCACGTTCCAGTACAGTCTAGTGCAGAAAAAAAATGCAGCATGTTCTAGTTTTTTTTTTGGAACTGTAATGCCCTGGAACTGACCACACCGAGGTGAACTATGCCATTGAAGACCATATAACCTGCTTTTCATGTGGTTTTGATGGAGAAAAAAAAATGCACTGAACTGCATGTGGTTTGAACTGCCCCTTAAAGATAATACAGATGCTTTATATTTTTAATTCTGTATACAGTTTCTAGTTTTTGATAGAAATGATCATATTTATACATATCAAGAGAGAAAGAAATAAAATATACAAATCTAAAACAGCAATGGAACCCACGTGTATTGGGTGTTTGCAGTCAGGTTTGTAACTTGGTAACCCACGTTGACGGTCTGCGTGTTGCCAGACTGTGAGTCGCTAATCACAACAAGGTCACGTTTCAGGCGGCACTGTGGTGTCGTAAGGTTATAAACTGCAAAAAAAATGTGTGAAATATTTTTCATTTAGTATTGTTAAAACAGGAGGGTAAATCTAAAAAAAACATGCCTTAAAACAAGGCAGACACTATTAGTTGGACCACTCATAACATGAAATAACTATCTAAAAGAAAACGTTGGAACATACAGTGCCTGATACACTATTATTGCTATTACTGCCCTAATTAAAAAAGAATAAAAAAAATAACAGTAATAGTTAAATAGTCAATCAGCAAACATTATTCCAAATTTTATAGATCAGTCATAAACAGCCTGATACTGTATTTCTAGGTAAATGATAGGGGCTGGTCCAAGGCACGAATTGGCCTAGTCTGCCCATGCAGGAGTTACCAGGTAAGTGCCAATAAGTGTACACATGCTTATTATGGCAATATTGTAATATGATAAAATATCAGAGGCTAATTAAAACTGTTCCTTTTCTCATTCTTTTACTGATAATTTCCAAAAGAAATAGAAAAACAAAACATCAGATTAGGACTCCTAGGAATCCTGTACTGCAATCCTGAGCCATTGATTCCACCACTTTCCCAGTCACCGACCTGTAGCCAGTATGCATAGCAGGATTTCAGCATTCATTCATCACTTAACTGCATACTTCTTCCAGTTCCATGAATAGCAAAATAATAAAGCCAGTAGGCCAGTATGGCAGCCAAAAAGCTAATACTTTCAGGAGTTTATGTAACGGCAGCTTCTATATTCAGGATGTTTCCTTTATAAACTACATAATATACTTACTGGTATTTGAATCTTGGCCGACTTGGCTGACATTAAGCTGTGCTTGCTGCAATGAATATTTACATGAGGTAGGAAATGCTATAATTACAGATGTGCTCATAAGATTTCCAATGATCCCAGTAGCTAGAAGAGTGGGATTGTCTTCTGCAAGAAAGAAAAAAAAAATGGTTTAGTGTACTTCCAACACGCTAGGATCCTCCATCCATCTAAAGAGCTGACAGTTTACAGTTTAACTTACTTCCTTCACCTGCGTTAGTTGGAAAGAATATGTTGTTAGAGCGTATATACAAGTACCATAGTACCATAAAGGAGTCCTGGGCACTCACCAGTGCTTGGCATTCCAGAAATATATTCTGAATAGTCAAACTCAGCAAAGCACACTATCCTCATTACATGTCCTGGTCTATAGTGTACAGTATGCTTGTGCTGACACTCTTTCACATACCATTCACACAGCGGTCCTCAGACCCAACGTAGAAGATGTCTGATGGCTGCTGAGATGCCCTAAAGTGGTAGTAAACCCAAAACCAAAAATTTAAAATATTGCAGCTTACTAATTATTAGATATGGTGAGTACGATAGTTTAGTTTTCCTTTTTTAGGATTTCTTCCCTCGGTTTGCTCCTGGTGATCTGGCCACTGACACCCTTACTGTATTAGAGTGCCTCCATTCTGGATGAAGGAGCACAGGGGGCCCCTTTGGACAGCAGCATTGTCAGATAGCCTCAGATAGCAATAAATAGCCTACAGAGGTTTTAACCCTCCCTACTCTACCCAAATTTTAAAAAAAGTTCTCTTGTGCTACAGCTAAACTTGAAGTGCAGATGGAGAAAATAATATTATCGCACCTAGTCTTTATTAAGCCCAAGCATATATTATTTAATTATATGGCCAGTATAAGTTAAAGTGACACTAAACTGTAGTTTTAAAAAAAAAAAATTATATTCAAGTATGTATTCTTAACTCAAAAAGTCCCTTCTATTGCTCTCAGCCTCCTCCAAATCTCCAGATTTTCTTTTTGCTGCTGTGATCGAACTTCCTGTTAGAGGGTGGCTACCTTCGTTCTCTATGGTCCCACTGTGTGTAGGATCGTGGCCACCCTCCTTTGCTCACTTCCAAGATGAACTAAAGACTATGAGATGTGTAATGTGCATAGAGCAGTGCACATGACCACACCCAACTTGAACTGCTTGTTCCAAACAAACAGAAGTAAAGGGGAAAAGGAAAGGTTCCAGAGCTCACTGAGGACATTCCAAGGAGGTAGAAATGATTTAGGCTCCATTCACATCACGGCGTTCCGTTTTGCGGGCGGAATGGCCCCGATTGTGCCCTCGTTTCGGAAACGCCGCAAATCGCAGGACACTCTTGCAATCCGGTGCAATTTTGCTGTGATTGTCACCTGCCGAATCGCAATAAAATCTCTGTAAAAACGTGCAAACAGAATCGTGGGGCGCCTGGCGCCCAAAAGAAGTTCTTGTATTTCTTTTGGGCGTCTCACGATTCTGTTTGTGCGTTTTTCCAGCAATTCCTCGGGCAAAATCACGCTGCGATTTGGTGCCATTCAAAATAGCCGGGATCGCAAGGGTGTCCCGCGATTTGCAGCGTTTCCGAAATGCAGGCAGAATCGCAGCGACTCCACCCGCAAAATGGAATACCATGGTGTGAAAGGGCCTTAATGAAAACCAGATTACAGGGCCATTACGTAGTAGATGCATATGGATTATATTTGGCGAATAAGGATATCGTTCAGACAAAGTTAATTATTACAAGTACAATATTATATTTTATATACACAACCATAAAATCAATAGGTAAAGTCAGATAAGAAATATGCACAAATCGATCTGAAACATAGTTGTAAAATTTCAATACACATTTAGGTCTCATGCACACGGGGCATCTGAACCAGAACTGCTGGAAATGGTGGCAGAATTAACGCACTAAAAGCTGTGTATTGCACTATGCATCTAGCGTTTGGACATAAATGCATTCTATTAATTTATTCTGGCTATTGGAATGCATTAACGCTCAACGCTATACATGTTTAGCGTTTACATGTATTTAGGCGCATTTTTTGTGTAGGTCGGCCCCGCACTTACCCCATCTAGGTCACGGGCAGCATCCTGCGTATCCTCCTCCTTGGCGGCAGCTTCCTCCGCGGTTTTCCTCGGCACAGCGGCCAAAACGATCGCCTCTTCTCTCGGCCAGTCAGGTCTCAGGACCCGCTTCCTGATTGGCCAGAGAATCAGGAAGACATTAGTGAATATTAATTCGTTAATGTCACACAACTGGGTGGGCGCAGGGCGCAGTGCTCTGCACTCCGAGCCCACCCTTTTTTTTAAGCGAATTAGAGCCTCAGACTCTAATCATGTGCTTCAAAAAAAAAACAAAAAACCCATTGGAATCCAAGCGTCCAGCACCCTGCATGTAGATTAGGGGCCAGGCGCATGGATTAGGGGGGCTGCACCCCTTGTGGACGGGTCGCCACTGCTCTTCTAATGAGCCTGTAATGTCTATGTGTACATGGACACATAGGCTTATATAGAAATGCTTTTACAGGCCAAAAAAAAAAAAGAAAGCTCAATGCCTGTACTAGCATTGTTTCTTTAAGCTCTGTGTGCATGAGGCAGTGGCGGAATTATAAGAGTCACAGCAGTCGCACTTGCCCTGGGCCCTGCAGTTAGGGTTGCCACCTCATCCCTTTAAAACCGAACACATATTAATTACACAGGTTCTGTGGCCGATTAAGGTGGTAATTAAACTCACTTGGTGCCTTATCTGCATTAAATTAGCCTCAGAACCTGTGTAATTCATATGTGTTCAGGTTTAAAGGGATGAGGTGGCAACCCTACCTGCAGTTCCGCCACTTCAGGGGGCCACCGCTGTCACCCCCCCCCCCCCCTTAGCACCACCACCGCTGCCACCACCCCTCAACACCACCACCGCTGTCACCCCCCCCTCAGCACCACCACCGCTGTCACCCCCCTTCAACACCGCCGCTGCCACCCCCCTCAACACCACCGCCGCCACCCCCCTCAACACTACCACTGTCACCCCCCCTCAACACCACCGCCATTGCCTCCCCCCTCAACACCACCACCCCCTCTCAACACTACTACTGCCAGTATCAAAATTCATGCTTTATCGGGGTGGGGCGCCCCAGGGGGGCCCCCCTTCATGATTTCTTGCACTGGGGCCCTGAAGTTTCTAGTTACACCTCTGGCATGAGGCCTTGCAAAAAACTACAAATACTTATATCTATGCATTTCCAGGAATGTTGTTGATTTGTATTTTACTCTGTACATTTTACATCCCTTTAAAAAAACACTGATGTGTTTAAGTTTTGCTTATTTTAGCCTACAAAAAAAAAAGGATTAAAGTATTACATACCTTGTTTAATTAGATCTCATTTAATACAGAGTAATCTGTGAAATCACAATAAATACATATACTGTAACATGATAGTTTTTAGGAGGCTACACTGTCAACCAGGGCTTTTTTCAGGGGGAACTTGGTGGAACTCAGTTCCACCACCTCTGGCTCAGACCCTTTGGTGCCTGCTCACCACAATCACTTGTAAACACAGAAGTCTGGTTTCTGTGTTTACAAGTGACAGCTCTGCACTCTGTATGCAATGCAGTCCTGGTATTTAATGCCCCTTTAAGACCCTCCTACTGTTTTCGTGAAATTTGACTGAACACACCCACTATTTGATGTGATTTGGAGGGTGTGTGTAGGTGGAGGGGTTTTGTGGGGCCGTGGTTAAGTTCCAGCACCTATTGTTTGAGAAAAAAAAGCCCTGCTGTCAACATACTATTTTCTGAAGTAAGTTTTACATATACAAATGGCAATACAAACTAAACACAATAGTATTGATTTACAGAAACTGGAAAGTGCAAAATCAGGTGCAGTTCTGCATAGAAACCAATCAGCTTCCAGGTTTTATTGTAATAGTTTAATTGAACAAGCTGAAGTTAGAAGCTGATTAGATACCACGCACAGCCCACCAGATTTTTCACTCTCTAGTTTTAGTAAATCAACCTCAATGCCCCTGATATATTAAGGAGTAGAGCATTTTTCATTTTTAAAGTGAATTTTCACTTTGCAAAGAATTTGTACCGGTCTTAGTGAATGAGTTTAAACAAAGTAAAAATTCACATTGCAAAGAATACCTAATCTGGATTTTTTCCTCGTAGATGATTGCAGTCAGCACTTTATCCCATTTAGTAAGTGAAAGTCCACCACAAAAAAAATGAAAATAAAAAAAAACAACTAATAAATAAAATGTAAAAACAATAAATAATATAGGTTTGAACATGCTCTGCTTTAGTAAATCAACACTACCATCTGTAACTATAGTAAACAGGACAGCTATAGAAAAAAAAGAACAAATATTCAAACTTACGGGCATAAGAGGTACAGATAAGCAGGAGAAAAACGGAAAGCCCCAGAAGCTGCATGTTGACTCCAGGTAGTTCCACCTGTTTCTAGTGTGTCTATAAAGTGAAAAGCCAAATAATGAGTTTCACCTTTCCTGGACGGACCAATCAAGGTGTAGTGGGGGGAAAGAATGTGGCCATGCCGGAAATTCTCATCTACAAACACACCCTGACCTGAAACACTGTACCCTCTGCTGCATATCTTAGCCTGGTTTCCCTACAATCTTTATCACTTTAGAGATTTCTGCTATTTTAAGAGTACTGATGAAAGATAAAAACACTGGTCCAGCTACGTGACTTACTGCATTTTTAATGTTTTCAGACCCATTGCGAGGGTAGCGGTCTGTTGAGGTGCATTACTGCATTAGCACTAACATTCCATATTTGTGTTAAGGCAACCCATTAGGTTTGAACATACTGTAGGTTGAAGTGAAAATTTGAATATCAGACACGTGCCTTGTGGTGGGCTGCAACACAGGTGCATTTAAGGCTATTGTACGTGAGTGTTGGGTTCCATTTTAAGTGCATAGCACTGCAACACAACGCACATCACATTGTGTTCTATCATGCACATTTAACCGTACATTATTGCAATGTACAGATGTGAGGCCAGCTTTGTAAGAATTACATTTTGTACAAATATGTGAGATTTCTATCATAGCTAAATTAACTTCACTCCTTAAAACACCTTCCTCTGTAATGCTTCTGCCCTCTTCAACAATTGCAGAAAAAAATGTTTTCTAATAGAACATACCTTTTTTATATATATTTTTTTTCAATTCTCCAATTAGTTCAAGGAATTGTCTGTATACCTCTGTGACAGGATTGTATTGAGGCACAGATCTGGGGAAGGGTACAGAAACATTTCTGCAGCATTGAAGGTCCCAATTAGCACAGTGGCCTCCATCATCCATAAATGGAAGAAGTTTGGAACCACCAGGACTCTTTCTAGAGCGGGCCGCCCAGCCAAACTGAGAGATCGGGGGAGAAGGGCCTTAGTTAGGGAGGTGACCAAGAGTCCAAGGTCAAGCTTTTGTCTGTGGAAAAAGAAGAACCTTCCAGAAGAACAACCATCTCTGCAGCACTCCACCAACCAGGTCTGTATGGTAGACGGGTCAGACAGAAGCCACTTCTCAGTAAAAGGCACATGACTGCCTGCCTGGAGTTTTCCAAAAGGCACCTGAAGGACTCTAGACCATGAGAAACAAAATTCTCTGGTCTGATGAAACAAAGATTAAATGCTTTGGCCTGAATGGCAAGTGTCATGTCTGGAGGAATCCAGGCACTGCTCATCATCTGGCCAATACCATCCCTACAGTGAAGCATGGTGGTGGCAGCATGCTGTGGGGATGTTTTTCAGTGGCAGGAACAGGGAGACTAATCAGGATCGAGGGAAAGATAAATGTACAGAGACATCCTTGATAACCTGCTCCAGAGCGCTCCAGACCTCAGACTAATTTGAAGGTTCACCTTCCAACAGGACAACGACCTTAAGCACACATGCAAGATAACAAAGGAGTGGCTACGGGACAATTCTGTGAATGTCCTTGAGTGGCCCAGCCAGAGCCCAGACTTGAACCCGATTGAACATCTCTGTAGAGATCTGAAAATGGCTGTGCACCGAGGCTTCCCATTCAACCTCATGGAGTTTGAGAGGTCCTGCAAAGAATGGGAGAAACTGTCCAAAAATAGGTTTGCCAAGCTTGTAGCATCATACTCAAAAAGTCTTGAGGCTTTAATAGGTGGCAAAGGTGCTTCAACAAAGTATTGTTTTTTGTTTTTAATAAATTTGCAAAGATTTCAAACAAACTTCTTTCACGTTGTGATTATGGGGTATTGTTTGTAGAATTTTTGAGGAAAATAATGAATTTAATCCATTTTGGAATAAGGCTGTAACATAAGAAAATAAGGAAAAAGTGAAGTACTGTGAATACTTTCCGGATGCACTGTATAATATACGTTCCAGGAGGTGGTATTGCTATTTTTAAATTCCAAGATTCTGTGCAGACACATGATGGATCTCTGACAGGTCCTACAGACCTGACAGAGGCCTGCCTTGTGTCTGCGCACACGTGAAAGTTGTGCATTCCTTCTGTATGCGCATGTATGCTCTAGGTCTCTGCCAGGGAGATCCCAGAGTTTCCCCATGCATGCACAGACACACCACAGGTCTCTGCTAGGTCTATGGGACCTGATAAACACTCATGGCGTATCTGCACAAACATGGGGTCTCAACTTTCAAGATGGTAGCGTGGGAGCAGAGGACATTGAATGTAATGAAAACATCACTTGACTCAAAGGACTAGTAAGTATGCTTCTTTTATTTTATTTTACTTCTTTTTTTTTTTTTAGGAGAAGTACAGCCAAAGCTTGTTTTGCTGTACTTCTCCTGTGGATCACAGGAGTGCAGTCCGTTCTGCACTCCTGTGACCAGTTTTCAGTAGACAGCAGGCTGAAATGCGCTGACGGCAGACATCACAGTGCTGATCCAGGCTCTGGAAAGATTGTGACCATATAGTCGGGATCCGCTCCACATGCCTGGACCGGCACCCAGCTCAGTCTCTCAGCAAGTCTTTAGAGAGCCTGGGCTGGCCGCTCCCGCCCCCTCCACAGCCCAGCGCTCAGAGCGATCAGTGGTGTTTAATTGCTCGTTTCTCAGCCTTAGAACCGTTGGGGGACCGATGCTGCATCCACCTAGATAAGTATAATTAAAAAAAAAAATTCCCATACTTTTTTAAAAAGCAGGACAGTTGCTAGGGATGTAAGATTTAATTTAAAGTGGGTAGAGTGAAGTTCCTCTTTAAAATGTGATTTTTTTTTTTTTAAAGCATACACCGAGTTATGTAGGTGTAAATCCTAGCCTTTTTGTTTGCCTAAGTATTATGTATCATCTTCCTCCACCTTTTTTCTTCCTTTGTTGCAGCTCAGTGCTGCTGATCTCCCTGAGCCTCTTTGCAACCACTTCCTGTCCACATGCATGTGCTCCAGTGATGACACCATGACATTTATCAGGGCAAGTTTCCTGATGGTGACAACAGTGGACCATACCTGTGTAAAATGTGTTGTAGTCTCCATTAGTAGCTCATGCAACAGAGTGACAAGGCAAAAGCATATTTACAAGACAAGGGCAGAGCGTTGACACCCTAAAACAGGACCTTCAGGGGAGAATCACCAGGTATTATTTCTATGAAAACTACAGGTTTAGAGATATTGGGAATGACTTTTGAAAGTACATTCCATGTTAACGTTTATATAAGTTTTTATTGATTAGAGGCTTTATTGATTATTGATTAGAAGCTACATGGGTTATTTTCAGCAGCTCAGTTCTGCTACTAAAATCTCTTGAGAATGACCACTTTATTGTATCATATTACCAATAAGGTGAATGTGTGCATTGACCATGCAGGACAAAGCAAGAGATTCACTTTAATCCTCCCTCTTGAGCACATAACCCCCTCATCTGTTTACCACGTGACACTTCAAATAAAGTTAAAGATTAACTCTGATTTTGTTGAGAAAAAACATTCCCCTCTGGGTGATCTGTGTACAAGGATTTTAACAAACTTTGTTGCAGATCCCTACCTTTTGTTTTAAAGAAATCCCTGTGTGTTTGTTTGTGTCCATGTGGGAAAGTGAGTCTAATGGGAGTGGTCTCATAATTATCAACCAGCTGTGCACCTGCAGGGCTCTAATGATGAAAGCTGCTGGGCCTGCATTCCTTTAGCCATGATTTCCTATAGCAAGTATTGCATCAAAAATGACATTTATGTTGCAGGGGATGCCTGAAATCTGATTTGTATCTTAGTGTAGACTTCTGGGAAAATCGAGGAATCAATCACACAAGCAGGAAATGATGTTTCTGGGGAGCATTCTGCACACTATCTGTGTACAGCACACCTCCAGGTAGCCATATTGCTTTGCAATTTCAGAAAATTGCAGCACTGCAGATTGAAAAGGTAAGGTAATGTTTAATAACATTCAATTACAATATGACTTGTATCGCAATTGTATATGCTATAATATTTTTTCCTTACTTGCTATTTTTTTACCCATGAAAGTAGAGTTACCCTTTAAACAAAGTGCAATGCACTAAAACACGCATCTCTTTTCCCCTTGCCGGTCCTCACACTGACAGCGCCTAAATGGTAAAACTTTTTTTTTTATTAGGCAGGCTAGTGTTATCAAGCCCTTGGTCTAAGTATACATGTGTGTCAGTCTTTGCCATCCCTTTGAAAAGTAATTGGCATTAGATTGCTTTTTAGAGAGCTGTAGAGTAGCGGTTTGCAAGCATCCAGGAGGTGATACTGCCATCTCCTGCATACCATTTTTTATTTTGGCAAAATTTTTGGTCAAATGGGGGTTTTGAATGGCTCATGGGTATGGAGCGGTTCCATTGACCTCAATGAATGGGTTTTAAAGGTGGTGATGCCTTTCAAACACAACAAACCATGTTACATTTGCCATAAACCATCATGGCCATGGCATGTGTACACCCCCCTCCGTCTGTATGCTATCTTTAGGTTTTAGGGGCAATAAAACCATGGCTCAAACACCTGTTTTTACTGCCCCCTTGCCACCCATATAAACAATGCTCTAGAAATCATGGACGTGGCCACACAGCAGAGCCTGTGTAATTATTCTCCTGGGACCAACAGATGCTGTGTACAGAAATCCATTGAGATGCAGTAGAAGATGTGGCTGTTTGCAGTTGTGTGCCGAGGGTTGTGTAAAGCAATTACATGCATATGGATGTAAGCTCCCAATTGCACTTTCTGCTTTACACAACCCTCTACCCAAAACAACGTACAGCCCCACCTTCTAATACATCTCAAAGGGTGGCTATGCGCTGCGGCTTGCAGAAGAGTAATTACCAAGGCTGTGCACGCTGTGTGGACCATGTACATCCATGTGTATGAAACCTTATTCTTATGTGGCACGGCATATTTTGGAACTGAGAGATTCTGGCTGACGGCTCTGGATAAAACAGGTGTATATTAAAATAAAAAGTGTAGCACTAAAATAATAAATAAACAATAAAGTCCATCAATAATAAAAAAGATGTGGCGGCCATCTTTTCGGTTGGAAACACCGTTATGTTTCCATATGCTTGGTGGTCCTTTTATAGTGTGAGTTTACCAGTCTTTTTTTATCTATAATAAATCCGAGTTTTGGATGTCTGCCCAGTGAGTATTTTTATCTCTTATACTTATGTGGCTGCTTGAGCTGTCCATGGAGTTTTAAGTGATATGAACATTGAGAGAGGATTAAGCCTAACTACTAGCTGAGTGGATCGATCGATTCAGAGAGACTGCTGGGGCCATTTTATCAATACTTACTTTGTGTGTACCCTACACACTGACGGTAAGGGTCAGTTGATTCGGGTATCGGTGGTGGCTATTCTATCCACTCTCAGTTGTTGAATGAAGATTTGGATTTGATCTACTTCTCAGTTTTTTATTATTGATGGACTTTATTGTTTATCTACTATTTTAGCGCTACACTTTTTATTTTATGTTTTGTTATTGTGTCCAGGAATTTAGTGTCAGCTGCTTTTTTCTTTTATCTACTGTACATCTTTTAGCGCAACAGATTCTTTTTGTTTTGTTATGTTGTATATTGTAAAAAAAGAAGAACCTTCTGTGTTATGGCCTGTGAAATAATGAAATAAAGCAGCTAGCACAATACTTAGGTATAAAGTATAATCATATAGGGACGATTCAGGTTGCCATGGGCCATCTCAGAGGGGGAAAGGCTCCTGGGGCGGATGGCCTACCATCCGAATTTTATTCCAATTTCAGTGAAATTCTAGCCCCTAAATTAACCTCTCTACTATCTAATTTCACGGCCCTAGAGTCTTTGCCCGAGTCCATGAACGAAGCGATAATTGTGTTGATTCCCAAGCCAGGTAAGGATCCACTTGAGTGCGCCTCCTATAGGCCGATATCATTACTCAATGTTGATGCCAAGATCTTTGCGAAAGTCCTGGCTATCCGCTTATCCCATGTTATAGAAGACCTGATTGGTATAGATCAGACCGGATTTATGCCTGGCAAGGGAACCGACATTAATTTAAGGCGACTCTTTCTTAATCATACTATTCCACATGATAATCCAGGGACCAGAGTCATTGCCTCTCTTGACGCCGAAAAGGCGTTTGACTCGGTTGAATGGAACTATCTGTGGCATATATTGCAGAGATTTGGGTTTGGTCCTAAGTTCATACATGGCATTCGATTGTTGTACCAGGCTCCCAAAGCTAGGGTCCGCACGAATAATCGGGTCTCGGAGCCCTTTGATTTATTCCGCGGCACGAGGCAGGGTTGCTCGCTCTCTCCCAGCCTGTTCGCCCTGGCACTGGAGCCACTGGCAATTTCGGTCAGGAGTGCTCCAGATGTCCTGGGCCTGCGGGTGGGTTTGTTGGAAGAGCGGCTGTCTCTGTACGCGGATGACGCGCTTCTATATCTGAATGATGCGGGCCCATCTCTTCTAGCGGCCCTGAGAATCTTTGATAATTTTGGGGGGTTATCTGGTATAAGAATCAATTGGACCAAATCAGTGCTGTTTCCTCTGGATGATGTAGCTGCCTCTGGGCCACCATCCTCCCCATTGCAATGTGTGAAGGAGTTTAAATACTTAAGGATAGTGATCACAAAAAACCCATCAGACTTTATTATTAAAAATTTGAACCCTATCTTGAATACTTTGCGTGCAAAATGCTTGGCCTGGGCTAACCTACCATTAAATCTATTGGGGCGTATCAACCTCCTTAAGATGATGATACTACCTAAATGTAACTATGTTTTTAGGAACTCTCCGGTATGGGTCCCTGTTTCTTTTTTAAGGAGGTTGATAGCTTGGTGGGAACCTTTTTTTGGGGTGGAGGGAACCCCAGATTGGCGCGCTCTACTCTGTGACTACCTGCTTGTTTTGGAGGATTGGCTCTCCCCAACTTCCAGGTTTACTACTGGGCGGCTATGTTGGTGTCGGTTTACTGGTGGTTTCAGGGATCCAAAATGAATGCTGCAGTCTGCCTCGAGGCAAACTGTCTGGGCTCCCTCACTGATCTCCGTAATTTTCCCTACCGAGGACCAAGTGCGTAGAGTTCCTGGACCCACTCAGGCAGCGTGGAGGGTGTGGGTGGCTGCCAGACGTAGATTCCTCTCACCGGGTCAATTATCGCCAGCAAATCCGCTATGGGGAAATTCAGCACTTAAACACTTCCGGACTGTGCCGGACCCACAGCTTTGTGCCAGATTTGGTATTATAACACTAGAACAAATTATGCCCAGAGGGGAGTTACTTTCTATTACGGAAATAATTACTAAATTCCAGTTACCCAGAGGGATGAGGTTTAGATGTTTTCAACTCAGGCATGCGGCACGGGCTCAGTTTCCTCAGGCACCTCTGCTTCAGGCAGATCCCATTGAAGAGCTCTTGGCGCCTGGTGATGTCTCTAAGCCCCTTTCCACTCTGTATAGTGTACTCCTAGGTAAGGACTCTCCTAAAATAGCAAAATTATGGGACAGCTGGCATACTGACATTCCTTCGTTAGATAAAGAGGATTGAGAGGACTGTCTGGATAGCGGTCCTAAACTAGTGATTGCATCTAAAGATAAACTAATCCAGGTTAAATTTATACATAGGATTTATTATACTCCACAGAGACTCCATCGTATATTCCCTGACAGAGACCCTATGTGCAACAAATGTAAGTGTCAAATCAGAACTTTTTTCCACATGTCCTGGGAATGCCCCTTTATAGCAACATATTGGTGTGCGATATTCGCGGAGATAAATTCCAGGCTGCAAATATCCATACCAATCACTCCAGAGTTGGCCCTTCTTGGGATTCATGACAATGAACAAAGAGCTTATCACCTAAAATTGCTTGATTCTTATCTGCTCTACTATGCCAAAAAGGAGATTTTGATGAAGTGGATAGACTCTTCTCCCCCGACCGTGTCGGCCTGGGTAGCACAGATCGAGGCAGCTATACCCATGTATAGAATCACATATATCAACCGAGGCTGTCCATGGAAATTTGGGAAAGTATGGACTCCTTGGCTCTCATCCTAGGGAACCACAGTTGATAGATGCACTATCTAGTAGGAGACGTGGGAAGTCTTGAGACACGAGAGGTACTGTTTTGTTTTTGTATTACCTATAATATTAATATATTCTGATGTATTACTCCTTGCACTTGTGTACCACTCTGCCAAGCGAATGCTCATGCTTATCTGTCATGTAATGTTATGTACTATGCCAAAAGGTATTCTGTAATTTTCCTCTTTATGTTACAATAAAGCACATCTGTTTATATAGGGACACAAACGTGCAGCGCTACTGTGAGCCTGAACATATATAAAGTGACTTGGATTTTATGTATAAACCACAAGCAACCATGAATGTGACAAACAAAAATATGTGCGTGAATAAATAAGGCAAAATCAGAGATGGTCTGAACATTAATAATCACAAAAATCTGCCCCTGATGAAGTCATACATGACGAAACGCATAGGACGGTGCTAGGATGTATGTCGCACCATGAATGCACGAAATACTTCTGGGCATTCGGAGCTCACCTTGCATGCTGTACATGCTTGTTTTTACTGGAACATAGTAAGTGCAATATGTTTTAATAAATGTATTATTGTGCCAAACGAGACTTTACTATGGGAATTGCTCTGTTTGTTTTCATGTCAGATGTTGTATGAGACTCACTCATTTGGCTATGAACCGCTGCTCCTGTGGTACTGACAGGGATCCATGACATGTATATTGAGGCTCTGGGATTGGAGGTTCTTGCAGGATTCTAATTCTGTACTCTGTTCTCTGTTCTCTGTACTCTGTGTACCAAATGCGAGTTTGACCATTAATCAGTGGTCATATTTTTCTGGTAAGCCCCCAACTGCTGCACAAGGGTGGCGTGCTTTCCTATCTGGGATCTTTGGATGGGCTTGAACTATTTCTGCTGACACTTCTATATTGAGACCTTCAAATACTTTTTTCTCCTATGAATCAATATCTAACTATATTGCATGGTGTATGTAATCTGTGGATGGCCATTTAGTCACAGTAAGGTAGCATCTCTTGTATTCTCTCTATGCATGCTTGCTTGCCCTGCCTTTCCACATTCAGAGAATGCAAAATGTTTGTGAACTGCTGTTTCTACCCCAACAAAAACTGTCAACTTTGCTGGGAATGTCGCTCAGCTGGTTTGTACAGCCAGACAATTCTCACATTCTTTGTGTGGAGGAATGAATAACTTGTCGTCATACCAGATGAACGACCTGAAAAGGGGTGCAAGGGGGGTGAGCACTGAAAATACAAGAATTTGAAAACAGATGCAGTTTGGACAAGCTGAGGTTTAATCAGAACATGTTACATACAGTACATGAGATCAGCTACCCTCACGCTAAAATGTATTTTCTTCTTAGAAAACCTTTAAAAGCTAAACCCATCTTTTTCTAAGCATGTTTCATGCTACACCAATATTTATGGGGAAATGAGGTCAGAGTCTACAGCCCTTCACCCCACCAACTTAGATTGATGACACATGGGCGATTGTAGATTGATCGCTGGTACAAAATGCTGATGCAGAGATTAGCAAGAGATTGTAGCAGTGATTTCATGGCTAGAGAGATGGACTACAGCATTGGGTTGTGCTCAGCTAAAAAGTGCTCTTATTATTATTTTGATCATCTTAGCTAGAAATCGCTGTATCAGAAAGGAGGGTTTGGTGGGGTTAAGGTGGGGCAAGGCCCCATTCACACCTGCGGGGCGGGGACAAAGCCTGGGCAGTAGGGGGAATCGGCACAGCACATAGTGATTAGGGTGTGCCCAGGCACACCCCCCGCGCATGCCCCCGGCCCTCAGGACAACGCCATCTTGTGACAAAACACGTCGGGAGGAGGGGCGTGCTGACGTCACTGTGTTGCTACGATCCCAGAAAGACAGGTGGTCTATGCAAGCTGGCCGGATTTTATCCTTTGCCTTCAATTCTGCTCCTTGCTGTAAGTGCAATACCATTTTTTACAATTAAAGTAGCGGCTGGTGGACATTTTTTTGTGGGGACGGCAAACAGTATGACAGCCCCCCCAGTCGGTCTGTCGGTAGCACTTACCCCATCACCGGCGGCATCTTCAATCACGCCGCCCGACGGACCCAAAAAAAAAAAAGCTCTGCCTCGATGGGAGGCCTCATGCGATGTCAAAGGGGGTGGGGGCATCCGGTTACGTCAGAGGGTGGCCCCGCCCTTGCCTATATAACAGCTATCACAGCCAAAAGACAGCAGTCGCCGGGAGGCAGAGTTTTTAAATGTTTTTTTCTATTTTTTTGGGTTCCATCGGGCGGCGTGATTGAAGATGGATGGGTATTGCGTGACATTTATGGATGGATATCGCAGTACCCTGCTTTTGGCCAATTATGGCTTTCTTAGCAGAGGGCGCTGTGATTGGCCAAAGGATGCAGGTCAGGTGCATGCTTTGGCCAATCATCATACAGCAATGCACTGCGATCTCGCAGTACATTATGGGGCATTTTGCAGCGCTCAAATTTTCTGAGAATGCCCCATAATGTTTGCTCTTCGGCGAACACCCGATGTTCGAGTCGAACTTATGTTCGACGCGAACATCAAGCTCATCCCTAGTTATAAGATAATAATTTATTATTTATCTATTTACTGTGAAATTACTGGTTTGAAGATATAACTTCAAACTTCAGTAATTTGTCCGATAAGCCATCTGCTTGAGTACAGTTTTTGAAAATATAGTAAATTACCTTAACCACTTCCCGCCCGGCCTATAGCAAAATTTCGGCCGGGTGGTGGTTGTTATCCTGACTGGGCGTCATATGATGTCCAGCAGGATAAGCCGCGATCACGCGCCCTGGGGGACGCGCAGCGTGGCGATCGGTGGTGTGTTAGTCTGACACACCGCAACACTGATCTCGGTAAAGAGCCTCTGACGTAAGTTCTTTACCACGTGATCAGCCTTGTCCATCACGGCTGATAACAGTGTAAACGGGAAGAGCCATTTATCGGCTTTTCCTCACTCGCATCTGACAGACGAGAGTAGAGGAGAGCCGATCGGCGGCTCTCCTGACAGGGGAGGTCTGTGCCGATGGTTTATCAGCACAGCCCCCCCCACGGATGCCTGCCCAGGACCGCCAGGGATGCCGCCAGGACCACCAGGGATGCCCACAAAGGACGCCCACCAGGTATGCCACCCTGGACCACCAGGGTGACCAATCAGTGTCCATCAACAATGCCTCCCAGTGCCATCAGTGATGCCTATCAGTGCCATCTATCAGTACCACCCATTAGTGTCGCCTATCAGTGCCTATCAGTGTCGCCTATCAGTGCCCATTAGTGCAGCCTTTGATGCCATCAGTGTCTCCTATCAGTGCCCACCAGTGCCATCTATGAGTGCCCATCAGTGCCACCTATCAATGCCCATCAGTGCTCCATATAAGTGCCGCCTATCAGTGCCCATCATCAGTACCCATCAGTGCCATCTAATTGGTGCCACCTCATCGGTGCCTGTCAGTGCAGCCTCATCAGTGCCCATCAGTGCCACCTCATTGGTGCTGCCTTAGCAATGCCCGTCAGTGCAGGCTCATCAGTCCACATCAGTGAAGAGGAAAACTTACTTATTTACAAAATTTTAGAACAGAAACAAAGAAAAGCTTTTTTTTTCTAAATTTTTGGTCTTTTTATTTGTTGCACAAAAAATAAAAACCCCAGAGGTGATCAAATACCACCAAAAGAAAGCTCTATTTGTGGGAACAAAATTATAAAAATTCTGTTTGGGTACAACGTAGGATGACCGCGCAATTGTCATTTAAACAGCAACAGCGCTGAAAGCTGAAAATTGGCTTGGGCAGGAAGGGGGGAAAGTGCCTGGTAATGAAGTGGTTAAAAACAATATATAATAATTATTTGTATATTAATTATGGTAATTAACCCCTTGCCACCCAGGCCAATTCTGACACTTCTCTCCTACATATAAAAATAATCATTTTTTTGCTAGGAAATTACGCAGAATCCCAAACATTATATATATATTTTTAGCAGACCTCATAGGGAATAAAATGGTGGTTGTTGCAACTTTCTATGTTACACGGTTTTTCAAATTTTTTTTTTACAAAAAAAGTCTTTCATGAATATAAAATAAAAGAAGTTTGCCCAATTATTTTGTATAACAGAACAGTGTAAAATTCGGCCTATAGTACACCACTCAGCGCCACAGAACCTCTAACCACATTCATCCAGATCCTTCAGTAGATAAAAGGACATACAAAGGCTATCTACCAGACCCTCTGAAATAAAAATATAAAAACCAAGGGTAAGGAGCAAAAGAAAAGCAGCTGTTTAAAAAAGCAAATAGATGTAAATAGACAGTATATAAGACATACATATGATATTATAGATAGTCATATACTAAAACAGCGCTATGTTGAACATAAAACAGAAGTGTGGCCAACTACACACATAAAAAGTCCATTAGACTAGTGCAATATCAGTTGTGATTCAGAGAGTGTCCAAGTAGATCCTAGAGCATGTCACAGCGTGCACCTTCCACCGATCATTCCAACTCCACCATATGTGAACCCACTCCACTTCGGGGGTCAAACTCACCAGAGCTTTAAAAAATCAAAGCATCCAATTAAGAGATATTCTGGACCACCTCAATACAGCACTTCTCTGGGCAATAGGGAGATGCAGGGGCTGTCAATAGCAATGTTTGATGTCACACATAGGTTTGTTATGTATGAACATGCGGTGAAGATATATTGTATGACACTGGTCCATGTGGGCCCCCTTTTGCCAACTGCAATCAGCATGTGGCCTGGAGCATGACCAAAAAAAGAACCTGTTTTAGCATATGACTATCTATAATATCATATGTATGTCTTATATACTGTCTATTTACAATTATTTTGTATACTATGAAAGATGATGATGTTACGCCAAGTAAATAGATACCTAACATGTCACACTTTAACCACTTGCTGCCCGCTCACCGTCAAATGATGGCTTCCCAGAACGACCGCTCTCGCGCGCCCCCGGGGCACTCAGCGCAGCGATCGCGTTTGCGAAGTGTTGCTAGGACACAGCGCGACCCTGATCTGTGTAAAGAGCCGCGGCCACTACTCTTTAACCATGTGATCGGCTGTGACCAATCACAGCCGGTCACATGTAACACGGAGATGCTGGTAATTGGCCCTCCTTGCCTCACACTGACAGAGTGTGAGGAGAGGAGAGCCGATCAGCGGCATCTCATCACAGAGGACAGCTAGGTATGTAATCAGGGCACTATCAGTGCCCCGATTACAATTAAGTGCCCACCAGTGTCAGCAATGATTGCCCACCACTGCCAGCAATCAGTGCCAACCAGTGCTCACCAATCTGTGCCCACAAGTGCCAGAAATCATTGCCCAAAAGTGCCAGCAATCAGTGGCCATTTGTGATGCCAGTCAGTTCTGGCTATCAGTGCTGCCCATCAATGCCCATCACTGCTGCCCATCAATGCTCATCACTGCTGCCCATCAATGCCACCCATCAATGCCATCAGTGCCCATCAGTGCTGCCCATCAGTGCTGCCTATCCATGCCACCTATCTGTGCCCACCGGTGCTGCCTGTGTCCACCAGTGCCGCCTATCTATGC
This sequence comes from Aquarana catesbeiana, assembly GCF_042186555.1. Classification (NCBI taxonomy): domain Eukaryota; kingdom Metazoa; phylum Chordata; class Amphibia; order Anura; family Ranidae; genus Aquarana; species Aquarana catesbeiana. The sequence continues at coordinate 111,827,611 of NC_133333.1, read as the reverse complement.
CCAGTGCCCACCAGTGGCACCCATCAGTGCCGCCTATCAGTGCTCATCAGTGCCACATATCAGTGCCACCTCATCAGTGCCCATAAGTGCCACCTCATCAGTGCCCATAAGTGCCACCTCATCAGTGCCCATCAGTGCTGCCTCATCAGCGCCCATCAGTGAAGGAGAAAAAATACTTATTTACAAAATTTACTGACAGAAACTAAGAAAAACTTTTTTTTCCAAAATGTTTGGTCTTCTTTTTTTTTTTTTTTTTTTTTTTTTAGGAAAAAAATAAAAAACTCAGGAGTGATTAAATATCACCAAAAGAAAGCTCTATTTGTGTGAAGAAAATGATAACAATTTCACATGGTTACAGTGTAGCATGACCGCGCAACTGTCATTCAAAATGTGACAGCGCTGAAAGCTGAAAAATGGCCTGGGCAGGAAGGGGTGTAAATGTCCCCTATTGAGGTGGTTAAAATTCAACTTGTGGAATGGCGCCAAACTTCGGTACTTAAACATTTCCATAGGCGACCCTTTAAAATTTTTTTACAAGTTACATGTTCAGAGTAGGTCTAGTGCTAGAATTATTGTTCTCGCTCTAACATTCGGGGTATATGTAACCTGTGTGTATCTGGCTCTGATACTAGCCAGTGCCTCACCAGCCACTGACCTCACCGCACGTCCCTGGTTTCTATCTATAAAGCAGAAGTGTCATACCATCGTTTTGGTTTCAAAACAACAGTGAATGATTATTTACTTTGAAAAAAAATTTGATTAAAGTACATTTGTGTCATACAAACATGTTAAAAAACACACAAATTGAAGGAATAAAAGGTATATAACAATAATAATAATAAATAAATATTAATTGATATGGCTAAAAAACTGACAATGGGACTTTACACATTCTAGGCTTCTTCAGACCCTAAGGGCTTGCAAAAGGCACACAATAGATAGCCATAATAAATACATGAAATTGATCACCATATGAAAACTGTTATAGAGCTAATAAATCAACATAGTTAATTAGAACAGACTGTAGGTGGCGATATATTACTGGCTATTTTCTAAACCTGAGGACTCCGAGGAGAAGACACACTGTGGGGGTTATTTACGAAAGGCAAATCCACTTTGCACTGCAAGTGCACTTGAAAGTGCACTGAAAGTGCACTTGGAAGTGCAGTCGTTCTAAATCTAAGGGGTAGATCTGAAATGAGTGGAAGCTCTGCTGATTTTATCATCCAATCATGTGCAAGCTAAAATGCTGTTTTTTATTTTCCTTGCATGTCCCCCTCGCATCTACAGTGACTACACTTCCAAGTGCACTTTCAGTGCCCTTTCAAGTGCACTTGCAGTGCAAAGTGGATTTTCCTTTAGTAAATAACCCCCTGTATCTAAATGTTTCTAATTGTTGCTGATAATTTCCTACTTCATACAGAATAGAGCTGATCTCAATTTCTTCATTCACACCTCTTAGGGAGATACTATTTAACCACCTCAGCCCCGGAAGGATTTACCCACTTCCTGACCAGGCCATTTTTTGCGTTACGGCACTGTGTCATGCGACGTTGTACCCAAACAAAATTGATGTATTTTTTTTCCTACAAATAGAGCTTTCTTTTGGTGGTATTTGATCACCTCTGCAGTTTTTATTTTTTGCGCTATAAAAAAAAAAATAGTGACAATTTTAAAAAAGAGAGAGAGAGAGAGATCACTGTTCCTGATCACTAGGAACAGCAGATCTCTCTCTACTTCCCTGACAGAATGGAGATCTGTCTGTTTACATTGACAGATCCCCATTCTGGCTCTCTGAGGAGCGATCACGAGTGAGGAGAAAAAGGTGGGGAAGAGACCCTTCAGAAACAGAAGAGAAAGAAACAACAAGGGGAACTGAAAGAAGGGTGGGGAGGCAGACTTTCCCACTGGGGACATCAGCTTATTCCTGAGAGCTAGGAGGTTGAACAGAAAAACAGGGGCCCCTCAGATTATAGTTGGTGCAGTTATGTAGTGTGGTTTGTTTCATTGTCATAAAAATGTATTTCCTTCAGGAGATTAGAGTGCCGGACCTTGCACTTGGCACCTTGGCCTTGGCACATCTTTTATTGGTCTGTGGAGAAGAGCTTCCCAAGGATTTTTCTAGATGTTTATTTGTGTAAGTGATAGGATCCTGTACACTCTTATCCACAGGCAAGCAACACTAAACACGACCACTATGTATAAAACGTGTCACCGTCTACCCCACAGCCCGAAAGCAATAGGACTTGCAATTAGGGACATTTTTAGCAATGCGCGCTGGTGTGAAATACCATTGGGAAAGAACTTTGTACGATTTTTCAAGGGCTTCTATGTTGTGGCAGCATTTTGAGATGGCTTGCCAGATCGACGCCCAGTCTTTTGGCGGGAGAGACTTTTTCAGGTCTCACAACCCAACGGGCACAGTAGGATAGCATTCGGTCAGAGATGTGACCTCTAATAGGCATGTAAATCAGGGAATAGGCACCTTTAGTGGTTGCAGCAGATTTACAGAGACATTTGAAGCCTGTTTTTGGAGAGGTAAGGTTCTGTGCCAGTGATTCGATGAAGTGGCGTAAATGAAGGTAGTACAAAAACTCACTCCTGGGGGGGGGGTGTGGGGGTGGGGGGTGTGTGTGGCCTGGACATGGCGGAGTAGAGAAGTGAAGTCCTTGAGCTTCTGCATGCTTTCCAGCAAAACATCACTTTCCAGGCGGTATACTATCCCGGAATGTGCCCTGCTAAACGGAGAAGGGTGGAAAATCTCCACAGAGCTTCTGCCCGGTTGGAGATACCACACTTCTCTCCGGGACTGCATTCTTCCAGCTCCCGGGCCCACATGGCAGAGACACGTGGCAGAACCTCAGAGGCCTCTCCGATGGTGGCACCTCCAGCATCCCTGACCTCATTAGCCTCACATATCTATTCTGACTTACCAGATGCTTTCCGCTCCCGCCCGATGGGTTCTCCATCTGGTCATTCAGGGTCACTGCTGAACCCGGGTGATTTGGACCTGCGAGCCCTCATCCAAGCACTGCCGACTAAGGCTGATATTGAGGTACTCTTCCACAGACTGGAGGAATTACCCCAGCATGATGTACAAGCTGTCCGCACTGAAGTACACCAATTCGCGGATCGGGTCTCCACGGGTGAGACAGTCATCGCTGCCCTGGAAAACCGAGTCTCCATACTGGAAGCTGCCCAGGCCTCTCAAGAATTCTATGTGTTGGCCCTGCAACTACACCTGAAGGACCTAGAGGATCGCGGGTCTCCGTAACAATCTGCGGCTCCGGGGTCTCCCTGAGGCTACTGGACCAGAGCAACTACAAGATACAGTCGTGGATATTTTTCATAAAATATATAGGGGGGAATTGGGACTTTATATGAGGCACAATTAAGTGCCTCCATCCCGGTATTTGGTACAATAGAAAAGGGAAGTTGGGACTTTAAAATGAAGCATTTGGGGAGTGGAGGTAAAATAAACCATATTTGAAATGCAATATAAAATGTTTATTGATTGTACAGAATGACAGACAATAAAAGGAGTATTCATGTCAGGCTCCTACTTACCAGACCGGTGAGTCCGCTTGGGCAGAAGGTAGGCTCCCTTACGTGTCCGACTCGCGGCCCCTGGTAAGGCAAACAGGAGGCACAGGAGTGCGGAGTGGTATGAGAGCCTGTCTGTAACAGTCCAGATACTGCAGGATGGACAGGTGAGATAGCTGGAGCTGGCTGGAACACAGGCAACAAGACTGAGCAGGATGGTCAGGAGACAGGCTGGGTTCGGCAACAGGCAGGCAGCAGAGGTACAGTGGAACAGGCAAACGGGTAGTCAAGCAGGCAGAGGTCAGGTACAGGTAGAGTTCAATGGGAAGTCCAGGAGACAAGGCCGGGTCGTCAGGTAATCAGGAACAGTTCAGATACAAGGTCAGGCACTAGGATGGCAAGCTGTTGATCAGGCAGCACTGATCACAGAGGGACGCCGGCTTAAATAGGCCATTTGGCGCCAAACGACGTGCACGCGCGCGCACCAGCACACACAGGCGCGCGCACCCGCCCCCGCACACCGGCGTGCACAACAGGCCTACCCGGGACACACATGCCAGCACCACGAGGAACGCGCACAGCGGAGTCCACAGGAACGCGCGCGCCAACGCGCGCCGACGCGCCCCGACGCACACCACCGCGAGCACCCTGCCCGCCGAGGTACGCTCTCTGACAATTCATTTCATATGCAGTAAACCATTCATTGTACAAATAGCATAGGCATAATGAAAATTATATACACATAGCAGCACATGATCTAATATAGATAAGAATAGTAGTAAAGCATAATATTGTTAACAACAATATGCCTGATAGCGACACATGCACCCACATAGTAAATATGCGTTTAGTAAGTAGGAAACAATGTATTAATTTATGATGTATTTAGGGGGAACAGATGGTGCAGATGACTGTGGTTCCATATAAGATAGCTGAAGCATCAAAAAAACAGAGCTTGACGCGTTTCGTGGGTATTCCCCGCTCATCATAAAATATATAGGGGGGAATTGGGACTTTATATGAGGCACAATTAAGTGCCTCCATCCCGGTATTTGGTACAATAGAAAAGGGAAGTTGGGACTTTAAAATGAAGCATTTGGGGAGTGGAGGTAAAATAAACCATATTTGAAATGCAATATAAAATGTTTATTGATTGTACAGAATGACAGACAATAAAAGGAGTATTCATGTCAGGCTCCTACTTACCAGACCGGTGAGTCCGCTTGGGCAGAAGGTAGGCTCCCTTACGCGTCCGACTCGCGGCCCCTGGTAAGGCAAACAGGAGGCACAGGAGTGCGGAGTGGTATGAGAGCCTGTCTGTAACAGTCCAGATACTGCAGGATGGACAGGTGAGATAGCTGGAGCTGGCTGGAACACAGGCAACAAGACTGAGCAGGATGGTCAGGAGACAGGCTGGGTTCGGCAACAGGCAGGCAGCAGAGGTACAGTGGAGCAGGCAAACGGATGGTCAGGAGACAGGCTGGGTTCGGCAACAGACAGGCAGCAGAGGTACAGTGGAACAGGCAAACGGGTAGTCAAGCAGGCAGAGGTCAGGTACAGGCAGAGTTCAATGGGAAGTCCAGGAGACAAGGCCGGGTCGTCAGGTAAACAGGAACAGTTCAGATACAAGGTCAGGCACTAGGACGGCAAGCTGTTGATCAGGCAGCACTGATCACAGAGGGACGCCGGCTTAAATGGGCCGTTTGGCGCCAAACGACGTGCACGCGCGCGCACCAGCACACACAGGCGCGCGCACCCGCAAACGCCCGCGTGCGCGCCCCCCGCACACCGGCGTGCACAACAGGCCTACCCGGGACACACATGCCAGCACCACGAGGAACGCGCACAGCGGAGTCCACAGGAATGCGCGCGCCAACACGCGCCGACACGCCCCGACGCACACCACCGCGAGCACCCTGCCCGCCGAGGTACGCTCTCTGACAATTCATTTCATATGCAGTAAACCATTCATTGTATAAATGTATAGGAAAGGTACAAATAGCATAGGCATAATGAAAATTATATACACATAGCAGCACATGATCTAATATAGATAGGAATAGTAGTAAAGCATAATATTGTTAACAACAATATGCCTGATAGCGACACATGCACCCACATAGTAAATATGCGTTTATTAAGTAGGAAACAATGTATTAATTTATGATGTATTTAGGGGGAACAGATGGTGCAGATGACTGTGGTTCCATATAAGATAGCTGAAGCATCAAAAAAACAGAGCTTGACGCGTTTCGTGGGTATTCCCCGCTCATCAGGAGCTGAGGTACGCTCTCTGACAGTGCCCCCCCCTCAAGGGCAGCCTCCGGATGCCCAACTGGGCCAACCTGGTTGCGTGAGAGTCTTTGAAGGCTTGTAGCAATTCCTCAGCATGGAGATTACTTTCAGGCTCCCAAGATTTATCCTCGGGTCCATACCCCTTCCACTTAATGAGATACTGGATCTGATTCTGCCTTTTTATGCAATCCAGGATTGCCTCGATTTCAAATTTCTCCTCGTTATTGATCATAATAGGCTTGGGTGGCTTGGCATTACGGTCAGAGAAGGAATTAGGAACAACTGGTTTCAGAAGTGATACATGAAAAACCGGGTGTATTCTAAAAGAATCCGGCAGGTTGAGTTCATACGCAACATCATTTACTTTTCTTTTTACCTGGAAGGGACCCATAAACTTAGGTCCCAATTTTTTGGAAGGACAAGCCATCTTTAAATTACTTGTGGATAGCCACACTTGGTTACCAGGCTCTAGGATAAGTTCCCCACGTCTTTTCTTGTCAAACATCCTCTTAAAAGATGCCTGGGACTGGGCCATGGTCTCCTGCAGAAGCTTACTATTAGTAGAGAAGAACTCCATTGTTTCAGTCACTGCAGGAAGGGCACATTCCGGAATAGAGCTGAGAAGGAAGGAGGGATTGAATCCATAATTGGCAAAGAATGGCGTTTGGTTGATGGCTGAATGCAGAGAGTTATTATATGAAAATTCTGCGACTGGTAACAGGGACACCCAGTCATCTTGCGAAAATGCAGAAAAGCAACGGAGGTATTGCTCCAGCGTTTGGTTAGTTCTCTCCGTCTGGCCGTTTGTCTGAGGGTGATAGGCCGAAGAGAATTCCAGCTCAATTTCAAGAGCACCACACAGTGCCTTCCAGAACCGGGAGGTGAACTGGACACCACGATCTGATACAATATTAGCGGGTACCCCATGTAGTCTCACTATTTCTTTGACAAAGATCTTCGCCGTTTCTACGGCCGTGGGTGTACCCTTCATGGGGAGAAAATGTGCCATTTTGGACAGTCTATCAATCACAACAAAGATAGTAGAGAAACCTTCAGATGGGGGTAGTTCTACGATGAAATCCATCGAAATCATTCTCCAGGGCCTGTCAGGAATTGGTAAGGGTTTCAACAAGCCCCAGGCCCTTGTGCGATTACTTTTGCTCCGGGCACAAGTGTGGCAGGAACTGACATAATTCTTACAATCCTCAATCAATTGTGGCCACCAAAAGGTGCGTTGCACCAGTTCAGTTGTCTTCCGGGCCCCAAAATGACCTGCCAGCTTGTGGTCATGGCACAATTCCAATACCGGCACTCTAAGTTTCTCAGGGACCATGATTTTGCCTTCGTGCCAAAGCAACCCGTCGCTTAAACTGGTCCCAGTAGGTTGGGGAATTTCTGAGGGGGCTTGCCTAATTCTGGAAATTAAATCTCCCTGAAGAAGTAAAAAATTTCCCGCCGGCAGGATAGTGTCTGGAGGGGCGGTTTCCTTGGAATCATGAAACATTCGTGACAATGCATCTGGTTTCACATTTTTAGAGCCAGGTCTGTAAGTGATGTGAAATAAGAAGCGGGAGAAGAAGAGCGCCCATCTAGCCTGTCGTGGTTTAAGTCTCTTGGCAGATCTTAAGTATTCCAAGTTTTTGTGGTCAGTATAGATGAGAATAGGATGTACAGCACCCTCCAGAAGATAGCGCCACTCCTCCAGAGCCGTCTTGATGGCCAAAAGCTCCCGATCTCCCACATCATAATTCCTTTCAGACATAGAGAGTTTGCGAGAAAAGAACGCTATTGGGAACAGAAGAGCCTTGGGGCCCTGACGTTGAGAGAGTACCGCCCCTACTGCGATTTCCGAGGCATCGACCTCTAGCACAAATGGCAGGGCAGGGTTAGGGTGCTTGAGGATAGAGGCTGATGTGAACAGACCCTTTAATTTTTCGAAGGCCGATTGTGCCCTGGACGTCCAACAGAATCGGGTTCCCTGCTTTGTAAGTCCTGTAATGGGAGCAATGATTTTAGAAAAGTCTTTAATGAATTTCCTGTAAAAATTGGAAAATCCTACAAAGCGCTGGACCCCTTTCCTATCTGTAGGTGCAGGCCAATCCAGGATGGCGGACACCTTCTGTGGGTCCATCTTAATACCTTCAACAGAAATGATGAGTCCCAGAAATTGGATACATTGGAGTTCAAACTCACATTTGTCAAGTTTAGCGTATAATCCGTGTTGCCTGAGCCGAGCAAGGACATTCCGGACGTGCCTGCGATGATCAGCCAAGGAAGAGGAAAAGATGAGAATGTCATGCAGGTAAACGATGACGTAGAGATCCAAAAATTCCCTAAAAATGTCATTAACAAAATGTTGGAAAGTGGCTGGGGCATTACAAAGACCGAAGGGCATAACGAGATACTCGAAATGCCCAAAACGAGTGTGAAAAGCGGTCTTCCACTCGTCTCCCTCTCTGATGCGGATTAGGTTATAGGCTCCGCGAAGATCCAATTTCGTGAAGATCTTGGCAGTTCCCAGCCTTTGGAATAACTCAGGCACCAGGGGTAGCGGGTAGCGATTTTTAATCGTTATCTTGTTTAATTCTCGATAGTCGACGCATGGTCGAAGAGAATGATCCTTCTTCTCTACGAAGAATAAGCCAGCACCGGCCGGGGAAGTGGACGGGCGGATAAACTTTTTCTTTAAATTTTCGTCTAAGTATTGCTTCAGGGTGCCCAGCTCCTGCTCAGTCAACAGAAAGATCCAGCCGAAGGGTACCTCCGTTCCAGGTAGCAACTCTATAGGACAACCGTAGGGCCTGTGTGGAGGTAGTATCTCTGCACCCTTCTTGCTGAATACATCCGAGAAATCTCGGTAGGGCTCAGGAATAGCTTGGAGCAGGTTGGCATCAGGATGTAAACGGAGAAGTTGGGAAACCTCAAGGTCTGCTCTTTGCAGACAATGTTGTTGACAGTACTCTGAGAGAAACTCAATACTTCCAGTAGCCCAGTTGATTTGGGGGTTGTGAACCTGCAGCCATGGCATTCCAAGAATGACTGGGAAGAGAGGTGAGGAGATAGCATCCAAACAGAGATATTCCCGGTGCTGAGGGCCCATAATAGCTTCTAAGGGGACGGTTTCTTGAGTGACCGGACCGGAACGGAGGGCTGAACCGTCTGCAAGATGAACAGCCAGGCTTTGGGTCTTGGGTAGGAGAGGTATGTCATGTTGAGTAGCAAAGGTCAGGTCGATAAAGCAGCTGCAGGCTCCGGAGTCAATGATGACTGGAACTTGGATAGCCTTTCCGGGAAGCTGTAAAGTGACAGAGATAGTTAGATGCGTACCAGGTGTTGGCAAAATAGGGGCACAGGTACGAACAGCGGAACGACACTTACGCGTCTTGTTGGGGCAACTGCTGGCGTAGTGCCCAGGTTCTCCACCGTAGAGACAAAGGTTATGAGCCCGTCTGCGTAACTTCTCTTCAGGAGTCAAAGAGGGACGAAGCAGACCAAGCTGCATGGGTTCTGGTACATCACAGGCTGGAACAGGTGGTGGAGCGGAGGGCCTACTGGGAGGACTGGGAACTTGTGGGAGCATCCAGGTGGGGCGATAGGTACTGGTGGATCTTTCGGTGCGACGTTCTCTCAGCCTACGGTCAATTTGAATGGACAGGTTGATTAATTCTTCCAGAGTCTGAGGCACCCCAACCCGCGCTAGCTCATCCTTGAAAGGATCTGACAAGCCCATCCTAAACTGATGGCGCAGGGCTGCGTCGTTCCACGCCGTATCAGAGCTCCAGCGCCTGAATTTGACAGCGTAATCCTCTGCCGCTCGACGGCCTTGACGGATGGAGTGTAGAGTGGCTTCTGCAGTGGCGGTTAACTGAGGGTCATCGTAAAGTTGAGACATTGCCCCAAAGAAGGCATCCAGACTTTCCAAGACGTCAGATTTTTGCTCCAAGAGTCGGTGGGCCCAGGTTTGAGGTTTGCCAGATAACAAGGAGATAACGAAGCCCACCTTAGTGACCTCTAGAGAGAAGGTGCGTGGCTGAAGAGCGAAATAGAGACTACATGCATTCCGGAAAGCACGATACCTGCTTCGGTCTCCAAAAAATCTTTCTGGTACTGGTACTTTGGGCTCTGGAGGTAGCATGACTACGGAGGGTGCTGAGGTTGCGGCTGCGGCCCCCTGTGGACCGGAGGGTGCAGATAGGGCCTGTACACGCTCTTCCAGTCTTGAATATCCCTCTTGTAAGCTTTTTACCGCTTGGGTCAATCCTGCCAGATGTCTGCAGAGCTCATCCATAGGGGAAGCCCCCTGCCCGGACTCGGTCATGGCTGCCTGATACTGTCAGGCTCCTACTTACCAGACCGGTGAGTCCGCTTGGGCAGAAGGTAGGCTCCCTTACGCGTCCGACTCGCGGCCCCTGGTAAGGCAAACAGGAGGCACAGGAGTGCGGAGTGGTATGAGAGCCTGGCCTGTCTGTAACAGTCCAGATACTGCAGGATGGACAGGTGAGATAGCTGGAGCTGGCTGGAACACAGGCAACAAGACTGAGCAGGATGGTCAGGAGACAGGCTGGGTTCGGCAACAGGCAGGCAGCAGAGGTACAGTGGAGCAGGCAAACGGATGGTCAGGAGACAGGCTGGGTTCGGCAACAGACGGGCAGCAGAGGTACAGTGGAACAGGCAAACGGGTAGTCAAGCAGGCAGAGGTCAGGTACAGGTAGAGTTCAATGGGAAGTCCAGGAGACAAGGCCGGGTCGTCAGGTAATCAGGAACAGTTCAGATACAAGGTCAGGCACTAGGATGGCAAGCTGTTGATCAGGCAGCACTGATCACAGAGGGACGCCGGCTTAAATAGGCCGTTTGGCGCCAAACGACGTGCACGCGCGCGCACCAGCACACACAGGCGCGCGCACCCGCCCCCGCCCCCGCACACCGGCGTGCACAACAGGCCTACCCGGGACACACATGCCAGCACCACGAGGAACGCGCACAGCGGAGTCCACAGGAACGCGCGCGCCAACGCGCGCCGACGCGCCCCGACACACACCACCGCGAGCACCCTGCCCGCCGAGGTACGCTCTCTGACAATTCATTTCATATGCAGTAAACCATTCATTGTACAAATAGCATAGGCATAATGAAAATTATATACACATAGCAGCACATGATCTAATATAGATAAGAATAGTAGTAAAGCATAATATTGTTAACAACAATATGCCTAATAGCGACACATGCACCCACATAGTAAATATGCGTTTAGTAAGTAGGAAACAATGTATTAATTTATGATGTATTTAGGGGGAACAGATGGTGCAGATGACTGTGGTTCCATATAAGATAGCTGAAGCATCAAAAAAACAGAGCTTGACGCGTTTCGTGGGTATTCCCCGCTCATCAGAAGCTGATGCACATGAGTTTCCTATGGGATATATATATAAAAGTATAATGAACCACATAGTCCATATAAAGAGTTCATTTATTATTATTTTTTATTTCTTTATATGGATGTGGTTCATTATACTTTTATATATATATATCCCATAGGAAACTCATGTGCATCAGCTCCTGATGAGTGGGGAATATCCACAAAACGCGTCGAGCTCTGTTTTTTTGATGCTTCAGCTATCTTATATGGAACCACAGTCATCTGCACCATCTGTTCCCCCTAAATACATCGTAAATGAATACATTGTTTCCTACTTACTAAACGCATATTTACTATGTGGGTGCATGTGTCGCTATCAGGCATATTGTTGTTAACAATATTATGCTTTACTACTATTCTTATCTATATTAGATCATGTGCTGCTATGTGTATATAATTTTCATTATGCCTATGCTATTTGTACCTTTCCTATACATTTATACAATGAATGGTTTACTGCATATGAAATGAATACTCCTTTTATTGTCTGTCATTCTGTACAATCAATAAACATTTTATATTGCATTTCAAATATGGTTTATTTTACCTCCACTACCCAAATGCTTCATTTTAAAGTCCCAACTTCCCTTTTCTATTGAATATTTTTCATAGACTCCTGGACTCAGCCCCCCCGGTGAATCCAGAGATGGACAGAGTTCACAGATCTCTAGACCCCCGATCCTCAGATGCCGGCAGACCGCGGTATGTGATCTGCCGGCTCCACCAATACACACATAAGGAGCTTATCCTCTGGAAGACCTGGGAGCGCGGTGAGGTGGACTTTGATGGAGCATCGGTGAAGATCCTCCCAGACCTCTCCCGGGCCACCCTCCAGCGCCGAACACTGCTCCGTCCACTCTTGGATAAACTGCGACAGCTAGGTTGCACCTACAGATGGGGATTCCCACTCTCCCTCACCGTCCAGAGGGGCTCCTCATCTTTCATGCTCCATCATCCAGAGGATCTGCCAGCCCTGTTTACCTTCCTGGGTACGAATGCCATTAATGTCCTGAATTGGCTGCAACCGCTCCCGCGACCTGCAAGGAGAGCCGGTTCCACTCCGGGCCCCATTGGTCTTCCACCCAGACCATCAGGAAATCTCCGGATCCCGGAACCCACCTTAGCCCTCAGAGCTTGAGCCCTGAGTCCTAGACCTAATCCTACATTCTTTCCTGTACCGTCCAAGACATCATGCTGCTGAGGTATGTTGGAGATGCAGCTCTGGTTATCTGACACATTGTACTGTGCCGCTACTCCTCCTATAGCATGTTAATATCAAGGGCTTGGACCTCCTAGTTGTGTCTGGGCTCAAACCTTATCCCCTTATCGTCCTTCCATTGTGCTTGTTACTTGTTACCACGACATGGAACTTATTGTCAATCTGGAGGGCTTTGCTGGGTTGTGGCAGTTACTAGATATACAGATAATCCTGCATTACTGTCTCACTGTGTGATGAGTCATGCGTAATTGTCCTGTGACACGCCCTGGAACTGCTTCTACACCCTTGTCTTGACTACCTGGGACATCATGCTGCTGAGAAGTGGTGCAGACACAGCCCCAGTTACCTGCCTTGCTATAATACATTACTGACCCACGTATAACACGCTAATGTCAGGGGATTAGTACCCTAATTTTTTCCCGGGCTCAAAACCCATTCTTTGTCATTTTCATCATCTCCCTGGCGGACCTTCTGTCGATGACCACCACATGGAACTTATCCTCAGGTTGGAGGGCTTTGCTCCTCAATTTTTCACATCCCTTTAAGCAGTGCAACTAAATTGTTCAGGACTCTTATTTGAGATCTCAGTCAGCACTCCTTCCCCTATGTACCCAATCAGGTAAATTGGGTATCTGGCACTCCAGGAGGCAATGCCCTTAGTTTGTAATAATGTACATTTGATTAGTCAGTCTTTAGGTAAAAACCAGGTTGACCCATGGTAAGATGGTGATTTAAAAAGAGGCAGCCATCCTCAGAGTGTGTCCAGCAACTATGCAACTCTGGGTCTACAGGTTTGGGTGATTGAGACCATCTCCAGAGATCTTCCTGCTGCGGAGCGTTTTAAATGGCTGTGCCAGCAGGAGACCTTCTGGATATACTCTTTAAGCACTCTCTCGCCAGGGGGGGCTTACCGACGAGATTGAGATGCATACTCTGTTATAATACATGTACGTAGATACCAGCTTCTTTAATACTATTTAATTTTTTACAGTAGAACTGTACGGTCATCATCTTCAAATTTGGATATCGTTGGGCCCCTAGTCTGCAGTTGGGGGTGGTGGGATTGTAAGTAACTATCTCACACATACATACATTGGTGTGCATCTGCATTTGTGTGGTCATACAGTATACAAAGATACAAAAATACATTTTATGATGTCTCTTTTACAAATATATGAATTCTGCACATAATGTCATTCTTACATATTCATTTTCACACATGTTTTTAATGTGTGTGTTTGTATGTATGTATGTGTGTTTGTGTGTATGTGTGTGTATGTATATATATATATATATATATATATATATATATATATATATATATATATATATAATTAAAACATTTTTGATTGATTTTTTAATATTGATATTCAGATCGTGCACCCTTGGGCTGGGTTTCCACTGTTGCGACCTGAAAGGCGCAAGATTTTGCCACAATTTTTTGCTGCGATTTTGATGCGACTGTGGACAGTGCCTGTGTATTCTTGGGACCAATGGACTTCAAGTTGCATCAAAGTGGGACCAGAGTAGTGCAGGGACTGCTTTGAAGTTGCTGCAACTTGAAGTCGCACAGATGTGAACGGTGCTCATTGGAAGTCATGGGGAACGACTTGTCGTGCGACTTTACAGTCCCAAATCGCATGATAGGTCGCACTAGTGGAAGCCGAGCATTAGTTCGATTTTTGGACTTTTTTAGCTCAATATGTGCTCTGTTTTGCATCAGCTGTCAACCTTTGTAAGCCCAACTATTTATAATCTACTATTTTTCCGAAATTCCTTCATCCCATTGAAAAATAAAAAAGTCGCGCTAATAATGTGATATAGGCAACAGTTAAATGCCTTAAAATCTCCTAACGAAATATAGATTAAAATAAATTGAATAAGTAATAATCAATGTTGTGAAACAACTTATAAAAAACGTGGATAATGTCCATATAATCTGTGCACAATAAACAGTGATTGATGAAAGTCCATATATTGTGTATAGCAAAAAACGGAAACCAAACACAAAAACCAAAAATATCCCCAAGTGACAGGTAAAAAAAATAATCTCCACCTTCAAAACTGCTGCCTCTTACCAGAGAGCGTTGGTCCCTTAATTATAGGAGACCTCACTGGGCAGACGGCTATAACCCCAGCCAGGGATCTCAAAGACAGGCACTAGGTGTCATCCAGTCCACAGGAACCCTCTCCACAGACCGCAACAGGATGGATTGGATGTGTCAGCGTGAAAAAGATAAATTGTTCCACATAGCATAAAATCCTCACATTTATTGAGTAAAATAAAGAAATGCACTTACAAACAGCGGTTGTATATAGGCATATATAAAAAGCCGGCCGGCTCCAGGAAAGCCCGTAACTTCCGGGTACTCGAATAGCGGTGTCGTCAGGACGTAGCTCCTCCTCCCTACGTCGTTTAGTCACTACAGGACGTGGTCACGGGATACGAGCCACGTCCTGACCCACCGCTTATATACAAGAAACAACAACGCCTCATTGTTGCAGGAAAATTAAAGCGCCATCTTAACTAAGGGAAACAGTGAGGGCAAATACATATGGTCATGTCCCTGATAGACATTCAGAGACATGGTAACAGTGTGTACTTCGCCACTGTCAAAACTACCATACACACACCAAAAACCTGCGGCCTAAAAAGCTGCTATCGCAAAGTTCACTAGAAATAAGAAATAAGGACATGTGATCTAATACAAAAATTCTAACTAGTTATTATTGTTATTAGAAAAATAAATGATGGATCAGCAGCACCATTAGTGCGCGATCCGTGACTGGTCATTAAAGGACATAATTTAATCGACCCAGGTAGTCTGACCCAGATGACCTAGGTCAAAAAAAATAAAATTTTATATGTAGATGATCCATAAATAGGGTTATTAATGCTCAAAGAACAGATCAAAATATTGTCGTCTCCCTGAGATGAGAAGGCACCCCTAACCCAGAGAATCGTACAGACATCAGATATTAAATCAAAAGTATCCTATACAATCAAAAAGCAGGATAAGGTTCACATATGTGTGATATAATTTTTTAAAAATTACAGTAAAGGAAGAAAATAATAAAAATACAGTATTAAATAATAAAATACAATATTGAAAAATAAATAAAAAAAATTTTTTTTATATAAATAAACTAAATATGAAAATAAAGGTGAAATTAGCCCATTATGACCATAATAGCCCAGACTATCTAAGAGATGTCGATAAAAGCATTAACATCGATGTTAAAGCCAAAAGGGGTGTAAGTCTTTAGTTTGTGAACCCAGGCCATCTCTAATCTCGAGATGCTCCGAACAAGGACACTACCCCTCCAATGGGGCCTAAATTTATCGATACCCAGGAAGATGGTACCTGTGGGGTCTCTGCCATGGACAGTCAAGTAATGTTTTGATACAGAGTGCTTGGTAAATCCTCTCCTGATATTATTAATATGTTCGTTTAATCGCACCTGCAGGGGTCTTTTGGTCCGGCCCACATACTGCAGGCCACAAGGGCACTGCAGCATGTAGATGACCCCCGAGGTGGAACATGTAATGAAGGGCTCGATGGTAAAGGATCTTCGGGTACAGGTGGAGGTTAAATTCACATACCTCCTACTCCTGCAACCGTTCAGAGAGCACACCTGACACCTCCTACATTGAAAATACCCAGTCAACTCCGAAAAAAAAGTTGGTCTTGAGATAGGAGGGTCAAAAATGTTGGGTGCCACTTTATCTCTGAGTGACGGTGCCCCCCTAAAAACTACTTGAGGTTTGTCTGGCAGGGTGGATATCAACACCCTATCGTTTTTAAGAAAATGTCAATATTTGTTAATAATATGTTTGACTTTAGAGTGTTGGCAGGTAAAATCAGTGATAAAGGGACAACGAAAAGAGGCATCAACTGGGCCTTTGGCTTGCTCTCTGAGCAAATCCTTACGGTCCACTTTGACTACCTGATCCAACGTACTGGCAACAAAATCTGGGGAATAGCCCTTGGCAACAAACCTCTGAGTTAAGATCTGTGCCTGAGTCTGGAAGGTGGCAGTGTCTGTACAATTCCGCTTTAGTCGGAGAAACTGGCTCTTAGGCACAGATTTGAGCCATGACGCGTGGTGGCAGCTGTCATGGGGAATAAAGGAATTTCTATCAGTCGGTTTGAAGTATGTAGAAGTAATGAATTCATTGTTGTGTATGGAGATGGTAAGATCCAGGAAATGGATCTGTTCCGAACCGGCTTCATAATTGAGCTGAATCCCCCTATCGTTGTTATTGAGAAAGCACATGTATTCAGATAGATCAGAATCAGTGCCATCCCACAGGAGGAGGATGTCGTCTATGTAACAAACCACCAGGCCACCTTGGCTGGGCATAGACGACATCCTCCTCCCATCTGGCCATGAACAAATTCACCAGGCTAGGGGCATACTTAGCCCCCATTGCAACCCCCCTATCCTGGCGATAATAATTCCCATCGAACCCAAAAAAATTATAAGTGGCTGCAAACTCTAATAATGACATGATAAATTCAATCTGTTCATCAGGGAGACTAGACAATCGATTAAGATGTTCAGATACGGCTTCTAAACCCAATTGGTGGGGAATAACCGTATACAAGGAGGTAACATCGGCCATCACCAATATCATCCCCTCCCTCGGTGTGAGGTCGGAGAGGAGATTGATGACATCCCGAGTGTCCTTGACCTCATAGTGTGCACCAAAGGTTGCAGGTAAAAGTCTATGTATTTGCCCACCCGGGACGTAACGGAATCGATCCCGCTAACTATGGGACGTCCCGGGGGGCAAACAAGGCTCTTGTGTATCTTCGGCAAATAATATATTATCGGTACCCTAGGGGCCCTAGGGACCCTAAAAAGCCCTTTCCTTCTTATTTAGGATACCGAGATTAGAACCTCTGGTGACCAAACATTCCAATTCGGTTTTATAGGCTGCGTTGGGGTTAGATGGCAATCGGGTGTAGGTAGTGTCATCACCCAAAATGCAATACCTTTCATGCATATAATCGCTCTTATTAAGAATGACTATCCCACCCCCTTTGTCCGCAGAGCGGATAACCAGTTGTTTATTACTGCAAAGAGATTCTATGCCTAGCTGGATGTCCTTCTTACTTCTTACAATCTTCACATTCAAGTCCTTCAACTCCCTCAAGGCCAAGTCCCTAAAGACTTTAAGCGAAGGGGATAAATAGCTGGGAGGGTTGAACAAAGATGCGTTGGACAAACCTGAGTGGGAGAAACCGTCAGTCAATGTTCTAGAGGGATTAATGGGATTTGCGACCATATACCTTTGAATGTTAAGTTTTCTAATGTATTTACGGATGTCCATATATGTTTGGAACTTATTGATATTTCGGGGTGGGGCGAACTTTAAGCCTTTGTCCAGAACTCTGATCTCAGAATTAGTCAAAGTCTGAGAACTGAGGTTAAAAATTCCAGTACCATCTATGTCCTTGGTCTTTTTGGACTTAATGCGCCTCTCCCCTCTGGTTCCTCTCTTAGTTCTACCAGCCTTTTTGTACCCTGGTTGGATCTGGGAAAATCCCAACTCTGGTGTCCAAGGTTATACGAACTATTAATTTCCGTACCTTCAGTGTGGTTGAATGCGTATTGGCCACCAGAGTTATCTATACTCTCCCTTATTTCAGGGGATGGTTGGTAGGGGCCTTCCTCTGGGCACTGAATGTCTCCTAAGGGTAAGAAATTGTTCTGTACTGGTATATTGTAACCGGTGGTGTAGTCTCCCTCATAGTGTACTACATGTTGCTCCCCATAATTGTTAGGGCGAACATACCCAGGGCCCCGAAGGTGGGGTGGGATGGATGTACGATGGTCAGAATAACCAGCTTGTGAGTAGCCATTGTTTATATAGCCACTATTGTTGTTAGGTGCAGAGCCCCGCCCCCGAAACATCCCATTGCCTTTGGTCCGCTGACCGTATGTAGTTCTACGGCTGCAGACGTCATGCCCAGGAGGGTGTATTTAATGATGCTCTCCTCCAGTGAACAACAGGCCAGTAGAAGTAACTGTGAGCTCATTCCACAGAGACAGTCCTGACCCCTTCCTCCCGTCCCATGCTGGTGAAATAATTTCCTCTTCCGGTTCAAGCTGGACAGCATGGAGCTGACTACTTCCTGGTTGTCCTGAATGTACAGTAGGGATGAGCTCCTGCGTGTTCGCACACCCCACGTGCAGGGCCCGCCAGGAAGTCAGCACTGCACTAATCACAGGCATTGAGACATTGTCCCGATGCGTGGCTGCAGAGATCGGGAAATGTCTCACTGCCTGTGATTAGCGCAGTGCAGTGCCGACTTCCTGGCGGGCTCTGCACGTGGAGTCTGCGAACACGCCGGAGCTCATCCTTAATGTACAGCTATTCAGCACAACATCACACCAGAACCTTTCCCAGCTACCCAGATTGTGCGAGGAGCCTGTGGGACGCAGTAGAACTGCCAGGACTACATTCTTATGACAAGCATGACTCCCACTTATATCTTGTAAGTGTTTTTAATCTTGTGCAATAAATTATACTGTTTTAATACCTCACTTAGAGGTGCCCCCCCCCCTGTTTCTTTTATATGTACCCAGTCAGACTGGTCTGTGCAGATGGTGAGTTTGGTCCTTATGGGCCTCTGCATAACTGTCTTTCTGCTAGACAAGTCGCAGTTGACAGTTATACAGATAGCATTGCCTTAATGTTCTTATGTTGCACTGTTCTTATGTTGCACTGTTTAATATATCTGGTTTAATTATATAATACCGGGGCTTCTAGTGCATGGGCCCCATTGGGGAGACTGGCCTCGACCTGCTGTCCCGGCTTGGCCTTTGGCCACCCCGTGGTGGGGCTTGGCCATTACGTGAACTGAGCTGTCAGACCGTGGTTTTGCAGCTGTGCCACATGGCGGTGCCTTGCGGCGGGGCAGTTGCTGGACCTGCATATGTGGCTGGGCCCGACGCACTGTGGGGAACTGGGATGCGGAGGCTTTGTATGTATGTGTGTATCTGTGTATGTATGTATATGTGTGTGCGTGTGTGTGTATCTGTGTATGTATGTATATGTGTGTGTGTGTGTGTGTGTGTGTATATATATATATATATATATATATATATATATATATATATATACATAGAAATTACATTTCTAAAGAGAAAAAAGTAATTTAAAACTGATCGCGGCTGTAATGAATTGTTGGGTCTCAGCAATATAGATAAAACTCATTGAAAAAAAACGGCATGGGTCCCCCCCCAGTCCATTACCAGGCCCTTTGGGTCTGGTATGAATATTAAGGGGAACCCCGAATCCAAAATTTAACAAAAATTGCGGGGGGGGGGGGTCCCAACAAAATCTATACCAGGCCCCTCAGGTCTGGTATGGATAATAAGGGGAACCCTGTGCCAAATTTTTAAAAAAATGGCGTAGGGGTTCCCCCCAAAATCCATACCAGGCCCTTATCCGAGCACGCAACCTGGCAGGCTGCAGGAAAAGAGGGGGGCGAGAGAGTGCCCCCCTTCTGAACCGTACCAGGCCACATGCCTTCAACATGGGGAGGGTGCTTTGGAGTATCCCCCCAAAGCACCTTGTCCCCATGTTGATGGGGGCAAGGGCCTCTTCCCCCACAACCCTTGCCCGGTGGTCGT
This sequence comes from Aquarana catesbeiana, assembly GCF_042186555.1. Classification (NCBI taxonomy): domain Eukaryota; kingdom Metazoa; phylum Chordata; class Amphibia; order Anura; family Ranidae; genus Aquarana; species Aquarana catesbeiana. The sequence continues at coordinate 111,807,488 of NC_133333.1, read as the reverse complement.
GGGGATCTGCGGGTTGGGGGCTTATCGGAATCTGGAAGCCCCCTTTAACAAGGGGACCACCAGATCCTGGCCTCCCCCCCTAAGTGACTTGGTAACGGGTTCATTGTACCCCTACCATTTCACAAAAAAAGTGTCAAAAATAGTAAAAAAGACAGGAGACACTTTGGGACAAGTCCTTTAATAAGAAATAAAAAAATATTGTAGATCCATCTCATGCCGCCCGACGAGCCAAAAAAAAAAAAAAAAGCTGCAACAGCTCTGCCTCCATGGGAGGCTCCCGCCGAGTGACTCTTCTTCTTGGTGACAGCTGTTATATAGCTGGGGGCGGGGCCACTCTGTGATGTAAACGGGTGACCCCACCTTCCTCTGATGTCACATGGCGTTTACATCACCGGGTGGCCCTGCACTCCGCTATATAACAGCTGTCACCGAGAAGAAGCATCACTCAACGGGAGCCTCCCATGGAGGCGGAGCTGTTGCAGCTTTCTTTACTTTCTTGGTCCTTCGTGCGGCGTGAGATGGATCTACATCGTGGGACATTTTTATTTTTTTTATTTTTTAATAAAGGACTTGTCCCAAAGTGTCTCCTGTCTTTTTTCCTATTTTTTCCTATTTTTTGACACTTTTTTTGTGAAATGGTAGGGGTACAATGTACCCATTACCAATCCACAAAGGGAGGGAGGCCGGGATCTGGGGGTCCCCTTGTTAAAGGTGGCTTCTAGATTCCAATAATCCCCCTGCCCGCAGACCCCACAACCACTGAGCAAGGGTTGTGGGGATGAGGCCCTCTTTACCTGCAGCCTGCCAGGTTGCGTGCTGGGATAAGGGTCTGGTATGGATTTTGGGGGGGACCCCTACGCCATTTAAAAAAAAAAAAATTGTCGCAGGGTTCTCCTTAAAATCCATAACAGATTCGGGTCTGGTGTAGATTTTGGGGGGGACCCCAGCACCATTTTTTTTTAAATTTGGCACAGGGTTCCCCTAAAGGGCCTGGTATGGATTTTGGGGGGACCCCCACGCAATTTTTTTTTAAAAAATTTGGTTCGGGTTCCTCTTAATATTCATACCAGACCCAAAGGGCCTGGTAATGGACTGGGGGGGACCCCATGCCATTTTTTTCAACGAGTTTTATCCATATTGCCGAGACCCGACAATTAATTACAGCCATGATTCGTTTTAAATTACTTTTTTTCCTTTAGAAATGTCATTTTGCTGTGGTACTGTTCTGAACACGGGAAAACTTGTTTCATTTTTATTGTTTAACTTTAACCACTTGACAACTGGGCACTTAAACCCCCTTCCTAACCAGACCAATTTTCAGCTTTCGGTTCTCTCACACTTTGAATTACTCAGTCATGCAACACTGTACCCATATGAAATGTATGTCCTTTTTTTCACACAAATAGAGCTTTCTTTTGGTGGTATTTAATCACTGCTGGATTTTTTATTTTTTGCGCTATAAATCAAAAAAGACTGAAAATTCGATAAAAAAAAAAAAAAAAATTCTTTGTTTCTGTTAAAATTTATTGCAGAGTATTGGCAGAGTATTGGCAGAGTATTGGCAGAGTATTGGCGAGTATTGGTAGAGTATTGGCAGAGTATTGCACAGTGTTGCAGAGTATTGCACAGTGTTGCAGAGTATTGCACAGTGTTGCAGAGTATTGCACAATGTTGCAGAGTATTGCACAGTGTTGCAGAGTATTGCAGTGTATAGCACAGTGTTGCAGAGTATTGCACAGTGTTGCAGAGTAGTGCAGAGTGTTGCACAGTGTTGCTGAGTATTGCAGTATTGCAGAGTATTGCTATTTTTTATATTGAGCGGTGCTGCCATCTCTCTCCCTCTCCCCCTCTCTCCTCGCACTGTACCGATCGGTACAGAGAGGGGAGGGAGGAACCAGCATCATGACGTCACGCCGGTTTGTTTACATATGATCGCTCCGTCATTTGACGGAACAATCACGTGGTAAACGGCCGCGATCAGCGGCTATTTACCGTGATCCGTGATGCGCCGGGTCCGGAGGACCCTGCGGTCACAGATGTTCCCGGTTGCGCGCCCCAGGGGGCGCGTGGGAGCAACATTCTGGAATGACGTCCATGGACATCCACCTAGAACTAGCCGACCGCGCTGTTGCTGTCTTTCGGCAATGGCCCGGTCGGCAAGTGGTTAAGCATTAATAAAATCACTGCTCCCGAAAAAACTGCCATTTTTAAAACTTTTTTGCATACATGTCCCCTGGGGAAGGACCAGGGTCCCCAAACACTTTTTATGACAATAACTTGTATATAAGCCTTTAAAATGAGCACTTTTGGTTTTTCATGTTTGTGTCCCATAGACTTTTAACGGGGTTCATCCAAATTTTTTGCCTGTTCGCAAGTTCTGGTGCGAACCGAACCAGGGGGTGTTCAGCTCATCCTTAATATATATATATTTAAATAACGAGTTATAGATACGGAACCTACTAGAGCTGGGGTTTTCTACTGTTTTTATTGTTCATTTTGCTAATATTGAAAATGTTTTTTGTGTCTTCTTTATCTTCTGCTGCCCAACATTAATCCTGTTTATAGTTGCTGGAAGGCTCAGGACGTTTTCCACCTGCTGTTTCCTACCACTTACCCCTTATTAGGCCTACGCTCACTAACGAGACCGTGTGCCACAGTGGGTGCACTTATGTATAATTAGTTCTTTAGGATCAGGCCCCTGGACCCTGTTCCCCAAACCACTATTTCTCCTACTACTATCTTATTTTCTCTTTTTCCTCTCTTCTCACCTAGAAAAATCCAGACCCGCCCTCTATTCAAATGTGGCTCAGAAAGGTTGAGGACATCAATAAAATGGAGGATCTAATACTCTCAGCTCTAAACAATCATGAACGTTACAAGAAAACGTGGCTTCGATGGAACATGTTCAACTACACAGATGAAGGTGAATCTCTGCTAGATGGCACCCCTCAACCGACCTAAATATACCACCATGACCAGCATGGTTTGCTTGAGGTATAGAGGTTTGGAGAGGGGGGAAAGGTGGGAGAATGGATGGCAAGATCTCAAGAGCTGTATAGAGCAGAAACAACTTTTTATGGTAAGTAGTATCAACCATGTAAAACACCCCTAAAAATATTATTATTGGATCCATATGGATCACCATGTGGATAAATGTGCCAGGTTCAGTGTGACATTTACGTCAGGGAGCATGCACAGTATTATACATGAGACACGGCATTCCCAGTATTATACATGAGACACAAGAGTCACTGTGAAGTGAGTAATACACTCTATGCAGTATACACTAAGTTTTTTAGAGTCACATGCAGAAATTTTACCTGCACCCATCTGTCTCTCGCCATTGAAGTGGAAGATATTGTTGGATACCCTCTTCCCAATCACTATCAGTTAGGGTAGGAACATCTTGCTGCCATGTCTGGAAAAATCTAGTAACTTTCGAAGTATCGGTTTGGGATAGGCAAAGATGCAAAGAGGAGAGGGGTTTATCCATATGTTCAGCTATCACAAGATGTTCAACCACATAACAGACTAGTACAATAGTAAACTGTTTTGCTTTGGTCTGTCCGGTATAAGCAAGGAAGCTCAGAACTCTGCAGGGATATACAAGGTAATACTGACATATAACCACACACATAGGTTGTACTTGTGTCTTTTTTCAACCTCACCTACTATGCAACTATGTAACTATGTATTAATGTGCTTTTACTAAATGAAAATGCTTTACATACAAAACTATTACAATATTAGGAATACAATACAAGACTGGCATATATACCTATAACAAGCAAAATGCCTAGCAAATAAGCAGAAACTATGGTCTGTAAACAGTAGAGATACACTCAGGTTACTCAGGTTACAGTGTGTTCACAATCTCTGTAGGCAATGAGGACTCTGGCTTAATCTATAAGCAGTTGCTGGAACACAATTTGGGCCTGAGCTGCATGCCTCAACTGTAAGTATCTGAAATACATCCTATTGGGCAGGTGGTTCAAGGATCGCAGTCTGTTAAACGTTAACAGATGTCCTGGAGACATAATATCCTACAACGTTTTAATATCATATTTGGCCCAGATAGATGGGTCCGGTAGGGAACAGAGATGTGGCAGCATGGGATTCCTCCAAAGTGGGGTGTATGGAGACCATACATCTGTGGTTCCTAATTCAATGCTGACCTGTCTTAAAACACAGAGAGTAGCCTTCATAGGAACAGTGATGTTGGGATTAGAACAGGGGCCATAGGATTTGTTGGGATTAGAACAGGGGCCATTATTTCTTATTATTATTATTAGAACAGGGGCCATAGGATTTGTTGGGATTAGAACAGGGGCCATTATTTCTGGAAAAACATTGAAGGGCCAAATGGCCAAGGGTAAGTGAAAGCTGAAGGTTAGACTTAGCAATCCTAAGAGTACCACCTGCCCATATGAAGGAGGTAACAATTTGATTCAGTTTATTAAAAAATGTTTTTGGAATTGGGACACGGGTATGGCGGAACATATATAGAAACTTAGGGAGAAAGGTCATTTTAACAAGGCTAGCTCAAGGTAGAGATTTCCACACAGTGCATCCTGTGTGTTTCCCAGGAGACAGCGGGGGTGGGGGGGGGGGGTGCAGGAAGGGGCGTGAGTCTATTCCAGGAAATGGGTGCAAATACCTGTATTAGACAGGTATCTGAACCCCCCTCCCCCCTGAAAGGTGCCAATTGTGGCACCGGAGGGGGGGGGAGGAATCAGATGAGTGGAAGTTCCACTTTTGGGTGGAACTCCGCTTTAAACTTAATTTATCAATGTTTCATTTATAAATACTTTTTCCTCACCCTTCTCCATTGTGGGAGAAAGGGGACGCAGGGCTCTTGTATGTAAACACTTGCAGTGCCTTTAGTTAATCACCCTCATTGTGTCTGCACCTGATATGCACAAGTAGTCAATCGAATTACATGTCGACCACTCTGCCATTTTTTCCTCAGTGCAGTGGTATTGGGGTGTTTAAGCACTGAGTGGATCTGCTGCTGGGATGGATTTTTCTCTGGCCAGTTGCTATTATTTTCCCACAAGATAGGTCAACAGTGGGGGTTGACCTATCTTGTGGGAAATAGCCAAATCATTGACCTTTAAGCTCATCTCTAACTTTTCTCAACCCCCATTCCCTGAGCCCCAAATCCGGGCCCTCCTGCACTTATTCTTCAAAAAATATACAAGTACCTTTTTCCAAGGGTTTTTGGGTGATCTGGTGGCATCATGGATCCTTCCACTTCTTACCAGTTGGCAGTGGTGCTTGCTTCAGCAATTACTTAATCAGATTTGGGCACCATTCAGTGCTGTAGTACTGTAAGCTCAGACTGATGTGATAAAGCCCCCCCGGGGGGGTGTGTCCATGGAGTTTAGTTGACCTCTGTCAGAGATATAAATGGCTGCTTTCCTTTCTTGGAGTAGCATCCAGCTGAATTGTCATTTCATTTGGCATGTCATAGTATGCTATTGGTCCTGATCATCATGTAATGTTTAATTTTGTTAAATGTATTTTTCTGTTGTGTTTTTGCCAATCAAGCAATTTTTTCCAACTAGTTACTATTCTAAAGTAAAACAAATACAATCACATTAATTTTTTACCATCTTTATTGCTTTATATGTTTTATATTGTTTATAATACAATATGCTGTACAGTATAACATTTTAGTCTACAAAGTAAAGTTTAAGAACAATTGTAAATTACTTTTAAAATATTTGTAGATAAGATGTAGCATCACAAGGCACATTACATGAAACAATTAAATAAATATATACAAACAATAAATCAAATAGTGGCTGAATTAAATTGAACTTGTCAGGAAGACTGACATCTCCCATCCAAAACTGGATGCTGCCATTGTCCAAGCCCTGACAGCACTGGTAGTTCCCAGGCAATGAGCACACCCGTAGCTGTGATGTTCTTGCCCTGGATCCACCAATACTTCTGGCAGTTGAGTAATAGCAGCCCTTACTGGACAGGAGCTCTTCTGGGAAAAGTCCTAGCAATCTCTCTTTACACTTTGTCCTGCAAGTCGATGCATACACATTATACATCTCAAATCACATTATAATTGTATACAGTCCATTCTACCAATATAACATTTCTGTAAAAACTACATCAGGAAGAGGTAGACCCTAACAAAGCAGAGTTAACTGGTTGGCCGGAGAACTCAAGTACAGTGGTCTGGCCACTAGAGTGATAAAAAGGTTACACAGTTAGTCATGTTGAAAGAAGACACAAGTCCATCTAGCATTCTAGGTCAACCAATAATAATAATATAAAAAAGGTTGACAGTCCCTACAAGTACCCCTACAAATAAATGAAATATTTTAGGACAGACTGACAATTTTAGGGCTTGTTTACAAGGCTGTCTAATTACAGTGATGCCTGCTGGAACTGGACTAAAATATTTCAGAGATGAGCTTCCTCTAAAGGGATACATAGAGATTATAAACACATAAAAATATACATAATTCTATATAATACTGTCTGAGGCCACTTTACAAAAGTCTGTTTTACTATGCATCTTAATCCTACTTTTTTTTCACCCTGAAAAAAGTTGAATTACTGTACATTTGTCACACTTTTACAAAATGCAAACTCAAAGCAAGAAATACTGTAAACAAAGTTTACTAAAAAAGAAATACTGATGAGTCATTTTCCTCATTTCTCTGTACAGCTCATGCTGATCTACCAGAAAATTAGATCTACCTACAAAAAAGTAATAAAGTATTGCTTATAAAAACAGAAAAAAAATACTTTTAAAAAGTATTGCGTATAAAAATAAAAAAGCTACTTATAAAAACTTGATATTTTTAATTGCATTTTTTATCTACAATTTATTTATATGTCCTTTTAAACAGGTGATTTGATACCTGTAATTTTCACAGTTGTTAGAGGGTGGAAAAGGGCCATTGTGAAAAGTGTATGTAAACCCTAACAATTAACTTCTCTTGTTTGCTCCTTTTTGGTCTGCTAAGAATACCATTGATAACACTTTGTTTTATTGTTTGAATGTTACAAAAAAGGGCCTTTGTAAATCATCAAAGCTCAAAAGATGCGCCCAGATAGAAAGAAAGGTGAAGACTATATTCTAGGCACATCTGCAGTTATTTTTTTGTACTTGTGGTATATCTAAAAAGGATGAACCATAGGGAAATGTTCATGCATTGCAGAGATGTACTTACCATGTTTTTTTTTTTTTATTCTTTTTATTTTGCATTGTACAGTATATGCTTAAATGACCACCAATTAGACATCAGCTGATGACGTCTGTTGTCATTTGTCAAGGCACCTGTAGTTCATCTTATAGCTTCATAATATTATATTACAGTAACAAAAACTATATTGTTAAAGAAATAATATTCTGCCTTTGTACACTGAGCAAAATTATAAACGCAACACTTTTGTTTTTGCCCCTATTTATCAAGAGCTGAACTTAAAGATCTATGAATTTTTCTATGTACACAAAAGGCCTATTTCTCTCAAATATTGATCACAAATCTGTCTAAATCTGTGTTAGTGAGCACTTCTCCTTTTCCGAGATAATCCATCCACCTCACAGGTGTGGCATATCAAGATGCTGATTAGACAGCATGATTATTGCACAGGTGTGCCTTAAGCTGGCCACAATAAAAGGCCACTCTAAAATGTGCAGTTTTATCACACAGCACAATGCCACAATGTTGCAAGTTTTGAGGGAGCGTGCAATTGGCATGCTGACTGCAGGAATGTCCACCAGAGCTGTTGCCCTTGCATTGAATGTTAATTTCTCCACCATAAGCTGTCTCCAAATGCGTTTCAGAGAATTTGGCAGTACATCCAACCGTCCTCATAACAGCAGAAAACGTGTAACTACACCAGCCCAGGACCTCCACATCCAACATCTTCACCTCCAAGATCGTCTGAGACCAGCCAGCCGGACAGCTGCTGCAACAATCGGTTTGAATAACCAAAGATTCTCTGCACAAGCTGTCAGAAACTGTCTCAGGGAAGCTCATCTACATGCTCGTCGTCCCTATTGAGGTCTCGACCTGACTGCAGTTCGTTGTCGTAACCGACTTGAGTGGGCAAATGCTCACATTTGATGGCGTCTGGCACTTTGGAGAGGTGTTTTCTTCACGGATGAATCCCGGTTTTCACTGTACAGGGCAGATGCCAGACAGCGTGTATGGTGTTGTGTGTGTGTGTGAGCGGTTTGCTGATGTCAACGTTGTGGATCGAGTGGCCCATGGTGGCTGGGTGGTTATGGTATGGGCAGACGTATGCTATGGACAACGTACCCAGGTGCATTTTATTGATGCCAATGTGAATGCACAGAGATACCGTGACGAGATCCTAAGGCCCATTGTTGTGCCATTCATCCACGACCATTACCTCTTGTTGTAGCATGTTGCAAGGATCTGTACACAATTCCTGGAAGCTGAAGCAGCCACTGAAGAGGAATGGACCAACATTCCACTAGCCACAATCAACAACTTGATCAAATCTATGTGAAGGAGATGTGCTGCACTGTGTGAGGCAAATGGTGGTAGCACCAGATACTGACTGGTTTTTGGACCCCCCGGCACCCCCCAATACAGTGAAGCTGTACATTTTAGAATGGCCTTTTATTGTGGCCAGCCTAAGGCATACCTGTGCAATAATCATGTTGTCTAATCAGCATCTGGATATGCCACACCTGTAGGATCCTGTAGGATTGAGTCATTAGGTGGCTGTGGCATTCCAAGGTACTCTTCCCCCCACCCCCCATTCTTTCTTTTCTTCCATCATCCCTTTCCCTACCTCCCTCTCCCATTTTCTTTCCATCCCTTTTTTTTCTTTAATCTGCTTTTTCCTTGTGTTTTGCTTTTGTCATTTTATTCTGAACGGCAATTATACCTGTACCTGTTCTGTTGCTCTCCTCTTATTAAGAGTCAAGCCTTGATATACCCAAAGGTATGTGCTTTTCAGGGCCTTCCTTCAGATTGTGCTGAATCTGGATCACTCCCGGATTTGACCTGCCGTCATTTTATATGCGACTCCTCTGCCTATGGACTCATGGACTATTGAAGTCTCATTTGTTTTTGTGTATATTTGGTACTGGTATAGGGGGGTGACAACCTCTCCTGCTGCACTTTGTGCAATTTCGTAATGTTTTCGTATTCATCTCCTGTAAAATTTCCTGCAAACATTCAATAACATTTATTGAACCAGAAAAAAAAATGTAAGTAAAAGAATAACATGAATACATGTTCCAGTTGTCTTATCTGAGCACTTTTGTGTCTTGTGCCTATTCTTTAAATTATGATTATCTACAGCAATTTTGTTGGAAAATCTTTTTGAATGAGTTGTTGTTGGTCATCATTTTTGTAACTAGGGCAGTGGAATGTTTTTCTATTTGTCAAATCAGGATTGTTAGTTGGTGGTACGTCTAGCATGAGATCAACTGGATATTGTTTTAGGAGGTTGTTAGAGCGGAAAGCCAACCAGGAGGAAATGCACAGGTAGTAATATCTGAGAGCAGCATGTACTAAGCTGGCCATACATGTAAAATGTTGTCTAGTTCATGATGAACTGCCTGAAATTCACTCAATGCATGGCCCTGACAGCCGCCTACCGCCCAACATCCCTTGCTTCAAAAATAAAAGGAACCAGACAAAATTTTTTCAACTGAACAGCCGCTGTATCCAATTTACAGAATTTTTGTTTAATAATTTAAATACTGTATTTTTGCATTGCATTTTATCAGCAGTTTTATAATACCCTTGGTAAATCCTGTATTTTGTTGATAGTTGTTCTTTAAGCTAGAACAATTAAGTGTGTGGAAAGTTAATTTTGAAATGATAATTTTAACTTATCAATTGATCCTCTACCTTCTCTGCTTTTGTCCTGATTTGAATGATGGCCTTCAGATGGTCCACACTATTTTTCATAATTAATACTGTTGTACATTTGAGAGGGACTTTGACATTTTAAAAACTGGACATGACTGTACCACTTTCAGATTCTATAGTACTTCCTTTTCTTTGAAGTACGTTTAGCTTACTGATCATCTTTGATTTGAAGCATGTGATATGCATTAAAACACGCAAGGCATCATTTCGGAATTTTACCCCCACAAAGGCATACAGCAAGGGATTCAGGCAACTGTGAATATACCCTAACAACTCTGTAATTATCATTGCTAAGTGAAGTTGTCTGAAATCTACACAACTATTGATTAGTTGTAGCCGATCCAAAGTGTCCACAATAATGACAACATTGTATGGTGTCCAGCACAAAAAGAAGACACTGGTTATCACTATGGCCACTCGGACTGCCCTCTTTTTTTCTCGTCTTGGTGATTTGCACAAGGTGACTATAATGTGAGAATAGCAAAAGGTCATGAGGATCAGCGGCAATAAAAATCCTACCACATGGTTGAGGAATCTCTCAGCCTGCCAAAAACGATTTGCTTGAAAAGAGCCATCATAGTATGCACACCTGGTAACATTCCCATCTGGAAAGGTTCCTAATATGAATAGGTTTGGCAAGGATAGAAGAAAGCAGACGAACCAAACACAAAAACATGGGATATGTGCAGTTATGGCATGTTGCCTTCTGAAAGCATTGACAGCATGGATTATAGACATATAACGGTCAATGCTGATACATCCCAGGAGGAGGCTGCTGCAGTAGAAATTCATACGGCTGATAACTCTCACTATCTTGCAAAGGCAATCTCCAAATACCCATCCAACTAAAACGTCAGTCACCCCAAAGGGGAATGTAAAAAGCATCAGTAAATCGGCAATAGCCAGGTGCACAAGGAAATTATCCGTGCTTGAGCGTAAGCGACGGTGCCTCATTAGAATATAGAGGACAAGGCCATTTCCAATAATGCCAATTACAAATACAAGGCTATAAAGCAATGGGATGAAAATGCGCTGGAATTGCTGAAGTTCTTTTTGGTTGTCATTGATGGTACTATCACATACGTAGTCATTATCATCCTGTTTATAAAACAAACAAAAAAAAAAGCATTAAACTGAGGATTGCAGGAACAGTATGCATGATGAATATATGTAACACACATAGGTTGTCAGGATGTCTGTATTTATGCTAAAATTGCTACATGCATTCCAAAAACAAACATATTAACATTACATAACATACACAAAAAGCATGCACGGCTTGGGAGCCAAACCATTGTGTTTGGTTCCCATGATAAGGAACACCCCCCCATTCACTAATACTCTCCTTTGTTAAACTCTCCCATTGCTCTGTCCCTCTGCAGGAACACTGAAACATACCAAGTAGACCTGGAAAAGGGACATGGGACTTTCTTCTTTTCTGCAGTGAAAGCATGAAGGAAAGGAGAAGGTCATTAATCCTGTGCAATCTCCAACAGGCACTTAAAAAGGGTTTAAGCCCCATACACACTATCAGATTTTCTGCTGATTTTTGTCTTCAAATTTACCAAAACCAATTAATATGAGGTCAAACCTTAGGAGTTTCAATCTGTATGCAATCAGGCAGGCCCTTGCACTACATGGTTTTGTTAAACCTGAAGACAAAAATCAGCAGAAATAGTGTGTATGGGGCTTTAGAGTCAGCACTCCTGGAATAGCAGGTAAGAGAAGTTTATGGATAAAAGGAGAAGTGTGTCCTATCAATGGAACCTGCCAGCCCTGACGGGGCAAAGTAACAGATTCTCTTTAATGTGGTTCTAATGGCTGAAGGATTTCTAACTTTAATGCATTTTCTGCATTAAGGTAAAAAACCTGAGTGCAGCTCCCTTCCCCAGACCCCTCCCTATACTTACCTGAGCCCGATCTTGATCCAGCATTGTGCACAAGAGTAGGGACTCTTTCCTCTCTCACCCTCCTCATAGGCCCAGAGACAGCATTGTCTCCTGCTGCTGTCAATCACACCCAGTGAGCGGAGAACAGGAGGTGGGCCTGAGCCATGATGTGTGTGTCAATGGACACATACAGTGTGGCTCCAGAGCAAGCCTGCATGAGTGCAGCGATAGCAGGCAGCTTGCTATGGGGTCACTCGGCAGGGGGGAGGAACCAGGAGCACCATTGGGGGACCCCAGAAGAGGAGGATTGGGGCTGCTCTGTGCAAAACCATTGCACAGAGCAGGTAAGTATAACATATTTGTTTTTTAAAAAAAAATAAGATTTGATCCTTTACAATACTTTTATGCTTTTTATTTTTGCCATAATCCCTATATCTCGATGACTATTATATACTGTATATCACTGTACTTATGTTATAACGTTTTGTACCTAATAAAAAAGTTTGTAAACAAAAAAAAAAAAAAAAAAAAAAAAAAGATTTATCTTTTGCATGCTGCCAATGGGTACTGTAGAGTGTTGCAGCACATACAGATACCATACATACTGATTACACGTAAACTGTACCTAGCTTGGCAATCACGTGTATGTTTTTGCTGTCCTACAAACTAAAGACAGAAATTTCTTCCTCATCATTTTCATGGGCAGAACACAGAAATAGTCCATTATAAAAACTAAGAAAAAAGGCTTATTGACAGTAAGTTAAAAGCCAGATCGATCGTGAATACAAAATTATAATTCAGTCAAAAATTATCCAAAAACCCTTTTTATGCTAAAAAAATACATGCCTGGAACTATATTAACCCACAAAATAAAAATTTGTAAAAACAGACCCAAGCACACGACTTTATCCAGGATTAAAGTGATTGTTTAAAAAAAAAGATTCAAACCTTTACAAACATGTTATACTTACCTGCTTTTTGCACAGAGCAGCCCTGATCCTCCTCTACTGGGGTGCCCCGCCGGTGCTCCTGCTTCCTCCCCTTCATCGGATGCCCCCACAGAGAGCCACTTTCCATGGGGGCACCCGTCCGGGCACGCTCCTGAGTCCCGCTGCTGCGTCCATTGACACAGACAGCGGGACGCTCCCCCTCTCCCATGTCACTGGATTTGTTTGACAGCAGCAGGAGCCAATGGCTCCTGCTTTTATCACTCTATCCAATGAGGACAGAGACAGCGGCTGGAGCCTCTGTGCTCGTGCACATCGCTGGAATGGATGGGCTGAGGTAAGAAAAAGGGGGGCTCTGGGGGAAGCTGCAGCAAAGAAGTTTCTTTACCTTAATGGATAGAATCTTGAGACACTTTACAATGCCTTTAGGGTAAAAAATAGATATAAGTGGCCAAAATGACCGCCTTGGAGTGATCTCTCATTCGTTATAGACTAACTACTAATTATGATGACAAAGTACACTTTACAAGATCTCTATAATGTCCCATAGTCATCCAAATTTTTCATCATATTGCAATTACAGACCTTCTCTATAATAGATTAACTGGTGGACTTAAAACGGAAGTAAACCCATCTATAAAACAGCACATGCCGGAAATGTAACACTCCTATTGGTTGTGCTCTCAACCAAACTGTCAAACCATCCAATGGCTGTTGTCTAAACAGATCACATGTGCAGCATCATGGCAGTTGTAGATTAAACAGAGGCAAAGATGGCAGCTTTCTTGGCTGAAAACGATAGGAGGGTTTACTTACACTTTAAGCCGGGTACACACTATTAGTTTTTATTCGTTCAACCCATGCAAGTTTAGTTCATCGATCTCCCCCGCCCCCCCCCCCCGCTGATACACTCCGATCAGTGATCTCAGCCAATGGCAGCCAATGGTTTTCCAGCATGCACGTCCGACAGAAGCCAACCAATCGACCAGCTTCTGTTCGACAGACCTAAATACACAAAAGACGAATGTAGGTCGTTTTTATTTTTTTTGAACCGGCCATTGTCTCCCTACACTTGGCCTGTGTGTACCCAGCTCAGAGACAATATTAGTGCCGCAATAAGGTCTTTGTTCTGTCTTATTTGCTTTCCAGCAGATAAGCAACCAGTTTAGGTATCTCCAACTATTTCCCTACTTGTCTTAAGCATTGATAACACTCCAGAATTGAGAACAAAACTGTTTAACAGTAAAACATCCATACTGTTGTTCTGACTTTCACAGGAGACATGTAGGCTCTCAAATATGCATGGTAACAGGCATAAAATGTCCTGAAGTTCAAAGACCAATGCATTCACTATTAAGGTAAGTGTAAACAACACACTTTTCGATTCTGGAGTGTTATTAGTGCGTGTCTACAAGGGAAATAATTGGAGATATCTAAACTGGCTACATGTCACTAGAAAGCAAGCCTGATAACAAAACAAAGTCCTTGGTTTAAACCTAGAACTGCCTCTGACACCAACTAATCTAGAAAAAATATGTAATTGCAATATAATGAAACATTTGCATGGATATGAGACATTTTAGGATTCCATAAAGTTATTTGTGCTTTGTAATAATTATTTATAGTTAATTTATAATGAATAAGAGGTCACTCCAAGACGCATTTTGGTCATTTGTGAAAAAAATTATTTTGAATGAATATTTTTATGTTACTATATTAATGATGGATTTTATTTTTTAGCTTATTGTGTCTCAATGCACCTTTTTTCTTAGTTTTAATGTCCACATAAGCATTTTTGAAAGATAAAACTGCACAGCAACATAGTTATTCACTGATTTGGGTATATTTAATAGTTGTCTTAAAAACAAGGTAATACATTTTTGCTTTATAATAAATTTACACTATAAATCCAGTAAATGTTCACTGAATTGCTTCAAATAGTGCTGACATTACACATAAAACTTTGGTAAGCACCTCTTATCTGCTTTTGTTTCAGGTAGAAATCTTAACCGCTCATTTGCACATTACAGCTGAAGAGCGCGGTATTTTTCCATTCACCCACCCATGTTGGAAGATTCTTCACACATATTTTCATGGTTACTGAAAATGAAAGTTCTATCACTGCTTTTCATGCACTGATAAGCATTGCTCTGCTACTGAATTCAAATCAGCACAACCTCATTTAGGGTAATTTAAAGGGCAACGTATGTAAGTAAAAACTGATGACAGGGATAAGGGAAAGTGAGTATGATATGTAAATAACACCTCCAAGACAATTTTCTGATGTATTACTGTTATTTGCACATCACTTTAGCAAATCGTTCTCAAAGGTTTTATAGAGTTCTCAGTATAGTAAAGTTTTGTAGTCTTAAGGTACTAACTCTTACCAATACATAACTCAGACAGGTCCTTAAAACAATCAACAGGGTGTACTCACCTCTCCTTCTGAATTAGGGGAACCTGTCGTAAGCTTTCCTATATAATAAATAAATATTTTCCTGTTTTTGCTAGTTTTAAATTGATCAGAGTGACTGTCATTTTTACTTTGATGTTTTTTTTAGTGCAGAAACACACTGGAGGTTTGCAGCTGCCTTAAAGCAGTATTAAACCAAAAATGTATAATCGTGCAGCTTTCCAATCATTAGATGTGGTGGCTGCATCAATTTTCTTTTTGTAGGCCTTTTGTCTTTCTGTTTACACCTGGTGATCTGGCCAGTAACACCCCTCCGGTATTAGTGAGACTCAACTCTGGAGGAATGAGCCAGGACACAGCAGACAGCAGCATTGTCAGTCTGGGGGTCGAGATTGGTAAATGTATTAGCAGATTTGAATGCAAAAACATAATGAAGCCAAACTCCAACAGTTACAGCAAACAGATTTTACATGAATAAATAAAAGCTGATTATTTAATCACCCCTGGCAGTGGTAAATGGATTGTCTCATCTGTGTAAACTGATACATTCTGCTGGAGAGCTTGAACTTTTAAAAAGCAGCAGACTTACTGGCTGAATTAAAGATGAAAATAAAGCAAAAGAAAGCCGAAAAAAGGAAACTAATACAGCCATCATCTCTTAGTAAGATGCAATACAATAAATGTTTGCTTTTGGGTTTGATACAGCTTTAAGCAATGTTGGGCTACTGCTTTGTTGCTGTTCATTAAGGAGGAAGGGGTTGCTTCTAGGTCAGCTTGTGTTTGCATTGCTATATACTTATATATATGTTATATGTATGTTCTATAGCTGATAGTACAAATAGTTTACATGCTTTGCAAACGTGCCCTCATGCGGCAATGGCTTCACATGTATTTTCGAATGTGTGCAACAAAAATTTCTGCTTTGTAACCAGAGATGTTAAACCAATTTAATTAGGTTTTTGTTTTGACTAATTATTAGGAAATGTATATTCTTGCAGTATATGTATGTGTATAAATATTGTGAGGGATTAGTTCAGCAGTGGGGTGTGCTTGACTCCCTGGAAGAGTCTACAGCAGGGCTTGGCAACCTGCGGGCCGCACCCGGCCTGCTGCCTCTAAATGTCCGGTCCGTCAGTGCACGTGATGAATTCATGTGCTCTCGGCCCACGGACATCTTAACCCCTTAACGCTGACCGTAAGCAAATATGTGGCATCGGTTTGAAGGGGTTGTACCGGGGTACAGCTGCAGCTGCACGCATCACCCCAGTACCGTTTTTTTAGAGCTGGTGGTTGAATTTCTTGGGATAACAACCAATGCGGCTAAGAAGCTCTTATAGACCACCGATCCCTCCATAAAGAGTACCTGTCACTGCCTATTACTGTTACATACCTTCTGACAGCAATAAAAGTGATCAGATTTTTTTTTTAAATTAATAAAATAAATAAGAAAAAAAAAAAATTAAAGCGCCCCATCCCTCCATGCTCGTGCGCAGAAGCTAACGCATACCTAAGTCACGACCGCAAATGTAAACAGTGTTCAAACCACACGTGAGGTATCGCTGCGATCGTTAGAGTGAGAGCAATAATTCTAGCACAAGATCTCCTCTGTAACTCTAAACTGGTAACCTGAAAACATTTTAAAGCTTCGCCTATAGAGATTTTTAAGTACCGTAGTTTGTCGCCATTCCACAAATGTGCACAGTTTTAAAGCATGACGTGTTAGGTATCTATTTACTTGGAGTAACATCATCTTTCACATTATACAAAAAAATTGGAATAACTTCGCTGTTTTTTTTTTTTTTTTAATTCATGAAAGTGTATTTTTTCCAAACATATTGCGTTTGAAAGACCACTGTGCAAATACTGTGTGACATAAAATATTGCCATGACCCCTGCTCCAGGGTCTCTGCTAAAAAAATATATATAATTTTTGGGAGTTCTAAGTAATTTTCTAGCAAAAAATACGGATTTTAACTGGTAAGCAACAAATGTCAGAAAAAGGCTTAGGCATGAAGGGGTTAAGTAAGAGCAGAGCAGGGAGCAGGAAGCTGAATGAGAACAGGAGAGAGACACACAACAGTGCTGATAAGACAGTGGGAGCTTCCAGAGTTAACTTTCCAGGTGATTGGTTGCTAGGTGGTCCTAGCAACCAACCACCAGCTTATAAATATGAAAATTAACTCGGGAAGCTCCCGCTGTCTTATCAGCGCTGCTGTGTGTCTCTCCCGTGTTTTCATTCAGCTTCCTGCTCCGCTCTGCTCTGTCTCCCTCTATGCTGGGGCAAGGTAGGAAAGGGTAGAGCTGCGGGGGGCTGTGTAATATGCAGGGGGGTGTGTAAGGGGGGCTGTGTAATATGCAGGGGGGACTGGGTGGGGGGGGGCTGTGTGATGTGCAGGTGGGGCTGTGTAATATGCTGGGGGGACTGGGTGGGTGGGGGGCTATGTGATGTGCAGGAGGGGCTGTGTAATATGCTGGGGGGACTGGGTGGGGGGGCTATGTGATGTGCAGGAGGGGCTGTGTAATATGCAGGGGGGACTGGGTGGGGGGGGGGGGGCTATGTGATGTGCAGGAGGGGCTGGGTAATATGCAGGGGGGACTGGGTGGGGGGGGCTATATGATGTGCAGGAGGGGCTGTGTAATATGCAGGGGGGACTGGGTGGGGGGGGGGGGCTATGTGATGTGCAGGAGGGGCTGTGTAATATGCAGGGGGGACTGGGTGGGGGGGCTATGTGATGTGCAGGAGGGGCTGTGTAATATGCAGGGGGGACTGGGTGGGGGGGGCTATCTGATGTGCAGGAGGGGCTGTGTAATATGCAGGGGGGACTGGGTGGGGGGGGCTATGTGATGTGCAGGAGGGGCTGTGTAATATGCAGGGGCTGTGTAATATCCTGCAGCGATGCCAGAGCCATGAGGAAGTGAACCCGCATGCTGCCTTAGGGTGAACTAACTTTCTAGTAGTGAAGCACCTTAAAGCGAGGTAAACCTGTACTGTTATTATTACTTTGTTAGGATTATTTATGTTATCTTCATTTATTAGCAGGTGAATGTGGTCTTTAATGCATTTACATACATTGAATCCGGCCCTTAAGTGAAAAAAGGTTGCTGACCCCTGGTTTGCAGCACAGTTAATAAGCACAGTAGGTAGCAGGTCTTGGTGAAAACATACGGCAACTTATTTACAGACTATGTACAATATGCACAGACATTAATACAGCAAAGTAAAACAAAACCAGAAAACTTAGGCCCCTTTCAAACGAGAGGTCTGATTGGGTCTGGTAGTCCGTTTTTTCAGCCAGGCCCGATCGGACACTCCATTTTCCTCTGATTTGTGTCCGTTTACACTTGGCTACCTCCGGGTCTGATTTCATCCAGCAAAAAAAAAAAAAAAAGGAAGGGGATCCGTTTCCCTCCGGCTGGCCAGATCAGATCTGAGAGCAGTCAGGTGTAAAATGGACAGCCGGTCCATTTACATCTGCCTGTCCATACAGCATGCTCGCTCTGCATAAGCGGAGAAGTCACGGACCTGTCCCCCGGCCATTTCGCTCAGCTCAGCAGGAGAACAGCAGACGGATCCCCTGCTGAGCAAAACTGGATCCGGCCCATGTGAAAGAGGCCTAACTCACTGATCCCTAATTGTCATGGAGCAACCTACTGCTGCCCAGGTACCTAACCGTCACATAGAACAAACAGTCCTAGCCACACAGGCTTAGTTTTATCACATGCGGATGTCTGCTGCCCAGTCTGACACACACAGAGAACTGGTTCCAGAGTGGAGCATCTTTCCTATGCAGACTGGGAGATGTATAGAGCCCAGGGTACTTAGACCTGTTTTAGTTGGGCTCATTGACCTCTGAGCCAACTCAGCAAGTTCACTACATACACTATATTATCAAAAGTATTGAGACGCCTGCTTTTAAACGCACATGAAATTTATTGGTATCCCAATCTTAATCCGTAAGGTTCAATATTGAGTTGCCCCACCCTTTGCAGCTATAACAGCTTCAACTCTTCTGGGAAGGCTGTCCACAAGGTTTAGGGGTGTGTCTATGGGAATGTTTGACCATTCTTCCAGAAGCACATTTGTGAGGTCAGGCACTGATGTGGGCAAGAAGGCCTGGCTTGCAGTCTCTGATCTAATTCATCCCAAAGGTCTTCTATTGGGTTGAGGTCAGGACTCTGTGCAGGCCAGTCAAGCTCCTCCACCCCAAACTTGTTCATCCACGTTTTTATGGACCTTGCTTTGTGCACTGGTGTGCAGTCATGTTGGAACAGGAAGGGGCCATCCCCAAACTGTTCCCACAAAACTGGGAGCATGAAATTGTCCAAAATGTCTTGGTATGCTGACGTCTTAAGTATTCCCTTCACTGGAACTAAGGGGCCAAGTTCAATCCCCGAAAAACAACCCTACACCATAATCCCCCTCCACCAAATAATTTGGACCAGTGCAGTATACGTCCCAATACTTTTAGTAATATAGTGAATCAGAAAAAGAAACATAGTCTACATATACGCCCTTCCCTATACCTCCAATTTCCGTCTTAAAGATTTTTCATGGCCTTCATCCATCTTCTGCGCTTTAGGTCCACACTCCAAGGACCAGTAGATGCACTATCAAGACCTATAGAGTTACTTGTATCTATAGTTCCTATGTTTATAATCAACAAAATATATGCCTCTGTAACACTATAGGGGGTTATTTACTAAACCTGGAGAGTGCATAATCTGGTGCAGCTCTGCATATAAAACAGCTTCCAGGTTTTATTGTCAAAGCTTAACTTAACAAGCTGAAGTTAGAAGCTGATTGGCTACCATTCACATCTGCACCAGATTTTGAGTGCTCCAGTTTTAGTAAATCCCCCACCTATGCATGTATCTGACCTTCCCATAATTATAGTTGATGGAGGACTTCTTTATTGCTATTACCTGGTTTACCTGCTTTTGTAAATTGGAAGACCTGTACCGTCTTTTTGTCTGATTTCTTCAATAATAGCATTGGTAAAAGAAAATAGTCTGCCTACTGCCTACTGCCTGAATGTGGGACAAATATATCTCCCATCCTACAACCAGCAATTTTCCTGGCCTCCTCTCACATACCCCCTTCCCCCTTGTTTAAATCCTGGGGTTATAACACAGGCTGCCAGGCATGGGTGAACCTGGGACTGGCATTTGCATTTCCCCATCCATCCTAGGTGGTGTTATACTGTAAAGCTAAATTCTTAAAGGACCAAGAACCACCTATTCACCTTCCTATTGGTTTCTTTGTTCTGAGCCATACAATTTAATGGAGCATGATCCATAATCAGCTTAAAAATGTCTATCCATATCGAAGCCCACTTTACTGCTAAATTCTCCTTTTCAGTGGTGGCATAATTTACTTCATGGGACTTTAGTTTCCTGCTAAGGGCAAATACAAAGAGCTCTTCCCTCTTCCAAATCTGAGATAATACAGCTCCCGACCCAATGTCTGATGCATCGGTCTGGACCACAAAGTTGCCCGAGAAGTCAGGAGAGTACAGCACTTGCTAACCACACAAAGCCTATTTTAATGACTCAAAAGCTGCTTCTGCATCAGGGGTCAACTTAATCATGACATATTCCTTCCCATTTGTCAAATTTATTAGCAAAGCAGTGTGGGAGGCAAAATGTGGAAAACTATAAAGCTAAATTCTTAAAGGACCAAGAACCACCTATTCACCTTCCTATTGGTTTCTTTGTTCTGAGCCATACAATTTAATGGAGCATGATCCATAATCAGCTTAAAAATGTCTATCCATATCGAAGCCCACTTTACTGCTAAATTCTCCTTTTCAGTGGTGGCATAATTTACTTCATGGGACTTTAGTTTCCTGCTAAGGGCAAATACAAAGAGCTCTTCCCTCTTCCAAATCTGAGATAATACAGCTCCCGACCCAATGTCTGATGCATCGGTCTGGACCACAAAGTCGCCCGAGAAGTCAGGAGAGTACAGCACTTGCTAACCACACAAAGCCTATTTTAATGACTCAAAAGCTGCTTCTGCATCAGGGGTCAACTTAATCATGACATATTCCTTCCCATTTGTCAAATTTATTAGCAAAGCAGTGTGGGAGGCAAAATGTGGAAAAAAATTCAGGTATTAGTCAGCAATCCCTAAAAATGCTTGTACCTGCTTCTTGCTGGTGGGGCGTGCCAATTTGAATTAGTGTCAATTTTGTTTACCTGGGGCTTTATTATACCTCCTCCTATGGTATACCTCAGATACTTTGCCTCCTCTAGCCCAATGGTGCATTTTTGTGGACTGGCTTAAAAAACAGAATTTGCAGATAGAGTTTAACATGGCCTGAACCTTTGGCAAATGTGAGTCCCAATGTTCACTATGGATGATCACGTAATCTAGGTAAGCAACAACATAGGCTTGATGGGGCTGAAATGGAAAAAAAAAAAAAAAACTGGAGGTAGTAAAGCCTGACTGGAGAGGAGTAGACTATATCAAACAGTTGTCCAGATGTGAGTGAAAGTGAATTTTTGAGTTGAACATTATTGCTCCAAAGGGTCTGAATCTGGACATCAAATTGTTTGCTTTCAAAAAATGGTTAGATCCCTATTGACAATAAACCAACAATGATGCTTATCAGACTAAGACACTTAGAAGTGTTAAGAATTGTATGTATGTTTTTAGATATTTACAAATTCTCTAGCTTCCTGTTCCTGAGCTTTTAACAAAGTTTCTGCTATCCTGACTTCAGGAATTATAAAGTCAGACTAAGTAGGAAGTAGGGTAGTCTCAGTAACTAAAGATCCCCTATCTTTCCACAATTCTAGCAAATTCACATGATACATACTCTCTCTGGTTGGCAAATCACTTCACCCACTTTTTCAATCATTTCATAGGGGCCCTGCCATTTTATTTATTTATTACAGGTACTTGTATAGCGCTTGTCAATTTACACAGCGCTTTATATATATATTGTACATTCACATCACTCCCTGCCCTCAAGGAACTTACAATCTAAGGTCCCTAACTCACATTTATACATACACTCTGAGGCCAATTTAGACAGATGCCAATTAACCTACTAGCATGTCTTTAGAGTGTGGGAGGAAACCAGAGTAACCAGAGGAAACCCACGTTGGCACAGGAAGAATACATACTAAAGGCAGGTAGTGTCGTGGTTGGGATTCAAACCGATGACCCTAGTGCTGCTAGGCAGAACTGCTAACCACTTAGTGCTGCCACTTGGCTAGAAATGTACTTTCCACCATGGGGACCAATACCAACTCCCTATCGGTACAAAAGAACAGACTTAGGTCCCAGGTCAACTGGGTTTGGGCCAATTGTTTCTTAACAAACAGCATCATATGCGCAATTCTATCTTGCATTTTGCACCACATGCTTAATCACACTTCAACAAAGGGTACTCTTAAGCCTCGTACACACGATCAGATTGTTGGCCAACCGAGCGTCTGATTTTTGTACAAAGGGCGTGTGCCAGGAACTTGTCTTGCATACTGACGGTACACAATTGTCGGCCAACAAACACAAATGTAGTGACGTACTATGAGGAATTTCAGCTCTTGAGCGCCACCCTTTGGGCCCCTTCTGCTAATTTCGTGCTTGGTGAGCATTGATTCCGAGCATGTGTGTTTGTACTTTCGACTTTTGTGTGATGGACTTGTGTACTGACCATCAGAAAATCTGACAACAGACTGTTGTCGGCCGAAAATTTACTAGCATGTCATCCAACATTTATAGGAAGAAAGTTGGACAACAATTGTCAAAAGGAGGGTACTAACGGTCAGATTTTAGGCCAACAGTCTGTCAACAGACAATCCCCTGCCAACAATCGGATCGTGTGTACGAGGCTTTACTTTCCCATTTTTCTCTGGCAATGTCCAATAGCCCCGTGGGTGCCTCTCATACCATAACTCAAAGGGAGAGAACCCTGTGGAAGATTGGGGAACCTCTCTGATAGAAATACAGTATATTTTATGTAGAGGTGTTTACGTTGCTCATATAATTGTTTCAATATTTAAAGTTGTTTCAATTTATTTCATATTTTTTGGTGTAATATAGCAGTGATTCAGTGGTTTTTCTAAACCAAGATTCCCAGCAGGTCAGAAGAATATTTGGTCCTCTACCATTTGCAACAATGATGTGGTCTGGCACATCTACTTAGAAGAGGGAAATGAAAGCTGCAGCTGCTATTTTGAATGTGCTACAGGGTTACCATAGTCCTGCATTATGAATCCTTGGATTCCACTATGCAATCAATACTGTTTTCTCACTTCTTTTGGCTCTAACTTCCTCTTCAATTGCTGCTAAATCCTTGCAGATGGGCTCCCCAAGAATTAGTTTGAGAAGATGATATTTCCTTTGAACTTTGCTTTTATTGTGCGAAGATAGAATTTTTCTTATCTTCTTATCTTCTGGCTGTCTCTTTCCTCCCATTACTACGTTCCAATGTAGCTTTTAGGCATAACCACACTTTGCATTAGCTGACAGTTGTGTATTTCAGGTTGGTGAATATTAGTAATCCAAAATATTTAAAAAGGCAGAAAGCTCAGTACTGCCTATTCATCCTAATGCCCGTACACGCGATCGGACATTCCGACAACAAAATCCATGAATTTTTTCCGACCGATGTTGGCTCAAACTTGTCTTGCATACACACGGTCACACAAATCTTATCAGAAATTCCGAACATCAAGAATGCGGTGACGTACAACACGTACAACGAGCTGAGAAAAAGGAAGTTCAATAGCCAGTGCGGCTCTTCTGCTTGATTCCAAACATGCATGGAACTTTGTGCGTTGGAATTGTGTTCACATGATCAGAATGTCCGACAATGGATTTTGTTGTCAGAAAATTTGAGATCCAGATCTCAAATTTTGTGTGATCGAACATCGAACATTTTCCGTCGGAAAATCCGACCGTGTGTACGGGGCATAAGAGTGGGTGTCCTGCAAAAGCACACTGTCCAATGGTGAAGGAAGACAAAGAGAACTCTAATGCCCCGTACACACGGTCGGACTTTGTTCGGACATTCCGACAACAAAATCCTAGGATTTTTTCTGACGGATGTTGGCTCAAACTTGTCTTGCATACACACGGTCACACAAAGTTGTCGGAAAATCCGATCGTTTTAAACTCGGTGACGTAAAACATGTACGTCGGGACTATAAACGGGGCAGTGGCCAATAGCTTTCATCTCTTTATTTATTCTGAGCATGCGTGGCACTTTGTCCGTCGGATTTGTGTACACATGATCGGAATTTCCGACAATGGATTTTGTTGTCGGAAAATTTTATCTCCTGCTCTCCAACTTTGTGTGTCGGAAAATCCGATGGAAAATGTGTGATGGAGCCTACACACAGTCGGAATTTCCGACAACACGCTCCGATCGGACATTTTCCATCGGAAAATCCGACCGTGTGTACGGGGCATAAGGCTGGCCATATCTAGACTGAAATTGGACCAGTTCACCAGGGCTCAGCCATATTTCAGTGTGTTGTCATTCCCTCTGAAAGTAAGTAGATTGTTTCATTGGCTTCTGATAAAGTCACAGGTTTGAAAAATGTTCCTAATCAGTAGCTGCATCTGCTGATCAGTGTATTCCGACAACTGTAGGTGCCACTCTCAGGATACAATGTCCTGACAGCGGTGATTCCTCCATTCACCTCGATTGTGTGGTTAGAGAAATCCTTTTTTTTTCTTCCATTTAGCCCACTTCCATGTGCACCTTAGTTTAAGGGCTAGTTATAAATTGGGGTGCTTGACATTTTTTGTAGCTTGCTCACTGGATTTGACATGGGGACACATTGGATGCCTTCAGCTGCCATTGTGCTTTTGCTGAGCTTCCAATGTGTCCCTTGGCCTTTAAAAAGGGGTGGGCTCCCTCCAGGCACACCTGCTCTTGATTTATCCACTGCTATATACTCCAACATGGGGACTCTCAAACATAGAGTTAGAACTGCATGGGAGCCATTGCAGCTTCCACATATATTTGCAAATGTGTGCAACTAAAACCCTCCCCCCCTGATCTGCCTGACCCCCTCCAGTGGGTAGACAGCTTTAAATACTTAGGTATCCAGATCCATAGACATCTACCAAGCTGAATGGAGGCCAATGTTCATCTGGTCCTACAGCTATTCCTTCAGAAATGTTCAATCTGGAAAAATTTGCCACTTGCGCCAGTGGGTAGAGTAAATTTAATTAAAATGTCCTTCCTCCCTAAGTTTTTATATGTGTTTAGACACACCCTCATTAGTATACCTAATTCTTTTTTTACTAAACTTGACCAAGCTATCAGCGCCTTTGTATGGCAAGGGTCAGTCCCAAGGGTGGCTAGATCCACGCTCCAACTTTCATTGTCGAAGGGGGGCCTGGCACTACCACATTTTAAGAAATATTATTGGGCAGCTGTCCTGGCGTTGGTGAGGTGGTGGTTTACCCAGGATCAATCTAACCCGTCGGTGAACCTAGAGGTGGCCATACTGGGGTCCTATTCTGAACTTAGCAACCTGGTATATTGGAGGACTAGATCCAGTACACAAATTACCAACTCCATGAGAACCACGGTGCTGGTGTGGAGGCAGGTCTCGATGCCTCTGGCTGAGCCACAAACATTCTCTCCTTATACCCCCCTATGGGGTAATCCATCAGTGTCTGGGGACTGTGCCTGATCCCCAGCTGTGGGCCCGACATGGTGTCAGAACGCTGAGTGATATTATGCCTGAGGGGTGTTTACTCTCCTTTGGTGAGCTGAAGAATAAATTTGGCTTCCCCCCTGGATGTACTTTAGGTTCTTGCAGCTCCGGCATGCGGTTCCCGGAATCTATCACTGTGGCGTCCCATTCGGTTGAGAGGCTTCTTGCGGCCCGCATTATAGATAGACCGCTATCCTCTATTTACCTCCGACTCATATGCGCGGGTGGTGCTGGGGCTAGGAAGGCATTCCTGGCTTGGAAGCGTGACTTACCGGCACTGACGGAGGAGGACTGGTCCGTGAGCCTCCAACAGTATAGCCCTCTTATGATCTCAGCTAGGGATCGCTTCATACAGTTAAAATTCCTTCATAGGATGTATTATACGCCACAGAGGCTATCGGTTATGTATCATACCTCTGATGATTTTTTTTTTCTCAAAATGTAAAGGGGAGGTAGGAAACTACAAACATATGGTATGGTTGTGCCCGCATATACAGGAATTTTGGCAGAGGGTGGTTGCTGACATGAGCTCGATCATCTCGATGCACCCTAAACTTGATCCCTTGGTCCTGCTACTGGGCATGACGGATAACCTACCCACTACCACTCACATTAAATTATTTATCTTTTACACTGCATATTATGCTAGGAAAACAATCTTGCTTCAATGGAAGGCACCAGATCCACCTAGAACTTCCGCCTGGAAGGAACTAGTCAATGTGACTCTCCCATTATACAAGCTGACATACATGGGTCGTAATTGTCCGAAGAAATTCTATAAAATCTGGTCCGCATGGGTGGAGGCCAGATGCCTTACAGTGTAGCCTCCTGCAGTGGTCCCCCTTTTCCTTCTCACTTTCTGCCCCCTCCCCCGCCCCACTCTATTTCATGTCTCCTATTTCCTCTCTCCCCCCCCCTCTCCTGTTCCTAATAAACCCATACACCGCTTCCACTGTACCCCTTGCTGGTCCAAAATGCAGCAACTGCTGTGCTATTGACTGTTTTGTTCTGAGACAAGCCTGAAAGGCTCCTTTATTTTCCTTCTGTCCAAATGAAACCCCTGTCGGATGAACTTAATGTGTTCTGATTTTATAGACTTAAACATTGTCTTCTAATGTAACACCTGATGTTACTCACATGTAACCTGATGATTTATCTTAATAAACATTCCTTCTGAAAAAAAAAAAGTCCTGTTTGCTACAATCTTGGTGTGTGTTTAAAGAGGAGTTCCACCCGAAGTCCATTAAAAAAAAAAAAAAAATTAAAAGTCAGCAGCTACAAATACTGCAGCTGCTGACTTTTAATTGGACACTTACCTGTCCCAGGGTCCAGCGATGTGGGGGATCGAAGCCCCGCTCGTCTCCCCCTCCGTTCAGCGGCGCCGGCATTGCAACTGTGGGCGCCGGGCTGTGGCTTCACAGCCTGGCACCCACTGCGCATGCGTGAGCAGCGCCGCGCGTCGTGATTGGCCGCTCAGTCACCTGGGACCTGTAATGGGTCCCAGATGATTGACAGGAGGGAGGGAGCAGAGCTGAGCCTTTCCTGTGCCGAGGGGGAAGTGATGTCACCAGCCCAGGCACTGGAAGAAGCAGACTATGACGGACCACCTAGCAACAGGCATTTAGAGGTGAGTAAAAAAAAAAAAAAAAATATCCAAATTTTTTTTGTATTTTTTTTTAGGATTTTTAATGTAGTTTTTTTTTTTTTGGGTGGAACCCCACTTTAATTTAAAAAAAAAATCTTGTCTATGGTGTTGGCGCAGGTGCACTTTAAATGTTAGATTATTTTGGACACTGTTGGCTAAATCTTCCCAGACACACACATTTGATAGGGTATTGGTTTATTAGAAACAATCAAATCTAGCAGAGTTTTCCATATAGTTCATTCAGCCACCAATTGTGTAAAATTATTGCCTTGAAATTGGGATGCAAGTTGTTATTAAAAAAAAGCTACTAGATCAATGTCCTAATTGATATATGGATACCCAAAACAATTATTTATTATGCTACTTTTTACTTACTTGTAACATTTAGTTTTCATTACTTATTTGAGGTGACTAATGACAAACTAGTACAAAAAAGTACATTACAGTTATTTTTTTCTGTGTATACTTACGAATTTTGTGTTTTCAGTG
Source organism: Aquarana catesbeiana (assembly GCF_042186555.1). Lineage (NCBI taxonomy): Eukaryota > Metazoa > Chordata > Amphibia > Anura > Ranidae > Aquarana > Aquarana catesbeiana. The sequence goes on along the minus strand of NC_133333.1, from coordinate 111,779,532 downwards.
TAGCCATCCTAAAAAACAGAAAATTGCTATGTTAGCGAAAGGATGCTCCATTTGATCTGTCTGTCTAAAAAAAGTACAGAGATTATTATAAAAGTTGATGCTAATGAAAATGTCATGTCATCTGACCTGTTTGCATCCAAAACAATTTTTTAATTTTACACACCATGTTAAAATCTAATTTCCTGCTAGAAAATAATGGGATACCTGTATTGATGCCACCCGCACCTTAATAAGATTTTATCAATATTTTTTTTCCAGAAGCCTGTTAATGTCCTCTCTTTATACTGATGTAAATTTGCTGGTAGATTTATGTCACTTTGGGGAGTAATATACAATCCGCCAGAGAAGGCTTACAGTAGACGACCAGCCAGTAGACTATAATTTGTACAGGTACACTGGTGCAGAGCAACATGTGGTGCAGAATTATCTGCCTGTGCTCGAAAATGGAAAAATGTCCCTCCTCTCCACTCTCTGACCAACCATCCAATCAAAGGAACAACAAATTTACACTGTTATACAAGCTGTACACTCACTACTTTACAATGTAGCAAAGTGTAATTTCTTCAGTGTTGTCACATGAGAAGATATAATAAAATATTTACAAAAATGTGAGGGGTGTACTTACTTTTGTGAGATACTGTGTGTGTGTGTGTGTGTGTGTGTGTGTGTGTGTGTATGTATATATATATATATATATATATATATATATATATATGTGTTACCCTCTAGTGCTGGAAGTATAAATAGTTTCTTTTTTTTGTGTTAGTCTAGGTAAATTTTTGTCTGTGTTTTTGTCCTGGGTTGGAGAGAAATCCAGGGAGAGCTGGATGACTCACAAGCAGCATCACTGAGACGCCCCCCCCCCCCCTACTTCTCGAATGTTCTGGAACCTTCTAGAAGAATGGGAGGAGAGGCAAGGTGGAGCTGCCTGGAGTATTCTGAGGGCCCTGACCAATTCCCAACAAGGGTTTGCAGGGGGCAGGCCCCCTTACATACATTGGGTGAGCCCAGCTGGGGCGGATTTGTTCAGGTGGAAGCTGAAGATGGAGTGTTAGGCTGTCATGACCTTTGAGAGAGCTCCCCAGTCTGGGGGGATGACCTTGCGCCTGGGTTCGGGTGCTTCCCAAAACCATGAAGGTGTCTTTGCCAGGAGGCACTGGAAGCAAGGAGAGGACAGTGGGAGAACACTGCTGGGCAAGTCTTAGGAACAACAGGGGCAGCCAGGAGGGCTGGTGAGTGACACACAGTCAGGAGGACTGGGAGGCACGCCTGACAGGACTGGGATGGAGCAGTCTGGGATGGGTGCAGAGCCAGTTTGGAGGATTGTGGTGGCTTTAGCAGTGGAAAGGAGCAGCTGCAGCCAGGAGGGCTAGCAGGGCCTGAACAGGGATGTGCAGTCAGGGGAGGCAGGTGAGACAGAACATTAAAAACAAAAGAAAAAAACGATTGAACTTTGAGGGTTGTAGTATGGTCCTACCCCAACACTGGTCAAAATTTGGGGCTCCTGGAACCTATGGTTCCGGAGATACGGGGCTCATCGTGCAGCCTGTCAGAAGCTACATACAGAACAGCCAGTTCAAATACAAGCTGGTACACTCTGTTTGCAGCAGACTTCTTGTCAGAGGCACTTGAGACTTGAGGCTCTTGTCAGAGCCTTCTTGTCAGAGGCACTGTGCTCAATGGACAGCTTGGAGCCTTGGACCAATGGTAAAGTGCCATTGGCCCCAGTTGTCCAATAAAAGTGCTGCAGTGGAGGCTGTACTCTCACTGCAGTGTCATAGAAGGGGGCATATGTCTAAAAGACACATGCTACCTTCCAGACCAGCACTCTTAACTAGAAGGAAAAAACATGGGTTTATGGGTATAAGATTTACCCATAATCCCAAGTTTATCTCACACAGTTAAGAGGGAGAATGAGAATCTTCTACTGCTACAAATGTATTGTTTTAATCAAGCTAAATCATATATTATTATGCTATATGTTATAACATAATAATTTATTTTTTATCTATTTACTGTGAAATTACTGGTTTGAAGTTATCGCTCTAAAGTTCACGGGGTATGTAACCTGTGTGTATCTGGCTCTGATACTAGCCAGTGCCTCACCAGCCACTGACCTCACTGCACGTCCCTGGCCTGAAGAGGTGGTACTGGGAGCAGTAGTCACATGTGGGACAGCTAGCACTAAGGACTACCCATATCTGCAACACCATAGGGGCCCGCGGTCCCTGCCTGCAAAAGGCATTTTCTTTGGGTTCTTTGGGTTTCTTTCCTCCAATCACTACGTTCCAATGTAGCTTTTAGGCATTGATAACCATACCTTGTAGTAGCTGACGGTTCTGTATTTCAGGATTGCTGAATATTAGTAATCCAAAAATCCAAAATAAGGCAGAAAGCTCAGTACTGTCTATTCTTCCTAAGAGTGGGTGTCCTGCAAAAGCACACTGCCCAATGGTGAAGGAAGACAAAGAGAACTCTAAGGTAACAGCAAAAGATGTGCAGAAACATTGATTAATTTACCTAAGGCTGGCCATACCCAAACTAAATTTTTGAGCAGTTCACCAGGGCTCAGCCAAATTTCAGTGTGTTGTCATTCCCTCTGAAACTAAGTCAATCGTTTTATTGGCTTCTGGTAAAGTCACATGTTTGAAAAATGTTCCCAATTAGTAGCTGCATCTGCTGATCAGTGTATTCCGACAACTGTAGGTGCCACTCTCAGAATACAATGTCCTAACAGTGGTGATTTCTCCATTCACCACGATTGTGTGGTTGGAGAAATCTTTTTTTTTTTCATTTAGCCCACTTCTATGTGCACCTTTGTTAAAGGGCTAGTTATAAATTGGGGTGCTTGACATTTTTTGTAGCTTGCTCACTGGATTTAACATGGGGACACATTGGATGCCTTCAGCTGCGATTGTGCTTTTGCTGAGCTTCCAATGTTTCCCTTGGCCTTTAAAAAGGGGTGGGCTCCCTCCAGGCACATCTGCTTTTGATTTATCCACTGCTATATATACTCCAACATGGAGACTCTCAAACATAGAGTTAGAACTGCATGGGAGCCTTGGTGCGGCGTTGCAGCTTCCACATGTATTTGAAAATGTGTGCAATTAAACCCTCTGTTTTTAATGTGTATTGTTAGACAGGGTCAATTTGATTTTGTTGCAGGCTAGCTGGAAAGTGTGCTGGAAAATCCTTTGTTTTTGGTGAAGTTGTGCATTTTTACTCAGGGTTTTTCTACCAGCAAGATCCTCTGCATAACCATTAATAAATAATTAAGTCCATTTGCAAGATGCCTTAAAGGTATACATGGTACTGTTTCCTAAGGTTACTGCAGGTTTAAAGCATACTCAAAGCATGTTATTTGAAAGTTGTCTGTATTTTGAATATTGCCCTTCAAAGTGGTAGTAAACTCTGTACTACAACTTGTACCTACAGGTAAGCCTATAATAAGGCTTACCAGTAGGTACTGTGAAAATCTCCTAAACTTATACAGTTTAGGAGATATTCAGAGTGCATGCAGCTGATGACATCATTGGCGCCTGCACTCGCTCTGAAGGTCCGGGTTACAGTGCTGGAAATGGAGGATCTGGCCAATCACATAGCCAGAGCTTGTGAACCTGCAAGACAGACAGGGGGAACATGCAGGGACGATCCTAGGGTCACAGACGCCTGGGTGCAGAAATATTTCTGGCGCCCCCACGTGGGCATGATCATCTTACCAACTCCTCCCCTTTACAAATGTTTCTATGGCAATGACTCAAACACAGAGATGCTTCCCTAAGAAGTCTTCGTTACCTTAGGATCCTCCCATGATCTCTTAACAATAAAGCAAATACAGGAAGAGCTTACACTAATGAGACCTGGAGGGGAGTGTCTCTGATGCACACAGAGAGGGCTTCTGTTAGAGAGTCTGTTAGAAAGAGCACCCAGACATAGTACAGGAGATAGCCAGAGACTGTAGACATGATAGAAGAGATGGTCAGAGACTGCAGACCTAGTACAGGAGATGGTCAGAGACTGCAGACATACTACAGGAGACGGTCAGAGACTGGAGACATGTTACAAGAGATGGTCAGAGAATGCGGACATATTACAGGAGATGGTCAGAGACTGCAGACATAGTACAGGAGACGGTCAGAGACTGGAGATATAATACAGGAAATGGTCAGAGAGTGCAGACATTATACAGTTACAGTAGGAGAGGATCATACATTGTGGAGTAGCTTTGTTGATGAATTATTATTTTAGATATCATTCTTCCTGATACAGAATTATATATTCTAAGAGTTTATACATAGTTTGGTCCATATATGGATATTTATGCTCCCTCTAAGCACTCTGTAAGGCGGCACAGTTTATAAGGAGATTTTTTTTTTTTAAATAAAAAAAAAAAAATTTTTGATTATTTGATTATTTACAGACATATATTTCATATTAGGAATAGGATCATTCTTTTATAAGTGTTGATTATTTTGAATAAAGTAGTAGTGGTTATAGACCCCCCTGGGGAGGGGTATGGTATTTTATGTAGGATACACTATTGAGATATATGCTGATTTCTGATTTATATTATGATTTATTTTATTAGATGCGGGGATTGTTCTTAAATATTTTTACATCTTCATGTACTATTATTATAATTATGTTAATCATACTATTTTAAAAAATTTTTAAAATTTTAAAATTTTATAAAATTTTTTTAAATTATTTATATATAAATTTTTTTGATCATGTATAACATATGTTTTTTATATAATCAATTCAACAGGCTGACAATGTTAAAATTTATTTATGAGATGCGATATGGTGTCCTCTTTGATGCGCAGCTCTGTCCTGGGTTAGCAGTATAGCTTGGTTCACTTACGCAAATATTACATTTCCAGATTGGGCTATTACTGTTAGTTAATTTCAGTTTATCTCGGACTGGTGTGACTGATGTTCAGCGCCGTTCGCTGCTGTTTCCTCACGGCTGTAGTCTATCACTAGTCTTGTCGGCGGTCCCAGGCAAAATATATATAGCACATAGAGCATCCGTCCTATTAGATCCCCCAGATGAAGGCACGTGATCCCTGTGCCGAACACGCATAGGGGAGGGGCAGGACAGAGCTGTCAGCACAGAGGAGCAGAGGACTATACACCACACCGCACGCCATACGAGTTTTCACCTGCATATCATACTCTGGATAGGATGGGGCACTCACGCACCCACACATTGTGAGTACCTGTCAGAGAGTTCCCTTGGGCAGATGCGCTGTTGGTGGGCATCGCGGCGCGCGTCGGCAGGCGCGCGCGCCCGGTGTTTGGCGCCAACCTGCCTATTTAGGCCATCTGCACAGGGGGCTCGGTGCTGTCCGATCTTCAGCTTCCTGTGTTCCTGCTTCCTGCTTCCTGTTTCCTGTTTCCTGTTTGGTTCCGATCTCCCGACCACCGGCCTGTCTCTGTTTCTCCTTGTTTGCTGCCTGCCACTGATCCCGGACCGTCCTGACTACGAATCTGCCTGCTCCTCTGTACTGCGTTGCCCGCCTGCTGCCGACCTCTGCCTGTGACCGACCAACCCGCTCCACTCCTGCTCTGCACCCACTGCCTGTGCTCCAGTTGACTGGTGATCTCCATAACCATCTTAACCGGGATCTTCCTGCAGCTACCCGCCAGGCTCTCATACCACTCTGTGCTCCCGTGCCTCCTGTCCATACTACCAGGGGCCGGTAACCAGATACGTAAGGGAGGCCTCCCCCTGCTACATCGGGCTCACCTGTCTGCTACGCACAAGTCTGACAGTATCGGACAGCCATGTCCGAGCCCGAGCAGGGAACCTCCCCCATGGAGGAACTGTGTAGACACCTGGTGGGTCTCACGCAAGCTGTGAAGAGCCTCCAGGAAGGCTACACAAGGCTGGAAGAACAAGTCCAGGTCCTGTCAGCTCCAACCCATCCACAAGCTGCTTCATCGGCCGGAGCGCCATCTGCGCCCTCAGTAGTTATGCTACCTCCAGAGCCTAAGGTACCCGTACCCGAAAGATTTGCTGGGGACCGCAGTAAATTTCGTGCCTTCCGCAATGCCTGCGAGCTATACTTCGCCCTGCAACCTCGCACTTTTTCCTTGGAGGCGACCAAGGTGGGCTTTGTGATCTCCCTCTTGTCTGGTGAACCACAGACCTGGGCTCACCGCCTCCTGGAACAGAAGTCTGGAGCACTGGACAACCTTGATGCCTTTTTCACCGTCATGTCCCAGTTGTATGAGGATCCTCAGGTAACAGCGACTGCCGAAGCCGCCCTGCACGCCCTTCAACAGGGGCGTAGAGCCGCAGAAGACTATGTGGTGGAATTTAGGCGGTGGAGTTCCGACACTGGTTGGAATGATGCGGCTTTACGTTATCAATTCCGCATGGGGTTGTCTGATCCCTTGAAGGATGAGTTAGCACGGGTCGGTGTACCCCAAACCTTGGATGAACTCATCAATCTGGCTATTCAGATCGACCGACGCCTCAGAGAGCGTCGCTCCGAGAGGTCTACCAGCCAATTCCGCCCTACCTGGATGCTACCCAAGGTTCCAAGCTCTCCCAGCCAGTCCTTCCCGGCACCAGCCACATCAGTTCCTGACACCTCCGAACCAATGCAACTCGGGCTATTCCGCCCTTCTCTCGATCCAGAAGAACGCCAACGCCGAAGAGTTAACAATCTCTGCATGTACTGTGGGGAGCCTGGACACTTCGTGAGGTCTTGCCCAAATAAGACACGTAAGTCGCTTAAGTCGCTGTCCATCTCTTCAATTTGTGCACCTGCTTTCTCTAAACCTGTTAATCATCTTGCTCTGTCTATCACCCTACAGCTTCCAGGAAAGATTATTCCAGCTACAGTCATCATTGATTCAGGAGCCTGCAGCTGTTTTATTGATCTGACCTTCGCTGCCAACCATCACATTCCTCTTCAGTCCAAAGTCCGGGGACTCTCGGTACATCTCGCAGATGGCTCCTCTCTTCGCTCTGGCCCTGTCACGCAGGAAACCATTCCTTTGTTGGCCACCATGGGCCCTAACCATCAAGAACTTCTGCGCCTGGATGCCATCTCCTCTCCCCTTTTTCCCATCATATTGGGGATGCCATGGTTACAGGCCCATAACCCCAGCATTGACTGGTCCAGTGGAGAAGTCAAGTTCTTGTCTCATTACTGCCGACAACACTGCTTACATACAAATTCTGCTGAGTCTACCCAATTACTCTGTTTAGACACTGAATCCGAACTTCAACAGGTGGTCCCTGCACCCTATTGGGACTTTCTGGACGTCTTTAGCAAAAAAGGAGCAGAGGCCTTACCTCCTCACAGGCCTTACGATTGCCCAATCGAGCTATTACCTGGAGCAGAAGTTCCCTTTGGAAGGATTTTCCCACTGACAGAGCAGGAGCTGGATACTCTAAAAATATATATCGACGAGAACCTGAAGAAAGGGTTTATCCGCCCTTCTACCTCTCCGGCCGGGGCTGGCATATTCTTTGTGGAGAAAAAGGACCATTCCTTGCGTCCTTGTATCGATTATCGGGAATTGAACAAAGTAACAATCAAGAACCGTTACCCGCTACCCTTAGTGCCCGAACTCTTCCAGAGATTAGGATCCGCAGTAATCTTTACCAAGCTAGATCTCCGTGGTGCCTACAACCTGATCCGCATTCGAGAAGGAGATGAGTGGAAGACAGCCTTTCGCACCAGATTTGGACATTACGAATACCTTGTCATGCCCTTCGGTCTGTGCAACGCACCTGCTACATTCCAACATTTTGCCAACGACATCTTCCGTGACTTTCTGGATCTTTATGTTATTGTCTACCTAGATGATATCCTGATCTTTTCCTCCTCAGTCTCAGATCATCGCAGGCATGTCGGAAATGTGTTAGCTCGTCTCAGGCAGCATGGACTTTATGCTAAACCAGAAAAATGCCAATTCGAACTTCAAAGCATCCAGTTTTTAGGCCTAATCATTTCTGTTGATGGTATAAAAATGGATCCGCAGAAAGTATCTGCCATTCTAGAGTGGCCCGCTCCCTCCGATAAAAAAGGGGTTCAAAGGTTCATCGGCTTCTCGAACTTTTACAGGAAGTTCATTAAGGGCTTCTCTACAATAATTGCCCCCATCACCGAAATAACCAGACAAGGGAATCGATTCCAGTGGTCCCTTGAGGCACAATCTGCCTTTGAAAAACTCAAGGAGCTGTTCACATCCGCCTCAATTTTAAAACACCCGGATCCTGCTCTACCATTCGTCCTTGAAGTGGACGCTTCGGAGGTCGCAGTCGGAGCTGTTCTGTCCCAACGGCAAGGCCCAAAGGCCCTTCTCTACCCAGTGGCCTTTTTCTCCCGCAAACTCTCTTCAGCGGAGAGAAATTATGATGTTGGCGATCGGGAGCTTCTGGCCATTAAATCCGCTTTGGAGGAGTGGCGTTATCTACTGGAGGGTGCAGCACACCCTATCCTGGTCTATACGGACCACAAAAATCTGGAGTATCTCCGAACTGCCAAAAGACTGAAACCCCGACAAGCAAGATGGGCTCTATTCTTCTCCAGATTTCAGTTTCATATAACGTACAGACCTGGTTCCAAGAATACCAAGCCGGATGCTCTTTCTCGTATGTTCCCTGATTCTGGCAAACCTGAGCATCCGGACACCATTCTTTCATCCGGAAATTTTCTTTTGCTTCAAGTGGATCTATTATCCCGCATAAAACAAGCTTCTTTAAATTGGACCCCAAGTTCCGGAGAGCTGGTGAGGGCCCAGGATGGTCTTTTTTGGCACAAGGGTAAAATCGTAGTCCCTGAAGATTTGAGGGTGGCAGTGCTGGAGCTCTGCCATGATCATAAGATGGCTGGACATTTCGGTGTGCTGAAGACAACGGAGTTAGTGCAGCGCACATTTTGGTGGCCTTTGTTAGTGAACGACTGCAAGAGCTATGTAGAATCTTGTACCACCTGTGCCCGGAACAAGAATAGCCGGACTAGAGCCTGGGGTCTGTTAAAGCCATTACCCGTCCCAGAAAGACCGTGGAAGATGATATCAATGGATTTCATTGTAGAGCTTCCCCAGTCAGAGGGTTTCTCTACCATCTTTGTCGTCGTAGACAGGTTAACCAAGATGGCTCACTTCCTGCCAATGAAGGGCACACCTTCGGCCATGGAGACAGCAAGGGTCTTCATTAAAGAGATTGTCAGGTTGCACGGAGTCCCATCGAACATCATATCTGATCGTGGTGTTCAGTTCACCTCACGGTTCTGGAAGGCTCTCTGTAACTCCCTGGAAATCGAGCTGGCACTCTCCTCCGCTTATCATCCCCAGACTAATGGGCAGACGGAGAGAACTAATCAAACTTTGGAGCAATACCTCCGTTGTTTTTCATCTTTCTCTCAGGACAACTGGGTCTCTCTGCTGCCAATCGCTGAGTTCTCCTATAACAACTCTCTACATTCGGCCATTAAGCAAACACCGTTTTTTGCCAATTACAGATTCCACCTGTCCTTTCTGCCCAGGTCTTTACCTGAATGTGCGATCCCTGCGGTCTCTGAGACCATGGACTTCTTTCTTTGTAACAACAAGCTCTTGCAGGATACCATGGCTAAGACCCAAGAGTATAATAAAAAGATGTTTGACAGGAAGAGGCGGGGAGAGCTCATCCTGGAACCTGGCAACCAGGTTTGGTTATCCACGACCAATATAAGAATGGCCTGCCCTTCAAGGAAATTGGGCCCCAAATTCTTGGGTCCGTTCGCAGTCAAGAAGAGGATTAACAATGTGGCCTATGAACTCAATCTACCTAGTACCCTGAAGATTCATCCGGTCTTTCACATTTCATTGCTGAAACCTGTTGTACCCAACACTTTTGCTGGTCGAAGTACTGACCCACCAGAACCCATAATTGTCGATAGCAAGGAAGAATTCGAGGTGGAAGCTATTCTGGATTGCAGGAAAAGACGCAACCAGTTGCAGTATTTGATCAAATGGAGGGGGTACGGACCAGAGGATAACTCCTGGGAGCCAGAGGGCAACTTACATGCCGAAGAGCTTCTGAGGTCTTTTAGGAGTACCCACGCTTCCAAATTGGCACAGTTGGACATCCGGAGGCTGCCCTTGAGGGGGGGGCACTGTCAGAGAGTTCCCTTGGGCAGATGCGCTGTTGGTGGGCATCGCGGCGCCTCGGCGTGCGTCGGCAGGCGCGCGCGCCCGGTGTTTGGCGCCAACCTGCCTATTTAGGCCATCTGCACAGGGGGCTCGGTGCTGTCCGATCTTCAGCTTCCTGTGTTCCTGCTTCCTGCTTCCTGTTTCCTGTTTCCTGTTTGGTTCCGATCTCCCGACCACCGGCCTGTCTCTGTTTCTCCTTGTTTGCTGCCTGCCACTGATCCCGGACCGTCCTGACTACGAATCTGCCTGCTCCTCTGTACTGCGTTGCCCGCCTGCTGCCGACCTCTGCCTGTGACCGACCAACCCGCTCCACTCCTGCTCTGCACCCACTGCCTGTGCTCCAGTTGACTGGTGATCTCCATAACCATCTTAACCGGGATCTTCCTGCAGCTACCCGCCAGGCTCTCATACCACTCTGTGCTCCCGTGCCTCCTGTCCATACTACCAGGGGCCGGTAACCAGATACGTAAGGGAGGCCTCCCCCTGCTACATCGGGCTCACCTGTCTGCTACGCACAAGTCTGACAGTACCCTCCTGAAGGGAACTGTTCATGATTTTTTAATAAATCCCTGGCGATATTATGCTATGCAGTTTCTTTTTTCTTATACATGTTACCATTGATGTTATCTGAGCGAGGTGGAGATCAGTACCAGCATACCCTATATGAGCCCAGGAGTGGCTCCAATGCGCATTTAGACACTGTTTAATTACTGTGTCACATGCTCAGAGGTGAGCGCATACACGATTGGGGGTCACAGGAGAGCACTGAAGCATGCTTTAATATGTACACCATTTAGGATGAGCATGATGATTACCAATCTTTATGGACACTATATTTTTGCACTTTATATTTGCTACTTATGAACTGGTTTGAACTGAGATGTGAACACTCTATTATTATACAACCAGCACCTGGACTTTTACCTTTTTTGCATGTTGCACTTTTGTTTATTTTTTCACAGGCGGATTGCACTTATTATTGCTTTTAGCATTTATAATTGAATTTTTTTTGATTGTTGACACTTATAGGTTTTGCAGTATTGATGTTTTTTGTTTAGCACATATTGTTTTTTATTTTTATTTACCTCTCAGTGCAGACACAATTATTTATTTATCTTCATTATACAAGAGATGGTCAGAGACTGCGGACATGACACAAGAGATGGTCAGAGACTGCAGACGTTACAAGTGATGGTCAGAGACTGCAGACATAATACAGGAGATTGTCAGAGACTGCAGACATAATACAAGATTTGGCCAGAGACTGCAGACATAATACAAGAGATGGTCAGAGACTGCAGACATGTTACAAGAGATGGTCAGAGACTGCAGACATACTACAGGAGACGGTCAGAGACTGGAGATATAATAGAGGAGATGGTCAGAGACTGCAGATATACTACAGGAGATGGTCAGAGACTGTAGACATGTTACAAGAAATGGTCAGAGACTGCAGACATAGTACAGGAGATGGTCAGAGACTGCAGACATAACACAAGAGATGGTCAGAGACTGCAGACATAGTACAGGAGATGGTCAGAGAATGCAGACATATTACAGGAGATGGTCGGAGATTGCAGACATACTACAGGAGATGGTCAGAGACTGGAGATATAATAGAGGAGATGGTCAGAGAATGTGGACATATTAAAGGAAATGGTCAGAGACTGCAGACATAGTACAGGAGACGGTCAGAGACTGGAGATATAATACAGGAGATGGTCAGAGACGGCAGACATAATACAAGATTTGGCCAGAGACTGCAGACATAGTACAGGAGATGGTCAGAGACTGCAGACATAATACAAGAGATGGTCAGAGACTGCAGGCATGTTACAAGAGATGGTCAGGGACTGCAGACATGTTACAAGAGATGGTCAGAGACTGCAGACATGTTACAAGAGATGGTCAGAGACTGCAGACATGTTACAAGAGATGGTCAGAGACTGCAGACATACTACAGGAGATGGTCAGAGACGGCAGACATAATCCAAGATTTGGCCAGAGACTGTAGACATAATACAAGAGATGGTCAGAGACTGCAGACATGTTACAAGAGATAGTCAGAGACTGCAGACATGTTACAAGAGATGGTCAGAGACTGGTCAGACTGCAGACATAGTACAGGAGATGGTCAGAGACTGCAGACATACTACAGGAGACGGTCAGAGACTGCAGACATGTTACAAGAGATGGTCAGAGACTGCAGACATAGTACAGGAGATGGTCAGAGACTTTAGACATAATACAAGAGATGGTCAGAGACTTTAGACATAATACAAGAGATGGTCAGAGACTGCAGACATGACACAAAAAATGATCAGAGACTGCAGATGTTACAAGAGATGGTCAGAGACTGCAGACATAATACAGGAGATGGTCAGAGACGGCAGACATAATACAAGATTTGGCCAGAGACTGCAGACATAGTACAGGAGATGGTCAGAGACTGCAGACATAATACAGGAGATGGTCAGAGACGGCAGACATAATACAAGATTTGGCCAGAGACTGCAGACATAGTACAGGAGATGGTCAGAGACTGCAGACATAATACAAGAGATGGTCAGAGGCTGCAGACATGTTACAAGAGATGGTCAGAGACTGCAGACATGTTACAAGAGATGGTCAGAGACTGCAGACATACTACAGGAGACGGTCAGAGACTGGAGATATAATAGAGGAGATGGTCAGAGACTGCAGATATACTACAGGAGATGGTCAGAGACTGTAGACATGTTACAAGAAATAGTCAGAGACTGCAGACATAGTACAGGAGATGGTCAGAGACTGCAGACATAACACAAGAGATGGTCAGAGACTGCAGACATGACACAAAAGATGGTCAGAGACTGCAGATGTTATAGGAGATGGTCAGAGACTGCAGACATAATACAGGCGATGGTCAGAGACGGCAGACATAATACAAGATTTGGCCAGAGACTGCAGACATAGTACAGGAGATGGTCAGAGACTGCAGACATAATACAGGAGATGGTCAGAGACGGCAGACATAATACAAGATTTGGCCAGAGACTGCAGACGTAGTACAGGAGATGGTCAGAGACTGCAGACATAATACAAGAGATGGTCAGAGGCTGCAGACATGTTACAAGAGATGGTCAGAGACTGCAGACATGTTACAAGAGATGGTCAGAGACTGCAGACATACTACAGGAGATAGTCAGAGACTGGAGATATAATAGAGGAGATGGTCAGAGACTGCAGATATACTACAGGAGATGGTCAGAGACTGTAGACATGTTATAAGAGATGGTCAGAGACTGCAGACATAGTACAGGAGATGGTCAGAGACTGCAGATATAATACAAGAGATGGTCAGAGACTGCAGACATAATACAGGAGACGGTCAGAAACTGGATATATAATAGAGGAGACAGTCAGAGACTACAGGCATGGTACAGGAGATGGTCAGAGAATGTGTACATATTACAGGAGATGGACAGTGACTGCAGACATGCTACAGGAGACGGTCAGAGACTGGAGATATAATAGAGGAGAGGGTCAGAAAATGCAGACATACTACAGGAGATGGTCAGAGACTGCAGACATAATACAAGATTTGGTCAGAGACTGCAGACGTGTTACAAGAGATGGTCAGAGACTGCAGACATGTTACAAGAGATGGTCAGAGACTGCAGACATAGTACGGGAGATGGTCAGAGAATACGGACATATTACAGGAGATGGTCAGAGACTGCAGACATAGTACAGGAGATGGTCAGAGACTGCAGACATAGTACAGGAGATGGTCAGAGACTGCAGACATGTTACAAGAGATGGTCAGAGACTGCAGTTCCTATGGACGTTAGTAGATAATGGCCGATCGGCCCTCTCACCTGACCCAGCGATACAGCAACAACGGTTCCTCTGATCAGGAGTCAGCTCATTCTGAATTGCCCGTGGCGACTCCGTTGGGTAGAGCCCAGATCTGTATTCTGGCAATGACTCCATTCCTTTCTCCGCCAGGGATGGCGCCAGGCTGTGTGGCTTTCCCTCTGGTGGCGCAGGGCAGCGGAGTTCTCTCTCTGATGATTTTCCCTCAGCACTGCACTCTCCCTCTGGAGTCCTGGGTGTACTTCCCTGAAAGCTTTCCCGGGCTCCTGGCTCTCTCTCTCTCCCATTCAGCTGAGCATGCTGTGTGGGCTGCAGTTTCCGTGTTACAGTGGGGCTGCATGTCCTCGGGACTACATGTCCCACAATCCTCTTCTTTGGTCCTTTTTTGTTCTTCCCTGGCCGATATGAAGGCAGGGGAAGAAACATAGTGCGCCGCTCACTAGTACAGCAGCGCACGCAAGGAGGAGAGGGAGAGGGGAAATAAGCCCGCGGCTGCAGTGGCGTCACTAGGCTTGGTGTCACCCAGTGTGGTAAAACATGGTGTCACCCCCCCTCCACCAACTATAGTCGCCCCTCAGTACAGACCCCCCTCCACTAAGTATAGACCCCCCTTCGTCAGTGCAGACCCCCCACTAAGTATAAACCCCTCTCTCTGTACAGACCCCCCCATCAGTATAGACCCCCCAGGACAAAACACCCCCCTCTATTAGTATAGACCCCCCCTCAGGACAAACCACCCCCCTCCATTAGTACAGAACCACCCCTCCTCCATTAGTACAGACCCCCCAAAACAAACCACCCCCCCTCCATTAGTACAGACCCCCCAGAACAAACCACCTCCCTCCATTAGTACAGACCCCCCAGAACAAACCACCCCTCCTCCATTAGTACAGACCCCCCCAGAACAAACCACCCCCTTCCATTAGTACAGGCCCCCCCAGAACAAACCACCCCCCTCCATTAATACAAACCCCCCAGAACAAACCACCCTCCTCCATTAGTACAGACCCCCCCTCCATTAGTACAGACCCCCCAACAAACCACCCCCCTCCATTAGTACAGACCCCCCCCGGCCAAACTACCTCCCCTACATTAGTACAGACCCCCCAGGACAAACCACCCCCCCTCCATTAGTACAGACCCCCCAGGACAAACCACCCCCCTACATTAGTACACACCCCCCAGGACAAACCACCCCCCTACATTAGTATAGACCCCCCAGGACAAACCACTCCCCTACATTACTATAGACCCCCCAGGACAAACCAACCCCCCTACATTAGTATAGACCCCCCAGGACAAACCCCCCACATTAGTATAGACCCCCAGGACAAACCACCCCCTACATTAGTATAGACCCCCCAGGACAAACCACCCCCCTACATTAGCATAGACCCCCCCAGGACAAACCACCCCCCTACATTAGTATAGACCCCCAGGACAAACCACCCCCCTACATTAGTATAGACCCCCCCCAGGACAAACCACCCCCCTACATTAGTGTAGACCCCCAGGATGAAACCACCCCCCCTATATTAGTATAGACCCCCAGGACAAACCCCTCCCCCTACATTAGTATAGACCCCCCAAGACAAACTCCTCCCCCTACATTAGTAGCTCTCAGCTGAAGAGTAGAGGACAGTGTGCAGCCGTGCCGCCCGTGTGGAGAACAGAGCGTGTCAGGCTTGGGCAGCAGGCGGGAGTGAGACACAGGAGGAGGAGAACTGGAACACGTTGGGCACAGGCATGGGCCTCCCCCCCAGTGACGTCACTGCGCGGCTGGTCTCTCATGCAGAGACAGCTGGTCCGATCTCATTTCGCTTTCCTCCTCTGACAGGAGGAGGAGGGGGGATGGGCTTCGGCAGGAAACACAGCGGCAGCGGCGACCAGCAGAGAGAGCCACCTACTGACAAGGAGAGGAGGAGGAGGGAGGGGAGCACTCTGGCGCTTCAGCGCCCCCAACTCTGTGGTGCCTGGGTGCATTGCACCCCGTGCACCCCGTCCAGCATCGGCCCTGGGAACATGTCAGCCCTCTCAGTGGTGACTTTACAGCGCTGGAGGGCTTCATTCCAAGGTGCGATGCATACTAGCACATTGCCTTGCAGGTTTTTTTTTTTTCTGAACATCGGCGGTTTACAACTGCTTTAAGCTGCATAATGCATCCTTTTAAATTCTGTGGAACTCTTCACTGGTCAGTTGTGTTATTAAAAGTCCTGTTTGCTATTGAGCCATTGGCTATGCTGCTCCGATCTTCCCCTACAGTCACTGGGATATCTGTGCACCCCATTGTCGAAAAAGTGTCAATGTATGCGGGCGATACCCTTCTCTATCTTAACAATCCCAACCAATCCTTGACAGCTGCCTTGACACTTATTGACTCCTTTGGTAGATTTCCTGGTGTTAAAATCAACTGGGACAAATCAGTGCTATCTCCCTTAAATCAGACGGGACCCCCCCCCCCCCCGATCTGCCTGTCCCTCTCCAGTGGGTAGACAGCCTTAAATACTTAGGTATCCAGATCCATAGACATCTACCAAGTTATATGGAGGCCAATGTTCGTCCAGTCCTACAGCGATTCCTTCAGAAATGTTCAATCTGGAAAAACTTGCCACTTAAGCCAGAGGGTAGAGTAAATTTAATTAAAATGTCCTTCCTCCCTAAGTTTTTATATGTGTTTAGACACACCCCCATTAGTATACCTAATTATTTTTTTATTAAACTTGACCAAGCTATCAGCGCCTTTGTATGGCAGAAGTCAGTCCCAAGGGTGGCTAGACTCACGCTCCAACTTTCATTGTCAGAGGGGGGCCTGGCACTACCCCATTTTAAGAAATAATATTGGGCGGCTGTCCTGGTGTCAGTGAGGTGGTAGTTTACCCAGGATCAATCCAACCCGTCGGTGAACCTAGAGGCAGCCATACTGGGATCCTATTCTGAACTTAGCAACCTGGTATATCAGGGGCCTAGATCCAGTACACAAATTACCACCCCCATGAGAAGGCAGATCTCGAGGCTTCTGGCTGAGCCACAAACATTCTCTCCTTATACCCCCTATGGGGTAATCCATCGGTGTCTCACCTGGGGACTGTGCCTGATCCACAGCTGTGGGCCCGACATGGTGTGAGAACGCTACGTGATATCATGCCTGAGGGGCGTTTACTCTCCTTCGGTGAGCTGAAGAATAAATTTGGGCTTCCCCATGGATGTACTTTAGGTTCTTGCAGCTCCGGCATGCGGTTCGAGCGCAGTTCCCGGGATTTATCACTGTGGCACCCAGGGGCGGACTGATAACTCATGGGGCCCCTGGGCAATAGGAGATTATGGGGCCCCCAGGCAATCAGAGATTATGGGGCCACACAGTATACACACACACAGTATACAATCACACAGTATACACATACACGTACACACAGTATACACAGACAGATGCAAAAAAAACAAAGATTTATACATACTGTCCCTGGTTTTACTGAGGCTGGCAACCCTGATGGGGTGCCCGAGTGGCTCAATGGTCAGTCCGCCCCTGGTGGCACCCCATTCAGTTGAGAGGCTTCTTACGGCCCGCATTATAGATAGAACACTATCCTCTATTTACCTCCGACTCACATGCACGGGTGGTGCTGGGCCTAGAAAGGCATTCCTGGCTTGGCAGCATGACTTACCGGCCCTGACGGAGGAGGACTAGTCCAAGAGCCTCCAACAGTACATCCCTCTTATGATCTTGGCTAGGGATCGATTCATACAGTTAAAATTCCTTCATAGGGTATATTATACGTCACAGAGACTATCGGTTATGTATCATACCTCCGATGATGTGTGCCCAAAATGTAAAGGGGAGGAAACTACAAAAACATGGTATGGTTGTGCCCGCGTATACAGGAATTTTGGCAGGCGGTGGTTGCTGACATGAGCTCAATTATTGGGGTGCCCCTTAAACTTGATCCCTTGGTTCTGTTACTGGGCATGACGGATAACCTACCCACTACCACTCACATTAAATTATTTATCTTTTACACTGCATATTATGCTAGGAAAACAATCCTGCTTCAATAGAAGGAACCTGGATCTGCCTAGGACTTCTGCCTGGAAGGAACTAGTCAATACGACTCTCCCATTATACAAGCTGACATACATGGGTCGTAATTGTCCGAAGAAATTCTATAAAATCTGGTCGGCATAGGTGGAGGCCAGACGCCTTACAGTGTAGCCTCCTGCAGTGGTCCCCCTTTTCCTTTTCCCTTTCTGCCCCCTCCCCCGCCCCACTCTATTTCATGTCTCCTATTTCCTCTCTCACCCCTCTCTCCTGTTCCTAATAAACCCATACACCGCTTCCACTGTACCCCTTGCTGGTCCAAAAAGCAGCAACTGCTGTGCTATTGACTGTTTTGTTCTGAGACAAGCCTGAAAGGCTCCTTTATTTTCCTTCTGTCCAAATGAAACTCTTGTAAGATGAACTTAATGTGTTCTGATGGTATTTTATAGACTTAAACATTGTCTTCTAATGTCACACCTGATGTTATTCACATGTAACCTGATGGGTATTGGTTTATTAGAAACAATCAAATCTAGCAGAGTTTTCCATATAGTTCATTCAGCCGCCATTTGTGTAAGATTATTGCCTTGAAATTGGGATGCAAATTGTTATTAAAAAAGCTACTAGATCAATGACCTAACTGATATATGGATACCTAAAACAATTATTTATTATGCTACTTTTTTACTTACTTGCAACGTTTGGTTTTCATTACTTATTTGAGGTGACTAATGACAAACTAGTACAAACAAGTACATTACAGTTATTATTTTCTGTGTATACTTACGAATGTTGTGTTTTCAGGGAAGTCACCCTAAAAAACAGAAAATTGCTATATTAGAGAAAGGATGCTTCATTTGATCTGTCTGTCTAAAAAAGTACAGAGTTTATTAAAAAATTCATACTAATGAAAATGTCATGTCATCTGACCTGTTTGCATCCAAAACAATTTTCTTTTTTCCTGCTAGAAAATAATGGGATACCTGTATTGATGCCACCCGCACCTTAATAAGATTTTATCAATATTTTTTTCCAGAAGCCTGCTAATGTCCTCTCTCTATACTGATGTTAATTTGCCTGATAGATTTATTCAGGGCTTTTTTTCTCAGAGAATAGGTGCAGGAACTCAACCATGCCCGCCACACACACGTACCTGCCAAATGGCATCAAATAGTAGCTCTTCCCTCTGCATACAACCCCCTCCCTCCACTGCCCTCATTTTCTCCCCCCTCCTTAAAAGCTCTACCATCTGTCATATGTCTTACCTTTGTTGCAACATTAAGCTGAAACACCTACCCGGCTGTAGTACCTCCCAGCATACTATACTATACTACAGTCACTTGCAAGGGAGATCATGCAGTAGGAGCATCAACAACCCTGGATTTATGTCACCTTGGGGAGTGATATACTATCCGCCAGAGAAGGCTTACAGTAGACGACTAGCCAGTAGACTATAATTAGTACAGGTACACTGGTGCAGAGCAACATGTGGTGCAGAATTATCTACCTGTGCCCGAAAATGGAAAAATATCCCTCCTCTCCATTCTCTGACCAACCATCCAACAAGGCTGCAGATGACACAAGGCTGCAGATGACACAACAAGGCTACAAACGACACTGAAAGGCTGCAAATGACACTACAAGGCTGCAGATGGACACTGATAAGGCTGCATTGATGGGCATTTAAATCTAAGTTTTTTTTCCTTAAAAAGTTTTTTCCTTGAAATTCCCTCCTAAACTTGGGATGCGTGTTATACGCTGGCGCGTGTTATATGCCGATAAATACAGTATATATAATGTATATGTAGCACCCATTAGTAAGGAAGTATAGATAGTTTATTTTTTTGTGCTAGTCTAGGTAAATTTTTGCAGGCTTGGCTGGTAGCCAAGCCTGTCTGTGTTTTTGTCCTGGGTTGGGGAGAAATCCAGGGAGAGCTGGATGACTCACAAGTAGTATCACTGAGACCTCCCCCCTACTTTTCGAATGTTCTGGAACCTTCTAGAAGAATGGGAGGAGAGGTAAGGTGGAGCTGCCTGGAGTATTCTGAGGGCCCTGACCAATCCCCAACAAGGGTTTGCAGGGGGCAGGCCCCCTCACATACTCTGGGTCAGCCCAGCTGGGGAGGAGTTGTTCAGGTGGAGGCTGGAGATGGAGTGTTAGGCTGTCATGGCCTTTGAGAGAGCTCCCCAGTCTGGGGGGGGGGAGGGGGGCCTTGGGCCTGGGCTCGGGTGCAGACGAGACCTTCCCAAAACCATGGAGGTGTCCTTGCCAGGAGGCACTGGGAGCAAGGAGAGGACAACGGGAGAACACTGCTGGGCAAGTCTCCAGGAACAACAGGAACAGACAGGGGGGCTTGTGAGTGACACATGGTCAGGAGGACTGGGAGGCACACCTGACAGGACTGGGATGGAGCAGTCTGGGATGGGTGCAGAGCCAGTTAGGAGGACTGTGGTGGCTTGACTAGTGGAAAGGGGCAGCTGCAGCCAGGAGGGCTAGCAGGGCCTGAAGCATGGACGTGCTGTCAGGGGAGGCAGGTGAGGCAGAACAATAAAAACAAAAGAAAAAAATGATCAAACTTCAAGGGTTGTAGCTCAGCGACCTTTGGGAGGTAGGTAGCCAAAGTACTACCCCAACACTGGTCAAAATTTGGGGCTCCTGGAACCTATGGTTCCGGATATACAGGGCTCCTTGCACAGCCTGTCAGAAGCTGCATACAGAGCAGCCAGTTCAAATACAAGCTGGTACACTCTGTTTGCAGCAGACTGAGAGGATGAGCTCACAGTGCCTCTGACTTCTTGTCAGAGGCACTGTGCTCAATGGACAGCTTGGAGCCTTGGACCAATGGTAAAGTGTCATTGGCCCCAGCTGTCCAATAAAAGTGCTGCAGTGGAGGCTGTCCTCTCACTGCAATGTTATAGAAGGGGGCATGTGTCTAAAAGACATATGCTACCTTCCAGCCCAGCCCTCTTAACTAGAAGGAAAAAACATGGGTTAATGGGTATAAGATATACCCCTAATCCCAAGTTTATCTCACACAGTTAACAGGGAGAATGACATTTTTCTACTGCTGAAAAGGGACTGTTTTAATCAAGCTAAATCATATATTATTATGCTATATGTTATAACATAATAATTTATCTCCTTCCCGCAGAGCGTACGCAGATGTGCGGCCTCTGCTTTCGGGGGTTATACCGGCTGCAGGCCTCATCCCGGTATCGTTTTGTAGAGTGGGCGATCGGCTTTCCAGGGATAACAACCGATGCGGCTAAAAGCCACTTGGCTGTTATCCCGGAGGAGCAGCCTCCCGCCGCTCTGAACGGGGCTCTCGTCCCACCGGGAGACCCGAACGATGATAGCTAGTGACAGACTGGAACAAATCCGGAAAAGGCTTCGTTCCAGTCTCCTGATTGTAAACACGGAAGCGACGTCACAACGTCACTTCCTGTTTACTCGGCTGCCAATGGCGCCGGTTTTAAAAAAATATACAGAATCGCCGAAAATGGCAATCTGAATACTTTAAAGTGCAAAGGAGGGATGGGGGGGTTTTAGACCCCCCATCCCTCCATAAAGAGTACCTGTCAACACCTATTACTGTCACAAGGGATGTTTACATTGCTTGTGACAGCAATAAAAGTGATCAATTTTTTTTTTAACACAATTTAATAATATAAAAATAAATAAAAGAAAAAAGAAAAAAAATTTTTTAAAGCGCCCCCGTCCCTGTGAGCTCGTGCAGCAAAGAAAACGCACATGGAAGTAGCGCTCGCATATGTAAACGGTGTTCAATTCACACATGTGAGGTATCGCTGCGATCGTCAGAGCAAGCGCAATAATTTTAGCACTAGACCTCCTCTGTAACTCTAACCTGGTAACCGTAAAAAAAATTTAAAGCATCGCCTATGGAGATTCTTAGGTACCGTAGTTTGTCGCCATTCCACGAGTGCGTGCAATTATAAAGCGTGACATGTTTGGTATCTATTTACTCGGCATAACATCATCTTTCACATTATACAAAAAATTGGGCTAACTTTACTGTTTCGTTTTTTTTAAATTTATGAAAGTGTCCCTTTTCCCAAAAAGTTGCGTTTAAAACACCACTGCACAAATACCGTGTGACATAAAATATTGCAACAATCGCCACTTTATTCTCTATTCTCTTATATATAAAAATATATATAATGTTTGGGGGCTCTAAGTAATTTTCTAGCAAAAGAAACGCCAAATGTCAGAAATAGGCTTAGTCATGAAAGGGTTATTATTTATCTATTTACTGTGAAATTACTGGTTTGAAGTTATCGCTCTAAAGTTCACGGTGTATGTAACCTGTGTGTGTTTGACTCTGATACTAGCCAGTGCCTCAGCAGCCACTGACCTCACCGCACATCCCTGGCCTGAAGAGGTGGTACTGGGAGCAGTAGCCACATGTGGGAGAGCTAGCACTAAGGACTACCTGTATCTACAACACCATAGGGGCCCGCGGTCCCTGCCTGCAAAAGGCATTTTCTTTGGCTGAGCCAATGTCAGACTCTTTATAACAATGCTAGCTGGTCCTGGGAGTGATAGTCTGCAAGCAAGTATATGTGCTGGCAGTGAAGGAGAAGAGGTTGTATATACCGGAGTGAATATAGTTCAGTCCCTGTATATTTCTTCCATCAAGCGGGCATCTCATATGCACCCTATCCCCATCCAAGTACTATTCCCCTAATAAAACAAAAAACTAAATAAAGTACAAGGATTGTTTCTTGACTAAGTGTGTCTGGAAATTTGTGTGCCTGGCTGTGCATTGTGGGAGACGGATCGCAATCACCAGCAACCCCTTCGGGGGTACCGCTACATATATTAAAATGTAAGTCAGTAATTCTGATTTGGGCAGTGTTTAGGCCAGCAAAGAAGGCCTTGCTGACCCTGACGTCCCACCACTCACACTTACCAATGCTATGTTTTCAGAGATGACACGTACATTATAGTTATTATTTTCTATGTATACTTACCAATGATGTGTTTTCAAAGAGTTCATCCTAAAAAACAGAAAATGTTAGATGTAGCGCTGGTAGATTTTTAATCTACTGCTGATAGGTAAATCTTGTGGGTTACTTGTTAGAGGAAGTTATATTTGCCTCTGTTCCAGCTTGGCTGAGTTGCGTGTGGTTCCACACTGTGCCGGTGGGTGTCGTTGTCACCATGGGCTAGTGTTGGAAAGGCAACGTGTGGAAGCGTATGAGTGCTCCTCTGTCCCGGAGACAGCTCGGTGGAGGTGGTCCTCCGAGTTGCATTCTGGGAGAGGGTATTTATGGGACAGACGCCATGCTTAGGGGTTCGTTTTCAGCCACCTGCTGGCCCTCCTGGCCGACAGGTATGCGTTAAGAGTACCACCTCGTGGTCCTCCGGTTCGGAGGCCCATGCCGCTGCGGCGTGTGGGTGGGCCCAGAAGCCTGTCTGGGGCCTACCACAGCAGCAGAGGAAGGGTCCTGAGCTGTCTATCCTGAGTGAAGAAGCTGGACAACGGAGTAGATCCCAGGGGAGGACCTGTCATGGAAGGATCATGCAGAGTGCTGGTCTGGAGAGGGGCCTGGTGACTCGGTTGGAGGACATATCCTGAAGTAGTCTTACTGCATAGTACTGCCGGGTTGGCTTAAAGGTTCAAGTACTGTGTCTGACATTCATCACAAACCAATACATCCTGTGGCAGAGGATCATACGGGTTTTATTCCAAACAAGTCTGTGGCAGAGACTTTTGTTCGTGCTACGTACTGGCTGCTAGGCAAGTGAGAGAGGCCTATCCAGGCGGGCAAAGATTGAATCCCACAAGGGGAGTGCATTCAACTACAAGTGCTCAATTGCAAAGAATGTTCTAATGAATACTAAGGAAAGGTATTTGAGCTTCCCTGCAACTTTCTCTCTGCCTCTTTCCTGCTCCTTTATTACTGGTTCATTAAAGCATTGGAAAAAATACTCAAGTGTTTGGTGTCTACATCGTCCAGAGGTAAACTCAACGGGACCCTGGACCCGGTGCCGGTGAAACAGAGGTATCGAGAGTGAAGGTAACAGCCCGCTTTAAACCAGCAGCTCCACCGAGAGTTAGTGCCACATAGAGAAAGGATGCTCCATTTGATCTGTCTGTCTAAAAAAGTATAGAGTTTAGTGCAAAAGTTCATACTAATGAAAATGTCATGTCATCTGACCTGTTTGCATCCGGAACATTTTCTTTATTTTACACACACACGTTGAAATCGAATTTCCCACTGGAAAATTATGGGATACCTGTATTGCTGCCACCCCCCAGCTTAATAAGATTTTATCATTTTTTTTTTTTCCAGAAGCCTGCTAATGTCCTCTCTCTATACTAATAATAATTTGTTTGATAGATTTGTGGCACTTTGGGGAGTGATATACAATCCGCCAGGGAAGGCATACAGTAGACAACCAGCCAGAACTATAATTTGTACAGGTACACTGGTGCAGAGCAACATGTGGTGCAGGACGTGCCTGTGCCCGAAAATGGAAAAAAGTCCCTCTTCTCCACTCTCTGACCAACCATCCAATCAAAGGATGTGAAAATGTTGATGTGAATGTACACCTGTTAGATGGCCCTGGTGTTGCCAACTCAAAAACTGATTGGTTAAAGTTACAGTCTCGTGGCCTTTTACTATAAGCTACAGCAGCCCTCAAAATTTCCACTCACCTGCTCGCATTTGGCAAGTGGAAATTAGTGTGGAACAGGGGAGGACTGGGCTGACAGTTTCCTGGCTGACCACTTCTGGCAGAAGCGGTGCAGCCATCAGGGCGGCCTGGAGGGGGGGCTTCCCGCCCCTCTGGGCTGCTCTGATGTCCTGTAAAAAAGGCCACACAGCTTCTGGCAGAAGTGCTTAGCCAAGAAACTGTTAGAAGGATCGTGCAGCCGGATCACACAGAACAAGGATCTCCTGTGAGACACGGGTTGTATATGAATAGCCACCACTGTCAAACAAAACCCCACCTTCTAGACCAGCATTTGACCAGTGGTCTAGGAGGCGGGACTTTGTTTCATATACAAGTATACAAGCCACTTTCATATTCATATACAAGCCACTCTCAACGGGAGATCCCCATTCTGTGTCATCCAGCTGGCAGATCCTCCTGATTCCTCCATGATGCATTGCTGGGCAACGATAGGCTGCACTGATGGGCAATGATACGCTGTGCTGATGTGCAATGATACGCTGCACTGATAGGCAATGATATGCTGCACTGGTGGGCACTGATACGCTGCACTGATGGACAATTATACGCTGCACTGATGGACAATTATACGCTGCACTGATGGGCAATGATATGCTGCACTGATGGGCAACGATATGCTGCACTGATGGGCAACGATATGCTGCACTGATATTCTGCACTGATGGGCAATGGTATGCTGCACTGATGGGCACTGATAGGCTGCACTGATGGGGCTGCACTGATGGCATCTGATAGGCTAAACTGATGCTGCACTGATGGGAAATGATACGCTGCACTGATGGGCACTGACACGCTGCGCTGATGGGCAATGATAGGCTGCATTGATGGGCAATCATAGTCTGCATTGATGGGCAATGATATTCTGCACTGATGGCCAATGATACTCTGCACTGATACGCTACATTGGTGGGCACTGATAGGCTGCACTGATTGGTAATTATACGCCACACTGATGAGGAATAATATGTTGTACTGATGGACACTGATACGCTGCACTGATGGGCAATGATACGCTGCACTGATGGGGAATAATACGCTGCACTGATGGACACTGATACGCTGCACTGATGGGCAATGATAAGCTGCACTGATGGGCAATGGTATACTGCACTGATGGGCACTGATAGGCTGCACTGATGGCCACTGATAAGCTGCACTGATGGCCACTGATGAGGTTGAACTGATAAGCTGCACTAATGGCCACTGATGAGGTGGCACTGATGGCCACTGATGAGGCGGAACTGATAAGCTGCACTGATGGGGCTGCACTGATGGGCGCTGATTAGGCGGCACTGATGGGCACCGATGAGGCTGCACTGATGGGCACTGATAGGCTGCACTGATATGCTTTATGTTAATATTGTTAAAGTTGTTGTTATTATTTATTTTTGGAACTTAATTCTGCATAAAACATTTAACAGTGTATATTCATGAGATAATTTATGAGGGCATGTTTAGGGATGGATTTAGGGGTGGGGCAGGTTAGGGGTTGGGTGGGGCAACTGGTGGCGAGTAACTCTTAAGGCCTGGCTAGTGGCTCAGTACTTGAAATTTTGAGTCCTGAGCTACAGGCACCCGTACTGTTGATTCTAAGGACCTTAAGGCAGATTTACGGTATTTGACCCTGGCAACACATAATGGCTATCATGGCTGAAATGGATAAAAGCTCTAACATAAACATACACTACTGGAAGCAGCGAAACCAAGAGAAAAAGCTATGAAAGGAAGAGCATACACTATTGTGAATAACACATTCATGGAAAAAAGTCAATGATTCTGATTTGGGCAGTGTTTAGGCCAGCAGAGAAGGCCTTGTTGGCCCTTAAAAACCCACCACTGATATTTACTAATGCTGTGCTTGCAGGGATGTTGGAGAAAGGATGCTTCATTGGATCTGTCTGTCTAAAAAAGTAGAGTGTATTACAAAAGGTAATGCTAATGAAAATATGAGGTCATGCCATATGACCTCTGCTCATATGGAGCAATTTTTAAATTTTACACACATACAGTATCTTACAAAAGTGAGTACACCCCTCACATTTTTGTAAATATTTTATGATATCTTTTCATGTGACAACACTGAAGAAATGACACTTTGCTACAATGTAAAGTAGTGAGTGTACAGCTTGTATAACAGTGTAAATGTGCTGTCCCCTCAAAAAAACCCAAAACACAACCATTAATGTCTTAATCGCTGGCAACAAAAGTGAGTACATCCCTAAGTTAAAATGTCCAAAATGGGCCCAAAGTGTCAATATTTTGTGTGGTCACCATTATTTTCCAGCACTGCCTTAACCCTCTTGGGCATGGAGTTCACCAGAGCTTCACAGGTTGCCACTGGAGTCCTCTTCTACTCCTCCATGATGACATCACAGAGCTGGTGGATGTTAGAGACCTTGAGCTATTTCACCTTCCGTTTGAGTATACCCCACAGAAGCTCAATAGGGTTTAGGTCTGGAGACATGCTTGGCCAGTCTATCACTTTTACCCTCAGCTTCTTTAGCAAGGCAGTGGCCATCTTGGAGGTGTGTTTTGGGTTGTTATTATGTTGAAATACTGCCCTGCGGCTCAGTCTCTAAGGGGAGGGGATCATGCTCTGCTTTAGTATGTCACAGTACATGGTGGCATTCATGGTTCCCTCAATGAACTGTAGCTTCACAACAGTGCCAACAGCACTCATGCAGCCCCAGACCATGACACTCCTACCACCATGCTTGACTGTAGGCAAGACACACTTGTCTTTGTACTCCTCACCTGGTTGCCACCACACACGCTTGACACCATCTGAACCAAATAAGTTTGTCTTGGTCTCATCAGATCACAGGACATGGTTCCAGTAATCCATGTCCTTAGTCTGCTTGTCTTCAGCAAACTGTTTGTAGGTTTTCTTGTGCATTATCTTTAGAAGAGGCTTCCTTTTGGGACAACAGCCATGCAGATCAATTTTATGCAGTGTGCGGCGTATGGTCTGAGCACTGACAGGCTGACCCCCCACCCAGTGGCGTCTCCAGCTTTCATATTTAGGGGGCACATGTGGGGACAGGGACAAAAGTAGGGGGGCAACTATAAAATGCAATTATGCTGAGACCACTGTCTGTGGAAGGGAATTCCACATCCTTGCTGCGCTTATAGTAAAGAACCCTCTACGCAGTTTAAGGTTAAACCTCTTTTCTTCTAATTTTAATGAGTGGCTACAAGTCTTGTTAAACTCCCTTCTGCAAAAAAGTTTTATCCCTAATGTGGGGTCACCAATATGGTATTTGTATGTTGAAATTGTATCCCCTCTCAAGCGTCACTTCTCCAGAGAGAATAAGTTCAGTGCTCGCAACCTTTCCTCATAACTAATATCCTCCAGACCCTTTATTAGCTTTGTTGCCCTTCTTTGGACTTGCTCCATTTCCAGTACACCCTTCCTGAGGACTGGTGCACAGAACTGGACAGCATACTCTAGGTGCAGCCGGACCAGAGTCTTGTAGAGCGGGAGAATTATCATTTTTAACGCTGGAATGAATCCCCTTTTTAATGCATTCCAATATTCTGTTTGCTTTGTTAGCAGCAGCTTGGCATTGCATGACATTGCTGAGCCTATCATCTACATAGTTGCCAACATTGAAAAAAAAATATGTGGGACACTTTTTTGGCTGTAGGCGGAGCCGATCAATAATTAGGGGACGGGGCATTCGTTTGTAGGTGTGGCCTAGTAAAAATAATAATTGCGGCGCGCTGCACGCCGCGGCGGAGAATGGGCGTGGCTTACGTGAAAAGAGGGCGTGGCTTGCATGAAAAGTGACGTGGCTTGCATGAAAAGTGGGTGTGGCTTACGTGAAAGTGGACGTGGCTTAAATTGGCATGGCTCAAGAGGGTGTGGTTAGAGTCTGAGATGAATGAGGGATGGAGAGGGAGAGGGAAAGGGGGAGAGGGAGAGGGAAAGGGGGAGAGGGAGAGGGGGAGAGAGGAATGACGGGACAGCAGCCCCAGATCCTACACAACAATAGAAATATGTGTATTCTAGAAAGTTTAACAATCAGCAGATAAAGATACTCCAAACACCTGGTGTTAACGCTTCAATCATCCCGGCACCATGGTTGTTATGGTGTCAGGATGATTGAAGCGCATTATTTCTATTATTACATTGTAATATAAAATTAAATCATTCAACTCACCATAATGCCGAATCAGTGGGATCCCTGAGCGTGTCACTAGCCACGTCGCCTGCCACCAGCAGAGTCTGTCCTTGCATCAGGTGCCCCTGGCAGAGTCTGTCCTTGCACCAGGTGCCCCCGGCAGAGTCTGTCCTTGCATCAGGTGCCCCTGCCAGAGTCTGTCCTTGCATCAGGTGCCCCCGCCAGAGTCTGTCCTTGCATCAGGTGCCCCAGCCAGTGCAGCCCCCCCTCAGTTAGTGCAGCCCCCCCTCAGTGCAGCCCCCCTCAGTTAGTGCAGCCCCCCTCAGTACAGCCCCCCTCAGTTAGTGCAGCCTCCCCCCCCTCAGTGCAGCCCCCCTCAGTTAGTGTAGCCCCCCCTCAGTTAATGCAGCCCCCCCTCAGTTAGTGCAGCCCCCCCTCAGTGCAGCCCCCCTCAGTTAGTGCAGCCCCCCTCAGTGCAGCCCCCCTCAGTTAGTGCAGCCTTCCCCCTTCAGTGCAGCCCCCCCTCAGTTAATGCAGCCCCCCCTCAGTGCAGCCCCCTCAGTTAGTGCAGCCCCCCTCAGTGCAGCCCCACCTCAGTTAGTGCAGCCCCCCCCTCAGTGCAGCCCCCCCTCAGTGCAGCCCCCCCTCAGTTAGTGCAGCCCCCCTCAGTGCAGCCCCCCTCAGTTAGTGCAGCCTCCCCCCCTCAGTGCAGCCCCCCTCAGTGCAGCCCCCCCTCAGTTAGTGCAGCCCCCCCTCAGTGCAGCCCCCCCTCAGTGCAGCCCCCCCTCAGTTAGTGCAGCCTCCCCTCAGTTAGTGCAGCCCCCCCTCAGTTAGTGCAGCCCCCTCAGTTAGTGCAGCCTCCCCCCCTCAATGCAGCCCGGCCCCCGCTCAGTGGAGGAGCGGCCGGTGTTCTGCCGAGAAAGTTCCCCTCGGCAGTGGCGGACCCCCTGTACTGCGCAGGGGCAGCGCTTGTGCAGTACGGGGCTGGGGAACTTTCAGCAAGACACGGCGCCGGCGCCAGCGCCAGCGCCGTGTCTTCTCTCGCTTCAGTGGAGAGGGGAGGGGCCGTGCAGCCAAAGAAGCCGCTTCATTGGCTGCACGGATCGAGCCCCCTTCCCCTCTCCACTCAACACTAGAGGCAGATGGAGCGGCGGCGCCGGCCGCCATTTTGCTGGAGCCCGCTGCTCCAAAAAAACAAAAAAAAAACAACATTCCCGATTTTCCTTATGGAAAATCCCGAATCGGGACACTCTCCAATTGGGACGAGGGTCCCAAAATCGGGATTGTCCCGGGAAAATCGGGACTGTTGGCAACTATGCATCTACTAGGACCCCAGGTCCTTTTCCTTCCTAGATTCTCCCAGAGATTCCCCCCCCAGTGTACAGATTGCATTCATATTTTTGCCACCCAAATGCATTATTTTACATTTTTCTACATTGAACCTCATTTGCCATGTAGTTGCCCACCCCATTAATTTGTTCAGATCTTTTTGCAAGGTTTCCACATCCCGCGGAGAAGTTATTGACCTGCTTAGCTTAGTATCGTCCAACGTGGCGTGACAACAGTAGACAGCAGGACACAATAAACAAACTGGGACACACTGGGAGCAAGGCAAGAAACAACCTGGGACACACTGGGAGTAAGGCTGGAACAGAGGCGTTGCTAGGGGGTGCAGGGGGTGTGGTCCGCACACGGGTGACACCCGCTAGAGGGGTGACAACTTCCCGAGGGTGAGGAAAGCCCTGGCTGACTTTTGAAGTCTTTTTTTTTTCAGCTGGAAACCCACCTCCAGCGCTGCAGGTGTTCTCCTCCTCCTCCTCTCTGTCTTGCACTACGGCGCTGCTGCTTGAGCCTGTCATGTTCCATTCTCCACCTGGGCGGCTGCACGCTGTGACTGTCCTCTCCTCTCCAGCTGCCGCCCGGGTGTTCCATGTACCTGAGCCGCCCGAGCTGGTGCGGTAACGGGCGGGGGGAAAGGGGTGTCGGCTTGCGATGGTGGGCGGTGTCCTCCGCGGTGTTGCAACAGGTGGGGGGGCTGTACTGATAAAGGTGGGTGGTTTGCCCTGGGGGGGGCTGTACTGATAAAGGTGGGTGGTTTGCCCTGGGGGGGGCTGTATTGATAAAGGAGGGTAGTTTGTCCTGGGGGGCTGTACAGATAAAGGGGGATAGTTTGTCCTGGGGGGGCTGTACTGGTAAAGGGGGGTAGTTTGTCCTGGGGGGCTTTACTGATGGAGGGGAGTAGCTTGTGCTGGGGGGGCTCTACTGATGGAGGGTGGTGGTCTGTCCTGGGGGGGCTGTACTGATGGAGGGGGGTGGTATGTCCTGGGGGGGCTGTACTGATGGAGGGGGGTAGCTTGTCCTGGGGGGGAGGCTCTACTGATGGAGGGGGGTGGTCTGTCCTGGGGGGCTCTACTGATGGAGGGGGGTGGTATGTCCTGGGGGGCTGTACTGATAGAGGGGGGTAGCTTGTCCTGGGGGGCTCTACTGATGGAGGGGGGTGGTCTGTCCTGGGGGGGCTCTACTGATGGAGGGGGGTGGTATGTCCTGGGGGCTGTACTGATGGAGGGGGTGGTATGTCCTGGGGGGGGCCTGTACTGATGGAGGATGGTGGTATGTCCTGGGGGGGGACTGTACTGATGGAGGGGGGTGCTTTTTCCTGGGGGGGGGGTCTGTACTAATGGAGGGGGCGCTTTGACCTGGGGGGAGGGGTCTGTACTGATGGAGGATGGGGGTGGTTTGTACTGAGGGGGGTCTGTACTGAAGGAGGGGGTTTATACTTAGTGGGGGTCTATACTGAGGAAGGGGGGTCTGTACTAAGTGGGGGGGTCTATACTGAGGGGGGGACTATACTTTGTGGAGGGAGGGTCTGTACTGAGTGGGGGACTATACTTGGAAGGAGGTCGGTACTGAAGGAGGGGGGTCTGTACAGAGGGGCGACTATAGTTGGTGGAGGGGGGTGACACCATGTTTTACCGCACCGGGTAACACCATCCCTAGTGATGCCACTGGGCTGAAAACAAGAGAACACACACTCAAGGCAAGAAACAACCTGAGACACAATGGGAGTAAGGCTGGAAACAAGAGGGCACACACAGGCAGCAAGGCAAGAAACAACCTGGGACACATTGGAAGCATGGAAAGAATCAACCTGGGACACACTGGGAGCAAGGCTGGAAACAAGCGGGTACACACAGGTAGCAAGGCAAGAAACAACCTGGGACACACTGAAAGCAAGCAGGGCCACACTGGGAGCAAGAATGATGGTGTGCTGGCAAATATTTACACTGCATCATGTATGTTCCAGTTTCTAGCTGGTGGTTGCCGCAGCCGCATTGTTTTGGAGCTTGTTCCAGTATTGTGTGCGATGGGAATACGGATGGTTACCTGGAACCAAGCTGAGACACAGTAGGAGCAAGGCTAAAAACAAGCTGGGACACACTGGGAGCAAGTCTGGAAAAAAGCTGGAAGAATTAGGAATGCTGGTGATCAGAAGAGGCACAGGAAACCACTTGATCACATAGGTGGGTGATCTGGCTGCTAGCATTGTTTAAACACAGAGCAATCCCCATGCTAGCCCTTTAAGACAGCGCCCCCGCTGTGATTGGCTGGAAACATGTGGCTGCACACATAGGGGAAAACCCAGCAGTGGAGCGTGAAACAGGTGCTGCAATACAAGAGGTGGCATTTCTGTACTCTCATTCATAATGACATCACTTTTCTACTAAATTACTATACCAAAGTGCCATACCATCAATACTTCTTGTTGCAAGGTTACTTTCAACTGTTTATGGAACATATTTATGAGTGACAACACAGAAAATCCCCATTATTTTCTGCTCTGTCAGTCATGTAAAAATCAAAGAACAGTAAGTAAGCTCATAATTCTAGGCATAGGGGTGTGCACAGCCACAGATGTACTGTATACTGGTAAGGGATCAGAGTCCAATTCTTTTGACGGGGCAGTGTGTGAGAGCAAATAAAGTCACCCGGCTGATTGGAAAAGATTCATCCATTACTGGGTACCTCTAGATCTGTCCTTTCAAAGTTGAATCCCAGTTTGAGAGACCCGCGTCACCCATCTCTACTTGGTATTCTGTCTGTTGCTCTGGACGTCAGGGCAAATGTTGTGTAATGTCTTTTATTGAGAGAATGTGCCATGTGACAAAACCCCACAAACCAAGAAACCTGCTTAGTAAGCAGGATGTCAAAATGGAACAACTTTCAACAGCTTAATAATATCTGAGTGGTTTTGGCTTAACTGGGTTCAATGTGCTTCACCAGCTTTTTGCTCATATCTATCACTGGGGATCAGAAATTTCAGGATTTCTCTCTTCTTATTGGTGATTGGCTTTTTTTTTTCCAAATGGACTTTGCATTCAAACAAGATATCTTTACCTGCAGACTTTAAATATTTTTGACTGATTCCCCAGACAGTTATCTATTCTGAGCTGTTATTTTAGATGCATTTTAGCCCATAAACTATCTGGCTATAGCAATTGCAACTAGAATGTGCCATTGGAAAATCATATAACTGCATGTTATGCCGCATACACACGAGCAGACTTCTCGTCAGACTGGACTCCGAAGGACTTTTTGACGGAGTTCCAACGGAGTTCCAACAAAACGGACTTGCCTACACACGATCACACCAAAGTTCGATCGTTTTGAACGTGATGACGTACGACCAGACTAGAAAAGAAAGTTCAATAGCCAGTAGCCAATAGCTGCCCTTGCGTCGTTTTTGGTCCGTCGGACTAGCATACAGACAAACAGTTTGTTCGATAGGAATTGAGTCCGTCAGGAAGATTTGAAACTTGTTCTATTTCTAAGGTCCGTCAGATTTTTCGACAGAAAAGGTCTGATGGAGCCCACACACAATCGAATTGTCCGACGGATTCGTTCCGTCTGACCTTTGATGCCGAAAAGTCCGGTCGTCTGTACGCGGCATAAGGGTAAATAAAAAGCTACTGTATATACAAAACGGATGCATTTCTGTCGCAAACTATTTTTCATTTGTTAGAGAATTATTATTTTTTATGCTATCTGATTCCAGGCACCAAGCCTGTCATCAAGTTTCTATTAATGGAAACAAGGATAACATTTCTGAGTAAGCAGTATAAGGGTTCATGCACATAGCAAATTTCAACATCTAGAAAATACATCAGATGCACACGCGTGGGTAAACATTGATGCAATGAAACATTGGCGCTTACAAGAGCACTGCTGTGCACAGCGATTCACTTGTATGGCAGGCTATACGCATCACATGTGGTTCCCCAGGAACAGAAAAGCACTGGGGAATTTCTCTAGGCATGTACAATGCCTGTAAAGGCCTTGTTTGCATGAACCTTTAGAAGCCTTTCCAATTTGATATTGTTACACAATATTATGGAGACCACCAACAGTATAGAGTTGGGTCCAAAATAGTCACAGGGAGGGCAAAGGTTAAGCTTCCTGCAGCTGATCTTTTCTGAAGGATTCACTTACAAACCTCTGTGTCCCCATGTGGACAAGGCCACCATGATAGTAGAGAAGGGCTTTGCTTCTTCATGTAAGAACCACCCCTCAAATGACTGGCGATCTGATGAAATGATGTATAGTGGTGGGAAGGATCAATAAGCAACAGGCAAAGTAGAGCTACACAAAATAAATGAATGAAGTAAACTCAAGAAGATCCTTGCACTGCAGGTCTCCAAGCACAGCTTATTCTTCTATAGGTCTTTAAAAGAACAATAAACAGAACAGCAGATAGAGATGTGCACGATGGAAAAATTCATTTCACTCCGTTTCAGATTCATTTATTAAGTTAATCATTTTATTTTGTTTTATTCGTTATGTTAGAATATTTTTTTTTCTGAATTTGTTTGGTATATTCCTTGTTCTGAATCATTTCACATTTTTGGAAGTTATTTTGGAAGATCATGCATTATGTTGTTACATTATTTCAGTTGCTTCAAACTTTAAGAAAAGGTCCAAACTATTGCACACACAAAGACACAAGCTGAATACAGCAAGTGAAGCAGCACTCTACCGACATGCAGACAGCACAATAGCTGAATCAGTATTAAAAGTCCAAGCAAGTTCATAAAAGACGTATCCGGTGATAGGGTTAATCAGCAGGATGACAGTGCACAAGTATATAACACCAGCAGTCTCTGGCAGCTCCTTAAGGTCTGGGAATAACTCATGGACATAAAGCAAAAGAGAAAGGGCACCAGGTCAGCAAGAGTTAAAAGTAACTTCCATTTTAATGCAGAACACTTACATAAAAGATTCCAAGATCCAATGAACAGGGTGGGGGCAGGCAGAGGGCGAGCAAACAACAGTCTGGATGGACCAGTGGAGCCGCAATTTGCAAAGTCGAGACCCGCCGGGAAGATGAAGAATGGCGATGTCTCCAGCACACACACGCACCACTGACAGGAGCTCGGAACAACCATGGGGGCGGCACGCAACACATTTCTGAGGCCCTACCTCCTTCATCAGGCAAACCGGCCCCGAGGTTTCAGGGCTTTTTTAAAAGGAGCTCCAGGCTCCGTCAGAAAAAATTTAAAGTCAGCAGCTACAAATACTGTAGCTGCCGACTTTTAATATTAGGACACTTACCTGTCCATGAATCCAGCGGTGTCTTCACCCAAGCCGATTTTTCAATCAGCTCTTGAGTGCTGCCGCCACCATTTCAGGTAAGGGAAACCAGCAGTGAAGTCTTGCAGCTTTACAGCTGGTTCCCTACTGCGCATGCACAAAGCACGCTGCGCTTTGTGAATGGTCCGGCGGCGGAGGAAGGAGGAGGGGGACATACTTCCAGATGACTTTGCCGTGGCAAAGTCACCCGGAAGTGAGAGCGGGTACCTGCCAAAACCAGGTATCCGCTCCCCCCTCCTCCCACATGAAAGGTGCCAAATGTGGCAGCGGACGGGTGGTAGTGGCAAATAAGCAGAGCTCCCCCTTTTGGGTGGAGCACCGCTTTAAGTACCATTTGCATAGCTATTGGGTGTCCAAATGCAATGAGGAATGGGCGGAGTCAGCCACACGGGGCTTAGCCCGCACAGATGAAAGGTACTAATAGACTGACAAAAAACGCACAGACCTCAATGTAGCTTGGGAACTTTTACAAGTGAAATATGAGGGAGTGCGCATGCACGCGGTCTCGAGGATGGACATGCTCTGAATGAGCTCCGTGCACCACGGTCCAAAGCAGCTATAAATAGCAGCAGGGACACGAGCGGACACCCAAATCCAGCTGGATTGTTATCCCCATTGGGTGATGCAGAGATGGGCGACAGGTCAGCCCAAAAGAAGAACATATAAGCAGGGAAATTGAAGTGGAGCAGAGCGGCACGCCCCTTCCCCGGACAGATGCACTTTCCCAAGATGGCGTCAGAGCAAGGTGAACCACGAGGCGGCTCAGGCACATCCAGGGCACAATGATCCACACCAAAAAATAACCAGCATGAGCCTATACATGACCCCTTCTCCTCCCAGTCATCAGGGGATCAGGAGGCAGAGTAGCAGGGTAGGTCCTTTTCACTAACCCCATCACCTGGAACTCCTATGAGCACACGTGAGCCTGCTGACTCCCCAGTGTCATCCATGGATTTAAACATGGCAGAGATGGCAGACCTAATGTTAAGCCAACCAAGTCCTGATAGGGACCTGCCTGCACCACAGCCAGCACCTTATGCAGGGGACACAGTGCTTCTCTGCGCTGCTGTAACAGGAGCTTTCCAAAGCTTGTGCCATTATTACTACAGACCTTAAACATGATATTCAAGGTATAGGTGAAAGATTTGATATAATTGAATCCAAGGTGGACAGTACTGTTGCAAGGGTTAACCAAAACTCCACCATGATCACAGAGCTCCAAAACAGATTAGAGGAGGCCTATACAAAAATTGAAGACCTGGAAAACCGGTTCCGTAGTTACAACGTGCACATTAGAGGACTTCCAGAAACTCATACTGATTTGGAAGGGGCCATTCAGGAGTTAATGAAAGAACCGATTCCAGATATATCCCCACATCAGATGGAAATCGATAGAATCCATTTTGCTCTGACTGCCCCCAGGTCGGACGGCCTGCCATGGAACATAATAGTTAAGCCACACTATTATCGCATGAAGGAGAAGTTGATGTTTGCAGCTAAAAACAGACAGGGCCTGTCCCTGTTTGGTGCACCTATCCAGCTTTATATGGATCTAGCCCCATCTACAGTAGAGAAACTGAGAAACGTGAAGCCTTTATTACAGCAGCTGATGAACCAACAGTTAAGTACAGATGGGCATTCCCATTTAAATTATCTTTTACATATAAAGGTAAACCTCACTACTTTTCTACATTTCAAGATGGAGAAGATTTACTACTGGAATTGGGGATAATTTCTCACGAATCTCAGGCCGCCTCATCTTCCTATCAGGCGAACCCCCCTCTTTCGCCATTTTGGTTGGAGCAACGGGCATCAGGAGATCTTCCCCAATCAGCTGATTCCCTGATGGCTTCACATCCCCCTTCCACGGGGGTAAAATCTCTGTTCCCTTAGGGCTGGATTCGACCTGTTGCTGATAGTGGAGTCGCCACTATCATACCCGTTTGACATTTCCTGTTCAGTAAATGGTTGCACTTCGCTAAATTCCTCTTACCTTAAACTTTGTACATCTTTAATGTCAGTTAGCTGCAAAATGCTATCGACCAATGTCAGTCTCCTCTGGGAGCAGCCATGCTGCTACCCTCTAATAAACATACTACCAGACAAAAGTTGGATGTGATCACACCAGGCTGCTCTCCGCTTTTGGGACACTGGAAGAGGAGATCCTCTCAGTTAAATATGGTTTCAAAAGTTGCAATCGTTAAATGTTATTTCCGGTTTTTATTTTCATGATTTTTGGGTCAGGGTGAACACGCATGCCCCTTCAGTGAGGTTACCTTCTTCGGATGATGAGGGTGACCTCACGACTTGTATCCCGGACATTGATTATGGGTAGGGTTTTGACCCACTCCTGTAGATGTTACTTGATGTTTATTATGCTTTGTAAACTAGGCCTTTGGCCAAACGTTCTACTCTCTTTTCTACTCATTTAAATTTCTTTCCTATTCTTTTCCCCATCCCAACACTGGAATCTGACTCCACGCTCTGGTCTTGCTTTCCTGTTTTGGATACCAACGGGGACTATGAAACTTGGCTCTGAGAATCTGGCCTCTCAACTCCATGGATCAAGCTGAGTGTGCTCTGCCCTACCAGGGTGACTAAAATTTATTCCACCAAATACTCTATAATTACCCATAATGTGCATGGATTTAAATCCCCTATCAAAAGAACTAAAGCCTTTCAATACTACCACTCATGGAGGGCTGATTTCCTATTGTTACAGGAAACTCACTTCTCTAAGACCTCAGCCCCTAGATACCTCAGTGTCTGATAGCCACAGTATTATTTGTCTTCTGGCCCTGAGAAAAAGGGGGGGTGGCAGTATGTTTTTCTAAAAAGACCCCTTTCACCCTTATCGCTATAATTAAAGACAAGAATGGCAGATTTATCATGTCGGTGGGTCATATTCACGACCAGTTGGTCTAATTTATTTCCGTTCCTTCCATTCGGAAGGAAGGGAGCGTCGTGACGTCACCCGCGGCCATCTCGCATCTTCATCTCGTTCATGCTCATACATCTGGCACTGGATGAGTGCCTTGTTTATGGCTCGTCTGTTACTGCTGTTCTACTGATCTGGATCCGCTGCTTATCACTACCATATGACCCATAAGGGAAAGCGCATTTGACCCTCTATAACGAAAGGGTCCTGGTGCTGAGGTGAGAGGCCAACCTGTATACTGGTGGAGGGATCACACTTACCCACTGATTTTCCAGCATGATGTCCCATTACTTGTGATTGCTTGGATTTTATGGACTATTTATTGTATCTTATTTAGCGCTGCACCATCTGCTATTTATTACTTTTAGGGATTTGACCTTTTGACCCAGGTGTCCAGCTGCTTTTTGTTACTTGTGTACGTATTTGCGCTGATTTGCCCTTTTTTTCATATTTCCTATTATGCCCCGAACTCTGGACAGGTGGAATTTTTTAGCAGGATTTTGGCGGTGTCGCTGCCTAAAGTACAGGGGCAGGTGATTTTGGGTGGCGATAGTAATATTCCATTGGATCGGATTCTAGATGAATCTGACCCTGCCAAGGTGATTTTGAAACAAGTGCCTAAAAACAGCAGCAAAGTGGCATACCTGTTACATTGTTATGATTTGATCGATGCCTGGCGTGAGGCCCACCCCTCCACTAGAGATTACACTCGCTTTTCACAGGTGCAACATACATATTCTCAAATAGACCACATTTTTGTACACACTTCATTACTATCGTATATAACATCAGTGAAAATATTGTCCGTCCCCTGGTCGGATCATTCTCTGATAAAGTTATTGTTGACGATGCTAGCTAGCAAATTGGTACCCCGGGTGAATACGCCTACTTTACCTAAACTAAGCCTATCTACTGGACACCCAACCCAAAATTCTGAACTGATTTTACAGGAATTCCATAAATTCTATTCTAAGTTATACCATGCGCCTGATCAGTTTTCACAGGATAAGGCAGATGAATTTCTTTGATATATCTCACTACCACATCTTAAAACAAACCATGTCAAGCTTATGGATAAGGAGTTTTCGGAATCTGAGATTAGAATGCCTATAAAAATCAAGCATCCCTCTAAAGCTCCAGGCCCGGGTGGCTTCTCTGGCCATTATTATAGGAAGTATTAGGAGATCCTGACCCCCCCCCCATCAGTGCTCCTGTTTTAATGACTTAAGGCGGGGTAATAGCATCCCAAAACATGAAAAAATGTGGCATACATTCACGTTATACCGAAACCGGGAAAAGTTCATGGAGATTGTTCTAACTATCGTCCAATTTCCTTGATAAACGTGGACTTAAATATAATGACAAAGGTGCTAGCCCCTAGATTAAATTCCTTTCTTTCACAATATTTTCACCTAGACCAGACAGGATTTGCCCCCAATCGCCAGGCATCTGACCAGACCAGGAGAATTATAGATATAATTTCAGCCAATCATTCTGATTGGAACCCCGACAGGGCATGCTGCTCTCTTTAGATATCCATAAAGCGTTCGACTCCCTGTCATGGGACTATTTATTTCATGTTCTATCTCGATTCAGTTTCGGTCAAAAAAAATGTATCGCTTCTCCAAGCATTAAATGACACGCCCACTGCATCCTTAATGCTTAAGGGGTATTCTACATGATCCCTCGCTATTCACAGAGGAACTCGGCAGGGGTGCCCTCTATCCCCATTGCGATTTGTTTTAACAATGGAGCCACTTGCAATTAAAATCCAAAATTGTCCAGATGTTCGGGGAATAGAATGTAGGGATAGGGAACATAAATGTATAATATTCGTGGATGACATCTTGATGGTCATATCTTTGCTCGTTACCTCCCTTCCCAACTTGTATGCAATACTTTGACCTTTTTCAGACAAATCTTGAGCACTAAATATCTCTTTGCAGAACAACACTCAAAAGGCCTTTGAACAATCTTATAAATTTCAATGGGAACCAGAGGCTCTTTCTTACCTAGGTATCCTTGCATATTCCCACAACTATCCCGCACTATATAATCGTTTAACGGCAGACTTGGCTAGATGGCAGCTTTACCCTCCATCGTGGTTCGGCAGACTGCATTCGGTAAAAATGAATATTCTTCCAAGAATTTTATATTTTTTTCACACCACTTGTTAGATCAGATGATATTTAAAAAGAAGCTTCTTCAGTTTAAATAGGGAGACAAGAGGCCCAGGGTGAATAAACGCACACTGTTTACCCCAAAACAGAAGGGAGGCCTGGGATTCCCCAATCTGCTGAAATATTTTTATTCTACTTTTGTCCCGGGGGCTTCCTCTAAGTTTTTTCAGGGCTTTGGGCAGGAAGGGACAGCTTATCACATTTAATGGCAATGACCCAAGGTACGGCGGTTCTGGATCAGAGTTTAAAATTTAACTTTTACTCTCACCCAAATTACCTGACCAAGTCCCCAAAACACACATTACTGGGTTGTAAGGTTGAGGAGCTCTCTAAAATTCGGAGACTGCTCCTCAAATTTATATTTGTTTCCGCTAAAATTACAATAGCAAGGAACTGGAGGTCGGCGGCTATACCATTTGACCAACTCAAACGTATACTTTCCTGGCTTATGTAAAATGAACGGTTGACAGCAATCTTACAAGATTAATTGAAGGTGTTTGAAATGGTATGGGGTCCATGGATCGGATATTTGACTAATGATCCCCCTTCTTTTCTCTCTTCCTTCTTTTCTCTCTTATTCTTCTTGGTTCCCCCCTCCCCTTTTTTTTTCTATTTTTCTCTCTTTCTCCTCTTTCTGGATTTTGGTATTGAGGGGCCCAGACTGCGTGCTTTCACATTTTTGGGGGATGGAGCATCTTCCATTACTTGAGGGGGGAGATGTGCATTCCTCACTGTGGGGGGCATATTTTGTTCACCTGAGTTGATACCATTACATAGAAGGACATACTGAGATGTTTAGGTTTTGCAGTCTGTCCTACAGTTCGC
This sequence comes from Aquarana catesbeiana, assembly GCF_042186555.1. Classification (NCBI taxonomy): domain Eukaryota; kingdom Metazoa; phylum Chordata; class Amphibia; order Anura; family Ranidae; genus Aquarana; species Aquarana catesbeiana. The sequence continues at coordinate 111,738,047 of NC_133333.1, read as the reverse complement.
TTTGGAGATTAACAATCAAGACTGTGGTTAATAGAACATCATTATTACAGATTATGATTATTTACCTCTAAAACATAAGAGGCAAGTTGTCTCAGGAAGCAGGGCCTATCGCCATGCGGAGTGTGGTAATATGTTCTTCAGATTGTACTTATGCAATTATAAAGTTTGATTTTCCATTTTTGTATGGTATGATATGCAGATTTTGTAAGCATTGTATTATTCAGAATCAATGCTGAAATCTCTTTAATTTTGTTCTGTGAAAAACTTCAACAAAAATATTGAAGCATAAAGTGCAATATGAGGGGAAAAGGAAAGGATACTTTTTATTAATAATTCACTTATATATACAGGTACATACATATAAAAGTGTATATATGAAGACTATAAAAATGTGTATATATATATATATATATATATATATATATATATATATATATATATATATATATATATATATACAGTGAGGACGGAAAGTATTCAGACCCCCTTAAATTTTTCACTCTTTGTTATATTGCAGCCATTTGCTAAAATCTTTTAGGTTCATTTTTTTCCTCATTAATGTACACACAGCACCCCATATTGACAGAAAAACACAGAATTGTTGAAATTTTTGCAGATTTATTAAAAAAGAAAAACTGAAATATCACATGGTCCTAAGTATTCAGACCCTTTGCTCAGTATTTAGTAGAAGCACCCTTTTGATCTAATACAGCCATGAGTCTGAGAATTAAGGCCAAAATGTTCTATCTTGGTCTCATCAGACCAAAGAATCTTATTTCTCACCATCTTGGAGTCCTTCGGGTGTTTTTTAGCAAACTCCATGCGGGCTTTCATGTGTCTTGCACTGAGGAGAGGCTTCCATCGGGCCACTCTGCCATAAAGCCCCGACTAGTGGAGGGCTGCAATGATGGTTGACTTTCTACAACTTTCTCCCATCTCCCGACTGCATCTCTGGAGCTCAGCCACAGTTATCTTTGGGTTCTTTTTTAACTCTCTCACCAAGGCTCTTCTCCCCCGATAGCTCAGTTTGGCCGGACGGCCAGCTCTAGGAAGGGTTCTGGCCGTCCCAAATGTCTTCCATTTAAGGATTATGGAGGCCACTGTGCTCTTAGGAACCTTAAGTGCAGCAGAAATTTTTTTGTAACCTTGGCCAGATCTGTGCCTTGTCACAATTCTGTCTCTGAGCTCTTCAGGCAGTTCCTTTGACCTCATGATTCTCATTTGCTCTGACATGCACTGTGAGCTGTAAGGTCTTATATAGACAGGTGTGTGGCTTTCCTAATCAAGTCTAATCAGTATAATCAAACACAGCTGGACTCAAATGAAGGTGTAGAACCATCTCAAGGATGATCAGAAGAAATGGACAGCACCTGAGTTAAATGTATGAGTGTCACAGCAAAGGGTCTGAATACTTAGGACCATGTGATATTTCAGTTTTTATTTTTTAATAAATCTGCAAAAATGTCAACAATTCTGTGTTTTTCTGTCAATATGGGGTGCTGTGTGTACATTAATGAGGGAAAACAATGAACTTAAATGATTTTAGAAAATGGCTACAATATAACAAAGAGTGAAAAATTTAAGGGGGTCTGAATACTTTCCGTCCCCACTATATATATATATATATATATATATATATATATATATATATATATATATATATATCAAAAAGGGTAATGGTTGGGAATTACAAACTGTAATGGTTGGGAATGGAAAGGAAATAAAAATAAAAAAAAGAAAGATAGGAAAGCTCCAGTCCATCGAATCAGCTGTACGCTCTAATGAGATGTATTAAACTAATATCATGGTACATAATACATTAAAAATTAAATAAAATAGCGTAGAGACCTATTCTAATAAACAGCATGTGGTGAGATAAAATTCCATAAAATAAAAATTTTAAATTCAGAAATAGTACACAGGAATGTCAGGGAAAACTCAACAATTGGCTGTGTAGAGGGATACATACAGTATATATGTACATACATACATGCTCTATATCTATATCTATATATATATTTATTTATTTATTTATTTATACACACATGTGAGATAGGACAAAGTGTTTAAGGTGAATATCCAGAATGTTTCCCTGCGGCATAGTTTGTGAAAATTTTCGACCTGAGAGTCGCAAGGTGAAATGGATTCTATCACCCAGACTCTCAGGCCTTCTGTGGATTTGTTATGATGAGTCAGGAAGTGCCTGGGTAAATTATGGTCCTCTTCTTCCTCCTCAATGAACCTCCTGTGTTCCCAAAAGTGGGCACCTTACCATGAGAACAGTGCAGCCCACATAGAGGAGATCACAGAGGCAGGACAAACGATAAACCACACATTCAGTGGAACAGCTAAAAAAGCTTTTTATAGGGTAAGTCTTGCCTGAAGTGTCATTAAATGTCTTTTGGCGGTGCTGTACAAAATGACACATCTTGCATCTGACCTTTTTTGCATTGGAACATACATGTTAAATTGCAAAAAGAAACCAGAGAACTAGAAGGGATGATAACAGAATGGGAAATCCTACTGGGGCAACAATGTTTTTAACATTATGGGCTCTTCTATAAATTACCCTAGATCTATCTGGCAGAATGGGCCCTAATTTGGGATCCTGTAGGATACCCCAATGAAGTTAAATAATTTTCCCCATCTTTTTATGTTTAACATTATATTGGGTAATGAACTTGACTTCTGTGCTGGTTATGGAAGATGCAGAACTACTGTTTGAGGTTAGGGATAGACAAGCTTTAAAGGCTTGATTGACTAAATCAGGGTAATATTTATTATCTATAAACCTATCTACAAGGATGTTCCCCTGGGCTAGGTAATCCTCTTCTTGGGTGCATTTTTTTCTGGCAAAATTGACCCTTATGGATATTTTGTTTCCATTTGGGATGGTGGCAGCTAGCAAAATGGAGATAGGAGTTCCCACAGAGGGCTTAAAATGGGTTTTAGATACAATGCAGCCTTCTGCATGGGATACATCCAAATCCCAAAAGTCTAGAGATGTGGGGTTAAACACGAGTAAAAAAAATACCCAAATGGTTATTGTTGCAGTGTTGGACAAACGGGGCAATAGAGGAAAAGGGGCCATCCCACATGACGATCATGTCAACAATATATCTGCCCTAGTATATCATCTGTGAGGCAAAGGGGTTACCTCTCCAGATGCATGACTCCTCCCATCAGCCCATGGTGAGATTAGCATAGCAAGGCGCAAAGGAAGTGCCCATGGCAGTGCCATGAATCTAGAGATAGTAACCCCCAGGTGTTTGAAATAAATATGATCCAAACAGATTTTCTACACTGTCCAGGACAAACTGGGCTTGTTTATGGTGAAGGTGAGGTTCTTTTGTTAGAAAATGTCCTACTGTGGTGAGCCCAACCTCATGGGGGAGTGATATATAGAGTGACGTAACATCAAGGGATAACCAAGTGTAGGAGTCCTCCCACGTGTAGTTGGAGAGAGTCTCCAACAAATGAGAGGAATCTCGCACATAAGAGGGTAAGGACTGGACTATAGGTTGAAGGAAGCAGTCAATATACTGGGAAAGGCCACTAGTAAAGCTATCCATAGCAAAAATGGGTCTTCTGGGAGGACAGATGGGGTCTTTGTGCACCTTAGGCAGGTGGTAAAAGTAGAAGTGCTTGTACAATTCTTTGTAAAGTAATTGGTGTTCTCCCAAATTAATTACTTTTTCATGGTAGGCTTGGTCAACTAGTGCCTTCAATTTAGACTTAAATGCATCAAGTTTTTTGTAGATGTTTTGGTCCGACAATAATCTGCCTCTTTAAACTGACCTATTTTGTATTACTATGCCCCCTCCCTTGTCTGCCTGTTTGATTATTAGGTCATTGTTTTGTGATATTCTGTCTAGTGCCTGTTTTTCTTTATGGGTCAAATTTTGATGTTTGTAATTGACAGATAGAGCAGAAGAGCATAGATGTCTTAATTCTGCAAAAGTAACATGGTAAAAGGCAGCTATAAAAGGAGCTCTTAGCATGTGTGGGGTTAAACGTGGCAGGAGGTTTCAAGTCTGTGTGTATAACTGAAGCGTTTGAAATCTGTGCAAAAGAAGGATAACCCTCACAGGTCTGTTCAGTCTGGAGTTCCTCTAGAATCTCTAACACCCTCAAATCTTCTTCATTGTAGTCGCAATGGAGGAGGAGGATGCGGAGATAGTCATAGTTCTGGGACTTCTTAAGATTAAAATACCACTTAAGAGTGAGTTTCTGGATAAAACTATTAAAGTCTTAAAAAAGCACAAAAGGGATGGGAGAATTAGTTGGGGCAAATTGTATTAAACCTTTTTTTAATATAGATGTTTCCTCAGAGGACATATATATATTATATATATATATATATATATATATATATATATATATATATATATATAAATAAAAAAAAAATATATATATATATATATAATATATATATATATGCCCATCTATACGTATGTGGGATGATAAATTAAGTATTTTTATTGTGTCTGTGGTATTTTCTTGTGATATATTTTGTTTACGATTCCCGCCTCGTCTGCCTCTTCTCTTTGTTTTCTTTTTGTGGCCTTCTCCACTGGGCGGAGAGCTGGGATGTTCCCTAAAAAAACTCCAGAATTAGAACATATGAGGTTCTCTGTGGAAAGCATGAGGGTATTGCCAAGATTAGCTGATGTTGGGATCTGTGAAGGTTCTGTAGATGGGTGGAAAAATGGTTTCAGAACATTAATGTCAGATGTCAAGTCACAGGTCAGAAGGTCAGATCTGACTGGAGGGGAAGCAAAGGACGTGGAAAAATGGTTCCCACTGTCCCCTTCCTCATGTTTGTCAGTGTGTGAAAATGAAGAGGGGTCTCTAGGATTTCCAGAAATATTGAAGGGTGACAGGGGTTTATCTCACCACATGTGTTTCATTAGAATATGAACCTATGCTACTTTTTTTCATTTATAATTTAAGTACCTTGATATTAGTTGAATGCATCTCATTAGAGCGTACAGTTAATAGGATGGACTGGAGCTTTCCTATCTTTCCATTTTTTATATTTATTTTTATTTTATTTTTTTTGTTTCAAATTGTTTGTTGAAGTTTTCATTACAACAATGAGAGTATAGTGCAACATTTAAATGTTACAAGCATAACACGGTTTAGATGTATACAGTATAATTACAGTACAATATAAAATGTTCAGTAATCAATAGACTACAAGACTAAGAGGGAAAACCAAGCCAAAGATAGGAACAGATAAGGAAGTTGACATAAATGGTAAGAGGACATCTCCACTGGCTGCTATTTGAGTATGATACTATGTCTGGTGTGTATAACTTAGTGAGGGTGAAGTACAGGTATACTCAGGTATGCTCCCCCGACATCTGAACACCCCTGTTGGGTTCTAACTGTGTCCGGAGAGGGGAGCTACAAATCTCGGTCGGTAATATCAGTAAAGGAGTATTTCACCTGTACAATAATTTGTTATATGTTATGCCAGTGGGACGAAAATAGAGTTGGGTGGTGAGTTCCAAAGAGGGTATAACCAGGGAGACCTCTGTGGTACTAAATGACGATACAGTGAAGGGAATAGAAGCTCTTATGGGCCAGATGTCATCCAGATATTAAAAGGAATATAGCAGGTAGGGGTTTATTTTTATTTTTATTTCCTTTCCATTACCTGTCTTTCCATGCCCAACCATTACAGTTTGTCCACCCCTTTTTCATACATATACACTATATACACATTTTTATAGTCTTCATTTTTATATATATATATATATATATATATATATATATATATATATACATTTTTGAACTATTAATAAGCTCTATTAATAAGCTTGTTTTGGCACCTGCATCAGCCCGAGCTGCGTGCAGCCTATGGAGGTGGAAGCAGACACAGCTGCATGTCAAAATTTGACAGCCATACACAAGTGGCTGCACAGCCCTCAACTGGGTTGTGGGGTAGACTAAAAACTGGTGCACACAGAATCTGGTGAAGGTGTGCATAGTAACAAATCAGCTTCTAACTTTAGCTTGTTTGATTAAGCTTTGACAATAAAACCTAGAAGCTGATTTGTTACCATGTTAAATATCTTCCACTGTCTACAACCTTCAAACTACAACTCATTGCCTCCCATTCCTTATGTGCCAGTTACCTGGCTCTGTACACCACTGGCTTTCCTTATTTTGCCTTTCATCTTCAACAGTATGTCTCCTACACCCTCTTCCATCTATCCCCATTAAAGATCTGTCCAGCCCCAAGCAGCATGCAATCTTGGACTCCAATATGACACCAATACCCATTTGAAATGCAAATGCAGCCTTTTCTCAGTTGAACTGAGAATCTGGGTCAGGAGCATGTTCATCATAGCCGCAAGCAAAATGAATAACATCTGTTATAATATAATTGAAATAGTTTAAAATTCCTAATTAGAGAATTTTTTATCCTGATTGGAGCCAAGAGTTGTTCTTAGAATAGCACATAGTAAAAATACATTCTAAAAAGTATACTAAACATAACTTACAGCACTGAGGCTCAATTGGTCGTCCATTCCCCATATATTCTCTATATTCTCTTCTGTCATACCGTAGACCCAAATTCACAGATGGTACTGACTGCACCTGTCAGTAAAGTACAATACACAAAACAGACTCACAGCTTGCTGTTAACCAGATCCTACTGTAGGCAAATCAGGTAGCTGCAAAGATACTATCTGTGAATTTCTCACAAAGAAAGAAAAAAATGAGTATAACATTCACCAGCATCCTGAATGAAACAACACTCGTTGTCTAGTATCTGTTTATGCCTTCCTCCTTTTCCTTTTGCAATATTTTCTTTATTGTTTTGCAAGAAACAAAAAGTGCAAACATTTATGTGGATCAGAGGGCAGTAAGAATGCAGTATAGTCACATTAAGTATTATATCTCAGAACATAAACAGTATATGCACCAATTAGACCAGATAAAGCAGATAAAATGTTTCTAGAGAACTAACCACAGTGAACAAGATAGTGGTTGGCTTCCATTTAATTTCCTTACATTAAAAATTTGGAGCATAATAGCTCCACTAATCAATGGTCAGCATACTGTACTGTGGTGTACCCCATATCATCAAATAGAGAACCTGTGATCCATTGCTACTATAAGTAGTCAATTGGAATACAGGCAATACTGCAGAGTAAAATAAAGGGAAAAGAAGAGGAACTAGGGGTTCCACATCTTTTAAAATCTAGTGTTTTTGTCCTGAAGGATGCTAGCCAACTTCTCATGTAACATTATCTAAGAAATTTGTTCTTCATTTCAGCTATATGAATTACAAGATATCTAATTTTGCAATGGTAATTTTAGCCACTAAGAAGATATAAAATACAATAGTTTGGATATGTCTGGGGGTGTCCTCTACTGATTCATTCAGAAGAACAATTTGGGCAGTTTTTGGTACAGTTATATTAGTCCCTGAAAGAATCATAGTGAACACCCTAGTACAGAATCTCCCAACCTTGGGACAAGTCCACCAGGTGTGATACATAGTGCCATCCTGTCTACAGCCCCTGAAACAAAAAGGGGATGAACTGGGATACATCTTAGCAAGTCTGGATGTAACCAGATATCACTCCGAGATGACTCTGTAATTTGCTTCTATTAGTGTTGAGTATCCCTTGACATAGTATATCTTAGTTGTCCAGGAGGACCAATCTTCCCCACATACTTCTGTTCCTAAATCTGCTTCCAACACCAATTGGTGACGTAACTTATCTGATGTTGAACAGTTGGTATAGTGCCGAGTTACCTTCCCTTGGACCTGCATACTGCATATATCTATTTTCAAATAGAGTTCTTGTTGTGAAATCCTCCAGGGATTGTTTGATTGAGCATAAGAAATGGAGAATTTGGTGCACATGAAACACTTCTGAGGGGGGCATCTTAAGCGTTTGAAGGACATATTAGGGCGATCTGGGTCCTTTGTGGGCGAAAAAGTGTTCTATCCGATATAACCATTTATTTATAATGATTGGTGAAGGGTAAGGCCTGGAGAAAATTGCCAGTGAGTTCTGGATTAAATGCAGGATTCTTAAAAAGGGGACAACTGGTGTGTGTGGGATTTAGGAGGAGATGCTTTACACACCCTATCTCAAAGATGTAAAAAAGTGGAATAAAGCGGGGCATAATATAGCCTTACAATTCTTTGATGGTATTCACATAAGGAGGTCTATTGGGTGTGGGGCACCTGTTTGAGATTCCAGCTTGACCAAAGCCGGTCTATAATTGGTAGAACAAGCTGGATCAGTTGTGCTGCTTTGCAATATATCAGGAGATGTGGGGCTCCCAGACCTCCAGAAATTTTGGGAGCATATAAAGTCTTGCAGAACACCCTACACCCTTTAGATCAGCATATACATTTGAATATAGGAGTTTGAAGTTTTTTTAAATGAGGACAGGGACCCTTGTCGAACATTGAGCAATATGAAAAAATGTGTAGGAACATTCTGGATAGTGTGGTATCGAATAATTTCCAAAACTGTAATAGAGAACTTCTGTAACGAAAAGCGAAATATTATTTTGAAGGCATTCCATAGGGGCACCATTGACAAGAATACTTGGATTTTTTTACACATTAAAGAACCTAAGATCCCAACATTCTATGCCTTACCCAAAATACATAAAACAATGACACATAATATCAGCTGCGCAAGTCATGTGGACAGCTACCTACATCCGCATGTGACCTCCTTTTTTTCATGTATAAAAAATACTATAGACCTCCTCAAAACTATTAAGGGTCTTCATCTTCCTAAGAATACATGGTTAGTGGCAATTTACATTGAAAGTCTATATAATACCATCCCCCACATTAAAGGTAAAAAAGTCATAGAAATAATTTACGAGAAAGAGGACAATCAGCTCAGAATTACAATGAATTTGTTTTAGAATTGCTTATGTTTATTCTTAAGTGGAATGTCTTCATGTTTAGCCCCTCCTACTACCTCCAGGTGCAGAGTGTTGCGATGGGGACACAATGTGCCCCGTCTTATGCAAACCTGTACCTGGGGGGGTGGGAAAGGGAACTATTCAAGCGTGAGGACTTTTCCGAACTTCTAATGCATATAATTTCTTGGTATCGATATATTGATGATGTGCTGCTATTTTGGTCAGGAACAAAGGATAAACTAATGCAATTCATGGATGCCATTTCCATTAATAAATATAATTTGAAATTCACAATGTATTGTGTTCAGCAAAAGATTTGTTTTTTGGATGTAGAAATCTTCATTAATGAAGATGTATTGGTGGGCTCTTCTGTATGCAGAACAATAAATAAATCAAGAGAAATTACCTAAGAGTTAATTCCCAGAAAAACTCCTACCACATCCCATACTGTAACAATTTGGAAAAGAGGATGCCCTTAAAGGGATTGTACTGGTAAGAGTATGAGTAAGGGGTAGAAGCAAAAACTACTAGAGTATATAAAAAGAAACAAACAAATTTTATTACAAAATGACAATTACAAAATACAATTAGATATTCCTAAAATCATAGAATAGGATATATATGCATATACAGTTGCTTGTTGTTTGGACCACATATAGACTCCAAAAAAGTGGTCATGCAGACGATATGATCACAAAAAATCCCAACATGTTTCGGAAATACATGGAAATAGGGATAAATATATTCATTTCCTTCCTCAGGTGTTAAATAGAAGCGAACTATTATATGTCTAATAAAGAAAAAAAATTGTAATTCATTATGATAAAACATACAATGGAGAGTATATATGTATATTTACTTAAAATAGCAACAATTGTATAAACATAGCAGAACAAATCAGGACATGGTATAAGAGATATACTCACAATTACAATATCCATTGCAGGATAGTGCACAAACCACACTGAAGAGCGACAGGGCCTCAGGTCTCAAAAAATATTTAAACAGCAGTATTGTCCCAGAGATACGGAATTCAGCCAGTTAAATAGCTGGTCATCGAAACTGGTAAACATTGAAAAACCCTAAACTGGGATGTTTCCAGATTGTGTTTCAAAGTATGCCGTGGTGTGCATTGCCTCCACCATTAAGCAGCAAATCAAAACTCGCAAGGAACAGCCATAAACTCAGGAAACCGTCAATCTAACAAAAAAGTAATACCAGTAAATATAGAATAGTATCAATAAATGTATATTCATTTTTAATGATGAGTCATTTTTGCACATCAGTTGCAGTCAAATTTAGAAAAAATATATATACAAAAAATATGATAATATATCGATAAATCCCAAATCTAGCTGGATTCCAATAAAAAAAATAGTAGATAAACTTTCCTTGCAACAGATGTGTACAATAAGACTCATATGCAGGTTTTTAAACTCTGAGAAAAACGCTCACCTTGTTTCACAGATTACATGTGTGACTGAATCCTGGCTGTGCAGCAGAAAACTGATGCATACAAGGAGTATTTAAGCCAGAATGGGTCAATAGTGATTCATTAATTTGTTTATTAGAATAAGCTGGAACCAGGTGCAAGCGCTGGGAGATGCATAGTACTGTCAGCAATATATGCTGATCTGCTGTGCTTAGGAAACACATGTGTAGATGACACTGACCAAACATGGGGGCGCTGAAAGATACAGAGTACTGTCAGCAATATATGCTGATCTGTTGTGCTTGGAAGCATATGTGTAGATGATGCTGGGCAGACATGAGGGCGTTCCCTCTCGCCAATGCGGCACCTGGCGTCACGCGCAATCAGCCGCCGGTACAACAAAAGGGCAGGCAAGTACTGGCAAGCTGGTCACAGCCAAACTGCGCATGCGCCGCAGGGAGAGCGTCCAAACAGCCATGCAGCACAATACAGCCACACCAGATGGAACATGGGGGCTGATAAGATGGAAAATTGAAGCTGCGTGGGCTGAACTCATGGGCACATCCTTAGCGGTCGCGCAGTGTATTGCAGCCCTTACAGAGGGAATGCCCTGGGATGTGAAAACATCCAAGGGCACCTGTGTGCCGGGGAGCCTCAATGAGCCACAGATGGGAATGGCAAAAAGTCGCACCACAGCATCGCAAGATTCTAATTTACAGAAAAAATATATGTAGTATAATATAGTTCTGGTAACAAAATAAAATTAGTAAATAATTGAAACAGGAGGCTACCATTCCTCTTGTACATTCAAATTCCACAGAAGGAAATAAAGGGTATTTCTATTAAAGCTGAAAAAACAAAAAGAAAAGAAAAAGAGGTTAAATTATATGTTTTTTACATTTGGTATGACTAGATACATATGTATAGAACAAATATTCAAACATGAATATAACATAGATGTAACATGAATATGACATGAATATAAGACTGATTTAGAGCAACTTATTTCAAACAGATTGTATACATACATGATAAAAAAAAATGTAAAATAAATACCACATACCACTAAGGAATTCATTACAATTATATTAGAGGTCTCTATCAAAGCCCCCGGATGAGAAACCTGATAAAAAGGGTTTTAAATTGAAGGCCTCATTGAGGCCTGGTGGTACGGTGGCATTCAAATTGGATATCCACCTGAGCTAGCGTTGTAGGAGGAGCTTATTCAAGTCTCCTCCTCGCAGACTGGGGTGTATACGATCAAGTACCAGAACAGACACCTTTGGGCATATCCCACCATGGGTTTGTAGAACATGCCTCCCAAGGAGAAGGTCTGGATCATTGGTTTGCATAGCTCGAATATGTCAGTAAATCCTTTGCCATAACTTTTGCATGGTTTTCCCAATTAGAAACATTTACAGCTGCATAGCAGAAGGTAAACCACATATCTGGTCTGACAATTGGAAAAACGTTTAGGATTAAACAACTTTCCATTAGGTAGATATATGTGTTTGCTAGAATCCATGTATTGGTAGTACATGCAAGAACCACAGGGAAACGTACCCAAGGTTTTGCATGGATCTCCACATTTAGAACCTCTGTATTCGCTGCTAACCAGAATATCACACAGAGAGGTGACACGTCTGTAAGTGATCGCTGGGGTGGGAGGTACAAACTGTCCCACCACAGGGTTCGAGGTTAGAAGATGCCAATATTTTTTTTTAATTCCATATTTTTATTAGATTTCAAATGCAATACAATGTACAATTAAGCATTGTACGTTGTGCAATGACGTCTGTATAACAATTTAAAAGTATAACCTTCTATCCACAATCTGATCTGATACAACAAGTATTAAACGTATCTTTGCATACAGTGCTAAAAGCGTGATCGGTCCACTTCACTGGTGTGTCACCCCATATGGGAGCTCTAGTGGCACAGGAGCGAAGGGGACCCTTTGCTGAGAGATACGAAATTTGCGTCTAGCATAAAATTACCAGCTATATAACTAACATAAAATTCTCAAATAGTGATTGGTATTGCTCGGTCAAGAAGAAGGGTCAGTAGCAGGGCTGGACTGGGACAAAAATGTGGCCCTGGACTTCATCCAGACCGGCCCAGGGCACAACACATCAGGGCACGGTACATCAGGCCACATCAGGGTACAGAGTCCAGCACATCAGGGCACAGGGCACAAGGCACATCAGGGCACAACACATCAGGCCACATCAGGGTACAGAGCCTAGCACATCAGGGTACAGCACACCAGGCCACATCAGGGTACAGGGCACAGCACATCAGGGTACAGAGCCCAGTACATCAGTGTACAGGGCACAACATATCAGGGTACAGTGCCCAGTACATCAGCGTACAGGGCACAACATATCAGGGTACAGTGCCCAGTACATCAGCGTACAGGGCACAACATATCAGGGTACAGTGCCCAGTACATCAGCGTACAGGGCACAACATATCAGGGTACAGTGCACAGCACATCAGGGTACAGAGCCCAGCACATCAGCTAATAGGGCACAACACATCAGGGCATGTGAGGGCACAGTACATCAGGGTACATCACATCAGGGTACAGGGCACAGCACATCTGGGCATAGCACATCAGGACACAGCACATCAGGGCACCGAACATCAGGGCACACGACATTAAGGCACAGCACACCGGGGCACATCAGGGCACAGGACATCGGGGCAAAGCACATCAGGGCACAAGACACATCAGGGCATAGGACATCGGGGCACAGCACATCAGGGCACGGGGCACATCAGGGCGCATCAGGGCACATAGCACATCAGGGCACGTGGCACATCAGGGCACATCGGGGCACATAGCACATCATGGCACATCAGGGAACGGGCACATCAGGCCACGGGGCACATCAGGGCACGGGGCACATCAGGCCACATGGCACATCAGGGCACAGGGCACATCAGGGCACGGGGCACATCAGGGCACATTATGGCACATCAGGGCACATGACACATCAGGGAACGGGCACATCAGGGCACGGGGCACATCAGGCCACATGGCACATCAGGGCACGGGGCACATCAGGGCACGGCGCACATCAGGGCACATTATGGCACATCAGGGCACATGGCACATCAGGGAACGGGCACATCAGGGCACGGGGCACATCAGGCCACATGGCACATTAGGGCACGGGGCACACCAGGGCACATGGCACATCAGGGCACGGGGCACATCAGGGCACATGATGGGGCACATGGCACATGATGGGGCACATGGCACATTATGGGGCACATCGCACATCAGGGCACATCAGGGCATGGGGCACATCAGGCCACATGGCACATCGGGGCGCATTATGGCACATCAGGGCACATGATGGGCCACATCAGGGCACATTATGGGGCACATCAGGGCACATAGCACGTTAGGGCACATCAGGCTACATGGCACATTAGGGCACGTGGCACATGGCACATCAGGGCACGGGGGACATCAGAGCACATAGCACATTAGGGCACATCAGGCTACATGGCACATTAGGGCACGTGGCACATGGCACATCAGGGCACGGGCACATCAGGGCACATGATGGGGCACATAGCAAATCGGGGCACATGATGGGGCACATAGCATATCGGGGGGAAACATGATGGGGCACATAGCACATCGGGGCACATGATGGGGCACATAGCACATCGGGGCACATGATGGGGCACATAGCACATCGGGGCACGTGATGGGGCACATAGCACATCAGGGCACGTGATGGGGCACATAGCACATCGGGGCACGTGATGGGGCACATAGCACATCGGGGCACATGATGGGGCACATAGCACATCGGGGCACGTGATGGGGCACATAGCACATCGGGGCACATGATGGGGCACATAGCACATCAGGGCACATCATCAGGGTACATTGTGGGGCACATGGCACATTGTGGGATCTTACTAGCCAGCATGCAGAGTAGCGCAGGGAGCTTCTGTAGTAGTAATGTCTCTCTCGTGTCATCACGCTGTTCCCCGGCGGCCCCTCCTCTCTTCTCGTCTATACCAGATGATCTTACAAGCCAATTGGTATAGACAAGAAGAGAGGAGGGGCCGCCGGGGAACAGCATGATGACACGAGAGAGAGAACTTACTACTACAGAAGCTCCCTGCGCTACTCTGCATGCTGGCTAATCTCGATCTACCCGTCAGGCGCCAGCTGTCGGCAGTTGACGGGTAGATCGCCGCGCACCGCAGATGCGGCTGGAAGTGAAACTGGCCCAGACTGAGCCATCGGCCACCGGGAATCTCCCGGTAGTCCCGATGGCCAGTCCATCCCTGGTCAGTAGATCAGTTCGTTTTTACATGGGGTGCGCAGCTTTTAGTCCAGTCAATCCACGGTTGCCATGCTTTGTGTAGTTTTGTGGCTTGGCCAGAGTGTGCGGCTGTGGTAGTCTCGTAGCTGTAATGTAGTGAAACCAAGTCAGTGACTTGGGTAAGTGTCAGATGTGTGTCGGACTTCCAATGTCTGGTTATATTTAGTCTGGCTGCCATGAGAATATGGGTGGTTACGAATATGAAAGGATGAGGAATGTCCTCAATGGTGAGGTTGAGGATCGCAAGTGCCGGTGATGGAGGGGTCTTGATTTGGGTGATGGTCGAGATTAAGTGGAAGGTACTGTCCCAGTATTTTTGTAATTTGGAGCATGACCAGAAAACGTGTAGTAAGTCGCTTGTGGAAGATTTACATCTCCAGCAAGTATTGGGCATTTGAGGGTTAAAGGATGTTATTCGGGCTGGGGTCAAATACCATCGTAGTGCAATCTTCTGTGCGGGTTCCCATAGGGCCGCGCATTTGGTGGATTTGTAAATAGACTTGAGGGCTTGTTGCCATTGTGTGTCGGTAACATTTTTGGCAAGATCTTTTTCCCAGGTGTGGTGAGGTGGTAGTTTGGTAAAGGTACGTTTGTGGTGGAGGCTATTATAAAAATAAGAGATACCTTTAACTTTCGTGTCAGGGTTGGTGAGGTACTCCCATGTCTTGGGGTGGATATTGTAGATGGGGAGTAATATAGTTTTCAGGCAGTGATGTATACGGAGATAAGTGAAGTATTCGGATGCAGGTAAGGCATATGCGGCTTGTAGCTGGGGGAATGTTTTGATGTGGTTGTCTTGTAATAGGTCTTGTATGGAGTGTATGCCTTTAAGGGTCCATAATGAGAGTGAGATTTCAGGCATTAGATGGAGCAAGGATTGTATAGGAATGTGGGATTGTGGCGTGTTTGGAGTGTATGTCATTAGGGTTGACGCTTTTTTCCAAGCATGTGCTGAGGCTTTCACTGTAGGAGAGAGGGACTTTGGGACTGAGGTGCCTAGCGGTATGCTTAGTAGCCAGGATTTCAGGTTGGGTCTTGTGAGCGAAGAGTGTTCGATGTGACCCCACAACGTGGTCGGGGATGATTGAAACCAGCAGGGTAATTGGGCTAGGATAGCCGCCAAGTGGTAGTCTTCAAAATCTATAGAGCCAGTGCCTCCCACCAGTCTGTGTTTGACCAGTTTTGTATGGGCGCATCTGGATCGTTTCCCATTCCAGAGGAATTTATTAAATAACGTCTGGAGGGATCTAAAGAATGTGGCGGGCAGGGGGATGGGTAGGGTTCTAAAGTAGTAGAGTATTTGGGGATGGCAGATCATTTTAAAGGCCGCAAGCCTACCTGTCCAGGATAGTTCGTGTTTCGATATATTTTGTGAAGTCCCTTGAATGTTTTGGAGGAGTGCAAGGTAGTTGCATGAATAGAGTTTTCTAGTCGTCTTCGGTAGTTGGATGCCTAGATATGATATGTCAGAGTCTGCCCATGCGAATGGATATTGTAATTGGAGGAGGTTCTTCATGGTAGCGTCTACATTGATGTCTAGTAGGAAGGATTTAGTCGTGTTGACTTTGTAGTATGAAACCGAGCTAAAACAATTTAGCATCTTTTGTACTTCTGCCAGGGAAAGAGTCGGGTTGGTGAGGATGAGGATTACATCATCCGCAAACAGGCTAATTTTGTGGTGATAAGGACCAATCTGTAGGCCAGAGATGTTGGGGTTAGAGCGGATATGTTCTGATAAAGGTTCCATAAGTATGTTGAATATGAGGGGGGATAGGGGGCATCCTTGGCGGGTGCCGTTTGTGATTGGGAATGGTCGGGATAGCATGCCCTCTGTGTAAACCTGAGCTTCGGGGTTGGAATATAATGCCATAATGGCTCCAAGAATTTGGCCTTGGAACCCAAACTTCCGGAGGACCGTTTCGAGGTAGGACCAGTGAACTCTATCGAACGCCTTCTCTGCATCCAGAGATAGGAGCAGAGAAGGCGTTCCGGTGTATTCAGCATGGTGAATAAGGTCAATCATCCTTCTGGTGCCATCTGAGGCTTGTCTGCCTTTTGTGAATCCTGTCTGATCTTGGTGTATAATAGTGGGCATAATTTTGATTAGTCTTGTCGTATTGGCATATAATTTGAGGTCAAGGTTGAGTAAGGAGATTGGGTGGAAGTTTTGGGGGACATTCGACTGTTTCCCTGGTTTCGGTATCGTAATAACCAACGCTTTTAAATATTCTGTCGAGAAGGCAGAAGAGGAGGCAGCATGATTGAAGAGGTCAGTAAGATGTGGGATCAGCTGTGGGTAAAATTGTTTATAGTATTCCCCTGTTATTCCGTCGGGGCCCGGTGCTTTACCACTCGGGAGGGAGTCGGTAGTTTTTTTTATTTCATGGTCAGTGAATGGAGCATTTAAGGTAGTCAGTTGTTTCTCGGTCAATTTGGGTAAGTTTAAATTGTGAAGGAAGTGGTCAATTTTGTCTTGTGTGGGTTGTGGGGTATGGGGGTCCTGTTTCAGGTTGTAGAGGTCTTTATAGTATGTACTGAAGGCATCGGCTATGTCTTGGGGGTTGCTTAAGGGGGTGTTCGTATGGGGGTGGATGAGTTGGGTTAGTTTGGTTTTGATATGTCTACCTTTAAGTCGTTGGGAAAGTTTCTTGCCAGCTTTGTTAGAGGTGGAGTATGTAGACGCTTTAAATTTCCTGTGAAGGAACTCGTAGGAGTGGAGCAATAGGGTTCTAAGCTCCTGTCTGAGGGATAGTAGTTGGTTTGCCTGTGGGTCTCGGGGGTTGGTTTTATGTCTGTTTTCTAGGGTCGCTATCTGGGTTGTTAATTCGTCTATCTGCTGCGTTCTCTTTCGCTTATGATAAGAGCTAAGTTTAATTAACATTCCTCGCTTATACGCTTTGTGCGTGCTCCACACCACGGCAGGGTCGGGTACCGAGCCTTTGTTCAAGGAGAAGAATTCAGTAATGTGTTTTGATATTTCTGGGGTGTATGTGTCGTTTTGGATAATATAGTTGTTAGCACGCCAGAGAAACGTGTTTTGCTGTAAAGTGGTATCTTGTATTGTAATTGAGATGGGGGCATGGTCCGACCATGTCGTGGTGTGGATTGTTGACTCAGATATTTTTTGTAAAATACATTTGTCAGAAAGAAACAGGTCTATTCTCGAGTACGAGTGGTGTCTGGTTGAAAAAAAAGTGAAGTCACGTTCAGAGCCATGGTGGCATCTCCAGACATCATATAGGTCCTGGGAGGTGATGAATTTTTTCAATGGTGATTCACGGCGTTTTGCCGATGAGGTGGAATCCATCGATACATCTGGGACCAGGTTGAAGTCGCCACATAGTATTCTGTGGCTTTTTTGGGTGGGTTTGGCAGAGCGTAGGACTCTGTGGAAGAATCTAATTTGGTGGGAGTTTGGGGCGTATATATTGATTAAAGTATAGGTCGCTTTATTGATCGTGCAGGTAAGGATAAGAAAACGACCTTCGGGGTCTGACACTACGTCTAGGAGTTGGAAGTCTATAGTGTTCCGGATCGCTATCATGACTCCTCTTGTTTTAGTGGGGTGGGTGGCATGATAGATATGGGGATATTGGTGGTTGTTGCATAAGGATGTATTGGAAGACAGTAGGTGAGTTTCTTGGATACATAGTACGTCACTGTGGAGAGCCGTAGCGGTCCTCCACAGTGAGTGACGTTTGGCGGGATGGTTCAGCCCATTGGCTTTCAAAGAAAGTATGGTGAACGGCATCGTGCGGTTGTGGGGTTGGTGGGTGTTGTGCGCAGCACTTACAGTTAGACGCTGAAGTTTTGATACAGGGGTACCTGGGAGCGAGATTCAGCCGTAGGGATGCGGAAGTTCAAGGCTTGAGTGTAGATTGAAGTGGTAGGAGGCCGGTATTGGAGGCTGGTTCTGGAGAATCCTGGGTCTATGAGTTAGTAGTAGATTTGTGGCTATCCGAGGGTCTGAAAGTAGAGTGGACTAGAATACTGCGAATAGAGCAATGTGTTAGGTATCAGGTAACAAAAAAAAAAGAAAAAAAGTCAAAGAAATAACATTAACGTAAAATATATAGGGCAACTGGTAGAAATTGGCAACGTGATCCAGTAGTGGAAGATTCGGTGCAGTTGTTGGAGGTGGTTCTAGTAATAAAAGAAAATCTAGAGGGGGTGTTCAACACCGTGTAGACCTCTATGTGGGGGTACAAAGAGTTAGTAACACCGGGAGGAGAAGGCAGGAGTAGCAGGTTGCCAGAGCTCAGGGGAGCCATATTAAATGTTAGCGGCCAAGTGTAGTAGAGAAAGGTGCATCCTTCCGTTAAAATTGCGGTTTTGTAGGCTGCGGGACGTATTGGATCCTCTGTCTTGAGGAGTTGGTTTGGGTAACTCAGGGATTATCCGCCAGGAGTGGAGGAGTTTCAGGCCCTTTTCTAGATCCCCAATGGTGTGCATTTGGCCATTGTGCGCAATGAGGATGGTTGCGGGGTAGCGCCATTTGTATTGCAGCTTATGGTTTTGCAGGCCTTTGGTTATCGGGTTCATTTGGAGGGTATACTTGGACAGGTCGGGAAAGAGTTGGATGCCAGTGTAGGGAGCAGGTAAAGGTGATTTAGCTCTGAGTCCCATGAGGAGTTTCTCTTTGATATGATAGAAATGGACCCTCATCAGGACATCTCTGGGGACTGAGGTTGCGAGGTGGGATGGCTTGGCGATTCTGTGAATCCTGTCTATTATTACATCGCGCGGAGACGCTTCAGGAATCACTATGTGCATCAATTCTTTTGCATATTGTGGCAGGTCCGCGGGGAGTATGGTCTCAGGGACGCCTCTGAGCTTAATGTTGTTCCTGCGGGATCTGTCTTCTAAATCGGCCAGCTTGGCCCGCATCCATGCCTGTTCTTCTTTAACTGTGTCATAAGCGTCAATGACTTCATTCACTGTGGTAGTGCATGCATGTATCCCTCTCTCAGTGTTAGTCGTCCTATCATCCAGTAGGTGGATATCTGAGGTGATTCTGTGGAACATGGATGAGAGGTCAGTCATAAGGGAAGTCTGGAGGGAGATCAGCATGTCCCTCAGGGTAGTGTCCATGACTGGCTGGCCTGAGGTAGGGAAGGAGGCCATAGAGGAGTGCAGGGCCTGGTCTAGGGAGAAGGGAATAGGAGCCTGGGCCTCAATTTTCTGGCACTGTGTCCAGTGCGGCGGCGTGTCTAGCCGCATCTTAGCTTTGACTGGGCTGCTAGGGAGGGGGTCACCCTCCAGTGTCTGGGATGGGTGACCAATGGTACCTGGGTCTATTCGTTCATCCGTGATGGCATCCGGGAGGTCCGTGTATGGCTCTCGTGGCACGGCCTGGTCGGCGCCATCTTGGATATCCCATCCCGCCGGCTTGTATTCAAATTCTGTCAATTTCTGAGGCCTGTGGTCGGTAGATCTTTTCCTGGATGGCTGCATCTTCGTCCCCTGGATGTGTGGAGCAAGGATGGGTGTGGATGGCGTTGTAAGGGCAGCCGATTGCGCTGGATTGTGTCCCCTGGCTGGCGAGCTATGTGCTTAGGCGTCCATCTTCTTCTCCGGCCGGCCACGCCCCCAGAAGATGCCAATATTTTTGACAGATCTGTATCAATTGAGTATGATCCTCAGTATAGGTGGTAATGATTCTTTGGCATTCGTTGGGGTTTGATCTTCTTTGAGAAAAGAAGATCGTGTCTGCTATTTGCATCAGCACAGTTAAATGCCTTTTTTAGGCTTTTGTGGCTATAGCCCCTTTCAAGCAATCGACGTTTAAGATTATTAGCCTCTCTTTTAAAGTCTGAGTATTCGGAGCAGTTGCGTTTAATACGCAAATATTGGCCATAGGGTATGGATTCAACGAGGGGTCTTGGATGAAAACTGAAAGAGTGGAGAATCGTATTGCCTGCAGCGGATTTTCTAAATAGCTTGCATGAAAGCATGTTAGAGTTATCTTTAAATATCTCGACGTCCAAAAAGGCCGCCCTTGAGGTGTCAGAGTTGCTGTGGGCCATCCCAGACGACAAAGATGTCATCTATATACCTGTGCCACATAACGACGTGGCACAGGTACATAGAGAGGCCCTCATCACTGAAGATGGCCCTTTCCCATTCCCAAAGGTACAGATTGGCGTAGCCAGGGACACAACAGGTGCCCATGGCACGCCCTGCACCTGAAGGAAAATTTGACCATCAAAAGAAAAACATTATGATTAAGAATATGTTCCAAAGACAGGACAATGAAATCATTGAACAATTCCTCGCAATGGCTCGTTTGAGATAACACATGAACACAAGAGAGCCCTTTAGAATGTGGAATTGAACAGTAGAGGGCTTCTACATCTATCGTCGCAAGGATGCAATTTTCAGAAACTTGTATCCCCTCAATAATCTGCAAAAGATGTATAGTATCACGGTCATGGGAAGGCAACGCAGAAACAAATGGTCTGATGTGCACATCTATAAGTTTAGAGAGACTCTCAGTGATAGAGCCATTGCCAGAGAGTATAGGTCTCCCTGGAGGGTTTGTAGCATTCTTATGAATTTTTGGTAGGGAGTAGAACATTTCTACTCTTGGGTATGGGGTACGAATAAAGTCCCATGTCTGTTTCAAAATGATCTTGTTGTGAAAGGCATCATCAACGAAAGAGTAAAACTTCTTTTTAAATACCTCAACAATATCTGTACTCGCTGGGCGATACCAGTCATGATTACTTAACATCTTGGAGCACATCAGACTATATTGGTCGTTGTCCATAAGGACAACATTGCCCCCCTTGTCCGAAGGTTTTATAGTAATATCATAGTTGTTTGATAAGTTTTTCAATGCCATCTTTTTATTTTTGGTAAGATTTCCTGAACTATAAGGCCAGGAATCCAAGGACTTTATTTCCTGACCTGTCATTTTAAGAAATGTGGCTATACCGTGGTTGGTGCTGGGAGCAGGGTATAGAGGATTTTTTTAATAAGGATTTGGGAATAGTATTGGTGGTATTAGTGGGTGGATCATCTCCTTGTTTTGAAGGAGGTCTAAATCGATAATATCGATCAGGTCTCTCGATTCGCTCTCCTCCAACAGGGAGTTTCAATTATCCAAAACTTGCCTCTCACTAGATGTACAGCAACCCTTATATTCAGGTTTGTCTTTTTCAAACATGCTCTTAAGTAATAATTTTCTAGTGAATAAGTGAAGATCTTTGATTGCCTTGAATTTGACCAGTCTGTTGGTTGGGCAAAACGAGAGTCCTTTCGAGAGGACCGAAATTTCATCTTGGGTGAGGGAATGAGATGAAAGGTTAATAATATTTAATTCAGAAGACAAAATTGGTGATTTTAGGGTGGTGTTGGAATTGGGGGAGCAGGAAAGTTCTCCTGTTTTTTTGGGAAAAATATTGTGTGAATTTTAGGAGTGACAAAAAGGTGTTATCTGTGGTGGTTACTGAGGCCCCAGCTCCAACAGAATCCATTGGTGCTGCAGCTGCTGCCCCTGGAAGTGTGAGAATTGTGTTTAGGTGCACGCTTATTAGTGGAAGATATAGGAGGGTTGTCGCCATTTCGGCATCTTTTAGGCCGTCTGATATGTTTGAAATGTTTGGAGAATGAATGTGAGATAGTGGATGATGCAGAAGCAGTGTCTGACATCTCCGTTTGATCATGGTTTGATACAGGATTACGTTGAAAGCTTCTATTGTAACTTTTTTATTCCATTTATATGCCCTTCCCTCAGAAAAGGCCTGTCTGTCTCCCAGAAATGTTTTTTTTTTTTTTTTTTAGCAAGGATATTTTTATTAAGGAGTTCTATATAAATTCTTAGTTTCTTATTCAATTCCTGAAAGGATGAATGGCTTTGTAAAGGTTTAATTTGAGAGAATATTTTATCTATGTTGGTATCTATATCGACTAAATGTTTTTGGTACTCTTCAATTAGAAGCCTCATCATACCTGTAGAACAAGATATTAAATTATTTTCCCAGGCCGTTTTAAATGCAGGCTCAATGTTATTAAAAGAGGGAAAAATTTGGACATGAAGCCCTAGAGAGTTTAAATCATCTTTGATATATTCTTGGAATGTTTTGACATGCCAATGTAAACGTGACTTTATATCAAGCCATTTGGTCAAAGCCGAGAACAAGAAGCTTAGTTCTGATTCGCGGGATTCATTTTGGCCAAATTCTTTTTGAAGTTTAGATATGTATTTACAGGGCTTTTTTCTCAAACAATAGGTGCTGGAACTCAACCACGACCCCCAAAAACCCTTCCCCCCACACATACCCTTAAAATCACATCAAATAGTGGGTGTGATCATATTTCACAAACAGTAGAAGGGTCTTAAAGGGGCATTAAATATCAGGATTGCATTACATACAGAGTGCAGAGTTCATGGGGGTTACACACAGAGGGCAGAGCTGTCACTTGTAAACACAGAAACCAGACTTCTGTGTTTACAAGTGATTGTGGTGAGCAGGCACCAAAGGGTCTGAGCCACTGAGTTCCACCAAGTTCCCCCTGAAAAAAAGCCCTGTGTATTCATCCCAAGAGTCATTTAAAAGTTCTGCCATGGTTTCTGTATACAGAAAGCCTTCTGCAGGCAATACTATTTTGCAGGCTGCTAGTTCACACCCGAAGCCTCTACTCAGAAGTATACCATATAACCAATAAATGCACCTAAGGAGGATTTGTAGCCAGGGAGCTGGTTTTATAAAGGCTGTACAGTAGCCTTACTCTAGATTACGAGATAGGGGATAAAGTCATACATGCCTAAATAAAAGCACACAATAAAGTAAAAAAACAGGAAAGGAATTCCCTCACTTCTCTAACAAATAAAAATATTCATCCCAATCAGTTAGAATAATAACTCAATACTCTAGACAACATAAGCAAACTAGAAATATCATAAGTAAATTTTGGCCTTTGCTATCAGCAGATTCCACCATTAATATATAAAACCACATCCAAAAATTACCTACAAGTGAGCACCCTCTTTAAAGGGCCGATTAGTCAAAAGTCATTTCAACTCTACCGCTGAGATCAATCCACAGCGAATATGCACGTACACCTGTGGAAATTGTGATGTTTGTCAATATATACTGAATGGCAATGGCATTCTTCTTCCAAATGGCCAGCCCTTTTAATAAACATAGGATGACATGTCAGACTGTAGGAGTGGTATACCTAGGTAAATGCCTATGTGGAGATTTTTAAAACCAATTGCCAATTCTATAAACGCATTAAAGATCATATAACTCCTATTCAGAAATGCCTTATAGAAACGCTGATTAGCCGACATGAAGGCTTATATCACAATTTTGACACACACATGGTCAAACTTATGGCCCTTAAGCATGTACCTATGCATGCGAGGGGCAGAAGCATTGATCAAACTATTGCAGTTAGAAGCCCGTTGGAGTTATGACTTAAAAGGTATGAAGTATCCAGGTCTCAATGAGACTTTAAGTTTTAAGCCTTTCCTGTAACCTATGTTACAGTCCTACCAAAAGACCCTTCCCCCTTAAAATCGTCCTCATTCCCGCAAATGCCATTGGATCAATACAATTGATTATTAAAGGAGTTTCCTAAAAAATGGACTGCTTAACTCAAAGGGCATGTGAATATGATATACTTAGTCAAATTATTGTAACTTGTAATATAAGTGTATAATGTTTCCATAGGTGTGCGCAGGTGTACCCAGGCACACCCTAATCACCTGTGCAGCACAAATTCCCCCATACCGCCCTGGCTCCCCCCCCCTTCCCCAGCAGCGCTGCCAGCTTCCCTAGTTTCATCTCCTCCAGCTGTTGTGTGGGGAGGTTTTAGGATGAGTGGGGTAAGGGGCTGGTAAATATGTAACTTACGGGCCCCTACCCTTTCATCGTGAGTGATCAGTAGTATGTGTTTGAGCTTTGGGGTGCACACACTAATGTAATAGGCTGTGCACACCTATGAATGTTTCTGTTTTCGCTATACTGTAGCAGCTTACTCACTCTGTCTGGTCACCACACAGGTCATGGTTAGCCACCAGTCCCATGTAATGTAGTCCTCCAGGTTCGCCCAGTAGCCCTGATGTTTGCTTTTTGCCCGTCTGCACTGGGAGGTAGGCAGTGCTATGTGCGACCACATGGACGCCAGGGATGAAATCCTAGCAGTGCCCTCTTCACCCTGCATTTGTTTTAAGGTCATCATTCCGCGTGTCCTCCTCTGTGGTGATTGCCCTGAATGTAAACCAGCCAGATCACAACTAGGGATGGGCCGAACAGGCCGCTGTTCGGTTCACACCAGAACTTTTTGGAAAACCGCAAAAGTTCGGACCTGAATAACGAACCCCATTAAAGTCAATGGGACCCGAATGTCAAAAATCAAAAGTGCCCATTTTCGAGGTTTATGTGCAAGTAATTGGGCATACAATGGTTATAGGGGTCCGGGTCCTGCCCTGGTGGACATGTATCAATAAACAAAAGTTTGTGAAAAACGTCATTTTTAAATGAGCAGTGATTTTTTGATTTTTAAAGTGAAAGCATAAAAATGAAAAATTCCTTCCAATATAGTGCCTGGGGTCCCCTTATGTCACGTACACACGAGTGGACTTTTCGACCGGACTGGTCCAATGGTCTATCCGACTGACTTTTGGCGGACTTCTGACGGACTTTCCTAACGAACGGACTTGCCTACACACGATCACACCAAAGTCTGAGGGATTCGTACGTGATGACGTACGACCGGACTAAAATAAGGAAGTTGATAGCCAGTAGCCAATAGCTGCCCTAGCGTCGGTTTTAGTCCGTCGGACTAGCATACAGACGAGCGGATTTTTCGACTAGAATTGAGTCCATTGGAAATATTTGAAACATGTTTTATTTCTAGGTCCGTCGGACTTTTGGGGAAAAAAAGTCCGCTGGAGCCCACACACGATCGAATTGTCCGACGGAGTCCGGTCCACCATGCCAAGTCTGCCAGAAAGTCCGCTCCTGTGTACGTGGCATTAGTCTACCTGTAAAGTGGCAGATCTGTACCATGTCTAGAATCCGCTACAGCAATAATTGCATTTATAAAGCCCCAAAAAAATTAAATTTTCCCTGCAAGCTGACTTTATTTTGCTCAGCAACAGCTGGGGAGCCAGTGTGCATGATGAGGCCACAATGTAGTGCACTGGGAAAAAGATTAGAGATTTTTTGGATACATTCTGGTGTCACTTCGACTTTGGATAAAAGTAACGGGTGCATAAAAATTGGTCTTTGGGTGTCGGTGGCGCCTTCCCACCGTAAATCTATAGAGGTACTCTTGATGAAAGCAAGAATTTGCCTTGTTGAAAAAAATTGCAATGATATGCACCTGTCAAACAGGTGCTGAAAAATCACTCTTTGGGTGTTGGGGGTGCTTTCCCACCGTAACCCTATAGAGGTACTGTCAGGGCTGGGCTCAGCTCTTCTTTCTCAAAGCTGGCCGCTCAGCTGTCGGCTAATTTCCAGCTCCTTTCTCTCCACAATGACACCTATTGATGATATCGTCAGTCCTGCCTACATAAGCCGTCCAGCCCAGATGATCTCTGCCTTCGCCTTGGTCACATCTCTATAGACGCTCTGCTTTGTTCCTGTTAAAGACTTGCTTGGTTGACATTCCTTCTGGCTCCAGATCCTGCTTGCTGTTCTACTACGCTCATCTCTGGCTCCCTGACGTTTTGGCTTGTCTGACTATCCGTTCCGGTTCCTGAACTCTGGCTATGTTTTGACTACATTTACTCTGTTTACCTTTTTTTTTATTATTATTAAACAAATGTGATTTAACTGTACTTCTATCTCAGTCTGATTCATTGTTTCTGACAGTAGGCGAAGGGCATGAATTCAGAAGAAGCAGTCAATCCACATATTCTTTCCAGATGGGATGAGCAGGATCACCGCATGGATCAGTTTGCCATGGCATTACAAATGCTCCTGAGTCGCACGGCTCACCTGGATTCTCCCACTTTGGCTGCTCCGGTACAACCTGTGTTGCAGGCCGTCCCTGCTGCTGCTCCAGTCTCTGTGCAGGCACCCGCCTTGAGTATTACCTCTATAGGAGGTATGCCTGGTTCCGCTCTGCTTCCCCAGCGATTTGGGGGCAATCCAGTCCAATGCAGAGGGGTTTCTCAACCAGGTTGAGATATACTTTGAGATGCTGCCCCAGGCGTTTCCCATGGACAGAAGCAAAGTGGGTTTCATGATATCTTTGCTTTCTGAGAGAGCCTTGGCCTGGGCAAACCCTCTATGGGAGACTTCTGCTGCCAAGTGCCTCATGTCCATCAAACAGAGTACGAGAACTGTTGCCGACTACGCCATTGAATTCCGTACTCTGGCAGCAGAGGTTGCTTGGAACAATGAGGCCCTTGTGGCTGCTTTTTCTCATGGTCTCTCAAGGATGAGATAGCCCGAGATATACCCACTGAGCTGGAGAAGTTGATCATGTTTGCCATCCTCATTGACTCCAGACTCAGAGAAAGACTTCCTTTTAAGGAGCGCTTGCATAAGCCTCCTGTACATTTGTCTCCGAACTTTGCAGTCCCACCCTTGCCTCCCTCACCTCCCATGCCTCCTGGTACTGAGTTGTTCTGTGAAGATGAACCCATGCACTTGGGGTTCACGCGTCACTCTGCGGGTGAGAGAACCCTTAGGAGGAGGGAGAGATTGTGCCTTTATTGTGGCAAGGCAGGTCACTTTTTGAAGACTTGTCCTACCCGTTCAGGGAACGCCCGAACCTTGAGGTCCTGTCACGGACAGACCTTAGGTGGCGTTGTTTCGTCCTCAATTATCCAGAAGGATAAGCCCCTGGTTTTGGTTACCCTTTCTTGGGCTGAGTCATCTGTTGAGACACAGGCTCTAATGGACTCTGGGGCTGCAGGCCTGTTCATTGATGCTGCCTTTGTATCAAAGCACTCAATTCCGCTGGAGCTGCGTGACACTACACTTGCCATTGAGGCTCTTGATGGGAGACCTCTACAGCCTGTCCATGTGACTCATGAGACTGTTCTGTTGTCCATGGCCGTTGGGGCTCTTCACCATGAGATAATCCAATTCCAAGTTATTTCCTCACCTAAGTTTCCGCTGGTTATTGGTTATCCTTGGTTACAGAGGCACAACCCCTATTTTGATTGGCTCAGTGCTGAGGTTCTCTCCTGGTCGCCACAATGCAGTAAGACATGCTTCCGGAAGATAGCCAAGGTCCTGTGCACCTCTTCACTCTCCTCCCTGCCAGAGGAGTACCGCGATTTTAGCGATGTCTTTGACAAAGGTCAAGGCAGTTGTTTGTCTCCACACCGGTCGTATGATTGCACAATTGACCTTCAACCTGGTGCCATACCCCTTCATGGCCAGGTTTACCCTTTGTCGGTCTTGGAGGATAAGGCCATGGAGGAGTATGTTGCAGATGCACTTTCTCGAGGTTTCATCTGCAAATCCTTTGTCTCCTGCTGGTGCTTTGTGAAGAAGAAGAGTGGTGAACTGAGACCTTGTATCGATTATAGGGGTCTCAATCGTTCCACGATTAAGAATGCCTATCCGATTACGTTGATTACGGAGTTATTTGACCGCCTCAAGGGAGCAACGGTTTTCACAAAGCTTGATCTGAGAGGGGCTTACAATCTCGTGAGAATTAAGGAGGGTGACGAGTGTAAAACTGCTTTTAATACCAGAACAGGCCATTATGAGTACCTCGTAATGCCTTTTGGCCTTTGTAACGCCGCAGTTTTCCAGGAATTTATTAACGATGTCCCCTGAGATTTGTTGCAGTTATGTGTGGTGGTTTATCTCGACGATATCCTCATATTTTCCAAGTCCCTGGCGAGCCACCACACAGATATCTGTCGTGTGCTTCAGAAACAAAGAGAGAACTATCTCTGTTGTAAATTGGAGAAGTGTGAATTCCATCGTGAACAGGTTATGTCATTTCCACTGCTGGTTTTTCGATGGACCCAGAGAAACTTTCAGCAGTTCACAGTGGCCCCGACCCATGGGTTTACATCCTCTGCAGCGTTTTCTTGGTTTTGCCAACTATTATCGGAAGTTTATTCGTAACTTCTCGTCTCTGGTCAAGCCCCTGACTGATATGACCAGAAAGGACGGTAACCCACAGAGTTGGTCTCCAGAGTCCATTAAGGCCTTTGAGAGTCTCAAAGCTGCCTTTGTTTCTGCTCCTGTGTTGGCACATCCTGATCCTACGTTACCATTTATCCTTGAGGTTGATGCTTCTGAGACTGGAGTTGTCGCCCTTCTGTCTCAACGTCCTACCTCTAAGAGCGCTATGCATCCTTGTGGCTACTTTTCCCAAGAAATTGTCACCTGCGGAGTGCAATTACGAGATTGGTGATAGAGAGCTGTTGGCGATCATTTTTGCCCTGAAAGAATGGAGACATCTCCTCGAAGTTAGCACTGTGCCGGTTCTCATTCTTACTGACCATAAGAATCTCACATTCTTGTCTGAGGCTAAACGCCTCTCTCCCAGCAGGGCACAAAGGGCTCTTTTCTTGTCTAGTTTCAACTACATTGCCTCATTTTTACCCGGTACTAAGAATGTAAGGGCTGGCGCTTTGTCACAACAGTTTTCCTCCACTTCCAAGATGGAGTCGGTTCCGATTCCTGTGATTGCTCCTGATCATATTCTGGCTACGGTTCTCACCAGTCTCACTTCTCCTTTGGGTGACAAAATTCTTGCTGTTCAGGTCCATGCTCCTCCTGAGAAACTTTGTAACAGCTGCTTTGTCCCAGAGTCTCTGTACTGCCGTGCTCCAGACTTATTATTCTTCCAAGGCTGCTGGCCACCTTGGGAAGAATCAACTCTTTTGGGCCATTTCCCAACAATTCTGGTGGCCTAGTCTACGTGCTGATGTAACCGCCTTCGTAGCTGTCTGTTCCGTGTGTGGCCAGAGCAAGACTCCAAGACACCTTCCGTGGGCCTCCTACAATCCATACCCAATGGAGAAAGGCCTTGGAGCCACCTGTCTATGGATTTCATTGTGGAGTTACCCAACCCCCAGGGCAACACAGTTATCCTTATGGTGGTTGACCGGTTCTCAAAAATGTCCCATTGTATTCCACTTAAGAAGTTGCCCACTTCTATGCAACTGGCTTCCATTTTTGCTCGGGAGATCTTTCGCTTACATGGGCTCCCCAAGGTGATTGTTTCGGACAGGCGTAGTCAGTTTGTGTCTTCGTTCTGGCGAGCCTTTTTTGCACAATTGGAAATTCTGCTTGCTTTCTCCTCTGCGTATCATCCTTAGTCTAATGGGGCCACAGAACGAGCCAAGCAGTCCTTGGAGCAATTCCTATATTGCTGGCCATCATAACAACTGGTCAGACCTCTTACCGTGGGCAGGGTTTGCTCACAATAGTGCCTTGAATTCAGCTTTCCGATTGTCCCCGTTTTTGGCCAACTATGGTTTGCAACCTTCCATGTTGCATGACTCGTTTGTTCCGCAGAGTATTCCTGCATTAGAGGAGCATCTCCGTGGTCTTCATTCCACTTGGGCACAAGTCCAGGAGGCTTTGCGACATGCTAATGATAGGTACAGACTCCATGCTGACCGCAGAAGCCTGCCTGCGCCTTCCTACCAGGTTGGGGACAGGGTCTGGCTGTCATCTCGCAACCTCCGACTTCATGTTCCCTCACTGAAGTTTGCACCTCGGTTTATTGGGCCTTTCCGTGTTCTTTGCAGGATTAACCCAGTGGCTTACGCATTAGACCTTCCTTCTAATATGCGTATCTCAAATGTATTTCATGTCTCCTTATTAAAACCTTTAGTCTGCAACCGCTTTACCACCTCGGTGCCTCATCCTCACCCTGTACAGGTTGAGAACCATGAGGAGTATGAAGTACAGTCCATTGTTGACTCCCGTAGGTTCCGCGTGCGCATACAGTACCTGGTGCATTGGAAAGGGTACAGTCCGGAGGAACACTCTTGGGTCTCATCCTCGGACGTACATGCCCCTGTCCTCCTCTGTGATTTCCACAGACTTTTTCCCCTCAAGCCTGGTGGTCCTCCAAGGGGGAGGGGTCATTGAGGAGGGGGTACTGTAAGGGCTGGGCTCAGCTCTTCCTTCTCAAAGCTGGCCACTCAGCTGCCAGCTAATTGCTAGCTCCTCTCTCTCCACATTGACTCACCTTTGATGATATCCTGCTCGTCAGTTGCCTGTCTGAAATTCCTTCTGGCTCCAGATCCTGCTTGCTGTTCTACTACGCTCATCTCTGGCTCCCTGATGTTTTGGCTTGTCTGAATAGCCGTTCCAGTTCCTGAACTCTGGCTATGTTTTGACTATGTTTACTCTGTTTACCTTTTTTTAGTATTATTATAATACGTGTTTATTATAATTATTATTAAGTATTATGTATTATTATAATAAGTGTGATTGAACTGTATTTCTGTCTCGGTCTGATTCATGGTTTCTGATGGTACTCTTGGTACTCTTACAAGAATTGGCCTTACTGTAAAAAATTGCAATGATATGCACCTGTCAAACGGGTGCTGCAAAATTGGTCTTTGGGTGTCGGGGGCACTTTCCCACCGTAACCCTATAGAGGTACTCTTGATGAAAGCAAGAATTGCCTTGCTGTAAAAAATTGCAATGATATGCACCTGTCAAACAGGTACAGAAAAATTACTCTTTGGGTGTCAGGGGCGCCTTCCCACCGTAACCCTATAGAGGTACTCTTGATGAAAGCAAGGATTGGCCTTGCTGTAAAAAATTGAAATGATATGCACCTGTCAAACAGGTGCAGAAAAATTGGTCTTTGGGTGTTAATTGTGCCCATGAAACCTACACCAAAAACATTGTTCCAGATGAAATGATTGAACACCCTCAAAGCTAGGCAGCCTCGAAGTCCTGCAGAGATTCCACATCCCAAAAAGACTTAAACAGTGACATCGGCATCAGGGGCTTCATAGCTGGTAATCCAGGACTGATTCATTTTTATAAAAGTCAAACGGTCCACAGAGTCTGTGGACAGACGCGTTCTATGATCAGTAACGAAACCTCCTGCAGCACTGAATGCCCGTTCTGAAAGCACACTGCATTCAGGGCAGCCCAACAACTCAATAGCATACTGGGCAAGTTCTGGCCAGTGGTCTATTCTCATGACCCAGTAAGTCAGTGGATCATCAGCTGGAAAGCTCTCCATCTCTGTTTTGGAGGTAATCGTCCACCATGTGATGCAGATGCTGCCGATGGGATGTGGAAGCTGACAGCCCTGGGCGGCGAGGACTAAAAAAATTCCGAAATGCCTCACTTAGGCGGACGCCTTCTCCAACGCTCCTCTCTTGACCAACAGAATACTCAAAACGATGTTTTCCACGACACTGTAACCTACTGGAGTCAGGAAAAACATTCAATAAAATCCTCTTTAATGTGTTCTCAAGAGATTTTATCTTCTGCACTCTCTGTGGGGACCTTCCCCTTATAACGGTGGTCAAGGAGGGTTGCCAACCAGTAATCATCCTTCTCCTTTATGCCACATATTCTTGGGTCCTTTTGCAGGCTTTAAAGCATGAAGTTGCCCATGCGCCTCAAATTTGCAGAGCCTTGAGAAGCAGACTCCTGGGGGTCACTCAGGATGACAGCATCTGGAACTTCCTCCTCCCAGCCACGTACTACTCCCAAGGGTCCTGGGGTTGGAAAGCCATCGCTTACAGATTGACGCATGTCTTCCTCTTCTTTGAAGCCTATGAAAGTACCAGAATCCTCCTCCTCATCCTCCTCCCCTCTCTCCTCCTGTGTGTTCTGTGACATAAGAATGATGGTGTCTGAATAAAGTGGGCCTTGAGAGGAAAGGAAGTCCTCCTCTTCCTCCTGCTGCTCTGCCTCCAGTGCCCTGTCCATAATGCCACACAGAGTCTGCTCCAGCAGGAACACAACAGGGATTGTGTCACTGATGCATGCACTGTCACTGCTCACCATCCTTGTGGCCACCCCAAATGGTGACGATACAGTGCATGCATCCTTAATGATCAGCCATTGGCATGGGGAAAAAAATCTGAGGTGGCCTGAGCCTGTCGTTGTGCTGTACTGGCACAACTATTCATTGACGGCCCTCTGCTGCATGTATAGTCGCTGCAGCATTCCCAAAGTTGAGTTCCACCTGGTGGGCATGTCACAAATCAATTGGTTTACGGGCAGGTGGAATTCCCACTGAATTTTAGCCAACCGGGCACTGGCTGTGTATGACCGACTGAAATGGCTACAGACTCCTCTGGCCTGCTTTAGTACATCTTGAAACCCTGGGTACATACTTAGGAAATGCTGCACCACCATATTGAGGACATGTGGCAGGCATGGCACATGTGTCAACTTCCAAAAAAAAAAATCACCACGCTAACATGAAGAAAAGCAGCAGTTCAACCGTGAAACAATCACAACAAACAGGAAAAACAAAAAAAACTGCGCTATACAGTGAAATGTGAAAAAGCAATATATGCAATGAACACAATGACATCATCGCAATCCACTACGAACGGGCGCTCGCTTGCCAGCCGGCGATTGCTCCTTTTGCTACTGATGTTTTGTAAGTGTTTTACCTTATTTTAAATAAATCTCTTATCGGATTTACACTATGGCTGCCCTTCTTCCATCCTTATGTTTTTAACTCGGGTGTTGGTTGGTCGGAGCCACGTTACACAGAGGGAGATCATAGATAGCACACCGGGATTCAGCTTCCTTGCTCACAATCCATAGTGGTATCTAGAGGAATGTCTCCACTGTCTAGCAGCCCTACCTGTATGTTGTCCTGAGATGTGCTTATTTGTGCTTCCCATCTGGTAAGCGCATATACTTGGTGGTGGAGGTTCACTGTGCAGGGGGTGCTCATTTTCCATTTCTCACTGGAATCTCAAGAGAACTGCTAGGGGACTCCTCTTGTTTCTTTTACACCAATGAACTTTGCTAATATTTTTGTATTATTGATTTGATATTATTGACATACATGTGTGTGTTCATTGCATATATTGCTTTTTCACATTTCACTGTATAGCGCAGTTTTTTTTGTGTTTCCTCACATGTGTCAACTTTCTCTGTCTAAGGGCGGACAGGAGGTTTGAGCCATTATCAGACACCACCGTTCCTGGCTCCAGCTGGCATGGGGTGAACCACCTCTGGGCCTGTCCCTGAGAGCTGCAAGAATCTCTGCTCCGGTGTGGTTCCTGTCCCCTAAACACACCAGCTGAAGCACTGCATGGCACCTTTTAGCCTGACTCTGGGAATAGCCCTTTAAATGCTTAGGGGGTAGCTGATGTTCATAGGACAATTCTGCAGAGGAGGGCATGGAGGTAGCGAAGGAGGAGGAGTGGGTAGAGCTCACAGGTCTGGCATCATCACCACCAGCTGTATGGATACGTGGGGCACAACAAGCTGCAGCACCGAGCCCTGTCCTGCATCCTTTCGAGTTGCAAGCAGCGTTACCCAGTGTGCTGTGAACAAAATATATCATCACTGTCCATGCTTGCTGGACCACGTGTCAGCAGTAAGGTGGATTTTACGGCTGACTGCCTTGTCCAGCGATGCCACAACATTCCCTTCCACGTGATGGTAGAGAGATGGAACAGCCTTACGTGAAAAGTAGTAGCGACTGGGAATCTGCCATTGAGGTAGAGCACATTGTGCAAATTCACGGTAGGGGCAGAATCCACC
Organism: Aquarana catesbeiana; assembly: GCF_042186555.1. NCBI lineage: Eukaryota > Metazoa > Chordata > Amphibia > Anura > Ranidae > Aquarana > Aquarana catesbeiana. Next base: position 111,703,695 of record NC_133333.1, on the reverse strand, counting down.
AGGCTGAAAGGCAGAAGTTGGAGAGCCAACAGCTTTGACACGTTTAACTTCAGACGCTGGGCATGTGGGTGGCAGGGACTGTATTTTTTTTTCCGCTGCAGCAGATGGGGCAGAGAAATTTTCCGGCTACTGTCTACAGCTGGTGGTGTGATGCTGGCAGATGTGCTGCTAGGACCTGGGACACCCTGTGCTATACCATCATTCCTGTCAGTGGAGGCTGCTGAAAGGTAATGACTCACAGGGGCAGACTGAAGTGGGTAAGGAGAAGAAGGAGGTGGGACAGATTTGTGCCCCTTTTGTGTGGCTTTTAGGTGCTCTTCCCAACGGGCTGAGTGGTTGGACGTTAAATGCCTTGTTAAGCATGTGGTACCCAAATGGTTGGTGTTTTTGCCACATTTGATGTGCCCGAGACACAGTTTGCAGATAGCAACAGTGCGATCTGCTGCAGATGTGCTGAAAAAGGCCCAGACAGCTGAGCTTTGGGGAGTGAGCCTGGAGATAACAGCTTATACCAAAAAAACAGAAAGGGGAAAGGGCCTAAAATTGTGTGTATATATACACTGATATATTTTCAAAACATCGTATATACCCCGTGTGGGTAGCATCACTCTGGTCAAGAATACTGCATATATAACAAAAAAACTGGCTTGTCCTTGTCAAGACTGACAAGAACCAGAAGACCAAATGAGTGACACCACGTACAATGTGAAGCTGTATAAAAAAGTTATACATTTATTATTAAATAGATAAGTACATAATACTCCTCAATGGGAGGTAATAGTAAGGACACAAGCAACTGGATAACGTCCAGAGATTGCTGCGTCATATAATCTCCAGATGTGGCAACATGTAGACAAAAAACAAAACACACTACACATAAAACATGTAAATAATCATCCGGACGCCAAGGATCTATACATGGATATCCATGCCACGAAAAATGGTCATTTGTAGTTAAATTGCATACATATGTAAAATAAGGCAGGGGTATCCGTATGGAGGTCACTGGATGACTCAAGCCCATAAAGTGCTAAAGAGAGAGGGGAAGATGAGATAGCAAACTAGACCAAAAATAACCTAGGAGGTAATTTATGTTGAAAAAAACCCCCAATACACAAGGAAGAAAAAAATGATAGTTTTTTTGGTTGCCGATACTCAATAGCTGATAATGTAGCTGAGATTGCATCAAAGGAATAGTTGCTGTAGAATGAACTTGAATGGACTTGATAGGAGGAAAGGTGTTCTAAGAACTTCCCTAATGGATGGCAGAAACAAGTCCTGTATGATAATTATTCAGACTGCACCCCTATAATTTCAAGGGGGAATGATGGTTTTAGGGCCGTACAAACAACCTAGGACACCTTGTGGTTTTATAGGAACCTGGAACAGACTTATGTTTAATCATATTCTGGTATTTAATCCATCCATAGTGCCATGACCTGGATTATAGTCCAATTAAACCAGGGTGACACAGTAACAAGTCAGAGTACTAGACTCTTATTGTGTCTCTATATCACACATTTAATAAGCTGTTTTTTAAAAAAAAAAAGACCAGCCATACGATACCCTTCCTGGGGTGGTACTCCTTCCAATGGGTGGTTTTTCCAAAGACACGGCTTTAAATACTTTGTCCGAAGAGCTTACAGCTGTCCCTTTTTAAGCTAGCGCTGAATAGCGCATGGATTTCCTCCACTGTCTTCCAGCCTTCACGCTGTCCAACAGCTATTCGGCTCTGCAGTCTCAAATCTCCCCAACTCGCCAACTCTCCATGGGCTTGCTTCGGGGACCAACAAAGAAGTGGCGTCACGTGACGCTGGTGACGTCAACGCGTTTCGCAATGTGAATAACGTAGCTTTGTCTGAATGTACGGGCAGGCCTTCGACTGTTCCTTATTACGGCTTTTTGCCATGGAAGGTAACCGCCCCTTTATAGTAATTAAAGGAACATTGTATGTTGCATTTGTTGTCTCGTAGCAATCTTCACTTAACACTGATTTGTGGGGGGGAGGAGAGGGAAGGAAGGGGAAAGGAGGGGAGGGTAAAAAATTAAAGTAAAAAAGTAAGAAGACAAGAGGAAAATAGGAAGAAATTACTGAATTACATCGAATGTGACACAATAAAATGGAATCATTACTAACTAAATACACCATATGGCGTCGGCTCATGACACTAAACCAGGTTATGTTACATAACACAACGAAAGGGAAAAAGAAAGCTAAATGACCCAGCAAACACATGGAGACATAATTTCAAAATAAGACAGGCTGGTTCATGTACGGCTCGTATAAGTGATTGACTATGTGAGTATATATTGAGAAAGTATCTGAAAATAATTGGATCAGCTTATAATGCTTAGATGTATCATTAGGCAAAAAAATCTGCTGAATAAAACCCAAAAATATTTTAAACAATGATATAAACCGGAAATTTTTTTTTTTAAATATTTTCACAGATTTGTTACATGTAGCCTGTATGTCACAAATGTCATGCATCTTGTTCCTTTCAAATAATTGATGACTATATATTGAGCATATGATGCTTTTATTATTGTTACTAAGAGAATGAGGAACATGTCCATGGTGTGCCTGGTAATTGCTGAGAGCAGCTTGGTGGAAATAACAGCTGCAGAATGTGATGGAATAGGGTGGCTGCTCTCTACTCTTTCATGATGTCGGCCTCCTTGGGGTTGTGCCGCCTCACCTTCAGTTTCCTCCTCTGCTCTATCTGACATCCAAGTCGCATCAGTGACCTCATCATCATCATCATCTCCATCTCCTCCATCTTTGTCATTACCACTGGAGACAACTTGGCAATACGCTGCGGCTTGGGGAACATGAATGCCAATTTGTCTACCAGTGTTCCTCCCTCTCTCTAGGCTCATATTTCTGTCATCCTCAACCTCAGAACCAACATCTGAATCCAGTAATGGCTGGGCATCATCAAGGAGCAAGTGGCTGAAGCTGTGGTAAAAAAACTCAGCTGACTCCTCAATGGCTGATGTTGGGGCTATGGCAGGAATAGATGTGGACAAGGAGGCATTTTTATCCACTCTGGCAACTGCAGGGGACTGCACACTTGTCTCTGCTTGCATGACAGAGGATGAGGAGGATGAGGAAGGGTTAGTAAGCCAGTCCACCACCTCCTCCGCATGCTGTGGCTGGATAGCACAGGCAAACTCACTAAACAGAGAAAATGAGGCCCTGCGTGAGGACTGACCACCACGTCCACCTTTGCCTGTGGACACATTTGTTGCTGGCCCCCTTACAGTGCCAAGGGAACGTCTGCCTCTCCTTGTTGTCCTCCCAGACATTATTGGGAGGGAGCGGGCAGTGCTTATAAGCAAATGTAATGAAGAAGTTTAAATCTGCACATAGATGCACTTTAATCAATGTAAAGAGGTGTTTGGTGCACTTTAATTTGAGTACTCACACTACACAGACACACTCCACGGATACACTATAATATACTGCCAAACGTACAGTGATGCACCTAAGTATCTGGCGTTAAACTGGCAGTAACATACACAGAACTATATGGCGTTAAGCTGGCAGTAATGCACACAAAACGATATGGCGTTAAACTGGCAGTAACGCTCACAGAACTATATGGCGTTAAACTTGGAGTAACGCACGCAAAACTATATGGAGTTAAACTGGCAGTAATGCACACAGAAGTAAATGGCATTAAACTGGCAGTAACGCACAAAACAATTTGGCATTAAACTGGCAGTAATGCGCACAGAACTATATGGCATTAAACTGGCAGTAACGCACAAAGAAGTAAATGGCGTTAAACTGGCAGTAACACACGCAAAACTATATGGCGTTAAACTGGCAGTAACACACACAGAACTATATGGCGTTAAACTGGCAGTAACGCACAAAACTATATGGCATTAAACTGGCAGTAATGCGCACAGAAATATATGGCGTTAAACTGGCAGTATTACACACAGAAGTAAATGGCATTAAACTGGCAATAACGCAATCAAATAGACGGTGTTCAACCATCACTACACTGACGCTATGTGAACTGTCCCTACTCTAGCTATACACTAATGTCAAGAGTACTGACACAGTCTCACTACACTTCATTGAAACTATATGAGCTGTCCCTACTCTACACTAATGTATGTATGAATGACATGGTCTCACTACACTACAGTGAAACTATCTGAGCTGTCCCTACTCTAGTATTATTATTGTACACGATTTATATAGCGCCAACAGTTTACGCAGAGCTTTACAATGTGGAGGGGGGGACAGCACAATTACAGTACAGTTCAATACAGAAGGGACAGGAGGGCCATGCTCGTAGAGCTTGCATTCTAAAGGGAGGGGGTGATGGTACAAAAGGTAATAGATGCAGGGAATGATTTGATGGGGGTGCGTTTTATGTAAGTTACTGCCAGCTTAACGCCATATAGTTCTGTGTATGTTACTGCCAGTTTAACACCATATAGTTTTGCCGCTCAGCACAGAGCACTTCCCATTCATTCACTGTCCCATGCATCTGAAGCTGCAAAGAAAGGCATGTGTTTGAGCTTTTGGGTGCACACCCTAATGCAACAAGCTGTGTATACCTATGTGTAGCAGAATATATTTTGGCCTACATTTACGAAGAAAGATTATTTGTTTGCATAATTATATAACAGAAAAGATGACATTTGTTTTTCAAAATTTTCTGTATTTTTTAGTTTATATAGCAAAAAATAAAAAACCCAGTGGTGGTTAAATACCGCCAAAATAAAGCTCTATTTGTGTGAAAGAATTATATACATTTCATTTGTATACATTGTTGCTTGACCAAGCAATTGGCAATTAAATTAGCATAGTGCTGAACAGCAAAAAATGGTCTGGTTATGAAGGGGGTTAAACCTTCTGGTGGTCAAGTGATTAAAACAGAAGTGCAGGATCCTGAAAAAACAAACATACATGATCATTGCTGTAGCTGTTCCCCGCTGACTTTACCCTGAAAACTGTGCGATCAAATACAGCTGATCCCCCAGTTCTCAAGTGTCAGTCACCGCTCTGTGCTCTGCCCCTCAAGTGCTCACAGGACAGCTGGACTGTGGAGGAGGCAGAAGCCTGGCTCAGGCTCTCAGCAGAAAAGTCGGTCAGGCATTTGGGCAGATCTCGACATTATTGTTATTAGCTCCCCCCAGCCCCCCACCAGATACTTACCTGGCTCCTGATTTGATCCAGCACTGTGCCTGAGAGCAGCATTACTGCTCTCTCTCTCTCTTCACAGGCACAGAGTCAGCAGGGGGAGCAATTGACTCCTGCTCCTGTCAATCAAATCCTGTGAGGGGGAACTGGGGGCAGGTCCAAGCCACACTTTATGTCAATAGCCCGGCTTGGGATTGAGCCCACACGCCTGCTCCCATAGTAAGCACTAGCTATGGGGGTAGACACAGTGAAGGAGGAGCCAGGAGTACCAGTGGGGGACCCCAGAAGAGGTTCAGGACCACTCTGTGCAAAACCATTGCACAGAGAAGGTAAGTATAACATATTTGTGTAGAGCAGCCTTTCTCAACCAGTGTGCCACGGCACACTGGTGTGCCGTCAGAGGTTCTCAGGTGTGCCGCGGGATCAGGGGAGAGAAGGGCTGTCAGATGAGCCGATCTCCCGATCCCCTGCCGAACTGTACATCGGCACTATGAGAAGCTCGTCAACCTCAGCTAAGTGAAAGTAAAGTGCAGGGGAGTGTGCTGTGCTCTCTGCTTCCCCCTACAGTGCAGTACCTGGCTGAATGAGGAAACTGGAAAGGTACTGTACTAGAAGCTAGATTCATTTTAAAAGGGCTTTATACATGTGTCTGTGCATGTGTGTGCGTGCATGTGAGTGTCTGTCTGTGTGTGTGTGTGTACATGTGTCTGTATGTGTGTGTGTACATGTGTCTGTATGTGTGTGTGTATATATGTGTGTGTGTGTACATGTGTCTGTATGTGTGTACATGTGTCTGTATGTTTGTGTGTACATGTGTCTTTATGTGTGTGTGTACATGTGTCTATATGTGTGTGTGTGTACATGTGTGTGTACATGTGTCTGTATGTGTATGTGTACATGTGTCTATATGTGTGTGTGTACATGTGTCTGTATGTGTGTGTGTGTACATGTGTCTATATGTGTGTGTGTACATGTGTCTGTATGTGTGTGTGTACATGTGTCTATATGTGTGTGTGTACATGTGTCTATATGTGTGTGTGTACATGTGTCTGTATGTGTGTGTGTACATGTGTCTATATGTGTGTGTGTACATGTGTCTGTATGTGTGTACATGTGTCTGTATGTGTGTGTGTGTGTACATGTGTCTGCATGTGTGTGTGTACATGTGTCTATATGTGTGTGTGTACATGTGTCTGTATGTGTGTACATGTGTCTGTATGTGTGTGTGTACATGTGTCTGTATGTGTGTACATGTGTCTGTATGTGTGTGTGTGTACATGTGTCTGTATGTGTGTACATGTGTCTGTATGTGTGTGTGTACATGTGTCTGTATGTGTGTACATGTGTCTATATGTGTGTGTGTACATGTGTGTACATGTGTCTGTATGTGTGTCTATATGTGTGTGTGTACATGTGTCTATATGTGTGTGTGTACATGTGTCTGTATGTGTGTACATGTGTCTGTATGTGTGTGTGTACATGTGTCTGTATGTGTGTACATGTGTCTGTATGTGTGTGTCTGTATGTGTGTGTGTGTGTACATGTGTCTGCATGTGTGTGTGTACATGTGTCTATATGTGTGTGTGTACATGTGTCTGTATGTGTGTACATGTGTCTGTATGTGTGTGTGTACATGTGTCTGTATGTGTGTACATGTGTCTGTATGTGTGTGTGTGTACATGTGTCTGTATGTGTGTACATGTGTCTGTATGTGTGTGTGTACATGTGTCTGTATGTGTGTACATGTGTCTATATGTGTGTGTACATGTGTCTATATGTGTGTGTGTACATGTGTCTGTATGTGTGTGTGTACATGTGTCTGTATGTGTGTACATGTGTCTATATGTGTGTGTGTACATGTGTGTGTACATGTGTCTGTATGTGTGTGTGTACATGTGTCTATATGTGTGTGTGTACATGTGTCTGTATGTGTGTACATGTGTCTATATGTGTGTGTACATGTGTCTGTATGTGTGTACATGTGTCTGTATGTGTGTGTGTACATGTGTCTGTATGTGTGTACATGTGTCTATATGTGTGTGTGTGTGTGTGTGTGTGTGTGTACATGTGTCTGTATGTGTGTGTGTTCATGTGTCTGTATGTGTGTACATGTGTCTATATGTGTGTGTGTACATGTGTGTGTACATGTGTCTGTATGTGTGTGTGTACATGTGTCTATATGTGTGTGTGTACATGTGTCTGTATGTGTGTACATGTGTCTGTATGTGTGTGTGTGTACATGTGTCTGTATGTGTGTACATGTGTCTATATGTGTGTGTGTACATGTGTCTGTATGTGTGTACATGTGTCTGTATGTGTGTGTGTACATGTGTCTGTATGTGTGTACATGTGTCTATATGTGTGTGTGTGTACATGTGTCTGTATGTGTGTGTGTACATGTGTCTATATGTGTGTGTGTACATGTGTCTGTATGTGTGTACATGTGTCTGTATGTGTGTGTGTGTACATGTGTCTGTATGTGTGTACATGTGTCTATATGTGTGTGTGTACATGTATCTGTATGTGTGTGTGTACATGTATCTGTATGTGTGTGTGTGTACATGTGTCTGTATGTGTGTGTGTACATGTGTCTGTATGTGTGTGTGTACATGTGTCTGTATGTGTGTGTGTACATGTATCTGTATGTGTACATGTGTCTATATGTGTGTGTGTACATGTGTCTGTATGTGTGTGTGTACATGTGTCTATATGTGTGTGTGTACATGTGTCTGTATGTGTGTGTGTACATGTGTCTATATGTGTGTGTGTACATGTGTCTGTATGTGTGTACATGTGTCTGTATGTGTGTGTGTACATGTGTCTGTATGTGTGTGTGTACATGTGTCTGTATGTGTGTGTGTGTGTGTACATGTGCATGTGTCTGTATGTGTGTGTGCATGTGTCTGTCTGTATGTGTGTTTGTACATGTGTGTGTGTGTGTGTGCGCATGTGTCTGTGTGTTTGTACATGTGTGTGCATGTGTCTGTATGTGTGTGTGTGCGCATGTGTCTGTATGTGTGTGTGTGCACGTGTCTGCATGTGTGTGTGTGTACAAGTGCCTGTATGTGTCTGTATGCCTGTGTGCACATGTATGTGTCTGTATATATCTTACTTTTATACCGGACACCCCCCCCTCCATTCCTGTACCATCAGAACTGCTTTTGTAGGTCTTGTTTGTGATAGCAGCAAGGACTGCTTCTCCTCTGAAAAGCAACCCATGCACAGATCGCTTTTCAGAGGCATTTGACAGACGGTAAAGAGGCATTATGTTGCCTCCTCGCCACATGTTTTAATGCAGCATCACTACACCGCAACCGTGCAATGAACACAGTTGCAGGGTAGTTGCAGTGCAGCCCCATTCACCCTGGGTATACCTCCAGCCGCAGCCACAGCATGTGTACACCCCCAGCTGCTGTCTCTGCAGCTAAAGGGGAAGACGTTGGGGGTGGTAAAAACAGCTTAACCATGTGCTTTTACCACCCCTCCAACCTGACATGTGAACAAGCCCTTGGTTCACATCTGTGTGGCTGCGTGCTGCGTGTAGGGCACCCCATTCATTTCAATGGGCTTCCCTAACCACAAAAATTCAGGGAAGGAAGTCCCCGACCTTTTTTTTTTTTTTATATTGCACTGCACTAAAAGCACATTTTCCAATGTGTGAGGTACCATTAAGAATTAATGGCACTCCTAAAGAGCAGAGCATTTGTCTGTGTGTCAGGAACGAGTGCGATTTTGCGCATGTTCCGCAACACACAGTAACGTGAACTAAGCCTTGGACTGGGGTGCCTCAAGACTGAAAATACTTTTTAAGGGTGCCCCGACTGGAAAAAGGTTGAGAAACACTGGTGTAGAGGAATAGAAGTTGAGGCTATAATGGACTTTCATGACACCGTAAACAATTGGGATACATAGGGTAAGTATAAAAGTTGACTTTTATTTAAGTTACAACAATATGTTAAAAACATAAATGATTATTTAAAAGAAAAACATATAACTCTGCGCATTCACAAATGAGGTGAAACTGGAAAAGCTGGTGTTACCAATTTACCTTATGACAACTGTTGCAACACCAGCTTTTCCAGTTTCACCTCATTTGTGAATGCACAGAGATATATGTTTTTCTTTTAAATAATCATTTATGTTTTTAACATATTGTTGGTAATTAAAAAAACATTCAGCTTTTATACTTACTCCATGTATCCCAATTGCTTATGGTACCATGAAAGTCCATTATATCATCTGGAGAAATATTATATCAACTTCTATTCCATTTACACAACATTGTTAGGATGTAGGATCCAGTGGACCCCACTGTAATAATGGAGGTCAGAAATGCTTGTGTTAAAAGATAGTATTAGCCAGTCACACACCCGGATCCTCTCTCTCGTAATCTCCAGTCCCCAATGGATTTAATTCATGCAAAGCATAAAGGGAGAACCAATTGTGTAGGTTGCCAGATCAATTTATTAAAATTAATTAAACAAAAAACACTCACAAAAGAAAGAATGTCGCACATGTAAAATCTGTAAAATCGCATAATTCTTATTTAAAGGGGGGTTGTTGAGTGTATTTTTTATTATATGATTGAACATTTACGCAATCTTTGACACATTTATATCCAATTTTCTAAAATATGTGAATTTAGCCTGTTTATCCCGTATATAGAACCCTTCGCTGTTTTTTTTCTTTTATATTTGTTTGTTAAGTGTAGTGATTGCACTGTTGAGTGGTAGCAGCTCTACACCTTTATTTCAAATTTTTTACATTTCTTATTTTGAGGGATAAACTTTTTTGTTTATTTATATATTAACAGCACAGGGATTCTTTCACTAACTTACATGATTGCATCTCTCTACATGTCTGCCTCGCATAACTGTCAGTTATTTAATTAAACATGGACTATGGAACTGTTTATAGAATAAAAAAAAAAGTTTTAGTTCTCCTTTTAACCATAATTGTATGATAAATAAAAATTAAAAATATGACTTAAAGAGGAACTTTGGGTTGTTTGTGTTTTACCCAATGGGACATTAAAGGAGAAGTGAAACCCGTGTCAATTATAATCAGCTATAAGTCTCACAACATACAACTTGTTACACTGTAAGGCCTCATTCACACTGGCACTGTCAAATGTGTGTTTATATGTGTAGCGCTACTTCGGAGGAGCCACTGAATCGTCTTGTGATTTCTCTGCACACCTAAAGATGACACACCTCACTCACTCAGCACTGACCAACACATCTTGATTTACTAACCAAAAAATGTGCGATTGATAATGAATGTGATCCAAAATCAATATACAATCCTATGTGAAATTGATCAACAGTGCAAAAAATGCATATAAATGACTAAATAAATACCACATGAGAAATAATCGAGGAAAAAAAAAAACATATGGAGTGAATTAATGTTGAACACCAAAAATCATTGGCAATTAGTAAATTAAATGGCAAATAACAAATTAATAAATAAAACACACTGGTGCACAAATAAATTTGTTATAAAAAACCCCATAAATAAACAATGTAATATAACATATACCAGTGAGTGGTGAAATAAAGTCCATAAATAGTGAACAAATTGTTGTCTTCAAACACTGTGTGAGATCCACCACCAATATCAACAGGAATGCGCCCTTACCAAAACACCGTGATCCCCCATCACAGAGGATCAGGAAGAGCGTGTATTAAACCCTAAACTGGCTCCACAGGACAGCAGGCAATATCCCAGGTACTGGAAGGCCACCTCACAATCACTCAGATCACTTAGTCCAGTTCCATTTGGTCTAAGTTCCAGCAAGCAAAAAGCAGCGACCCTTCTTGCTGCTAGGTGAAAGTGCTATCCACTACATCACTGTATTGATGTTATACATATTTATTGCGGCTCCCAATCTAGTGGATGGTTGGTAATTATCTTGCCACCACTTCTTTGGTTTCCCTAGCGCAGTTTCTGTATATATTTTTCTAACATCTTGATTTACATTCATTGGCCGACTTTATTAGGTACACCTTGCTAGTACTGGGTTGGACCCCCTTTTGCCTTCAGAACTGCCTTAATTCATGGCATAGATTCAACAAGGTATTGACATAATAGCATCATACGGTTGCTGCAGCTTTGTCGGTTGCATATCCATAGTGTGAATCTCCCGTTCCACCACATCCCAATGGTGCTCTATTGGATTGAGATCTGGTGACTGTGGAGGCCTTTGGAGTACAGTGAACTCATTGTCATGTTCAAGAAACCAGTTTGAGATAATTTGAGATTTGTGACATGGTGAATTATCCTGCTGGAAGTAGCCATCGGAAGATGAGTACACTGTAGATATAAAGGGATGGTGGCCTGGTGGGACCACCCCTGTGAAGTCGGCGGCCCAGTATGCACCGGTCAATGACGTCACGGGGGGGGCATTGCCACCAGGTGACCCCGTCCCTTAGCTATTTAAGAAATGTCACAGGCAGACCGCAGGAACGTTCGTCACGAGCTGAGCATTTTTTTTTACGGGTTGGGCAGTAGGCATCGTGATTGATGATGGATCGGGGTACGTTATTTTTTTATTCTTTAATAAAGGACTTATCAAAAACTCTTGTACTGTCTTTATTCACTTTTACATTTTTTTGGTGAATGGGTAGGGGTACTATGTACATGGGGGGGTGGGATTTAGGGGCCCGCCTTGTTAAAGGGGGCTTCCCGATTCCGATAAGCCGATCCGCAGACCCCCACAACCACAGCCCAAGGCTGCGGGGAAGCGACCCTTGTCCCCATCAACATGATGTTGAGGGCATGTGGCTTGTTATGGTTATGGTTCAGGAGGGGGAGCGCTCGCTCGTCCCTTCCCTTTCCTGACCTGCCGGGCTGCATGGTTGGATAAGTGTCTTGTATAGATTTTGGGTGGGGGCCCACGCCATTTTTTTTTACATTTTGGCGTGGGGTTCCTCTCAAAATCCATACCAGACCCAAAAGGGCTTGGTATAGATTGGGGGGGGACCCCATAGCGTTTTTTTGTTGATTTTTTTTTTATTGCCGGCAATGTTTTTTTTTTTACATTCAACTGCCAGCGGGGAAGCCACAGAGAATTCACCAGAAGCTAGACTATTTCTCAAAAAAAAACAACCTCCTGGACCAGTTCAGTGCAATGAACATGACCAGAACAATTTCCATCTTGATCTTGGGTATGCGTAGATGAGGTCAAGCTGAACCCACAGAGTCCCCATAGCATCCACCGCGTAGACTGGAGGATATCTGGTCCTGGCGACAAGTATGTTCCTTACCTGCGACACAGAGTTTAAAATACCTCCGGGGGGTGGGACTATTCTCTAGGTTCTAGATGCTGACCACTGAGGAAGTCAGTCTGCCTGCCAATTTTCCAAGCCTCGAATGTGCACAGCAGACAAGGCTGGAAAGTGAAGACTCTGCCTAGGCCAGAAACAGGTCCGCTTCTCTTTGAACTGGACAAATTCTTTTGCCTCCTTGATAGTTGATTTAGGCCACCACCAAGGCACTGTACAACTGAAAATTGGCCAAGAAACCCTGTAATCAAGAGGTCCAGTGCAGAGGGGACAATAAAATTGCCCTGAGCTTCAGAATATTGATTGGGAGCCACATTTTCACTGGCGACCAAGTCCTCTGCACTGACAGGAGTTCCAAAACTCTGTCCCAGTCTGATAGCCTGGTGTCCATCATCAGCACTTGTCTACCACTGGACTGGGGGATCCACCACCCTAGGATAAGCTTGGTCTTGCTGGGCAGATGTATGGGGTGATCTAGAGACCAAGTCTGTTTGTTTGCCAGAATGTTGAGTTGCAATAGTCTGGAGTGAAACTGGGCATAGGGAACTGCCTCAAAGGAGGACACCATCAGGCAAGAGACGGTCATGTAAAAGCGAATAATAGGGTGGATTCTGGACCAAAGGGTTCAAACCAGAGAGCGGGGAAAGAAAAAACATTGGACAGGGCCATATGCAAGACAAGGCCTAAATACTCCAAGCAATGAAAATAATCCAATGCTCATTTCTGGAGATTTAGGATCAATTCAAATCCCTGCAGGATCTGCACTGTCCAGAGAACATTGGCTGACAAAGTCTGTGCTGATTGTACCCTTAGGAGAAGGTCTTCTAGATACCCAATGATGGAAATACTCTAGTAGGGATGAGCCGAACACCCCCCCGGTTCGGTTCGCATCCAGAACATGCGAACGAACCCAAAGTTCGCACGAACATTCAAACACCGTTAAAGTCTATGGGACTCGAACGTGAAAAATCAAAAGTGCAAATTTTAAAGGTTAATATACAAGTTATTGTCCTAAAAAGAGTTTGGGGACCCGGGTCCTGCCCCAGGGGACATGTATCTATGCAAAAGGAGGTTTTAAAAACTGCCGTTTTTTCGGGAGTAGTGATTTTAATGATGCTTAAAATGAAAAGATAAAAGTGAAATATTCCTTTAAATATCGTACCTGGGGAGTGTCTATAGTATGCCTGTAAAGTGGTGCGTGTTCTCCGTGTTTAGAACAGTCCCTGCACAAAATGACATTTTTAAAGGAATAAAAGTAATTTAAAACTGCTTGCGGTTGTAATGTAATGTCGGGTCCCGGCAATTTGGATGAAAATTATTGAGAAAAACGGCATGGGTAACCCCCCCAGCCCATTACCAGGTCCTTTGGGTCTTGTATGGATATTAAGGGGAACCCCGCACCCAAATTAAAAAAAGAAAAGGCGTGGGGCCCCCAGGCCCTATATACTCTGAACATCAGTATACAGGCGGTCCACACAAGACAGAGACTGTAGGTTTGTTCTTAAGTTGAATCTGTTTGTAATTTGAAACAGGTACATTTTTTAAGTGTACCTCCAGCCAAAAAATCTATTTTTAAGCTTTCTGGATAACATAGGGAAGGTTTATCATCACCCCTGTAACATTTGTTTTGCTTTCTGTGCCCCTGTTCAGAAGATTTCACCTCACTTTCTGTCCCAATGACAATTGGATTTTGAAAATTTGGGGTTTTTAGGGAAACAAGGATTGGTGATAAAGCATCAGTGGAGACACCTTTTTCCCATATTAACTCTTACAGGAGAGAATTTCCCTTCCTAGGGGTAGATTTCCTCTCACTTCCTGTTGTCTCCCTCCGTTTGTAAGTAGGAGTCATTTGTAAGTCGGATGTTTGAAAGTAGGGGACCGCCTGTATATACTATGCGGCCTCCCCTATATACTCTGCAGAAATTTGGGCCTTAGGTGTTAGTGTTACAGAACACTGTAAGCCTGTAAGCCCTCACAGTTACTCTTGGTGGGTGTTGGAACAGGCCCTGCTGTGAAATATTATATCAAGAATTGTAATTACATGCCCCTGTTGAACAGAAATGTTCTTAGAAGCTATCAACATGAACATTGAGGAGGAATAGGATAGTCACTCAGCATAACAGGATAGTCACTTAGCATCAGCATAGGCAGTCTTCAAGGGATCTCACATTCATAAAAAATTAATCGGTTACATCAGCATCAGGTGCTTGGTAGCTGGTGATCCAAGACTGATTCATTTTTATGAAAGTGAGCCGATCAACCGAGTCTGTGGACAGGCGCACTCTGTGATCGGTTACAAAGCCTCCAGCAGCACTGAATGTGCGTTCAGATAGAACGCTGGATGCAGGACAGGCCAATAGCTCAATTGCATACTGTGCAAGCTCTGGCCAGTGATCCATCCTCAAGACCCAGTAACCCAGTGGATTTTCGGTTGGAAAGGTCTCCAAGTCTGATCTTGCCCCAAGGTATTCCTGCACCATGTAAATCAGATGCTGGCGATGGTTACTGGAACCGATCAGACCTTGGGGCTGCGGACTAAAAAATTGTCTGAACGCATCAGTCAGACGGCCACCATCTCCATCGCTCCTTCTCTGACTGACCGAAGCCTCAGAAACACGTTGTCCAGGAGGACCAGGAAATTGTAACCTCCCAGGCTCTGGAAACGCAATGTACAAACCTTTGTGCAAGACCTCCCGAAGATGTTTCATCCTCTGCTCCCTCTGCGAAGGCTGGATAAGTTCTGCAACCTTACCCTTGTAACGTGGATGAAGAAGGATTGCCAGCCAGTACTTATCCCTCTCCTTGATACCATGAATCTGAGGGTCCTTTCAGTCCGGAGTCCTCTGGGTCACTAAGGATGACATGATCCGCAGCCACCTCCTCCCAGCCACGTACAAGTGAAATAGGTTTCTGGGGACTGAAAATGATCCCTTGAAGACTGCTGCTGATGCTGAGTGCCAGGCTCCACCTCCATGCTGACATATTCCTCCTCCTCCTCCTCTTCCTGTGTGATAGGCGGGCCTGCAGGAATACTGTCTGGATAAAGGGGGCCTTGAGAGGTAAGGAAGTCCTCCTCTTCCTCCCTTTGTTCTGCCTCAAGTGCCCTGTCCATTATTCCAAGCAGCGTGTGCTCCAACAGGAAGACAAGAGGGACAGTATCACTGATGCATGCACTGTCACTGCTCACCATCCTCGTGGCCTCCTCAAATGGTGACAGGACAGTGCATGCATCCTTGATCATTAGCCACTGGCATGGCAAAAAAAAGCCAACCTAACCTGACCCTGTCCTGGTGCCATACTTGCACAGGTACTCATTGATGGCCCCCTGCTGTGTGTGCAGCCACTGCAGCATTGCCAACGTTGAGTTCCACCTGGTGGGCATGCAGATGAGGCGGTTCTTGGGCAGGTTGCATTCCTTTTGAAGGTCAGCCAGTCGAGCACTGGCATTATATGACCGGCGGAAATGCCCACTGACTTTCCTGGCCTGCCTCAGAAGATCCTGTAAGCCCGGGTACCTGCACAAGAACTGCTGCACCACCAAATTAAGAACGTGAGCCAAACAGGGAACATGGGTCAAGTGTCCCTGTCAGAGGGCGGAGAGGAGGTTAGTGCCATTGTCGCAAACCACCATTCCTGGCTGAAGCTGGCGTGTTGTCAACCACCTCTGAACCTGCCCCTGCAGAGCTGCGTAGCCCCTAGAACACCTACGGAGCACCGCTGGTTCCGAGGACAAATCTGCACAGGAAGAGGCCATAGAGGAAGAAGAAGAGGAGGGGGTGGAGGAGAGAGGTGTGGCAGAATCACCACTACCAGCATTTTGGAGGCGTGGTGATGGAACAAGCTCCAACATTACTGCACCCTGTCCTGCATCCCTCCCAGCTGCCAGCAGGGTTACCCAGTGCGCCGTGAAAGAAAGGTAATGTCCCTGTCCATGCCTGCTGGACCATGAGTCAGTGGTAATATGCACCTTAACGCTGACCGCCCTGTCCAACGAGTCCAAGACATTGCCTTCCACATTCCGGTAGTGAGCCGGAATGGCCTTCCGAGAAAAAAAATGGCGTTTGGGAACCTGCCACCAGCTGAAAAGGCATCAGTTGGAGTGCTAGCAATTTAGCCAAACTAGCATTCAGCTGCTGAGCATGTGGATGGCTGGGACCGAATTTCTTTCGACAGTTTAGCAACTGGGGTAGGGAAATTTGCCTGCTACAATCGGATTTAGGTGTACCGCTAGCAGATTGCCCACAAGTGCTTGGGACACCTAATTCTACACCTTCATTCCTCTCAGTGCAGGTCTCTGAGAGGACTGAAGGTATAGTGGGGTTGGAGATCCCAGCTGATGAGGAGCAAGTAGAGGTCCGCCTTGTTCTTTGGTGTGGGTCTTTTAAGTACTGTTGTCAACAGACTGCATGGGAGCTCGACATAAGTCTGGTCAAGCATATGGTGCCCAAGCGGCTGCAGTTTTGGCCACGCTTGATACGCTTCAGACATATGTTGCAAACAGCAACGGTGCGATCTGCTGCACACGTCTCAAACAAAGCCCACACCAAAGAACTTTTGAAAAAACGCGCAGAGTCAGCAGCGCCCTGCACATGCAGAGCTCTGCGGTGTGATGCAGTCGGTTGGCTGTCCTTAAGCTGGCCCCTGGAGGGCATCCTGCCTCGTTGGAGATATGCCTCCTCCTCCTCCTCTCTTCTATCAGGCACCCATGTAGTTTCAGTGACTTCACCATCCCCTCCCTCCTCGCCACTGGAGCAAACCTGGCAGTATGCTGCAGCTGGGGAAACATGACTGCCAGTTTCTTGTCCTTTTTGGGCACCCCCTCTCTCTGGGCTCACGTTACTGCTTTCATCCTCAACCCGGGTACCATCATCGGAGCCTTCAAAACGCTGTGCATCCTCCTGCAGCATGTACCCGACACTGTGGTCGAACAGTTCGGGGGACTCCTCAGGACATGATGGTGGGGCTAGGGAAGGAGTGACTGATGCCATTGAGCCGATGGAATAGGCCGCTTTGGCAGCTGCATTGGCAACCAAACTTCTCTGAGCCTGGGTGACAGTGGATGAGGAGGATGAGGACGGCTTTGTGATCCACTCTACCAACTCTTCTGCATGTTGTAGCTCAACACGGCCAGCTGTTGAAAAAAAGGACAAGCGTGCCCCACGGCCACATGCTGAGGATGCACCGTGTCCACGACCAGCACTGTTGGCTGTAGACACAGAGCCTGCTTGCCCTCTTTTATTGGCATGTGAGTGTTTTCCTTTCCTTGGTGGCCTTCCAGACATGCTGTAAAATTGGATTAGCAAAACACCGCCTGAAGTTTACTAGAAAAATTACACCAGGAATGGCCTGCAGTCAGGTATAGGCTTGGCTAGACTAGAATGCAGTGGATATATATGTAGGCGACTGTATATATATCTTTATTCACTGCAGATCACTGAATCACCTGACTGAAAGTGTCTTTGAATACGTACACCAGGAATGGCCTGTAGTCAGGTATAGGCTTGGCTAGACTAGAATGCAGTGGATAAATATGTAGGAGACAGTATATATATCTTTATGCACTACAGATCACTGAATCACCTGCCTGGCCTGCCTGCCTGAAAGTGTCTTTGAATACATACACCAGGAATGGCCTATAGTCAGGTATAGGTATGGCTAGACTAGAATGCAGTGGATATATATATGTTGGAGACTGTATATATATTTAATGCACTGCAGATAACTGAATCACTTGCCTGCCTGCCTGAAAGTGTATTTGAAAACGTACACCAGCAATGGCCTGCAGTCAAATATAGGCTTGGCTAGACTGGAATACAGTGGATATATATGTTGGAGACTGTATATATATTTAATGCACTGCAGATCACTGAATCACCTGCCTGCCTGCCTGAAAGTGTATTTGAAAACGAACACCAGGAATGGCCTGCAGTCAGATATAGGCTTGGCTAGACTAGAATGCAGTGGATATATATATATGTAGGAGACGGTATATATATTTTATGCACTGCAGATCACTGAATCACCTGCCTGAAAGTGTATTTGAAAATGTACACCAGGAACTACCTGCAGTCAGATATAGGCTTGGCTAGACTAGAATGCAGTGGATATATATATGTAGGAGACTGTATATATATTTTATGCACTATAGATCACTGAATCACCTGCCTGCCTGCCTGAACGTGTATTTGAAAACATACACCAGGAACGGCCTGCAGTCAGATATAGGCTTGGCTAGACTAGAATGCAGTGGATATATATATGTTGGAGACTGTATATATATTTAAAGCACTGCAGATCACTGAATCACTTGCCTGCTTGCCTGAAAGTGTATTTGAAAACGTATACCAGCAATGGCCTGCAGTCAGATATAGGCTTGGCTAGACTGGAATGCAGTGGATATATATATGTTGGAGACTGTATATATATTTAATGCACTGCAGATCACTGAATAACCTGCCTGACCTGCCTGCCTGAAAGTGTATTTGAATACTTACACCAGGAATGGCCTGCAGTCAGATCTAGCTACACAGGATACAGTGTATAAATATACAAAGCCGGGATGTATATATATATATATATATATATATATATATATATATACTAAATACACGGCAGCTAACTGAATCAACTGCCTGCCTGAAGTATATTAGAAACAGTACACCAGGAACGGTCTGCAGTGAGATCTAGCTACACAGGATACAGTGTGTATATATATATATATATATATATATATATATATATACAAAGAGGGATGTATATATATATATGTATATATATATATATACTAAATATACTGAATAAACTGCCTGAAGTAGATTAGGAACAGTACACCAGGAACGGACTGCAGTGAGATCTAGCTAAACTGGATATATATGACTGTATATATATATATATATCTATATATAGATATATATATCTATATATAGATATATATAGATATATATATTAAAGACACTGCAGCTAACTGAATCATCTGCCTGAAGTAGATTAGAAACTGTACACCAGGAACGGACTGCCTGCTCAATCTAAAGCCAGCAACACACTACACAGGGCCGACATGCAGACGGCCTTATATAGTGTGCGGCGTGGACTTAACCCCCTGAGCCATAGTGCCTTTGGACAATTATGGCTCTCTTTGCTGACGGCGCTGTGATTGGACAAAGCATGCGGGTCATAGTGCATGCTTGGCCAATCATCACCCAGCAATGCACTGCGATGACGCAGTGCATTATGGGGCATGACGCGCTGCTCGAATTTGGCACGAACGCCCAATAATGTTCAATCTTCGCCGAATTATCGAGTAGCCGATGTTCGAGTCAAACTCATGTTCAACTCGAACAGAAAGCTCATCCCTAACCCTGAGCACAAAGCAGAGGTAGAACATGGGTCAACACTTTGGTGAAGACTCAGGGTGCAGTGGACAGCCCGAAAGGAAGGGCAACAAATTGGTAACATTGCAATCCTACAGCAAAATTCAGGTAACATTGTGGTTCTGGAAAGATATACTGTAATATGTATGTAAGCATCCTGGATGTCCACTTAGGGACAGAAAATCTCCCTGATGAAGAGAGGCAATCAAAGACCCCATGCAAATTTTTTGCACCCGAAGCAACTTTTTGAGCATATTTAGATCCAGAATATGACGATTGCCGCCTTTTACCTTGGGAACATTGAACAGGTTGGAATTAAAACCATGAAACCTTTCCCCTTCTGAAAATAGGGTGATGACCCTTTTGGAGAGGAGCTGCTGTAGAGCAGCAAGCAAGTCTGTTCTTCTTTGAGAGGAGGTAAGCAAATTTGACAGCATAAAGTGAGGAAGAGGCTAAGAGCGAAATTCTAACTCCTAGGCCCTGATGATAATTTCTGGACCCAGACATAGGAAATACCCTGGAATCAGATTTCTGAAAGGTCGATGGAGACACGCCCACTTTTACAAGTTAGGGTGCTCCTTCATTGGGAAGAAAGCTTGTTCCCAGTCTTAAATAAAAAAAGGGTGGACAGTAGCGGCCTATTGACACCACTCAGCCCCAAAAGAAAAATTCTTCAAAGGAATGATATTAACTACATAGCACTAAATCTTAGCCCCTATGTTGAATAGGATAAATACATCAAAATATCTTATATTAATTGCGTCAGAAGCTACTAGATAAAAAGTATCCAAGTAAAACTGATAGCATTTAAAAAGTCCAACACATCTTATGTCCTTAAAATGCCATAGCAGCGCTCATGTCAGTCCATCCACATGTGACAAGCTTTTTTATGATTCCACATATAAGAAAAAAGTGAAATGACTTCTTTAAGTGGGAGAAGCTCTCGTTACGGCGATCCTAGTTGTTATCACTCGTACACCACATACCCAGAACGCCACCATGTGGGTAACACTCCCCTTAGGGTATACACTCACCAGATGTTAATATTTCATACGCCTTAAGGTAATCCTTTGCTGTCACTTTAAAGGCAAGTCATCCACTGATTCTGTTAGGGTGGAAGTATAGATGGCTCCAATGCAGCAGGATCATATAGGAAAGTAAAAATGCCACATAGCGTAATCCTGCTTTTCAAAATTTTATTGTAGCCAAATGCCCCCATACAGAATATACATACTAGCTTGTAAAAACAATAGACCAATATATATAAAAGAACGTAGCGTAGTCACTGGTCCTGCTGTATAGGTAGCTGCCTGTGTTGTATGAACAGTCGCTCTGTTTCTTCCTAGTAGTTCCCAGCTGACTGTGACGCACAAATGTCACTTCCGGACGTCGTGGAGATCACGCAACTGACGCTTTTCATCACTTCTGACTTCAACTGAGGGCGTGATCTAAGATAGGATCCATGACTCAGACTGTTTACCCTTTATGTGCTGATCGTTTCTGCTCCTATGCACCCAACCTACTATAGTTCAGCACAGAGAGGGGAAAAGATACAGGCATTGACAGCTGAGAGACGGAATACTAAAATGTTTTTGTTATTAAAACAATACAGTATAAAATAGCCACCTTCAGTGGCCAATGCGAATATCATACTGTATATTGTTCAATAAATCTGTATAGACAAATAAATATGTGCATTGACAAATCAGTAATTTCCAAATACTCAATCAATAACAAGTGGAGAAAACTTTCTAATAAAAAATTAAAAATTCATAAAATAAACCTATTTTGATATATACACTAATGGTGGATATTAAAAAAAAAAATTCCAGTTAACCCAATTATTTGAGATCAATTTACATCAAAATGGAATCAGACCGTCATATATAAATAATAATGATTTTTGTGTCAGGACTCACTTAAGAATCACTGATAAAATAGTTGATGTCCAACTCAATGTTTAACCCATTGGGTGAGAGGGTATCTGTAAGAAATATCCAATGAGTTTCCTGATAATGTTGGAACCTCTCCAAACTGGTTTTAGGCACTCAACACCCCAAAATTTCAAGCCTGACAGGTCCTGGTTATGTTTCATTTTGAAATGTAGAGAGACATTGTGGTCTTTGAACCCAATTTTTATATACTGAATATGTTCAGCTATTCTCACCATCAAAGATCTCTTTGTGCGTTCTATGTAACTAAGCCCGCATGGACATTCTAGGGCATATACCACTTGCATGGTATTGCAGGTGATAAATTGCCTAATGTCAGCGTTTTTATTATAGGAGCTGGATACTAAATTTTCCAGACCCCTTATCAGTCTGGAGACTTCCCTGCAAGCTCTACATCTTCTACATGCAAAAAAAAAGCCCCTATCCCACAAGGAGGGGGGTCTAGTGGGTGGATCTAATATTTTTTTTATTACCCTATCACCAAAGCTAGGCACTTTCCTATAAATACATTTAGTAACAGAAGGGAGTACATTGTTGAGCTTTTTTTCTAAGAGTAGTACATGCCAATGCTCTTTAAAGATGCATTCCACTTCTCTAAACTGTGAATGAAACCCTGAGATAAAGCCCCACTCTTGACTATTATTCTGTCTAATCGGTGCTGTTTCCCTTAGACAATGCTCTCTGGGTATTGTTAGTACCTCCTCCACTATGTCGCCCAAAAACTGCGAATTATATCCCTTAGCCTCAAACCTGTCTCTCAATACTTTTGACTGGAAGATAAAGTTGTCAGTCTGAGAGCAGTTTCTTTTCACTCTCATGATCTGACCTTTGGGAATGTTTTTTAACCAGAGTGGATGTTGTCCACTCTGTATAGGGAGGTAACTGTTGCGATCTGTTGGTTTGAAGAAAACGTTTGCCTCTAATTTATCGTTCTGACGGTATATATTAACATCTTAAGGATTAATTTCCTCTCTACTCGACTGAGTTGTTAACTTAATATTGTTGTTATTCACATTTAATTTCTGAATAAACTGTTGGAGAGGTTCTGTTGATCCTGCCCATATGAAAAACAAGTCATCAATGTATCGCTTGTAAAAGATTAATACTTCTCTTGTTACACTGAAAATGACTTTGTCCTCCCATCCTCCCATGAAAAGGTTTGCAATACTGGGCATGAATTTCGCGGACATAGCGACACCTCTCTGCTTGGAGAAAAAATGATTACCGTACCAGAAATAATTGTGGGCTAAACAGAAGTCCAGAACGTTTCTCAAAAAAACCTTTTGATTATGTGGAAGATGATACGTCAGCAGTTACAAGCAATACCTTGTCTTTTCCTGCTAAATCCACATCCTGTATGAGATTCAAAAAGTTTTTAGTGTCCTTAAGGTAAACCCTAGTCTGTACGGCACTTTTTTGGAGGAACTGGTCTAGATATTGCCCCATTCTGGATGTCACTGCACCAATACTATTAACAATAGACCTGGCTGGAGGATGTGAAGAATCTTTGTGTACTTTTGGAAGGGTGTAAATCGTCGATATACGACTACTACTAGGTACTAAGTATTTCCTTTCCTTGTTAGATAGAACACCTGTTCGATAACCCATATCAACTAATATCTCCAGCTCATCTCTATATTTGGGTGTTGGATCCCTGTCTAATTTTATATAGGTCTCAGAGTCGGAGAACATTTCTGAAATTTGGCCGTGATAAAACTCTTCTGTCAAAATAACTACTCCTCCTCCTTCTGTCCGCAGACCTTATTATTATCTCCTTTCTTTCTTCCAACATTTCTATTCCTTCCTGTATATGTCTAGCATTTACATTCTTTTTAGGAGTCAGACGGTCAATGTCACGTAAGACCAGTCCCTAAAGACTTCCAGATGCTGCTTAGCCGCATTCAACGGGTTGAACAGTAATCTGTTTCTCAAGCCACTGTCTATTCGGATTGCTGCCCAGAAAATATTTTTTAATAATAAGCTTCCTCATGTACTTATTTATATCTATATACAGGTCAATTTTTTACTAATGGGCCTTTTTAGGCCACATTTTAAACCAAGATTTAATATATTCATCTCTTTCATACCTCCCCCTTAACAGAATCAATGGATGACTTGCCTTTAAAGTGACAGCAAAGGATTAACTTAAGGCATATGAAATATTAACATCTGGTGAGTGTATACCCTAAGGGGAGTGTTACTCACGTGATGGTGTTCTGTGTATATGGTGCACGAGTGATAACAACTAGGATCACTGTAACAAGAGCTTCACCCACTTAAAGAAGTCATTTCACTTTTTTTTTATATGTGGAATCATATTAAAGCTCGTCACATGTGGACGAACTGACATGAGCACTGCTATGGCATTTTAAGGACATAAGATGTGTTGGACTTTTTAAATGCTATCAGTTTTACTTGTTCCCAGTCTTGGTGGGTTTGGGAGGCCAGGATTTAAATGCTTGAATCGAGCTTATGACTTGGGCTGGGCTCTGGAGGTCCAGGTGGGACAAAAGAAACTTTTCTTCAGGACAAGAAGGTTTCCCTGTTAATTTTACCTTCCCTTTCTGAGGCAAAAGAGTACTTTTGGTCCGATACTCTTGGCTAAGTAGGAATTTGAAGATTTTGCAAAAAGGCATTCCCCAACAAATGGCCTCTGCCTGAGAATTTTCTTTTTTTTGGTCATAGAGATGTTTCTTGCACAGGAACTCTACTGACCATCACTTTGAGCTTGGGAGTTTGCCTCATTTGGACTGAAAGGCCCATCTTTAATACTCAGTGAGGAGTATCCACCAGTAGGTAATCAAAATAGTGCAGGAAAGAACTGTAGTTTTGAAGAATAGTAGAGTCCATCAATATGAATTGGGGGTTCCTGGCCATAGACTTTGATCATCTTGTCTGACAGACAGCTGTGGTGGCAACAGTTAGTTGCATAGCTGGGCCTATCTGGGCGAAGGAAGCTTTAAAGATGACTTACAAACTAAAATTGGGAACATCTTCCACTAGAACCGTCAAGGTTTGGTTCAGACAGGTTATGCCTGGATACACTACAGGCATAGGCGTGCGCAGGGTGTGTGCCAGCTGTGCCTGGGCACACCCTAATCACCCCAAGTGCATTAGCATTATCACTCTGTGTGCCGGCGAGGAGATGGGAAATATCTCCCTCTGACCAGTTCTGCCATTAATAAAGTGCTACCATACCTCTCTTTCACTGCATCGGCTCTGCCATAAGAGTGTGCGTGTGTGTGTAATATACATATACACATACATACATGCATACATACACGCGCATGTGTGTTTGAGCTTTGGGGTGCACACCCTAATGCAATAGGCTGCGCACACCTATGACTACAGGGACAGCCCACTTCTTCAAAAAACCCTCAACAATAGGATATTGCTGAGCAAAATGTTTGGAGGGAACAAGTACCTTTTCAGGATGGGGCCAGTCACCGTACAGTACAAACTATGAAAGGGAGTGTATGAGGAAAAATGTAGGCGATCAAGGTTTCTTCAAAGATCCCAGACTGGTGACCCTGGGCAAAGTTAATACAGGTTGCTCTAGTTTGAGACAGGAATGAATTGCGTCCTTGAGTTCATGGGAGATATCAGTGACCCGATTCTCTTCCTGAGAGGTGTCCTCTGAACCAGACAAGACAGTACCCTCATCATCCTCACCTGAGAGGATGGAAAGAGGAATATTAAAGGAGGACCCCAGGAGAAGGGAGGAGGATGCACTTTAACAGTCCCTATGGTCTTTTACTTCTAAAAGCACAAGGAGCTTTCCCATAACCTCAGACATCTCTAAGGAGAATTCCTCCGTAGAAGCAAAGGGGGATGCCCCAGAGGGAGTGGAAAGGGTATGGGAAGCAGATAGAGCTTCAGCAAGTGAGTAACAGTCAGGAGTAGCTGAAGGAGGGTACCTTGGGGTAAGTGATGAAACCCCCCTCAGTGTCAGGGGCCAGATAGGGACTGGAAGAACCCTTGGATCCTGACTCTCTGCGCCTATTATCCATTCTGTATATGAATTAAATATTTTAAGGGATACTGGCAATCAAAAATACTGCACAGCAGGAAGGGTTAAGCATTCTGTGGTAGGCACTAAAGGCAGCTGGAGGCAAGGAAAGCGCCAATGGATCACGGTCAGCACATGTAACTACAAAAAAAAGGCACGTAGCTGTGCAGGAAACTCATTGAGAAACAAGTACAGTGCAACTGCTGGTGGCGGAGGAGCTCTGCGACAGAAAATGGGTGCTGTTATTTAGTATGCGACAGAACATCGGCAGTCTCCCCTCCATGTTTGCAATAGATCATCTAAACTATCATATCTTATGCACCAACAAAACCCCAGTAGGAAGAGGACAGCAACAGCACTCTTGGCCTCAGAAGGAAAAAAGGGCACTAAGCCTTGACTTATCAATGCAAGTCAGAAGGTGTCCTAGGCATGGGATGTTACAGTGCCATGCCAGACTTCACCCTACTGGTGGGCATACTTCTCCTAAGGGGAATATTCAGAGACAGGGCTCCACCTGCTGGTGGACCACAACCCTGGGCCTGTTATAGCACCCTTCAGCTAACTCAACATGATGCACAAAGACCAAGGTGGGTGCCCTACAAAAGAGTTAATGTTATAGCAGACTTTTTCAACCAGGATGCCTTCGGGTTTATTTAGGGGTGCCTTGGAAAAATGCCTAAAAATGTTCCAAAATTTTATACAAGCCAGCGGGTAGATGAAGCCTGCCTTTTAGTTACACAAAGCCACAGGTTTTTATTGTGAAATTACTAGCCGCCAGAGTCCTAACAACCAATGACATCATCAGGGTTATGTCAGGAGCATGCACAGCATCCTTGTTTGCCCCTCCTCTGCCCCTTTCTGTCAGCACTAGGGTCACATTAGCTGAGTGAGTGAGAGAAACTGAGGGAGAAGGGAAACATTGGAATACTAGTTAGTATCCGTGTGCAAAGGTGTGTTTGCTTTGAAAGAATAAATCGCTTCTAATGTTGGGTGACCTACGTGTGTGTAGTTGATGCGTTATGTAAAACTATTAGTTTATTTTTTTGCATTTCAGAATGGGGTGCCTTGAGATTGTACAGAATATAAATGGTACCTTAACCGAAAAAAGGTTAAGAAACACAGCGTTATAATCTGGCCCCCCGTTTGCTTCCTACGTGTGTGTAGTTGATGCGTTATGTAAAACTATTAGTTTATTTTTTTGCATTTCAGAATGGGGTGCCTTGAGATTGTACAGAATATTAAATGGTACCTTGACCGAAAAAAGGTTAAGAAACAGCGTTATGGAAAAAGATAGACTCTCATAGGTTGTTGCGAGAATTTGCCACATCCCTGAACAGTACAAGAAGAACCTCAGACAAATGGGATTTTAAGGGCAAAATCAAATTAAATTGAAAAAATGATATTAATTAGAAAATACAGATTTTATTATACAAAAAGATTAAAAACTATTTTGTACAAAAAACAGACATAAAGATAGCACAATTACAGTGTATTACAGTGATGGCAAAAAATCCTACAAACACTGTAGCTACTGACTTTAAATAAGTAGACTTACCTGTCCTGGGTGCCCGCGATGTCGGCCGCCCGAGGCCGACTCGTCCCTCGGCTCTCGGGTCCCGGCACCGCCATCCTAAGTAAGGGAAACAGGCAGTGGAGCCTTGCGGCTTCACTGCCAGTTTCCTACTGCGCACGCGCAAGTGGCGCGGCGCTCTGTGAATGGCCCCCGTGGTTTTATGGGAACACACACAGTTCCCAGAAGTCAACGGGGCCGCTCACCGAGGAGCATTACACGCCGCGGAATAGGAAGAGGCAGATTAGGAATACTGCCTAGCAACAAGGGTTTCAGGTAAGTACATTTTTTTTTTCACGTTTTTTTTAAAAAAATTTTTAACATTTTTGGTGCAATTTTTTTTTTTAGGGTGGCCCTCCACTTTAAATATATAATCTTCCTCAGGGACAATTTTTGCCATTTCTGAAAAGTACAAAATATAATATAAATATACATATATCTAATAAAATGCATCTGAAGCCTGTACTGAAATATACAAAAAACGTACAAAAATAGTGATTGAAATAAGAATTTCCAATGCTCCATCGGACATCCACTTGGTCTGTATAAGCCTTTTATCATGCAAAGGAACCCCTGGATATTATGATCCAAGAGAGGCACCAAATTAGAAAGGCAGAGAACTGCCTTATCGAAACTGAGAGCAGCAATAACAGCGTTATAGTCTGGCCCCTCATTTGCTTCCAAGCAGGGTCCTGTTACAATCACTGATCTAGAAAGCTTCAAAAATAGGAATAGGAAAAGTACAGTGACAAGTTTGAAGCAGATGGCTGGCTCAAGGAAAAAAAATTCACAAAAAATTGAAAAAATAGAGTATGTTCCTCTCTGTAGAGAGAAATACTTCCATCGTCTAAAGACGCTAGCAAAAAACTATGGCATGCTGGGAGTGGAAGGGTTTATGTTGAGCTGTCCTAAGAGTTTGCCATCAACTGATGAAGCATAATCCAGTGGTCTAAGAATGACAGTCTGTGTCTAGTGATGTACGATTAAGAAATATATTTTAATTATATATACTGTATATAGTCTATCAGTTTGCCCATTCCTTTGGAATGTTGTATTATATTCAGTGTAAATGGCATTAGTAATTTAAAATGGGTGTCTGAACTATGACATACTGTAAAAGCTCAACTAATGTGGAAACTTTACCATAGCAAAGATGGCTGTTAAAATACAGCAGCAAAAGTCACATTGTTGCACCGCACATCTCAAAAGCCTTGCACTCATGACACCTAATACACTTTTATGACATAATGGCATCTTTCTTTAGCACTCTACATTTTTATGCATTATATGGGCTAACAACCTTCATGTTTATAAGGACTTTGAGGCTAAACAAGTTGGGAATCTTCACTCAATTCATTGAATATTTACTTTATTATCCAATCATCTCAAAAGCAAATTCCTGTTTACTTATTTTGGCTGTACATGATTGGATATTCTAAGTGAACAGACATTTATTTATTACAGATAGCACCCTCAATTTACGCAGCACATTACATATATATTGTACATTCACATCAGTCCCTGCCCTCTTGGAGCTTATAATCTAAGGTCCCTAAACTCACATTCATACATACAAATACTAGGGCCAATTAGCCTACCGACATGTCTTTGGAGTGTGGGAGGAAACCGGAGTACCCAGAAGAAACCCACGCAGGCACAGGGAAAACAGGCAAACTCCAGGCAGGTAGTGGAGTGGTTGGGATTCAAACAGATAACCCTAGTGCTGATAGGCGGAAGAGCTAACCACTTAGCCACAGTGCATTTAATGAGAGAAGACATCCATGCCAATTTAGCTGCATCAGTATGCAAGCAACTAGACAATAGCCCTTTTAATTCTACACTTTTATAATTTTGTTAAAGGTCACTTAAGGATTTTGTTTGACACTGCAGTTGCCACTGCAACCTAAAATTTGTCAGGTTTCATCATAGCTGACATAGTGATCATATGATCAAGAACAACAAAGAAAAAGAAAAGAAAGAGGAGAGCCTCTACGTAAAGTGCTTTATTCCATAAAATAAAATAAACAGTAGCCACTTACATGTTGGTAAAAGATGAAGCTCTGCACAAGTAGATAAAAGCAATAGGTGTAGCTATAGGCTGTAGCAGCGACCCCAAGAGTGTGTCTGATCCATACTGCAGTGACGGTGGAGACCGAGGTGAATACAGCCAATCTTAGCAAAGGAAGGCAACAAGAGACTCGTAGGGCCTGCGTGTAACGTCAGCAGCTCCAATCACCCCTACAGGGGTATCTTGCATGTAGGACAGCCTTAGTGCCCAGATGGTGTTTCCAGCATTGACATCATATATTGACTTTTGTTTTTCATCATTGATTTGCAAAACAATTTCACTTCATTCAATTTTTATATACGTTTTAGATTTTTATATTTAATGTGTGGTTTTATTTTTTATGATTACTTGTTATATCACTCTTATTTTCAACAAATTTTTGTGGTATCTGCTTTAGTTTGGTGAGGGTTTTTTCACCATTACCTCATTCAAAAAATGTTTCAATTATAATTGATGTTGGTTTCATTATTATATCTGATTCATTTGGTATATCACTTATCACTTTCTAGTTTTCCTTGTGGTATTTGCCTTAGTTTTCCAGTTGAGAGTTTTTTCACTATTACTTTCCGATCATTGTTTTTTCCATTATTTCATATTATTAGTGCTGCATCTTTATATATAGTCTTTGGCTTACAGTATTGTTAGATCATACTACATGAGTGAATAAACATTAGACTGTCACTCACGTGTTGGACACTTTGTTCTTCTGTGTTATGTTATATTTACTTATTATTACTATTTTTATTTGTGATCTTTATTGATTGATATTTGTCTTCCAGTTTCTCCCTTCCCCCTCCCTCTGGTGGCTGCTCCTGGTTATTCTCCATGGGAAGTCATTGGCTTTATCACAGCACTATGCGGCCATCCAGCGCCGTATCGTGCATAATTGTTTGCAGTGTGCACGTGGAGGACCCGCTGGGAGGCATCGCCCTTACTCCTGGTCCCCAATATGTCACTGCTCGCCAGCCACTCGCGTCCCGTGCTGTGTTACATACTTCTAATGCGCAGGCGCGAAATGTGGACCGGGCGCATGCGCAGTGACGTTTTACAGCCAGTCTGGATGACGTCACCTCGGC
The DNA here is from genome assembly GCF_042186555.1 of Aquarana catesbeiana. Classification (NCBI taxonomy): domain Eukaryota; kingdom Metazoa; phylum Chordata; class Amphibia; order Anura; family Ranidae; genus Aquarana; species Aquarana catesbeiana. Next base: position 111,673,197 of record NC_133333.1, on the reverse strand, counting down.
TTAATTGCCGATTGGTTGATTACAAACAGGACGTGCATACTTAGGTACGCTGGCTCGGCGTTTCACTTAGTTACACACGCTTGTTGTGTTACTGCACTGGAGGTTGCACAATTTGAGGGATCTCCCTGGCGAAGGTATTATATCTTGCTGCATTAAGTCTAGCTCTCTCTCTAACACTTCTATTACATGGCTTAAACAATCCCTCTTTTCACTCTTCGACTACCTGGCATTATACTCAGCAACGTTTTCCTTCTGGGGGGAGTTTCCGATCAATGGCCATCTATGAATTCGTGGCAATGTCTATTATTAGGGGCGAATTGTGCTAGTGCCATTTCATTGCATCTACCTTTGGCCGTTTACCTCCTCCCATTGTAAACATTGGTTGTGTTAACAAACGGGTGAGTTTGTTATGTTTATACTGTGGTATATTTAGGTATAATTATGCTACCCTGTGACTTACTCTTCATTATTTGTCATAGATCTCTACTCTTTGATGGGATTATTTGACCCCTTAGGAGCCGCCGTGCTAGCTATCTGTATTGCTTTTAGCTATGAGCCTGTGTTTTACATTATATTGTAAGTACTGAGTTTATACCCATTTATTCACTTTTTACACTAAATATATTTATATACTATACATTATTTTTATTCCTAATATCATGCACGCCCTCATAGTCTGGTTTGCCTTTATTGTCCGTGTGGTTGCCTTGTGGGCTACCCACCTCATGGGGGGGTGGGTGAAATGGAAGACCTTATCAACTGTTATAATTTGTCAAATGTTTGTATTCTTTATATGTTTCTTATGATGCATTTCTTTTTCATATTCAAATAGTTATTCAAATGCTCCTGAAGAAGCGCAAGGCGCGTAACATGTAGGGCAAGATATTACTCCACTGCAATATAGCCGTACTCTTGGACTTTATCAGTGTGGTTTTAAATGTTTTGTCATTTTTTTCTAAATCAATTTATATTTTTGTAACCTTTGTGTTGTTGTGCCTAAAAAGTCCAAGCTCTCTCTTTCACATGGACTGTCCGTTCAAGTCCGCCTATCAGTTTTTTAGGTGGACCTGAACGGAAGCTTCATAGACCTCTATGGAGCGTCGGATGTCAGCGGTGACATGTCCGCTGACATCCGTCCCGCTCCGATCCAAAAAAGTGTGACGGAGGGAAAACCTACTTTTCCATCCATCTGTGGATCGGATCAGGTGACGACGGACTCTACAGTCCGTCCTCATCCGATCCCCCATAAGGGAGAGCGGCGCTCTGACAGATCCTCTGACAGGCGCTCTGACAGGTCATCTTCCTGCTCAGCGGGGATCGATGGAGCAATTCCCCGCTGAGCAGAGCGGGCTCCGTACACAGACACGTCTGTGTGAAGGAGCCCTTATCCAATCTTTTCCAATCTAAATGGGACGTGGCACCTTATATCTATGTAGTGTCCACAGTACTACTCTGTGTTGATACATTAACCATTTTTTCGATATCACACTATCGAGCATTCTTTCCTACTGTTTTTATATGAGGAGACAGAGTTATTGAGCAGCTCATGATCCCACAGTTATCTTAGAATCCAGAGGTGATTCATATGCATGTTTTGACCGAGCTTAAATGTGAGGTCACATGCTCAGAGGTGAGCGGCTATTACCTAAGGGTGGGGAGCACCAGAGTGTGGACACTGCAACACATTTTGATCACTTCAATCAATGGATTTACATAGTTATGTTTGATAAGGACTTTTATGATATTTATGTTGTACTGATCCATGTGATATATATGGTCAGGACATCACAGTTTGTATGCACTATAGCACTTTATCTTTCACCTTTTGTCACTTTTATTTATTTAGGATTTACTTTAATGAACCTGGTTTTATTAATTTTATTATATTAGTTTGATTTGTGAGATCCTGAAGGGTTTTAATTTATATATCACTATATCATCTTTATTATTTCAGCTGTGTTATGAACTTGATGTATGTGATTTTTGTACATTTTAGTATCATATAGCACTATTGCCCCTTTGTTTATCACTGCAGTTATAACAGTATAATAGGTAGATAGCGACGCACAAATTTCTTTGTTTTTTTATACTTAACACAGAATCCGGTAGAGAAAGTTCTACACACTTCCTCCACCAGCTTCTCTGTGCTAGCACTGGCAACAAGGGCACCTCACCACATCTGTTGATGGGTGCCCAGAGTCCAAACGCTGCATCTCTCTGCATTTTTTAACAGGGATTCTGGAGGCAGCTCCTATCCCTGCCCACTGCCTGTCAGATCAGTGTAGCACCGAGCCGAGTAAAGCGATCTGAAACTCCTCCTCGGTTCTGTGCTACACAGATCTGACAGGTGGAGCTGCCCAGATGAGACTGCACAAGGCTGAAAAAAAAAGCCTGCCCTGCCTTAAGGAATGGTGGAGGAGTTGGGATGGGGAGGTGACATGTTGACAGAGGGTAAAAAAGGTGTGTAAGTGGTGTATGGGGGGGGCATGATAAGATGAACTGTGGAATGTGGGGGGGGGGGGGGCAAGTGAACTGTGCATGGGGGGAGAGTGAGCTGTGGGCTGGGAAAGGTGAGCTGTGGGGGGGGGGTGAGCCTTGGATGGGGGGGGGGAGTGAACGGCAGGCAGGGGGGAGACTGTAAGCCTTGGATTGGGGAGGGTGAGAGGGTGAGCTGTGGATGAGAGGAAAGGTGAGCTGTGGCTGGAGGGGGGGGGGGGGGGCGAGCTGTGGACAGCAGCGGGAAAGAGTGAGCTGAGGATGGGGGAGAAGGTGAGCCTTAACCACATCCATTATTTGGCATCCCTTTACTTCCCAATAAATGGCGAGATTGGGGGTGGGGGTGGGGTTGGGGATTTGACTGGGGAGGGTGGGTTCAAGCACCTATTCTGAGAAAAAGAGCCCTGCATATTGGAATCCCAATTTTGATAAAGTTAAGAGTTTACTGTCTACTTAACGTATATTTGACTGGCCTGTTCCATTTCATGTGCCTATTTTGGGGCATTTAGCTAATTTCTGGAATGGGTCATCTGTCAGGTTTCCAGGGAACAGGAATCTTACACTATCTAGATGACTTTTTTGTGTTGGTGAAGCTGACACAACAGTGTCATGTAATGCTAGCTATTCTCCGGTCAGTCTTTAGGAAGTTTGGGGTAGTTCCTTAGAACTGGACAAAATGGTAGGGCTGGACCCAGTTATGATCTTTTTGGGCAATGAAATTGACTCCACTGTTGGAAAATGTAGGTTGCTGAAGACTAAATGTCCTGGACGAAAGGGAGCTGGCACAGGCCTTGTCTCTTTAAATAAAAATGCGTAATAAGGGATTGCAAAGGATTTTATAAAAACGTATTTTTGCCTGCAGCATTTGGTAGGTGTTTGGCAAGGGCCATGAGTGGATTTGTTCAGCTTAACCACTTTGTTTGGATTTAGGGTGGATCTGAGACTTTCCTTTTCACCACTAAAGGCAGGACGGTGTAGCAGGAATGGGTAGTGTCCTCAACTGAGCTATAGTTGTTTGCAGATACATCTGGTACAGTAGGTTTTGGAGCTTGCAAGGAGAATGGTATGTGGGGGCTTGGCTTCATGAATGGCAGGTAGGAAATAGAACAGCCAGCTTGATATTTTTGGAGCTTTTCCCCTTAGCAGTGTAGCTACAGATTTGAGGGAGAAGCTTCAGCATAAATCTGTGTTATTTGGGACAGATAACATTGGGGTAATTGATAGGGTCAAATCAGGCTGGTTAACTTGCTTCGTCTGTTGGTGTTGCGTCATTTAGTGGAGGTTTGGCATCTTAACAGAGCTTTATCCACAGAAGGGTTAGGTTACTGATATGGTAGTATCTTCTCACTGCTACACAGTGGGGCTTATGGCAGGTGGCTTCCATTTCAGGAGGTGTTCTGCAGCTGTTTAGAGGGCATATGTTTGCCATCACAGGATTACACAATGCACTCATTTCAGATATGTACAGTGATGGAAGCTTATCAGTTGCCTTGGAAGAGACAACGGCTAAGAGCACTGAATGTTGGGATTCTAAAGGCTCAGATTTATATTAGGCCACATTTAGGTCATTCTATTCTAAGGCCTTTTGTGGTACTTATAGAATGGGATGCGGAAGGAATGGGGATTTGCCTGTTTGTAATGAAGGAGCCATGAAAACCTAGGGGCTGATTGTGTTCCTATGGCTGTCTTTGTAGCAGATAGTAGCAATAAGCACAGCAAATGTCCTGTGTGTATTTTTGGTTGATAAGGCAGACCAAAGTGCATCAGCCGGGAGCGATGTCACAACTACATCATCTTAGGCAGCAGAATGAAGGGAAAAAAAAAAAAAAGGTCCACCAGCTAATTGTATTCTACTAGTGCTGTCAGAATACGCTGATCAGCGGTTGCAGCAACTGATCGAAAAAAGTTTTCCTGCATGTTTATTCGACAGAAGTCAATCAAGTTCTGTTGAACAGGGAAAGCCATACACAGATCAAAATTCATCCAGGCCTTGCTGAATTGGTCAAACTGCGATCCAATCGAAGACCCCCTGCTAGGGGATCAACTGATATCGTTTTTTCAGGGCCAATACCGTTTTTTCGGCCACATTTCAGGCCGATAGCCGATATCAGGTGCCGATATTCTGTACAGGTAAAGTTTTGAAAAATCAATATACCAGATTTGTGTAGAAAATTGTAAACAGAACATGTTAAGGTTTGTTAACATTTTAAACATTAAGGCCTCTTTCAGACGAACGATCCGTTCAGGTCCGCCTGTCAGTTTTTTTAGGCAGACCTGAACGGACCCTCCATAGATCTCTATGGAGCGTCGGATGTCAGCAGTGACATGTGCGCTGACATCCGACCCGCTCCGATCTGAAAAAGTGTAGCGGAGGAAAAACCTACTTTTCCATCCGTTATCGGATCGGGTGACGACGGACCGTAGAGTCATATCCCCCATATCCCCTATAGGGGAGAGCTGCGCTCTGACAGGTCCGTCGCTGCACAGTGTGCAGCGATGGACCTGTCATCTGCCTGCTCAGCGGGGATCGGCGGAGCGATCCCTGCTGAGCAAGCGGATGTTCACGGGGCGGATCATCTCGGATCCGTCCCGTGTGAAAGAACCCTAAGGGTTCATTCTTGAAGGTTTGTTAAAATTTAGGACATTAAGGGTTCATTCTTCACACAGTACCTGCATGAAAACTGATAGGAAAACCGCACAGATTTCACTTGCAGAGACATCAGTTTCACATCAGTTTTCATGCGCGATACAGTCAGTTTTTACTCTTTTTACTCTTGAAAGTGCAGTCACTGTAAATCTGAGTGGTAGATCTGAAATGAGGGGAAGCTCTGCTGGTTTTATCATCCAATCATGCGCAAGCTAAAATGCTGTTTTTATTTTAAATTTTCCTTGCATGTCCCCCTCGGATCTACAGCAACTGCACTTCCAAGTGCACTTTCAGTGCAATTTCAAGTGCACTTTGCACTTGTAGTGCAAAGTGGATTTGCCTTTCGTAACTAACCCCCATAAAGAAGAAGAGTAGAGAGAACCATTATTTTATATGCCCTTGCAGAATTTGTGCAGAAAAACTGATGTCTCTGCACCATGGTGTGAATGAGGCCTAAAAGTAAACAACTGGGAAAAATAAAGTGCTTCAAAAATAACAACTTATTAAATGGCTTCCCAAAAACACAGAAAAATGGCATACCTATAAATTTAAATTAGTGCAGTGCACTGCAGTTTAATGCACTACCGCAGTGCAAAAAGCTAGACAGTGGACACTACACTTTCTTCAATACTCCCAGTTAAATAGAAGACTATAATAGTGCAGAAAGCATAACATTTCAGCATTGTCACTTGCTTTTTTTCATATATTGCAGCCACTAAAAACATGCTCACTTGGTACAGAGAAAGGAGGAGCAGAGAGGTATCTTCTAGCATTAGAGGAAAGTCTTTTATAGAGTGCCTCATTTTCTTTCCACCACTGAAAATGAAGTTAAGCATCCAGGCTGATTATTGCAGATTCAGAAGAATCCTCTGCATGAGGCCCCAATAAAAAACATCAATTCGACTACGATGAAGATTCTTTTCTGCCCTTTGGCTTTTTGGACGTTTGTCTGTTTTTGCAGCCTCCTGCTCTTCCATATTAGAAACATGCTCTTCCTGACTTGACCTTTCTGCAGGAACCTCCTGCACCTCCTGTTGAATATCTTCTGTCAGCCATTGTTTTGTCTTGGCCAATACAAGAATCATGCTTTCTCTTCTGATGATGTATCAAAGAGCCAAAAAGACATGCCAGCACAACATTTTCATTCTCTTCATGCTTCTCAAAGAGTTTGGCGAGGCTGTCCGCAATGACATTGCCTGAATGTTTTAATGCCACGTGTGTTGGGTCCTTCCTTCTTCCAAAGAAGCATCTTCAGCACCCTCGCACATTTGATGACAGATGACACAGATGAGTCATAATGACTCACCTCTAGTGTCACTTCCTCTGAGAGTCTCAATGACATTGGTTACAATTTCCCACTGATCAGCAGTAGGACAAGAATATCCTCAATGTTCACCTGAATAGATGCTAAGAGCCTGCTTCTGTTCCAGCATTCTTTGCAGCATGTAAAGTGTTGAGTTCCATCGTGTTGTTTGTTTTTGCGTAGGCCAAGGTCTTCCTGAATGCACCTCAGTCACTGCTTGGCAAGGATTGAATGATGGAAATTGCCTGCGTACCTCTTCAGAGTGCCAATTATATCAAAGCTCTTTGGCTTGACAGACCAGCATTTAACACAAGGTGCAGGGGGTGCCATGCAACTGAGGTCTGACACTTCAGCAAGCCTCTTTCCTTTCAACATGTTTGCTGTGCTGTCTTGAAGCACAAGCATCACTCTTTGTTATTCCCCAGTCTTAAAGCATGCCTAGAAACATTTCTCTAATGTACTCCCCAGTGTGGGATCCTTGTATCACTTTTATACTCAAACACCAATTGCCTTTTTGTCCATCCACTGTCAATGAAGTGGCATGTAAGACTCATTAGTGACTCTGTTGGTCCTGACCAGCAGTCAGTCATGAATGAGAGTGAGTTGCCAGCATTTTCTGGTTGCAGCATAGTCTTTGCTTTCTCAACTACCTTTTGGTGAATTTTTCCCAGCATTTCGGTTCAGTGATACTTTTCACTCTTCAGTGTGTACCTTGGCTCAGCTATGGACATCAACCGCTTAAATCTAGAGTCAGACCATTGTAACTGGCTGGTTATCAGTAATCATCAATCTCTGTGATTGCTCTGTCCAGCAGTTGGTATCTTCCATCTAAATTTAGCCACTTAGCTTTTTTTCTGAAACATATCTTTTATTGTTGTCTGGGATAGCGATATTTTACTTTGTGATTCAGTTTGTTTTCTGTGTGCTGCATTATATAATTCAACATGATGAACTCTTAGATAGGCCCAAAGATTTGATGTATATTTGGTTTTTGCAGTTGCTGATCCCATGCTCACATTGTTTGTCCATGTGTTGCACACTACTGCTTTTCCTGGGGATGGTTGAGACAAGATAAGTCCCAGGCCACACTTTTACTTTTTCTCTCTGCATTGAAATTTGAAAAGAGAGTTTACAAACAAGGTTAAAATTGGCTGGCATGGTGCACCCTGGTGTGGGTGAGTGGCTGGATGGCACCCTGCTTTGGGGGGCTGGCACAGTGCACCCTGCTGTGGGAGTATGGGTGGGTGGCTGCTGGCACATTCTCTCTGGGCCAGTTTTGCGGCAAGCACTGCCCGAAGTGAGGAAGGTGGCGTCCTTTGCCCTATCCAGGCAGAAGAAGCCAGGACTCAGACTGTCAGAACGTTTGCAGGCCCAGGGCTTCCCCACACTGAGCCTGCGGTGCACTGCAAACATTGAGTCCTGGCTTCTTCTACCTGGGCCGATGACAAAGTGGGCCCCAAAAAAGATGGTCGCCGCGGAAGGCGGAGACCAATATTGGTAAGTTTGTGACCAATACCGATTATTTAAAAAAATGTGAATATCAACCCCCAATAATTGGCCGCACCGATAATCGGTTGACCCCTACCACAGGGAGAGGATCAGGGAGTGTGAGCAGATGCTGTCTTGTAACATTTTACACCCTAAATACAGGTGCCACATGTTATAAAAGCAGACTCATCCTTTAAGTCCAAGAAATGCAATGCCAAATTAAAAATGAAGTTGAGTTTAATTATTGCACTGGAAATGTTAGAGGCAATTACAACAGGAAGTAATGCAGGGTATACACAAGAAAATCATTTGAAAATGGTTGGTTCGACAGGAAGTCTGTAAGCCTGCTGAGTTGAACGAAAAAAAGAAGAAGAAAAAAAAATTAGTGTGTACATGAACAACTCTCTATTCCTCTGATGATGTATGCATCGTCATACAATGCATGTATGCATTGTGTGCTAAGCACTGTGAGTTGCCTATATTAGCCAGGAGCCAGTCTCAAAATGCAATGTACAGGGATCCAGACTTTGCCTGTCACGGTGGACATACCTCCAAAGTGGTCTTCAGAGTCTCGAAACAAAAGAGAAGGACCACAGTCCTAAGCCTATACAGCACCCTGTGGCTAACTACACACATTGTACTTCAGGACAATGTGATCACCTAATGCAGGATGCAGTCCTGGAAGCAAAACATTACAGGCTGGCCCCACACAGTGGGGTCCGGCTAAGGTCCCCAAGATATAACACCTAGGGGTACTGATACAAAAAAGTAAGTGGTCAAATCTTGGTAGAAGTGTCATTAGATAAAAAAAAAGAAAAAGGGAGAGTGGTTAGGACAGCATTAAACCAGCATTAAACCAAAAAGCCAATATTTATTATAGTGCAGCTTACCAATTATTACATAGCTGCATTTGTTTTTCGTTCCCTCTTTAGGCTTTCTTTCCTTTATTTTCACCTGGTGATCTTGTCAGTTTGTTTTGTTGAAAAATAGACCTAGCTGTTCTTCAGATGTAGCAGTTACAGTGTTGAGATAAACCACTTACCACTGACAGGGGTGCTTACAATGATCAGCTTTTATTTATTTTATCTATCCCAAAAGCAAGAAAAAACTGTTTGCTGTAACTGATTTAAAGCATTAGCTGGAGTTTAGCTTTAATTTGATTAGTGTATTTAAATCTGTTAGTGCATCTAACACACTCCTCTCTCCCCAGATTAACAAAGCTGTTGTTGAAAGGTGCCCCTGTGCTCCTTCATAAAGAGTGAAGGTTCTTTAATACAGGAGGGGTGTTACTGGCCAAATCACCAGGTGAAAACAGAGGGAAAGAAAACCAATGCAGCCATCACATCTAGTGACTGGTACGCTGCAATATATTACATTCTTGGCTTTGGATTTAATACTGCTTTAGGAAGAAAAAAAAAAAAAAAAAGTTTTCAAAAAGGACAGGAGGTCCATCATCTATAGACACTAGCAAAAAAACTGGAGTCTCGCAGAGTGGGTGAGGTTATATGAGCTTGCATTAGGGGTGGTCCTAGCAAAGTTTTCAGCCAGTGTCCAATCACCTAAAGGTCGTCTGCATAACTCATGGTCTGTGAATACAAGCTCTGTGTCCTGTACTGAACCAAAAAGATATACAGATTTGTGAGGCATAGAGGCTTTCAATAGTTGTGAACTAACCCAACTGGAACTATACTGGGTCTGCAGTAGCACAGCAATTTACCAAACAGTCCCCAGTTCTCCTCTTACATTTCCATATACTTTTCTCCCCTTCAATTATTTTAAATGTTCTAGTTGTTTAACCTTTTAGTATTCGGCAAATTTAAGGGACAAGAACATGACAATCACTGTTGCCATAGGACTATATTTTTTGAAACATATTATTGCACATTTGAACTGTTTTGAAAAAAAAAAATATATAATATACGAACATATGCCTGTGATTTCAGGCTGATAAAATCAGAAATACAAGGATATGCAGACATTTAGTCCTCATCGGAGCTCTCTGAGCTTTCATCTTTGGCCACTTTCCAGTTGGTTCTTCTACTTTTCCTGGCTTCTGTGTCGGTGTCTTTTTTGGACTTTGATCTGCTATGACTACTATGATGTTTCTTGCTAGATTTTTCAGTCCATCTTTCTTTGCGTACCTCCATTTCAGGAACCTCTGTACTGCTCATCTCATCACTTGATGAATCACTGTCCTGTCCGGAAGATGATGGCCTTTTCTTTGCCCTCTTTTTCCGGGTCGCCTTCTTCCTCTTGGACTTCTTTCGCTTTTCCTCTGATTCATCTGAGCTTTCACTTGAAGACTCTGTAATTTCCACCTGTTCTTTCTTTCTTTTCTTAAGTTTTTTGTGTGAACGCTTCTTCTGCTTCTTCTTGTGACCCTTCTTTGAGCGTTTACGTTTGCGAGATTCTTGTTCTTTTTGGTTTTTGTGCCTTGATTTCTCTTGTCCATTAGCTTTCCTTTTACTTCCTTCTTCCCCTTGATCGCTGAAAGAGGAATAGTGAACAGTAAATGTCAGGACACCTCTCAGTTGGGGCTTGAAGTTTACACTTAGGGTTAGTTTTAGCATCTACACTATTTAGACCTAAGCAACAGATTTTCATAAGAAATACTCATTTGATTACTATTATGTCAGTGCTTTTACAAAATAAAAGCAAACAGTACAGTTACAATACAAGAGGGTTAAGAAGGGCCCTGCTCATGCAATCTTACAATCCAATAGGGTGGGTCAAGTGGTACAAAAAGGTAATAACTAGGAGGTGGCCGAAAATTATGTTTTCGGCACTTTGCCTATAAATAAAAGGGTGCCGATAATGTTGCCGAAAATGCACACGATTTTACTGTGCTTACGGTGTGTCTTTTATAGGCCATGCGACTCAAAAACCACATCAAAAAACGTAACACGATTGTGTTATTAATGCATTCTTGCTGTGTGTTCAATGCATTTCAACAGGGAGATGCGTTTTTGGTGCAGATTTTTTTAACTGACCAAAAATGCAGCAAGCAGGATTTTTAACACCACAACGGAAGTGCAAGGGACCAGTGAGGAGGGATGCATTTTTCTTGCGCAAAAGGTGCCAACAATGAACGACAATAAAGTCATATTATTAATTAAAAAGTCAAATATAATACAATTATATATAAGAACATATTAAAAAAAAAAAAAAAAATCATTTTCGGTTGCGGCAAAATGCACCCTGAATTTTTGGTATCAAAATTTTAATTCAGTGCACCTATAGTAATAACTGTGAGGGAAGAGCTCATAGAAGACTTAAAAGTTCAGTTGTTAGGTGGAGGTGGGATCGGCTTTGTTGAAGAGATGTGTTTTCAAAGATTGCCTAAAAGGTGGACAGCGTAGAAGATAGCTGGACAGATTGAAGTAGAGCTCCAGAGGATGGGAGAAGCTCTGGAGAAGTCCTGGAGATGAGCATGGGAGCAGGAGATGAGAGCTAACGAGCAGGAAGTCTTGGGAGGAGCAGAGAGGATGATTTGGGTGATATATTGAGACAAGATTGGTGAAGTAGCTTGTGGCAGAGTTGAATCAGAGTGAATGGCTTTGTATGTTGTTCATATTTTGAATTTTATTGATCAGGGGTGGCAGGCAGTGCTAAGGTAGATGGATCTGGCAGGAGATTCAATCTTAGAATGAAGGGGATAGTCTGTGTAGAGATAACAAGATAGTGAATGAGTAGCTTAGTGGATTCATTGGTTAAAAAGGGGTGCATTTTAGATATGTTACATAGATGAAGTCTACAAGATTTGGACAGTTATTGGATTTGGGGCCGAAAGGACAGGTCAAGGTCCAGGATTACACCTAGCACTCTGGCATAATGGTAGGGAATGTTAGTTTTATTATTAATCTTGATGGTAAAGTCAGGGAGGAGCGCACAGGCGAGGGAGAAAGTTACGAGCATGGTGCGTGTGAGAAGGACTTCTCGATCACTTGACTACTGTGATTGGCTGTCGCATGATCAGAAGCATGTGCCGCCAGCTCCCGATCAGAACTAATGCCTGGGAGCGGTCAGTGACATAAACTTCAGCCTCCATGGAAGCATATGTGTAGCACGTGTGTATTACTTCCTGCTCTCTTTGCCAACACACATACGTATTATGTGGTTGGTAAGAGGTTCATGCAGAGCAAGGCTGAACGGTCACATTGACAGATCCATCATGCTGTTTACACTGGAAGAGTAGCTTTCTCAGTGTAACCAGTGCTCTGTATGCATCAGAAGTGTCAGAGCTCCTAATGAAGACAGGACCAGCTGTAAACTGCAGCGTTCCCATGTTTAAATTAAGAGTGCCAAACTACCAGTGTAAACAGCATTGCTGACCTGTCAATTGACAGTCTCAAAGAGTGCAGGAGAGTGATTCAGAGGTGAGAAAGTCCCCCACCATTGCTGTATCCACCACGACAGCACCTGAGGTAGAAGCCTCTCCTTCCTCTTAACCTGGCTGGCCTTATACCTCCTCCTTATGTTATGAAGAGTTGGAGGTGTTCTATAGTCTAGCAATGGAAAACTAGGCAAGACTGACAATAGTGACTGGAATTTCTAAGCAAACAAATTGTGATTCTCATTTTGGCCAGAATCGTGCAGCTCTAGGGGGTGTTGCAACTGTATGTCACATATTTTTTGGGGAAAAAAAAAAAAATGCACTTTATTGAATTTTAGTGAAGACAAACACTATATACAGTGAGGGGAAAAAAAAAAAAGTGTTTGATCACCTGCTGATTTTGTACATTTGCCCACTGACAAAGAAATGATCAGTCTATAATTTTAGACTAGGTAGGTTTATTGTAACAGTGAGACAGAACAACAACAAAAATATCCAGAAAAATGCATTTAAAAAAAATATTGATTTGCAATTTAATGAGTGAAATAATTATTTGATTCCCTATCAATCAGCAAGATTTTTGGCTCCCATGTGTCTTCTATACAGGTAAAGAGCTGAGATTAGAAGCACTCTCTTGAGGCTGGGTTCACACTGATGCGACACGACAGCCGTCCTACTTTGGATCCGACTTTGCCCGTGAAGCCGGCATGTGTCCGACTTTCAATGAACGGGGATCCGACTTGGATCCCCGCCAATGCCCGGCACGGTGTTTGGTATGAATCTTTAGGGGGAACTCTGCGCCAAATTTGAAATAAAAAACCGGCATGGGTTCCCCCTCCAAGGAGCATACCAGGCCCTTGGGTCTGGTATGGACCTTAAGGGGAACCCCCTACGCCGAAATAATGGCGTGGGGGTCCCCCCCAAATCCATACCAGACCCTTATCCGAGCACGCAGCCCAGCCGGTCAGGAATGGGGGTGGGGACGAGCGAGCGCCCCCCCCCGAACCATACCAGGCCGCATGCCCTCAACATGGGGGGTGGGTGCTTTGGGGCAGGGGGGCGCCCTGCGGCCCCCCCCACCACAAAACACCTTGTCCCCATGTTGATGAGGACAAGGGCCTCTTCCCAACAACCCTGGCCGTTGGTTGTCGGGGTCTGCGGGCGGGGGGGCTTATCGGAATCCGGGAGCCCCTTTAATAAGGGGGCCCCCAGATCCCGGCCCCCCACCCTTTGTGAATACGTATGGGGTACAACGTACCCCTACCCATTCACCTAAAAAAAAAAAAAAGTGTAAATGAAAAAAAAACACAGTACACAGGTTTTTAAAGTAATTTATTAGTTAGTTTCGGGGTCTTATTCCGACTTCGGGGGGGCGTCATAAGGGGGCGTGCTCAACATCACCCGATGACCACGCCCTCTTATGACGGCACAGTCCCAGCATGCCCCGGGACTGTGACCTCATAAGGGGACCGGGTCACCGCCTATATAAGTCCATTGCGGAGCGTTCAGAGAGCATTCCTGCTGGAGAGAGCGTCGTGTCAACATCGGAAGAAGAGAAGAGAGAAGAAGACCAGAAGGCAGAAGTCCGGGCCACCGCTGGCGAAAGAGCTGAAGAAGATAGCGGAGGAGCCGGCAGAAGATCAGGACACCGGGAGGAGATGCCGGAGAGACCCCCGAAGTCGGAAGAAGACCCCCAAAGTCCAGGATCTGGGGGCCCCCTTATTAAAGGGGGCTCCCAGATTCCGATTCCCCCCCCCCCCGCCAGCAGACCCCGACAACCAACAGCCAGGGTTGTCGGGAAGAGGCCCTTGTCCTCATCAACATGGGGACAAGGTGCTTTGGGGTGGGGGGGGGCCGCAGGGCGCCCCCCTGCCCCAAAACACCCACCCCCCATGTTGAGGGCATGCGGCCTGGTATGGTTCGGGGGGGGGGGGGGGGCGCTCGCTCGTCCCCACCCCCATTCCTGACCGGCCGGGCTGCGTGCTCAGATAAGGGTCTGGTATGGATTTGGGGGGGGGGGGGGCCACACCATTTTTTCGGCGTAGGGGGGTTCCCCTTGAGGTCCATACCAGACCCAAGGGCCTGGTATGCTCTTGGAGGGGTAACCCATGCCGGTTTTATTTAAAATTTGGCGTGGAGTTCCCCCTCAAGATCATCTGAGCACATGTTGCATGCCGAAGTCGGATCATGCGAGACGGCGATCCGACTTTAATGATAGTCAATGGGCTGAAGTAGAATCAAAGTCGGACCAAAGTAGTACAGGGAGCATTTCTAAAGTCGGAACGACTTGTGTCGGACCAGTTAGGACGGCTCCCATAGGGAAACATTGAATTTCCCACGTCATGCGACATGAGCTCCCAATGTCGGAGCATTTGTCGGACCAGTGTGAACCCAGCCTGAAGGGAGTGCTCCTAATCTCAGCTTGTTACCTGTATAAAAGACACCTGTCCACAGAAGCAATCAGATTCCAATCTCTCCATCATGGCTAAAGACAAAAGAGCTGAGTAGACCTACACAAGGCTGGAATGGGCTACGAGACAATCGTCAAGCAGCTTGGTGAGAGGGTGACAACAGTTGGTGCAATTATTCGCAAATGGAAAAAAAAAAAAAAAAAAAAAACAAAATAAAAAACTTCAATCTGCCTTGCTCTGGGGCTCCATGCAAGGTCTCACCTCATGGAGTTTTAATGATCATGAGAAATCAGCCCAGAACTACAAGGGAGAATCTTGTCAATGATCTCAAGCCAGCTGGCACCATAGTCACCAAGAAAACAATTGGTAACACACTATGCCATAAGGGACTAAAATCCTGCAGCGCCCGCAAGGTCCCCCTGCTCAAGAAAGGATGTACAGGCCTGTCGGAAGTTTGCTAATGAACATCTGAATGATTCAGAAGAGAAATGGGTGAAAGTGTTGCGGTCAGACGAGACCAAAATCGAGTTCTTTGGCATCAACTCAACTTGCCGTGTTTGGAGGAGGAATGCTGCCTATGACCCCAAGAACACCATCCCCACCGTCAAACAAGGAGGTGGAAGCCTTATGCTTTGGGTGTGTTTTCTGCAAAGAGGACAGGACAACTTCACTGCATCAAAGGGACGAGGGTCGGGCCATGTACCGTCAAATCTTGGGTGAGAACCTCCTTCCCTCAGCCCTTGAAAATGGGTCGTGGATGGGTATTCCAGCATGACAATGACCCAAAACACATGGCCAAGGCAACAAAAGAGTGGCTCAAGAAGAAGCACATTGGCCTAGCCAGTCTCCAGACCTTAATCCCATAGAAAATATGTGGAGGGAGCTGAAGGTTCAAGTTACCAAACGTCATCATTGAAACCTTAATGACTTGGACAGGATCTGCAAAGAGGAGAGGGAGATGTGTGCAAACCTGGTGACAACTACAAGAAATGTCTGACCTCTGATTGCCAACAAGGGTTTTGCCACTAAGTCATGTTTTGCGAAGGGGTCAGATACTTATTTCACTCATTAAAATACAAATCAACTTATAACTTTTTTGAAATGCGTTTTTCTGTTTTTTTTTTTATTCTGTCTCTCATGGTTAAAATAAACCTAACAATAAAATTATACACTGATCATTTCTTTGTCTCTGGTCAAACGTACAAAATTAGTAGGGGATAAAATAATTTTTCCCCTCACTGTAATACCCAACTTTTGGAAAAATATAAAATATCATATTACGTTGAGTAAATAGAAAACATGTCACGCTTTAAAACTGCACGTCCATGGAATGGCAACAAACTACAGGAAATTACATTTTACCATTTTATTGGGGGAAGATGGTAGTTGCGCTGTGATGAAGGGGGGGGGAGGGAAGCTACAAAGATGACTAAAGTGGCAAAGTGAACTAAAAAAGCAGAAACGGGCCAATGCATGAATGGATCCTACATGCTAAAAGAACATGGTGGGGATGCAGTGCAGTGCAACGTAGCTGATCAACATGACATGTTGCGGGCAGACAAAGCCTAATATATAAAGGTAATCGTGAAACAGTGACTGCTTGAATATAGCAAAACAAAAATGCATATACCAACACAAATAGGGTGAATAATGACACAATGCAAAAAAAAAAAAAAAAAAATTATATATATATATATATATATATATATATATATATATATATATATATATATATATATATATATATATATATATATATATATATATATATATATATATATATATTGCAAGAAAAATATATGTGGGCTAGTGCCCCATTAGCAAAAACGTGCCAGATCCTGGTGAACTACAAGTGACAAATCCCTAGGACAAACATGAATATTAGTTCTATCATCCAGTCCAAAAAGCAAAAACACGTGATGAGAAACACAAGACAAGTCCAATCGTGAAGGGAGGGGGGATCTTCAGTGAGGACACCTCCGTGTTTGCAAGCCGCTTACCTTACAGCTGTAAGGTGTACAGCCTGTGTTGCAAATGACCCGCAGGTGTAGATGTTCCGTGTATACAGGCAGTGACAATGATGAACATGCCAAGCGAAATATAAAAAATAAAAAGTATACAGCATGTAAAATAACTCTGCAATGATCACAGTGGAGGGGGGGCAAGACACACACAGGGGGAGGTTGCACTCACTTTCATGAAGTGAGTGTGGGCATCAATCCACGAGCGCCGAGCTCGTATGCCTCCAGGAGTGTCACCAATCTGGAATCTGCCCCCGTGTCTCTCTCCTCAGTGTTCGTCAGGTAGAGTAGTGATGTACAGTGTGAGGGGGAAAGAGACGCACATAGCGTGATCCCATATAAAAGGTATATTTATTTAATACAACAAGTCCAATCAACTTACATTTAAAACAATGCTGCAGTGTGTAGTAACTACGAGCGCCGAGCTCATCTCCTGTTGTTTGTCTATGGCAGCGTCCCGTGCTCCAATCCTAATGCATATCGTCACGTCACGTGACTTCTTCAGAGGATCATCCTCTGAAGAAGTCACGTGACGTGACGATATGCATTAGGATTGGAGCACGGGACGCTGCCATAGACAAACAACAGGAGATGAGCTCGGCGCTCGTAGTTACTACACACTGCAGCATTGTTTTAAATGTAAGTTGATTGGACTTGTTGTATTAAATAAATATACCTTTTATATGGGATCACGCTATGTGCGTCTCTTTCCCCCTCACACTGTACATCACTACTCTACCTGACGAACACTGAGGAGAGAGACACGGGGACATATTCCAGGCACGGGGACAGATTCCAGATTGGTGACACTCCTGGAGGCATACGAGCTCGGCGCTCGTGGATTGATGCCCACACTCACTTCATGAAAGTGAGTGCAACCTCCCCCTGTGTGTGTCTTGCCCCCCCTCCACTGTGGTCGTTGCAGAGTTATTTTACATGCTGTATACTTTTTATTTTTTTTATTTCGCTTGGCATGTTCATCATTGTCACTGCCTGTATACACGGAACATCTACACCTGCGGGTCATTTGCAACACAGGCTGTACACCTTACAGCTGTAAGGTAAGTGGCTTGCAAACACGGAGGTGTCATCACTGAAGATCCCCCCTCCCTTCACGATTGGACTTGTTTTGTGTTTCTCATCACGTGTTTTTGCTTTTTGGACTGGATGATAGAACAAATATTCATGTTTGTCCTAGGGATTTGTCACTTGTAGTTCACCAGGATCTGGCACGTTTTTGCTAATGGGGCACTAGCCCACATATATTTTTCTTGCAATATATATATATATAATTTTTTTTTTTTTTTTTGCATTGTGTCATTATTCACCCTATTTGTGTTGGTATATGCATTTTTGTTTTGCTATATTCAAGCAGTCACTGTTTCATGATTACCTTTATATATTAGGCTTTGTCTGCCCGCAACATTATAGTCATGTTGATCAGCTACGTTGCACTGCACTGCATCCCCACCATGTTCTTTTAGCATGTAGGATCTATTCATGCATTGGCCCGTTTCTGCTTTTTTAGTTCACTTTGCCACTTTAGTCATCTTTGTAGCTTCCCTCCCCACCCCCCCCCCCTTCATCACAGCGCAACTACCATCTTCCCCCACTTTTGTCCCATTTGTCCTGCCTTGGATCAGTACTTAGGTGTTGCAGCAGTGTCCTTTTAGCATAGCCCCCCCCGACAGCGCAGGAGTTTACACTTTCACACCATTTTATTACTTATTTTATTTAAATTTATTTTTTACACTCTATCTTTACATTTTTTTTTTATCAACTTTATTGCTATTATGAAAGGGAGGAAACAACATCCCTTGCTATAGCATGGGGTATGACAGGTCTTCTTTATGGAGAGATCTGGGGTCTTTTAGACCCCATAACTCTCCTCCAAAGCATCTGATCAAACTGAGATCGGTTTGATCAGATGCTGTACAAGCCGTTAATGATTTGTTAACAAACCAGCCGAAACCAGACAGGATGAAATCCTCATGGCTTCCAGTTTCTGACATCACAAACATCACTCTTCTCTGTGAATGCGAAGGAACCGGTCCTATAGTTGCCGGGTCCTCGATCAGAAGGGAGAGCACAGTAAAATCAGCGGGAGAGGAAAATATACACTTCCGCGACCTGTAAAAATGATCTAGTGGCTGTAAAGCATCAAAAAGCATCAGAATCAAGGACTTTAACCGCTTAAGCCCCGGACCATTTGGCTGACCAAAGACCAGACCACTTTTTGCGATTCGGCACTGCGTCTTTAACTGACAATTGCGCGGTCATGCGACGTGGCTCTCAAACAAAATTGACGTCCTTTTTTTTCCTCCCACAAATAGAGCTTTCTTTTGGTGGTATTTGATCACCTCTGTGGTTTTTATTTTTTGCGCTATAAACAAAAAAAGACTGACAAACAAAATTTCTCTCTCAGTTTAGGCCAATATGTACTCTTCTACATATTTTTGGGAAACAAAAAACGCAATAAGTGTATATTGATTGGTTTGCGCAAAAGTTATAACGTCTACAAAATAGGGGGTAGATTTATGGCATTTTTATTATAATTTTTTTTTTTTTTTTTTTTAGTAATGGCGGTGACCTGCGATTTTTAATCGGGACTGCAACAATGCAGCTGACAGATCGGACACTTTTGACACTATTTTGAAAAAAATGCATTTTTTTTTTACTTTTTGCTATAATATCCCCAAAACATATATAAAAAAACTTTTTTTTCCCTCAGTTTAGGCTGATACATATTCTTCTATATAGTTTTTTTTTTTTGTTAAACAAATCACAATAAGCAATAGGGGATAGTTTTATGGCATTTTTATTAATTTTTTTTTTTACTAGTAATGGCGGCGATCAGTGATTTTTATTGCGACTGCGACATTATGGAGGACAATTTTGACACATTTTTGGGACCATTGGCATTAATACAGCGATCAGTGCGATTAAACTTGCATTAATTACTATAAAAATGTCACTGGCAGTGAAGGGGTTAATGTGTGTCCTAGTACGTGTTCTAACTGAAGGGGGATGTGGACTGTGCAGAGAACCGGAAACTGTGTTTACACACACAGCTCCTGATTCTCTGTGTGCCCCGAGCGATTGCACTTGCATCGGTTCGTGGAGCGAGCGGGGGGCATGCAAGCACCCCCTAGTGGCCGTTTATGTTACCGACATTACATAACGGCGATTCGCGCAGCCGAGCCATGTTTCTACAGTACAACTGCGGCGGTTGGTCAGCAAACAGTTAAAAAGAAGTTACTGGGATCATGGTTGCAGCCTCAACCATGATCCTGGTATAACCACCTCAATAAGAGGCCATAGATATACGTACGGCTATATTAAGTTGATTAACCACTTCAGCTTCGGAAGATTTTACCCCCTTAATGGCCAGAGCATTTTTTGCGATTCGGCACTGCGTCACTTTAACTGACAATTGCGGACGTGCGACGCTGTACCCAAACACAATTGACGTCCTTTTTTTTCCCCCACAAATAGAGCTTTCTTTTGGTGGTATTTTATCACCTCTGTGGTTTTTATTTTTTTGCGCTATAAACAAAAAAAGACTGACAAACAAAATTTCTCTCTCAGTTTAGGCCGATATGTACTCTTCTACATATTTTTGGTGAACAAAAATAAGTGTATATTGATTGGTTTGCGCAAAAGTTATAGCGTCTACAAAATAGGGGGTACATTTATGGCATTTTTATTATAATTTTTTTTTTTTAGTTATGGCGGTGATCTGTGATTTTTAATCGGGACTGCGACATTGCAGCAGACAGATCGGACACTTTTGACACTATTTTGGGACCATTGACATTTATACAGCTATCAGAGCTAAAAATAGCCACTGATTACTGTGTAAATGTCACTAGCAGGGAAGGGGTTAAACACTAGGGGCCGATCAAGGGGTTAACTGTGTTCCCTCAGCGTGTTCATACTGTAGTGGGAATGGTCTACCTAGGACATGACAGAGATCACTGCTCCTGATGACAGGGAGCAGTTAGTTCCCGTCATAACAGGAAAATGCCTTGCTTAAATAGGCATTTCCCCATTCTGCCTCTCCTCGTCGCGCGAACGCGGCCCGCTAACACAAGATTACGAAGGGACTTTGCGCAGCCGTGGCATTCTGCCGACGTACATCGGTGTGTGGCGGCTGGGAAGAGGTTAATGTGAGCTTTGCTATTCTTTTAGTTATCCCATCTAAATGCTACCTGTTCCTAAAGATTTTTGTAAGCCCTTTATATGAAGATAGCTGTTGATAGCAGCTATAAAAAAATAAATAAATAAAAAAAAAAATATTACTTTCAAGGGAAAATGTCCACAACAAAGCAGCCAACTGCAGCAAAATCGGCTTGGAAAAAAATTATATGATCACCTATTTTCCTGACTGACAGTTTATTTTCATAGCAAAGTGAGCCGTCAGGCAATAGAAACATAAATCAGAATTCTATCACAATTGGTGATTGGTGAAGGGGAGATGCCATTGTGTCCATGAAGACTTCTGAAGAAAAAGATGTCTTCTGAAGAAATAGAGAGCTATGAAAAAGAGAGCGGGAGCAATAAAGAGATCACAACTTCTATGCACAAGTACTGTTAGGCAAGATAGCACAGAGGTCCCCAACACCTGGACCCCGTACTGGTACTGGTCCGTGGCTTGTTGGGAACCCAGCTGCATGGCAGGAGGGGAGTGGCGGGCGAGTGAGTAAAGCTTCATCTGTATTTACATCCGCTCCCCATCTCTCTTATTACCACCTGAGCTCCGCCGTTAGGGTGTGAAACATGTTAGCAAGCAATTTCATCTTGCTGTATGGATTTTAACCAATAAAGAAATCTTTGAAGGAGTGCGGCCATCCGGATTGAATTCTTTTTATACACAATTCAACGATACTTGAACAAAAAAAGCTGCATGGTTGAGCTGCCACAAGGAAGCCTTTACTGCGCCAATGCCACAAAAAAGCCAATGAGGCATGTCAAAAGGTGTTGTTGGGCATATTGTAACCAGGCTTTTTTGTGTAACTTGTACAGTAAAGGCCTCTTTCTGGCAACTTGACCATGCAGCTATTTTTGTTCAAGTATCATCGTATTGTGCTCCTTAAAAACAACCACAGCATCTTTTTCCAGTGCAGCCTGTATTTCTCCTGAGGTTACCTGTGGGTTTTCCTTTGTATCCCAAACAGTTGATGTGGCAGTTGTGGCTGAAATCTTTATTGATCTACCCGACTTTGGCTTGGTATCAAGAGATCCCCACATTTTCCACTTCTTAAGTGATTGAACAGTACTGACTAGCATATTCAAGGTTTGGATATCTTTTATATATCCTTTTCCATCTTTGTAAAGTTTCATTACCATGTTACGCAGATCTTTTGACTGTTCTTTTCTACCTCCTCATGGCTCAGTGTCTAGCCTGCTTAGTGCATCCATGTGAGAGCTAAAACTCATTGACTATTTATAAACTGACACTAATCGTGATTTAAAAAGCCACAAATGTAGGAAATTAACCTTTAATTGCCATTTTAACCTGCGTGTGCCACCTTCTGTTTCTGTACCAAGGCCAAACATTCCAGGTTATGTAAACTTTTGATCAGGGCCATTTGGGTGATTTTCTGTTATCGTTACGATTTAAAAAGGATCCAAAAAATGATATGATAATAAATGGCTTCATGTGATTACTATCCTTAAATAAAAGTCATTTTTTTGGCATGATTAGTCATATTTTCAATATTGATGCCAAAATTACTGTCAGGGTATGCAAACTTTTGAGCCTGACCGTACACTTGCTCCGACATCATCAGCGCATGCACACTGAAGAAAGGGCACGATCGTGCCGTCTGTACAGGGCCTGTGCCGTCGGCTCCCACGCACATATGCGGGAGTTACATCACGCGACTCCAGCCAGTTACAGAGCGAGGGTCCACAACCCCCGAAGGAAGGAGGGGTGAAGATGGAGGCGGCCACATCGCAGGCTTCGTTTGCAGGTAAGTGGCACATAATGGGCTAGTATTCGATGCATACTAGCTCATTATGCTTTTACTTTGCAGGGAACAAAAGAGGAAATAAAACCCATCAGGGTTTACTTCCTCTTTAAGAGTGCATAAGGCTAGATGGTGATCATGACCAAACTTAAGAAAAGCCAGAATATGAGCAAGAGTATTGCCTGGGGCTAAGCCTTCCATCCTCGCACCATGCAAAGAAGGCCCTTTATGTATGAGGGCAACTCTTGCAGGAGTTGGCTTTTCTTGCTCTGAGCAAAGTGAGAAGTCAGAAATACCCCTATCCTTTACAATTTGGTTGCAACAACCATGCCATTAAAGCCAGTGACTGAGAAACAAGATCAAAACAGGTGGATGTGGGCCAGTAGGTCTGGTCTGTTGGGAAGAGGCCAAGGCTCATCCACCAGAAGTCTTGCGATCAGCTGTGATCATTTTGATTAGCTCAGCATGAAAATAATTTTCCTGGAGCATTTCAGTCCCGGATAGTACAACTGAAGCAAACAATCAATTGAGTGGCAAGGCACTGTCAAGAGGCTTACAGTAACTCTGAAGCATTTGCAGAAATTTATGACAAAGAGTGGTCATTGTGTGCACGTGACAACAATATCACAAATTCTCCACAAATGTGGCTTGTATGGGAGGGTTGCAAGAAAAAAAGCCACCCCTCAAGAAAGGCCACACGCAGTCACGACTGAGCTTTGCCAAAAAGCACCTGGAAGATTCTGAGGCCACATGAAAAAGGTGTTCTGGTCAGATGAGACTAAAATTTAATCATTTGGCCTCGACACCAAACAATATGTCTGTCGAACATCCAATACAGGTCACTATCCAAATAACACCATTTCTACAGTAAAGCAAGGAGGTGGTAATAGCCTATTAAGGGGGTGTTTCTCTGCAGCAGGGACTGGAGCACTTGTCAGGATAGGAGGAAAATCTTCTGCCCTCTGAGAGAAATTTGTCAATGGGAAGAAGGTTTACCGCATAACATGACGACAATGACCCAAAGCACACAGCAAAAATAACCACACTGTGGTTAAAAGAGAAAAAGGTGAATATCCTTGCATGGCCTAGTCAGAGCCAAGTTTTAAACCCCATCGTAAATTTGTGGAATGACTTGAAAACTGCAGTCCACAAACGGTCACCATCAAATTTAACTGAACTTGAGCAGTTCTGCAAAGAAGAGTGGGCAAATATTGCAAAGTCTAGATGTGCGGGGGGGCGTGTCCGGATGTGAACCGAGGAGGATGTGCTCGTGTAGAGCTCCACAAATCCTGCCACAATCCATCGCCATCCTTGGTGAGCCGCCAAATCCACCCTACCTGTCCCTGGGCATCCCCTCTCTCAGCCCCAGCCTGTATTGAGGAATTCACCGGACGGTGGGATCTCCACTCGGCCTGATCCGCTCAGCCACGGCCTGCCGTCATCCTAAGCCCACGGAGCCTCCATCCATCTGTCCCTGGGCATCCCCTACCTTAGCTCCAGCCTGTATTGAGGAGCCTGGCTGGCAGATTAGGCCTCCATCCGGCCCGCTCCACACAGCCGCGGCCTGCCGCCATATTGAGGCCTACAGAGCCTCCAGCATCCTCCGGCCTAGAGTGCTGCGATCCGTGGGACGAACGGCCGCCGGTCCTCACCCACCTGTGACTGTCTCTGGAGGGGACGGATCGGTTGAGTACCCATCTGAGGATCCCTGACGGCCGCTGTTCTGACGAGAACTGTCTTCCTATCAGATAGTGTCCGCCCCGTACTGCACAGGCGCAACGCCTGCACAGTACAGAGGAGAAGGAGATGCCGAAAGTGTCCGAAGTTGATCAGCTGACCATCAGCTGTACACGGCGCTTGGGCACTTATTAGTGATGGCTGTGTAAGAGGGCCCCTCGCGGGCTCGCTTCGCTCGCTACCCTTTGGGCACGGCCTCACTGCGCTCGGCATCTATTTATTCTTACTCTATGTCCACTTGGATAGTAGGGAATGAACCTGGAAACAGGGTAAGAATAAAAGCGCAGGCGCCGTGTACAGCTGACGATCAGCTGTTGAACTTCGGAGACTTTCGGCTCTCGTTTGTCCTCTGTACTGCGACTGCGCAGTACAGGGCTGACACTATTCGACAAGACACCGCCTCCACATCCCCACGGACGCCGCCATCTTGAGGCCTACGGGGCCAGCCTCATCCTCCTCACCCAGGTGCAGCAATGTATAGTAAAGCTGTCATTCCATACTCCATCCCATCTCAGCATCCTTGGAGGGGGCAGACTGGGTGTGGGCAGCTGGGGACCAGCAGCCGATCTCATTTGGTCCCACAAAGAGCACAGTTTTGCATCAGTCTCAGGTGCCTGCCAGGCCTGCAGGAAATCACCTCCTATACCTTTCATAGGCTCTTAAAAGGGACATACCCTCCCCCCTGCAAATTGATCCGACTTCTCCAGATCACCCACTCATGCCCTCAAAGAGTAAATCTGCGACCAAAAAGGCTCCCACACAGCCCGCTCAGTGTCCCAGTGCCATCCTGGATCAACTCAGATTGTTATCAGATATGGACCAGATGGAGAACCCGAAGGCCCTTCCCCCTCCGCAGGCGCCACCACAGACGAGCGACACCGTTGTTATCCTCGCGGCCATAGAGTAGAACCTCCCTACTGGTTCGCATTGACCACCTGGCAGAGGAATGTAACCTCATCAGGGCAGATCTGGATAAAATCAGGGGCAGACTTTCTGAGAGTCGCGGATCTCTACCACGGAGGATCTCACTGCCCGCCATGATGATGGCCGCCATGATGATGCCCTCCATTCCCTGCAGCGCACCGTCCAAACCCTTGTGGCCAATTCTGATGATGCGGAAAATCGCCTCCAGAGGAATAATGTCAGGGTCCTGGGTCTCCCGGAGGGGGCGGAGGGGGACTGCCCAGCTGAGTTTGCGGAGGCCTTCTCTAAGTCACTTCTTAACCTGACTGAGGTCGCTCCGACCTACGTGGTGGAAAGGGCCCACAGAGTCCCAACTGGCCGGAGCACCCCTGGGGCCCCACCAAGGCCCTTCCTTGTTAGGTTTCTGAACTTCAGAGACCGTGATCGCATTCTCAGTGAAGCCCGCAAACGTCCCACCCTTTCCTTTGAGCACACTGTGGTACATCTTTATCCTGACTTCTCCGCAGACCTACAAAGACATAGCAAAACCTTCACTAATGTCAGAATACGGATACGGGAACGGGAAATCAAGTACTCCATGCTATACCCAAGTCGCCTGCAAGTTCAACACGGTGGTTCCGTAAAGTTTTTTGAATCCCCTGAAGAGGCAGATAACTGGCTACTGTCTCTGCATGAATCTTTGCCTACTCCCCAATATACCATCCGGCTATTGCTACAGTTCCAAGGTTTCTCTGTTCATTTTCCACCGCTGATTGATCAATCCTGTACGGTATGGCGGGTAAAGCGAGGCGGCTTACCCACGGAGGGGACGCACAGGGGGACCTCTCCTCCCAGTTGCCCGATACCCCTCTTCATCCTTGTCAACACCTAACGGGACTGGCTCACCCCCCCTACTTGTGACAATGCTCTCCTCTGCATTTGCTTGTTCCTAGCCAATCGGAGCTACAGCAAGACATTTCAACACACCATCTCAATGAAACTGAGCCCGCATAGGGCATCTATGGACTACTCAGTCCTCCATCGGATGTAATGGGAATCACACCCCCCCCCCCCCCCCCGCTTGCTGTTAGAAGCTAGACACCATCAGGGTTCTTCCCTGGAACTCTGAGCCTCTCATAGGCGATTTTTGTTGATACCAAAGTTTAGGGAATTAAACTACAAGCCTGGTTATGTTGGGGTATTGGCTAAGTAGTAGGGAATTTTGTACTAAGGTTATAACTACTCAATTGTCTGATTACACTGTCATGCTTATCACATGCCACTGCTTGCTGGAGGAGCTTTTTTTCTAAGATCAATATTGAAACATATGATGATAGTCTTCACTAACTGTCCAAAATTATTACATGATGGCTATGTCTGATGTTAAATTGGTTTCCTGGAACATACGAAGCCTGAATAACAAATGTAAACGTTCCCTAATGTTCAAATTCTTAGTGTCCCACAAGCCAAACATCCTCTTTCTACAGGAGACTCATCTCATGGGAAGCAGGATATTGGCTCTGCCTAGATCTTGGGTGGAGCAGGCCTTTCATGCCACATACTCGACCTATGCAAGAGGAGTCGCAAGCCTAATTAATAAAGCCCTACCATGTAAAGTTGAGAGAGTGAACTCGGACCCCAATGGCAGATACATAATTCTGTTACTTGAACTTCATTCAGTCCTCTGGGCTTTTGTAAATATCTATCTACCCCCTCCTGTAGACCCCACTATACTTTTCTCCATCAGCGAGAAACTAGCTCCTCTTCCCTCCACACATCATTTTGCTGGAGACTTTAATTCAATTCTTGATCCTGCCCTAGACTCCTCTAACCCCCAGCGAACTGCCTCCCCCAATCTCACTCAATGGGCGGACACCTTTGCTCTAACTGAGATATGGAAACATTCTGACTCCAGAGTCTTTTCACACCTGCCCACAACCAACAAATCCGGCTCCACAATTGATTTTGCGTTTGGCAGAGCTCCAGCGCTCTCTAAAGTTTCTGAGGCCTTGTATCTCCTAGCGGGACTCTCCGATCACTCTCCGTTTGAAATATGCTTCCGGCTGGGTAGACGGAAAGATCCGGGCACCTGGGAGGCTAGCTCCCAGATGGATTATAAATGACAGTGTGTCTGAGCTCGTATCCCCACAACTCGAAGATTACTGGTCTCACAATACAGACACAGCTCCTCCTGGGGTGGTGTGGGATGCCTTCAAGGCCACGATCCGAGGCGCTTATATTTCTGCCATCAAAGCCGCCAGAACCGATTGTGCTTCTGAAACCTCAAGGATAGAGGGTCTGGAGGGTGACGCTTCTGCCTCCTTTGCTGAGCAACCCACACCATCCAATTATCTCCAACTGGCCCAAGCCAGGAGAAATATAGTTATACACTATACATCTCTTACCCAAACTGATGTCCGTTTGTTGTCTGGTAAAATATTTGCATCAGGGGATAAAAACGGACGCCTGTTGGCCAATCTGGTGGCGGATCCACAATTTCAAACTATAGTCCCCAAATTATTATCAGAGACCGGGATTAGTATCACTGATCCTGATGCAATTCTTCAAATTTTATGTTTTTTATAGGAATCTATATCACCAACCCCACTGCCCTGCTCCTGAGGTTCTTGAATCTGAACTGCAACAATTACATCTCCCCAGCCTCTCATCTATAGAGATCGGGGCCCTAGATGCCCCAATAACAACCCATGTGATAGGAGTTGGCCATCGCCTCACTACCTCCCTCCAAAACCCCTGGCCCAGATGGTCTCCCGGGTGACTGGTACAAAAGATACACCAAGATTATAGCTCCCAAGCTTCAGCTACTCTTCTCCCACTGCTTAGAGGACAACAACTCCTTACCACCCACTATGTACGAAGCCCACATTATTCTCATCCCCAAACCGGGCAAAGACCCGAAACACTGTGCCTCTTACAGACCTATTTCTTTATTGAACTGTGATCTAAAAATTCTGGCCAAGGTTCTTGCCACTAGATTGGACAGAGTTCTAACAGACCTGATCGACACTGATCAAACCGGGTTCATGCCAGGAAAATCTACTGACATCAACCTGAGAAGAGTCCTCACTCATTTGCAGCTCCCAAACTCTCATTCACAAACCCGGGTAATGGTAGCACTAGATAATCGAAAAAGCCTTCGATATGGTAACATGGCAATATATGAAATTAGTTCTGCAGACCTTTGGTTTCGGTCCCTCTTTTTGCAAGTGGATAGATGCAATGTATAAATCACCAACAGCACAGATCAAACTAGGGGGCCTGCTGTCTGACCCCTTCCCAGTGGAGAGGGGAACTAGGCAGGGGTCCTCCCCTCTCCATTTTTGTTTGCCCTGGTCATGGAACCCCTTGCCACGGCCCTCAGAAACTCAAATTCTGTGAGGGGTATTAAAGTAGGCACCATCACTGAAAAACTCGCTCTATACGCGGATGACCTCATGCTGTTTCTTAATGACCCGGGACCCTCCCTCCGTGCAGCTCTGAGTATTAATTCTGATTTCTCCAAACTGTCTGGGCTCAGAGTCAATTGGGAAAAATCCCAAGCACTACCTATTGACTCTCAGGCAAAACTTCATGCAGACCCCTCTGTCTCACTAGCCTGGACCTCCTCTATCCGTTACTTGGGAATTACCATTACCCCTAGAGTCTCTGACTTTGCTAAGTTAAACCTCTATCCCTTACTAACCCAACTCAAACTGAAGCTTCAGGCTTGGAATAGCCTGCCATTATCCCTCATTGGCAGGATAAACTTACTTAAAATGAAATTCCTCCCAGTTTTTCTATATGCTCTAAGGCACTCCCCAATTTGGATCCCCAAAGCCTTCTTCCAAAAAAATTGACTCCATTATAACCCCCTTTCTGTGGAAATCTCACCCCACCCAGAATCAACAAATCTATACTCAAAAGGCCCTGGACAGAGGGTGGCCTAGCCTGTCCGGATCTTCAGAATTATTTCTATGCTGCACTACTGTCACATGCTCATAACTGGCTAACCTCAGATATAACCAGTGCTGCTGTAGTCCTTGAGGCCGCCCACCTCGGTTCCTACGAAGCGCTGAGTAATGCTTTATACAGGGGAGTCAGAGCCCCCTATCCTCTCACACCCTCCATGAAAGCGGTGATCAGGGTGTGGCAGTTGTTAATCTGTAAACTACAAAGTAACCCCCACACTAGATCTCCAGACACCCCCCTGTGACTCAACCCGCATTTACCAGAGTTTATGACTATCCCAGACCCAGGGTTCTGGGCTACTAGAGGTATCAAAAACCTGGAGAATATTTGTATCAATGGCTCCCTTCTGACCTTTGACTCCAAGGAGAAATTCGGGCTCACCAACAAACAATTCTTTAGATTTCTTCAAATTCGCCACGCCTTCGTTACCCAATTTGGTTCCACCCCGGTACTCCTCCTCCGGTCCAACCTCGAATCCACATACTGGTTACTCCTCTGGTCAAACCCAACTCCACCATTCACAAAGCTTTATTGCCTTCAGTCCACTTTGGTCTGGAGGACTTGCTCTCAAGGTGGCAGGGCGAGATCCCGGATCTGGATTCAGAAGACTGGGAGGACGCCTGGGAATATCCTTTCTTACAGCTCATCTCTGTCAGTGATCGGTTGATACAATTTAAACTGATCCATAGAGTCTATTTGTCACCCCGGAGATTGTCCAAAATGAACCCGAATTCCTCCTCCAACTGTTGGAAGTGAGGTATCGCAAATGCAGACTTCAACCATATGTTGTGGTCCTGTCCTAGAATCCAGCCCTTCTGGGCGGAGGTCACGACCTTCATTGAAACCTTGACTATGATTCATGTTCCCCTGATTGTATTGATCTATTTGCTTGGTCTGGTGGGCTCCTTGGCCCACCGCTGAGCAACCAGAACACTAATAGGGCTTCTACTATTTTACGCTAGGAAAGCTCTACTCATTAAATGGAAACAAACGGAGGTATCTACTTTGAACACATGGAAATCGCTGATTAAAACAACAAAATATGATTATTTTAAAAGGGGAGTTATTCTTTTCTTTACCCACTGTATAAGGCAGCAAGTGAAAATATTATCCCTGAAGTTGATGCGTTGAAAGCAGAAAAAATGGCCAAGTGTAAGGATTTGAGTAACTTTGACAAGGGCCAAATTGTAATGGCTAGCCAACTGGGTCAGAGCATCTACAAATCTTCAGCTCCTATGGGAAGTTCCTGCTCTGTAGTAGTCAAAACCTACCAAAGTGGTCTAAGGAAGGAAAACTGGGGACAGGTCAATGGGCAGGCTCATTGATACACATGGAATGTAAAGGCTGGCCTGTGTAGTCTGACCCATTAGAACTACTATAGCTTGAATTGCTAGAAAAGTTGATGCTGGTTTCTGATAGAAAGGTATCAGGTGCTGCATAGCTGCAGACCAGTCAGGGTGACCATACTGACCCATATCCACAGCCAAAAGCATCTACAATGGGTTCGTGAACATTAAAGCTGAACCACAGGGCAATGAAAGAAAGTGGCCTGGTCTGAAGAGTCAGATTTTCTTTTTACATCATGTGGATAGCCTAGTGCGTGTGTGTATCACTCACCTGGGGAAGAGATGGCACCAGGATGAACTATGGGAAGAAGGCAAGCCAGCAAGCAGTGTGTGTTTTGGGCAACGTTCTGCTGGGAAACTTTTAATCCTGCCATTCATGTGGAAGCTACTCTGGAGTCCATGCCTCAATGAGTCAGGGCTGTTTGGCAGCAAAAGTGGGATCTACTCAATATTAGGAGCGTGATCATAAATGTTATGGCTGATCAGTGTATTATAAAAAAAAACTATATACCACCATCAAAAGGAAAATATACAAAATGTATTCCAGTCATACATTTTTATACATACCTTTCTGTGTCAAATTCTTCAGGGTATAGTTCTTTATACCCACTATGCCCCCATCTGAAAAGAACAAGGAGATTAAAAGTGTGCAGTTTGCCAGAAAGAAAGAAAAACCAAAGTGGGATAAAACATATGTACAGGCTCAAGGATAAGAAGAAGAAGGGGAGACACTTTTGATCAGTTCAGGACCCACTTGCTACACATCTTTTCTATCCAGGCCATTTTTCAGTGCTGTGATACTTTAACTGACAATTACTCAATCAAAATATACCGTATTTATCAGCGTATAACACGTACTTTTTTCCCCTTAAAATCAGGGGAAAATCGTAGGTGCGTGTTATACGCCGAACTGCTGCCTCGGAGGGGAAGAGGAGGGAACGAGCGCCGCCGAAATAGACAGAGCCGAGTGTGCAGTGTACTCGGCTAGGCTAGGCTCAGCTTGCATTTATGCCCAGTCCTGCCTCCTAGCATTTACGTCCCGCCATTGGACCGGTGTTGTGTCCATCATAGGAGCCGGGCCACGGGGCGGGACTGCGAGACAAGCCGAGAGGAGCCGAGTACACAGGACATCCGGCTCGATCTCGGCGGCGCTCGTTCCAGTAACAATTTAAAACCGATCAATTTTGGGCAAGGCTGCAGATGGACACTGATCATTCTGCAAAGATGGGCAGGGCTGCAGATGGACACAGATAAGGCTGCATTGATGAGCATTTAAAATGTAAGTTTTTTTTGTTTGTTTTTTTTTTTTAAACTTCACTCCTAAATTTGGGGTGCGTGTTATACACCGATAAATACAGTAATTTGGCAGAGCTGAGGAGATGGAGAAGCTGGAACAACATTTTGGAATCAATTAGTTTAATTGGCAACAATCAGTAACATGACTGGGTATAAAAAATAAAATTAAAAAGGGCATTTTAGATTGCCAGTGTCACAGATTTATTTTAGTAAATATAAAAAAACTGCTACAGTGCCTTGAAAAAGTATTTATACCCCATTGACATTTTCCACATTTTGTTATGTTACAACTAAAAAGCAGAAATGTATTTTATTTAGATTTTATGTGATAGACCAACACAAAGTGTCACATAATTGTGAAGTGGAAAGAAATGAGAAATGGTTTACAAAATTTTTTTTACAAATAAATATCTGAAAAGTGTGGCGTGCATTTGTATTCAGCCCCCCCCCCCCCCCCGAGTGAATACTTTGTAGAACCACCTTTCACTGCCATTACTGCTGCAAGTCTTTTTGGGGATGTCTCTACCAGCTTTGCACATCTAAAAGAATTACATTTTTGCTCATTTTTCTTTGCAAAATAGCTCAAGCTCTGTCAAGATTGGATGGAGATCATCTGTGAACAGCAATTTTCAAGTCTTGCCAAAGATTCTCAACTGGATTTAGGTCTGGACTTTGACTGGGCCTGTCAGGGTATCACCGGCACCGGACCTGGGCGTCGGCGCGCGCCTATGCGCCGGCGCGCTCCATTACACACTTCTCGGCAAGATTGTGGTGTTCCCGGGCGTCAGCGCGGCGCTAGGGCGCGCGCGGGTACGCGGCGCTCGGGCGTGCGCGCGTGTGCACGTGCGCGCGTACGGGCGTGCGCGCGTTCGCGATAGCGCCGGTTTGGCGCCAAAGTACACATAAAAATCCCCCTGTGCCTCTGGCACATTGCTGCTTCGTCTCAGCTTGTGATTCGTGTAAACCTGAACCTGATTGCTGTTACCTATCTGACCCGGCTTGTTTGACTACCCGTTCTGCTCCTATCCGACCCGGCTTGCCCGACTACTCTTCTGCTACCTGCCTGATACCGTTGCCAGTCCTTGCCTGCCTACCGACTCTGCCTCTGCCTGCTGTCTTCGCCTGCTTCATATCCGTGCTGACCCGGACCGTCTGACCCTGCTTGTGCCTGCTGTTGTCCTTGCTGTTGCACCTTTAGCTTCAGCTCCAGTGATCTCTGCACCTACAAGTGTTCCTGCGTGCTGTCTCCTGTGTCTACCAGATCTGCAGTCCAGCCATCCCTGTGGGATCTCTCCTCTCTTCAGCTCCAGAGACTCCGCTCTACAGGCACTCCTACCCCACTGTGCTCAGGAGATCACTGTTCCCACTCCAGTGACTCCTGAACCAGCGTTGTATGAGAGGTCTTCTCCTACAAAGTCAGGCTCTACTACCAGGTACCTAACAGTACGAAGCAGCCATGTCTGAGCCTGCAGGAGATACCTCTCCACTGAAGGAGATATGCACACACCTGGCGGCCCTCACCCAAGCAGTACAAGCCCTCCAGGATAATTACAACAGACTGGAGGGACAAGTTCAGAATCTGGCAGGGTCTAACCCCCCTGCCTCTTCTTCAGCTGCTGCTCCAACACAGACTGCTTCAGGACCCGCAGTTGTGATGCTCCCGCCTGAACCACGGGTTCCCATTCCGGAAAGATTCTCTGGAGACCGGGCTAAGTTTCGGGCCTTCCGCAGTGCCTGCCAGCTCTTTTTTGCCCTACAGCCCAGAACTTTTTCACTAGAAGCCACTAAGGTTGGATTTGTAATTTCCCTTTTGCAAGGGGAACCTCAGACCTGGGCCCATCGTCTACTTGAAGGGGACTCTGCTCCAACTCAATCCTTATCCGCCTTCTTCCAAGCCATGGCACAATTATATGAGGACCCTCAACTGACGGCCTCGGCTGAATCTGCCCTGTTCGCGCTCCAACAAGGCCGCAGACCTGCGGAGGACTATGTTACTGAATTCAGACGTTGGAGCGCGGACACACAGTGGAATGACGCGGCCTTGCGTCACCAGTTCCGCATTGGACTGTCTGAAAGCTTGAAAGACGAACTTGCTCGTGTAGGCATTCCAGATACCTTAGAGGCCTTGATCACCCTAACCATTCAAATCGATCGTCGCCTCCGAGAACGACGATCTGAACGATCAGTTCAACCCAACCGTCCGACCTGGATGACAGCCCGAGCTCCGATGCCTGCAACACGCTACTCCCCGGCTTCCAGTCCTAATTCAGTCAATACCACACCAGATACCTCTGAACCAATGCAACTGGGTGTGATGCGACCCGCTCTGTCCCCTGAAGAACGTGCCCGACGTCGGCAATTAAATCTGTGCCTTTACTGTGGTGGGAATGGGCATTTCGTCCATAATTGCCCAGTTAGAATGAGTAAGTGTCCATCTCCTATACTTAACAGTTTTTCTGCTTTATCTACCAATTCCACCCACCTTGCCATTCTTCTCTCATTACAGCTTCAAGAAAGGACACTCCAAGTCAACGCAATTATTGACTCCGGGGCATGCAGCTGCTTTATAGACTTAAACTTTGCTAAACAGCATAACATCCCTTTGCAGACTAAGACCCATGGACTTTCTGTCTTTCTTGCCGATGGCTCCCGTATCAGATCTGGTCAAGTGACACAAGAGACTCAGCCATTATCCACTACAATTGACTCTCTGCATAAGGAATTGCTGATCCTGGATGCCATTTCCTCCCCTATGTTCCCCATTATCCTGGGCATCCCCTGGCTACGGGCTCACAACCCACACATCCATTGGGCCTCTGGAGAAGTGAAATTCCTGTCATCTTACTGCCAGGAACACTGTTTGGCAGAAGACCTGGATTCCCAAGCTACCTTGCTTTGCCTAGACTCCGACCAGAAAAATTGTCAGGCCATTCCCAAACATTATCATGACTACATTGACGTCTTTAGCAAGAAGGGGGCAGATTCTCTTCCACCTCATCGCCCCTACGATTGCCCCATCGAATTGCTGCCAGGATCCGAAATTCCCTTCGGACGCATCTTCCCTCTATCCGAGAAAGAACAAGAAGTGCTGAAGTCTTACATTGATGAAAACTTGGCCAAGGGATTCATTCGCCATTCCACCTCCCCAGCAGGTGCGGGAATATTCTTTGTTGCTAAGAAAGACAAATCTCTCCGCCCGTGTATTGACTACCGAGAACTGAATAAGATCACGGTTAAGAATCGGTATCCCCTACCTTTGATACCCGAACTGTTTCAGAAATTAAGGACTGCCGTCATTTTCACCAAGCTTGATCTAAGAGGGGCCTATAATCTGATCCGCATTCGGGCTGGGCATGAGTGGAAAACAGCTTTTCGGACCCGATTCGGGCATTATGAATATTTAGTCATGCCTTTTGGACTCTGCAATGCCCCTGCGACTTTCCAACACCTGATTAATGATGTGCTTAGAGACTTCCTAGACCTGTTTGTGATTGCATATCTAGATGATATTTTGATCTTTTCAGAATCCCTGGATCTCCATCGAAAACATGTTTGCCAAGTGTTGAGTCGTCTCCGCTTACACAGACTTTATGCAAAAGCGGAGAAATGCGAGTTTGAGCAAGAAAGCATTCAGTTCTTGGGCTTGATAATCTCCTCAACTGGCATCAGGATGGATCCACAGAAGGTTTCTGCTGTTCTGGATTGGCCGGTACCCCTAGACAAGAAGGGGGTTCAACGATTCATCGGGTTCGCAAATTTCTACAGAAAATTCATCAGGGGTTTTTCTGCAATAATCGCACCAATCACACAACTAACCAAACAGAATACCCGTTTTTCCTGGAATCACCTAGCCCAAGAGGCTTTTGAGAATCTCAAGAGACTTTTCACTTCAGCACCAATCCTCAGTCACCCTGAACCATCCTTGCCATTTATTTTGGAAGTGGACGCTTCTGAAATAGCGGTCGGTGCGATACTCTCTCAACGAAGGGGCAGTAAAAACGATATGCATCCTGTAGGGTTTTTCTCCCGAAAACTTTCCTCCGCGGAGAGGAACTATGATGTTGGAGACCGGGAACTCCTTGCCATCAAAACTGCATTAGAAGAGTGGAGGTACCTGCTGGAGGGAGCTATGCATCCGGTACTAATTTATACTGATCACAAAAACCTAGAATATTTACGATCTGCTAAAAGGCTAAGACCCCGACAAGCCCGCTGGGCGCTGTTTTTCTCACGCTTTTCCTTCCACATTACTTATCGGCCAGGTTCAAAAAATGTCAAACCAGACGCATTATCACGTATGCATGACAACCCAAAAAACTCGTCTGCTCCGGATACCATTTTACCTGCAAACAATTTTCTGCTCATACAAACTGATCTCCTCTCCCAGATCAAGGAAGCATCCTCTGAATCAGCCAGACCCACAGGGATTACCTTAAGTAACAAGGACGGATTGTTTTGGAAAGGGAGTCAAATCTTTGTTCCAGAGGAGGTTCGGGTCAAGGTCTTAGCACTTCTTCACGATCACCCACTGGCAGGTCACTTTGGGGTTCGAAAAACCTTGGAACTGGTACAACGTACCTTCTGGTGGCCCAATTTAAAGGACTTTTGCGAGAAGTATGTTAGCTCCTGTCCTATCTGTACCCAGAATAAAACTTCCAGGAGTCGAGCTTGGGGCCTGTTAAAACCCTTACCAGTACCCGATAGGCCTTGGAAAATGATATCCATGGACTTTATTGTAGAGCTTCCATGTTCTGAGGGGTGTTCTGCTATTTTTGTGGTAGTTGACCGTTTTACCAAAATGGCCCATTTTCTTCCATTAAAAGGAACTCCGTCAGCTATTGAAACAGCTCACATCTTCATCAAGGAGATTATCAGACTCCACGGAATCCCCGTAAACATAACTTCTGACAGAGGGGTACAATTTACCTCACGCTTCTGGAGAGCCCTGTGTGAGTCCTTAAAGATCAAGTTGGCTTTGTCATCGGCCTATCACCCTCAGACCAACGGTCAGACAGAGAGGACCAATCAGACTCTTGAACAGTATATCAGATGTTTTACTTCCTTTTCACAAGATGATTGGGTATCCTTACTGCCATTGGCAGAATTTGCCTACAATAACGCCAAGCACTCAGCCACCGGTCAATCTCCCTTTTTCGCTAATTATGGTTTCCATCTAACCTTTTTACCCGATTTCCTTCCAGAGTCCTCAGTTCCAGCAGTACAGAGTACGGTAGACTTCATCAATCATAACAACCAGATGTTGCAGGAAGCAATATCCAAGGCTCAGGCGGACAGCAAGAGGATCTTTGACCAAAGGAGAAGAGGGGAATTGAAGCTTCAACCGGGCGATCAGGTATGGCTTTCTACAAATAATATCAAACTAGCTTGTCCCTCTAAGAAGTTGGCACCTAGGTTTATGGGACCTTTTCCGGTTAGAAAGAAAATTAATGAAGTTTCGTATGAACTGACTCTGCCTGACTCTCTTAAAATTCATCCCGTGTTTCATGTGTCTTTGCTCAAACCTGCTGTACCTGATCCCTTTCCTGGTAGAGGAACTAGACCTCCTGAACCCATTGTGATTGATGGTAACGAGGAATTTGAAGTCGAGGCTATCCTCGATTGCAGGAGAAGACAAGGGCAGATCCAGTTCCTGATCAAATGGAAGGGCTACGGCTCAGAAAATAATTCATGGGAACCTGATAGTAATGTGCATGCTAGGCGCCTAGTTCGAGCCTATTTTGCTAACCACCCTGAAAAAAGGCTTTT
Source organism: Aquarana catesbeiana (assembly GCF_042186555.1). Classification (NCBI taxonomy): domain Eukaryota; kingdom Metazoa; phylum Chordata; class Amphibia; order Anura; family Ranidae; genus Aquarana; species Aquarana catesbeiana. Next base: position 111,635,509 of record NC_133333.1, on the reverse strand, counting down.
GGGCACCCGGAGGTTGCCCCTTGGGGGGGGGCAATGTCAGGGTATCACCGGCACCGGACCTGGGCGTCGGCGCGCGCCTATGCGCCGGCGCGCTCCATTACACACTTCTCGGCAAGATTGTGGTGTTCCCGGGCGTCAGCGCGGCGCTAGGGCGCGCGCGGGTACGCGGCGCTCGGGCGTGCGCGCGTGTGCACGTGCACGGGCGTGCGCGCGTTCGCGATAGCGCCGGTTTGGCGCCAAAGTACACATAAAAATCCCCCTGTGCCTCTGGCACATTGCTGCTTCGTCTCAGCTTGTGATTCGTGTAAACCTGAACCTGATTGCTGTTACCTATCTGACCCGGCTTGTTTGACTACCCGTTCTGCTCCTATCCGACCCGGCTTGCCCGACTACTCTTCTGCTACCTGCCTGATACCGTTGCCAGTCCTTGCCTGCCTACCGACTCTGCCTCTGCCTGCTGTCTTCGCCTGCTTCATATCCGTGCTGACCCGGACCGTCTGACCCTGCTTGTGCCTGCTGTTGTCCTTGCTGTTGCACCTTTAGCTTCAGCTCCAGTGATCTCTGCACCTACAAGTGTTCCTGCGTGCTGTCTCCTGTGTCTACCAGATCTGCAGTCCAGCCATCCCTGTGGGATCTCTCCTCTCTTCAGCTCCAGAGACTCCGCTCTACAGGCACTCCTACCCCACTGTGCTCAGGAGATCACTGTTCCCACTCCAGTGACTCCTGAACCAGCGTTGTATGAGAGGTCTTCTCCTACAAAGTCAGGCTCTACTACCAGGTACCTAACAGGGCCAGTCTAAACACATAAATATGCTTTGATCTAAACCATTACATTGTAGCTCTGGCTGTATGTTTACGGTCATTGTCCTGCTGGAAGGTGAACCTCCGCCCCAGTCTCAAGTCTTTTGCAGACTCTAATAGGTTTTCTTCTAAAGTTTGCCCTGTATTTGGCTCCATCCATCGTCCAATCAACTCTACCCAGCTTCCCTGTCCCTGCTGAAGAAAAGCATCCCCACAACATGATGCTGCCACCACCATGTTTCACGGTGGGGGTGGTGTGTTCACAGTGATGTGCAGTGTTAGTTTTTCACCACACGTAGCGTTTTGCTTTTAAGCCAAAAAGTTACATTTTGGTCTCATCTTCCACAGGTTTGATGTGTCGCCCACATGGCTTCTCGCAAACTGTAAACAGGACTTCTTATGGCTTTCTTTCAGCAATAGCTTTCTTCTTGCCACTCTTCCATAAAAGGCCAGATTTGTGGAGTACACGACTAATAGTTGTCCTGTGGACAGATTCTCCCACCTGAGCTGTGGAACTCTGCAGCTTCTCCAGAGTTAAACATGAGCCTCTTGGCTGCTTCTCTGATTATTGCTCTCCTAGCCCGGCCTGTCAGTTTAGGTGGACAGCCACGTCTTGGTAGGTTTGCAGCTTTGCCATATTCTTTCCATTTTTGGATGATGGATTGAACAGTGCTCTGTTAGATGTTCAAAGCTTGGGATATTGTTTTTTTAACCTAACCCTGCTTTAAACTTCCCCGCAACTTTATCCATGACCTGGGGTGTTCCTTGGCTTAATGATGCGGTTTGTTCACTAAGGTTCTCTAACACATCTTTGAGGGCTTCACAGAACAGGCGTATATACATACAGAGATTAAATTACACACAGGCGGACTATTTACGTGACTTCTGAAGGCAATTGGTTCTACTAGATTTTAGTGAGGGGTATCAGAGTATAGGGGGCTGAATACAAATGCACGCCACACTTATCAGATATTTATATTAAAAAAAAAAAAAAAAAATTTGAAAACCATCAGCATTTTCCTGCTACATCACAATTTTGTGTTGCTCTATCACATAAAATCCCAATAAAATACATTTACAAATTTGGTTGTAACATGACAAAATGTGGAAAATTTCAAGGCACTGTAAAAAACCTTTTCGTGTCATCTTAGGACTTCTATGAGTGTCTGGCTGAGCACTGGTTAAAGCTTGCAGGAGGAGTTATTTGACTGGCCTATGAGGCTGCATGACCCCTGACCCTCTGTCTGGACAGTGCCAATAGGCCCTGAGCTGATCACATGCAATCCCCACCCCCCTCTCCCCAACTTCCTAGCAATACACACCAAATTAAGCATATGCAGAGTGCCTCCAAGGCTCTGTACTATCAGGAGTTGAATTGAAGATCGTAAAAGAAGGGGAGGATCAGAGAAGACAGGATCAAAAAGCCTTTTTACACAATGCACAGGATTAACCCCTTAGGTTCTACAGTGATTATAACAAGCATGCTTTACTGCATATACAGACGGATTTTACTGTTGTGGGTTTAGTAACACTTTAAAGGGACCCATACACATAACATCTGTCCTTCTGGATTATTGTCCTAGAGTGATCAGCCTCACAAGTGACCTTGATGTGATAACATAAGCGTTATTAGACTTAATTGATAGAGCTATATAAATTCAGATTATATCCAATACTAAAAGGTGGGAATATAGTGTGCATGGTGGTGAAAGCCCTGTTTTGCCCATTTGGGGATACTTCCTGATCATTTGTAGTATTTCTCCAAAGTAAGACTGAGCACCGTTTTCTCTGTACTCACATCAGAGTGTTTGGTGTTTGAATTTGCTTTCACTGGACTTGTAGCACTGAGATTGTGGTCTCAACCTCCATCATAATTATATGTTTTCATCACTTGTTGGATTTAGCATTCATCTGTCAGTGTTGTAGCACTCGGATTATGGAATTACTAATCAGTGTGTATGGTTTATATAGAGGTTTGCAGCAATATTATATATATATTTTTTTTTTTAGTGTATGAATTTTATATAATTTATCACAAATTGTTTTTTATACAGTGATCTGGATTATTGAATTATATATGAATAGTTCTTTTTCTATTTTTGTATTACAGTAGCACTGGGTTTGTGGCATCACAGATCATTTTAGATATCTCTTTATCACGTATATCTACATAGTGAGAGGATTATCAATCGATTTTGTAGGAGTAGCGCTACACAGTTAACCAACTAACTTAATAAGTTTTTAGGGTAGCACACAAGTATTTGTATCATAATAGTATTTTTAACCCCCCTCATTTTGTTTTTAAACCCTTCCCCTACCTGGATTGGTGGGCCGTGAAAGTTTTTTTTATATATAAATGCCTCTTCTGCACTGGTAGTCAGTGCAGCATCAGTGAAATTAAATATTTCTAGATCACATGCACCACTCTCCTCAATGAGGAGACTATACTTGTACTGTCATGCAGAGATCACTTAGCTTGATAGTACTGTACTTACCTTAATTCTAAATAAGTTTCAGCACAGGTGGCAAACCACCCTAGAACACTGCAACCACACACAGGGAGCTGGAGGGCCACATGATGAAAACCAGGGAATCCTATCAAGTCATATGTACCTAACTGGAACCTTAATTTGGTATTGAACAGTCTTATGAAAGTGCCTCCACATCCCTCCCTTCCTCAGAGACTTCTATTTTTTGTGGCATTTAACTTTAAACACAAAGCCTGATGAAGTCACGAGGAGCGTGATGTAACACGTAGAGCGGAGCCTGAGGAATCGCGGACCGGAAGGGACGTCATACCAGGAAGAGTTTTACCCCATTGAACGCCAAGAGCTGTTCTTTATATGCAAGCATCATTTTAATCACAAATAAAACAAGTGTTATCATACGGTTTTACCCTATTGGGTGCATCCTCTTTATTCCAACATGGCACGGGAGTAACTAAAATCGTGTGGGTGAGATGCTTTTAAAAGGGACCAGCATCCTCATGCTCTAGGAGGATACGAGTACCCTAGTGATATGAAGGCCATACAAGACCCTCTTACTGGATATCAGCTGGAAACAAGTTGGATATGATCACGCATGCGCTGTATCAGATCAGCAAGGTGAGAGCACTGAGGTACATGGGAAGAAGTGGTCATAGAAGCGTTGGAAAATGTCTTCATTAAGTATTTCACATCACTTCCATTTGATGAACTGACACTAATAGGTTTTATTATATGAACTGGCACGACTGATTATGCAGTGAATATTTTAATATTAGTTCAGTATTTATTGATTTTATTTAATTTTTGCACTTTAATATTGTTTGCTGGAATATATGCTTTCTTAAGGCTTTTGATATTAACATGTGACCTATTTAGAGATTGATAGCGTGGCACTGGTTCCATTTTTAAATTTATATGAATTGTGTGAGTGCATAAAGCAACCTATACACATATTTTATAATTCTCTAATGTTTTTGTATTTTGATATCTGTGTAAGGTACTAGATTTAAATTGATAGCGCAGGGGTTAATCATTGCCAAAAAAAAAAAAAAAAAAAAAAACACACTTTTAAAAAAGTTAAATAACTGTATTTAACCACATGCCGGCCGCCGCATGATGATATACGTCAACAGAATGGCACGGACAGGCAAATGGGCGTACAGGTACGTCCCTTTAAATTTGCCGCCGTGTGGTCGCGTGCGTGCCGCTGCCGCGAGCTCCGTGATCGTGCCCGTGGGACCCGTGGACTCGACGTCTGCTGGTGTCCCACGATTATGTCACGGAGCTGAAGAACGGGCAGATGTCAGTGTAAACACAACATCTCCCCGTTCTTCCTAGTGACAGGTCACTGATCGTCTGTTCCCTCTCATCGGGAGCAGCAATCAGTGATGTGTCACTCGTAGCCACGCCCCCTAAGAGTTAGAATCACTCCCTAAGACACACTTAACCCCTTTCTAGCCCCCTAGTGGTTAACCACTGCCAGTCACATTTACACAGTAATCAGTGCATTTTTAATCGCACTGATCGCTGTATAAATGTGAATGGTCCCAAAATAGTGCCAAAAGTGTCCGGGAAAAAAAAAAAAAATAATTTTCGCAGATCGCCGCCATTACTATTATTAATAAAAATGCCATAAATCTATCCCCTATTTTGTAGACGCTACAAAACTTTTGCTCAAACCAAACACCTATTGCGTTTTTTTTTACCAAAAATATGTAGAAGAATACGAGTCAGCCTAAACTGAGGGAAAATTTTATATATATATATATATATATATATATATATATATATATATATATATATATATATATATATATATATATATATATATATTTATTTTTTTTGGGAATATTTATTGTAGCAAAAAGTAAAAAAAAAATATTGGCTTTTTTTTTTTTCAAGATTGACGCTCTTTTTTGTTTATGGCGCAAAAAAATAAATAAAAACCGCAGAGGTGATCAAAATACCACCAAAAGAAAGCTCTATTTGTGGGGGGAAAAAAAAACAAAAAAACCCCAAAAAACGTCAATTTTGTTTGGGAGCCAGGTCGCACGACCACGCAATTGTCAGTCAAAGCGACGTAGTGCCAAATCGCAAAAGGTGCTCTGGTCAGCCAAATGGTGCGGGGCTAAAGTGGTTAAAGTTAAATTATTGTATGAAAAAAAAACAAAAAAACAAAAAAAACACAACACAACACCCTTTAAAAGTTAAATATTTGTATTTAGAAAGGAGAAATAAAAAAAAAAAAAAAAAAAAAAAAGAGCATTTCGAAAATGGGTGGGTTTTCTTTTAACCACTTCAATACTAGACATTTATGCACCTTCCTGCCTAGATCAATTTTCAGCTTTCAGTGCTCTCACACTTTGAATGACAATTACTCAGTCATGCTACACTGTATCCAAACAAATGTTTTATCTTTTTTTGGTGGTATTTAATCACCAAATGGTTTTTTTTTTATTTTTTGCGATAAGTAAAAAACAAAACAAAACAAAAAAAAGGAAGAAGGAGCAAAAATTTTGAAATAAATAAAAAAATTTTGCAAAATTTAGCAAAGAAGTCATTTTTGTTCATAAATTTGGGCCAAAATTTATACCACTACATATCTTTGGTTAAAAATAACCCAAAATTAGTGGATATGATTTAGTCTGTGTGAAAGATCAAACCTGATGTACCGATGGCCTATCTAATTTCTTGAGACCCTAACAAGCCAGGAAAGTACAAATACCCCCCAAATGACCCCTTTTTGGAAAGTAGACATTTCAAGGTATCAATAAGAGGCATGGTGAGTGCATTTGGCACCCAGGGCAGATCCTATATCTGGCACCCCCCCCCCCCACTGATCATGCCTGTATGCACACAGCCCCCCCCCCCCCCCCCGCACCTGGAGGCACTCAGCTGCCCCTCCTCTCACACCTGGAGGCACTCAGCTGCCCCCCCCTCACACCTGGAGGCACTCAGCTGCCCCCCCCTCACACCTGGAGGCACTCAGCTGCCCCCCCTCACACCTGGAGGCACCTAGCTGCCCCCCCCCCACACCTGGAGGCACTCAGCTGCTCGCCCCCCCCCTCACACCTGGAAGCACTCAGCTGCTCCCCCTCACACCTGGAGGCACTCAGCTGCCCCCCCCCCCACACCTGGAGGCACTCAGCTGCCCCCCCCCACACCTGGAGGCACTCAGCTGCCTCCCCCCCCCCCCACACACACCTGGAGGCACTCAGCTGCCCCCCCCACACACCTGGAGGCACTCAGCTGCCCCCCCCCACACCTGGAGGCACTCAGCTGCCCCCCCCCCCTCACACCTGGAGGCACTCAGCTGCCCCCCCCCCCCCTCACACCTGGAGGCACTCAGCTGCCCCCCCCTCACACCTGGAGGCACTCAGCTGCCCCCCCCCTCACACCTGGAGGCACCTAGCTGCTCCCCCCCACACCTGGAGGCACCTAGCTGCCCCCCCCCACACACCTGGGGGCACTCAGCTGCCCCCCCCTCACACCTGGGGGCACTCAGCTGCCCCCCCCCTCACACCTGGAGGCACTCAGCTGCCCCCCCCCTCACACCTGGAGGCACTCAGCTGCCCCCCCCTCACACCTGGAGGCACCTAGCTGCCCCCCCCTCACACCTGGAGGCACCTAGCTGCTCCCCCCCACACCTGGAGGCACCTAGCTGCCCCCCCCCACACCTGGAGGCACTCAGCTGCTCGCCCCCCTCACACCTGGAAGCACTCAGCTGCCCCCCCCCTCACACCTGGAGGCACTCAGCTGCCCCCCCTCCACACCTGGAGGCACTCAGCTGCGCTCAGCTGCCTCCCCCCACACACCTGGAGGCACTCAGCTGCCCCCCCCACACCTGGAGGCACCTAGCTGCCCCCCCCCACACCTGGAGGCACTCAGCTGCTCGCCCCCCCCTCACACCTGGAAGCACTCAGCTGCCCCCCCCCACACCTGGAGGCACTCAGCTGCGCTCAGCTGCCTCCCCCCACACACCTGGAGGCACTCAGCTGCCCCCCCCCACACACCTGTAGACACTCAGCCCCCCCTCCCTCACACCTGTAGACACTCAGCTGCCCCCTCCCTCACACCTGTAGATACTCAGCTGCCCCCCCTCACACATCTGTAAACACACACACAGCTCTGCCCCCCTGTACACAAACAGCCTCTTCCTTTGTACTCACAGCCCCCACTTGTAAGGTGGTCTTCCTTGTCCCAGGTCTTGATTCCACATGTCCCTGTGGAAATACATTCCTGGCAGCACAGACGAGGGGCGCACATACATGAAGTAGCCACAGGTGGCAGCATAGGGCTCGATGTTAGCTCAATGACACTGAACAACAGAAGCTGCCGACTCGCACGAACACAGAGAGCCAGCACAGCTACAGAGCACCTCCTGCACCCGCAACTGCCTTGCCCCGGCTCTGATAGCCAGCCTGACACCCCCCCCCCCCCCCCCCCATGTGTGGCACCCGGGACGAAACGGTATAGATAGCAGGCAGAAATACTGTCATAGTCAGTAGAGGTAGCAGGCAGCGATATGGTCAGCACAGCCAAACACAGAAAAGCAAAAACTGGTTTCTGAAGCCCCTCACATATGTGAGACCCCTGTGTACTACAGTAGAAGAGCAAAAGATCAGTCCAAGTGGCAGGCAAAAACATGGTCGATTAGCAGGCCGAGGTCGGTGCATGTGGAAGTCAGAAATGTGGTTTAAAAACAGCAGGCAAAGACATCGTCGGTAAACAGGCCAGGGTCAGTTAACATGGAAGGTAGAAACATGGTAGCAGGCAAATGATCCACACAGGTATTTGAAATGAGGAAATGGCAGTCTGTTAAAAATAAGGGGAATTAATATCTAATGGATGTATGGTAACTTCTGAAGCAATCTTTCATGCACAGGCCAGGTTGTTAGGGACATTGGGGACAATAATAGTTGGTATCTCTTATAAATCCTCGTCTGCTGCATACACATCTCTTTTGGCGTCTTCTTCCGGATTCTGTGGGGGGGAATGTTATAGGGTAAATGTTGCTCATGAATAATTGTCCACATACAAATGGTATCCTTTTTTGAACAGGGGGTATGCCAGCTCCCAGACAATTTTCCCACTGGTTCCAATATATGTGGGGCACTCACTGGACTGGAGCTGGGAGTCTTTGCCTTCATAAATCCCAAAGATATATACGTACCCAGTGGCTCGATCACACAATGTATTAAATTTCAACCCATACCTGGCTCTCTTACTTGGGATATACTGCTTGATGTGCAGTCGGCCAGTAAAATGTATAAGGGATTCGTCCACACAAATGTTTTGGTCCGGGTTAAACACTTCAGCAAATCTTTGGTAAAATGTATGTATTTATTTATTAGGGGGCGTATTTTGTATAATTTTTGTCGTGGTTGGGGTGATCTCGGGGAGGGCACTGCGAATTATTAAAATGTAGGAAACACAGGATCGTGTCGTAGTGTATCCTGGACACGACAGCAGATTATTTTGGCATGTGATGGATGGGGTTGGTGGACCAGTAGGCATGGAGTTCGTTCTCATATTGAACGTAAGGCTCAAAAACAATTTAGATTCATCCAGTGTGGGACGTCACACCACTGGAACATGCGGGCATAGGATGAATTGGAAGTTGGCAGCAATAAATTGCTCTGCATACAGATTGGTTTGGTTCAACAACAAATCTTGTGGGAAAAATTAAATAAAAATAATAAAATTCTGAAAAATTTGTAGTGTTGGGCTGCACACCTGGCTGTGCGGTGAAAGGGGGATTATAGTGGATCCTGAGGTGGCAGGCAACCCATAAGTGGTTTGCCAGGGCATTGGGAAGGTAGGACTGGATTCTTCGGGTTGGGCATGTACTTCCAGTACTGGTACTGGGCTCCTCTTCCTGGGGTCTGGCGCTGCTGGTGGTAGGCAGGTCTTGGTCCTAATCTCCTTATTCTTTTAGGAGGGACGGTTTCCTCCTCTGACTCCGATCCACTACCCTCTACTGATTTGTATTCCGAACCAAAATCGGATGATGGGAGCTCCCTGGTGCACTCATCATTTGACATGGTAAGGATAGCATATGCCTCCTCAGGTGTGTAAACCCTTTGGAGACATGATGGCGGTACTTATTGGCGGGCCTGTGTGACGGTACTGCTTCTGGTACTGGACCTGTGTGGCGTTATTAGTGGCAGACCTGTGTGGATATACCGATGGCGGTATCAGTGGCGGACCTGTGTGGATATACCGATGGCGGTATCAGTGGCGGACCTGTGTGGATATACCGATGGCAGTATCAATGGCGGACCTGTGTGGATATACCGATGGCGGTATTAGTGGCAGACCTGTGTGGATATACCGATGGCGGTATTAGTAGTGGACCTGTGTGGATATACCGATGGCGGTATTAGTGGTGGACCTGTGTGGATATACCGATGGCGGCACTAGTGGCGAGCCTGTGTGGTGGTACCGATGGCGGGCTTGTGTAGAGGTACCAACGGCGGTCCTGACAGATGGACTGTGACAGATCCAGATGGACTGACAGAACTCCTGACAGGTTCTCTTTATTGGGGGGGGGGGGGGTGTTGTGCACAGTAATACAGTACAGACAATACACTGATCTTACTCACTGCTATAGGCCAGGCGGGAAATGGTTAAAGAGCCGTACTGTTTGTTCTTTGACAATAAAATCATTCTAAAACCAGTTCCAGGGTTCTTCTCAATGGCCTTGTTGGGAGTTCTAGCTTAAAAACCAGCCCTGGTCCCAGCAAGCTCTACCCCTTAAGGACCAAAAGAGGACAAGGCTGCATTTAGTAAATTTACTGCAACTTCATTTACAGAGGATGGATGTCTTCCGACTGTTTATTCTGCCATTAGGCCTAGAAAAGCAGAGAGTTGTGAAACATAGAATTACCGCTAACTAAATAGTGAAAACTGTACAGACAGAATATGCTTCCAGATGCTTACTTTCCCCATCCAGTTTAACAGCACACTCGACAACAGGTATAGCGGTCTCATAAAAAAAAAATGTTCCTCCCCCAAGATATTCATGAGATTTGCAAAGCAGCAAATTGGAGATAGGCAAACACCTTTATCCAATACCCTTCCCTCCCCATTTGTTTTGCTAGTCATATCCCATGCGTATGCTGACATGAGGAGGCCAGGTATATGGCAACAAAATAAATAAGAGGAAATTCTCCATATAGACAGAAACATAGAATGGAGGCAAAAATAAAATATCACAAATGTTTCTGTAACTTTACTTCTCTGGATTATCATGTCAGCATATTTATCACCCCCCCTCTCTGGGCATCCACAGATGGGAAGTACAGTGTTTTCAAATTTTTATGGGCTAGTAAAGAGAAGTCCTGAGAGGTCAGGAGGCAGAAGTAACCTAATCGGTATGCTGACATAGGGAAAGACCACGAAAGGAAAATTAAAGTTAGTATCTTATCACTATTTTCTGTATTTTATGTTTAGTACTGCATTAAAACATGATGAGACAAGGGACTACATACACAAATTCTTCCACAGCAAAACTTCCTACCTGTCAGGAATGCTAGCCTCACATTCAGAATACTTCTTGTTCAAGGCTCGTACACTCAGAGCATCTGGTCTTAGAGTAACTGCTGCTGCAACTCCACCTTTCACAGGCTCCCGATTCCCATCGGCATCAAACCCATCTGATCTCATACGACTTCTAACAAAAAACAGCACATGAAAGATTACCAACTAGAACATTTTTGGCTGAAATCTATTTCATATTATTTTTAAGTGTATATGCACCAATGTCCTGTATTCCATTTTTTTTTTTACTATTAAAAATAACCTTCGTTTTACAAATAAACATAACAAAGAGAAAACATACAGCAGGTACGTAGAGGTGCACCGAAACGAAACAGTAAATTCAGGATGCACTTGGCAACCGAAACCGAAAATGACAGTTTAAAAAGAATTTATAATAAAAAAAAAAAATTACACACACACATAAAATATATTTATATATACATACATACACACACATTAATTTTTTTATATTTTTATTACACACATAATTTATAAATATAATTGTATTACATTCGACCTTTTAAATAATTTCATGACTTTAAATGAATTAGAATTTATTGTCAGCCATTATCGGCACCTTTAGTGCAAGAAAAGCTCAAGAAAATGTATCCCTTTAAATTCTATGTATGTCTTCACACTGGTCCGCTGCGCTTCCGTTGTGGCGTTAAAAATCTTGCTTGCTATATATTTGGTCAGTTATAAAAACTGCACTAAAAACACACCTTCCTGTTAAAATGCAGCAAGAAAGCATCAATAAACACACTCTGATTACGTTTTTGGTCACATGACCTATAAAAAAAAAAAAAAAAAAAAAAAAAAAAAAAAAAAAAACCAAACACACACACACACACACACACACACACACACACACACACAGTAAAATCGTGTGCATTTTCAGCGAAGTTATCCACACCTTTTTCTATATCAGCAAAATGCCAAAAACATCATTTTCAGGCAATTTGTTTCTACCGCCGAAATTTCGGGGCATCTCTAGCATTATGGAAATTTAAAAGTAGACGAAAAAATAAAAGATGTTCACATTTTAGACATTTTCTCTGATGAAAAAAACTTGGGATGCCATGGCCTTCCAAACAGAGTAGGCAGGGAAAATGAGGAGTCACGTTCATTTGTGTAAAAAGTGATTGTGAACGATCATCTTGTAAAAACAACCCACTCAGTTCAAAATAGAAATGAAAGGCAAAATATTTTTGTTTAGATAAAATAAAATAAAACCACCATTATAAATACATTTTTTTCCCCTTTTTATAAGTGATCACAAACCCTCTGTTCTCAGCTGCATAATAGCTGGGGGAGGAGAAACAACAGTACACGGAGATTCTCAGTGAATGGCTGTGCAGCAGGGGAGTGTCAGGACAACTATGATCATTGGAGGAGAGCACACTGAGTTTCCAGCATAGCTAGAGAACTGACAATGGTGTGCTCTCCTGCCTAGTGTGGTCAGTTAACAGGAAAGCAGAAGTACTGGCAGGAACACCAGGGGATTTTACACAAAGGAAGCAATACAAAGAACACAATACTCTCTCATACAAGTACGGTACAGCAGGCACATATCAGAAATATGAAGTGTTGTGGTAACAAACACTTTAAACTACTGAGCTCTTTAAACCTGGCACCTAATACATACATACGTTTTTTGTTTTTTTGTTTTTAAATATAGGGACTTTTTTTTGTGCTGGTCAGAACTAAAAATATATATTTTTTTATATATGAACGCTGGAACCCTTATTCATGGATAGCTTTCAGTAAAATTACATATAGTGATCCTGCTATAAAAAAGGTCTTTGTTCAGGTTTTTCCCCAATATAGGGCGACAACCCTCTGTTCCTTTACCTCAATGGCTCCTGTGTGTTGTCATCCTGTCACATGCACTTCAGGTGGAGACAATAAGCAGCCATGCTGGCACTCATTGGGCTGGCATGTTCTGCTGCTGTCATCATCGGGAAGCCTAACCTGAGCAATGAAATACAGCCACAGCTGGGGTAAGCACTTGTAGACACAGTGGCTGCAAAGAGACTGGAGATGAGGAGTAAAGATGAGGTGCATTTAGAATCAATAAAGTATTCACAGTACTTTAGCTAACTAAATATGTACCAGTTAGGGTTTAGATCGACTTTAAGGTGCATCTAAACCTTTTTTATTTATTTTTATCTGGTGACCCTGCCAGTGACACACATCCAGTCCTGTACTCTATAGAGAAGCAGTGTCACACTCTAGGACAGGACGTGTGTTAGGACTACAAAACACCTCTCCTGGTTCTGATCTCCTTAACGTAGTAAGAGGGGTTCTGTAGTTCAAATAACTACAGGAAAATGGGCAGGGTTAATAACACTGCAGTGATCACAGAAACTTTCAAGCTCAATGGAATTCTGACATGATCAACAGGCATTTGCAGATATGACAAAACACTTTCAACCGTATATTGGTACAGACCAAAGGGGAGCAAATAAAGGAAGTCCATAGTTAGGGCTTACATACACAGTAACTAAAGATCTGACTGTAATGTCCCCCTACATAGAGTGTATAACAAAGCCAGATCCACCCCCTAAATGAAAAACAATGTATAGGCAGTAGGGCCAGAACTGGCCTCAACTATTCTATGATCAGCATAAACATTACTACCTGTTATCACTGAACTCCTCTGGATAGAGTTCTTTGTAGCCATTATGATCCCATCTGTAACAGATCAGTAAAAGGAATTATTAGTACAGAGCAGTATAAACAAACTAGACTTGTAAATCTTGTATATAGTCAAGTAGTTTAACCACTTGCTTACTGGGCACTTAAAACCCCTTCCCCCTTCTCAGCTTTCAGCGCTGTCACACTTTGGATGACAATTGCGTGGTCATGCAACACTGTACCCAAATGACATTTTTATCATTTTTTCCCCATAAATAGAGCTTTCTTGGTGGTATTTAATCACTGCTGGGTTTTTTTATTTTTTTGTAAGAGAAAAAAAAAACAAAAAATTTGAAAAAAAACCCCACCAAAACAGTTTTCTATTTTGTTATAAAATTTTGCAAACAGGTAATTTTTTTCCTTTATTGATGTACACTGATGAGGATGCACTGATAAGGCGGCACTGGTGGATACAGAGGTGGCCCTGATGGGCATTGATAGGTGGCACTGATAAGTGGCAGCAAAGGGCTCTGGTAGGGGACACTAATAGGCAGCACTGCTAGGTGGCACTGATTGGCATCACTGGTGGGCCTTGATAGGTGGCACTGGTGGGCACAGATGATGTTGATGTGCCTCTTCCTCTTCAGGACGGACGTCCCTTTCACAGAAGCCGGTGATCAGCTTTTTTTCTCCTCACGCAGTCCTATTTCACCCCGAAGCCAGAATGGGGACCATACTGACTAGCTAGATACAGGGACCGGCATCAACTAGAGGATGCTCCAATGGATAATGGAGGGTCTGATCGGGTCCGGCTGTCTGTTTTTTCAGCTGGACCAGATGGGAACCTCCATTCTGCTCTATGGAAAGCCTCCAGGTCTGATCCAGCATACAAAAAAACAAAAACACACACACGGGGAAGGGAATCAGTTTCCCTCTGGTTGGTCAGATCAGACTGGAGGGCAGCTGGGTGTAAATGGACAAGTCTTACTTTGGTAACTACTTTCATAGTGAAGTTGCAATCTCCTGGACTACTACTGACCTGTTTAGATCTGGTGATGCTCTTTTCTTTGTTCTGTGAGTCTCTGTGTGCTTTTCCATTTCTCGGATTTTCCACATTTCTGTTTCTTCCTGGATCTGTTCATAGTGAAAGGGAAACCTATATAAGTGCCCCACTCCAGAACAAAACAAAAAAAAGTTTACCATGGTAGTGGGTTTCCCACTGCTCATTTAGTCTTATGCCCCGTACACACGGTCAGACATTGATCGGACATTCCGACAACAAAATCCTAGGATTTTTTCCGATGTTGGCTCAAACTTGTCTTGCATACACACGGTCACACAAAGTTGTCGGAAAATCCAATCATTTTGAACGCGGTGACGTAAAACACGTACGTCGGGACTATAAACGGGGCAGTAGCCAATAGCTTTCATCTCTTTATTTATTCTGAGCATGCGTGGCACTTTGTGCGTCGGATTTGTGTACACACGATCAGAAATTCCAACAACGGATTTCGTTGTCGGAAAATTTTATAGCCTGCTCTCAAACTTTGTGTGTCGGAAAATCCGATGGAAAATGTGTGATGGAGCCTACACACGGTCGGAATTTCCGACAACAAGGTCCTATCACACATTTTCCGTCGGTAAATCCGACCATGTGTACAGGGCATTAGGGTAGAGGAATAAGGCGTAATGCTTACCTTATCCCTTGCTCCAGGAGGCTTCTTCAAAGCTGTGCAAACAGCCCCCCAAGGTCTCTCCTGCCTTCTGCTTTAGCAAGCAGTCACACACTGACATTATCAAGTACAATACAGAAGCTAGCAAGTTTCTTTGTTTTTTTTACAAATCCTGTAGTTCAGCTTTAAAGTAAAACAATGACAGCAAGCAGAAGAAAGCAAGTGAACTATTCTATTGTAGTGTGTAGGCTCACAGTACATGTAAAGGTCAAAACACTAATAGGAAGAAAATCTGGACCCTTTAATACTCATTACAATGCAACAATGGGACGTACATTGATTTAACATATATTATTGCAACACAAATCAATTTAATTCAATGTTAGTCAAATTTCACTTCATCTAGCTGCATGGCCCTTTGCTGTAGTCTTTACTTAGCAGCACTATGTCTTTTACTTTTGCATCTCAATATCAACAGAAAGAATAACAAAATGCTTTTTTTATGTTCTTCAACACATTATACTGTACTTAAAGGGCAACTCCACTTTAATGTGAAAAAAGTATTGTAAATAAAAATAATATAGCATATACAATTGGGGCACAGGTCATATTTTAAAAGATTATATTTCCTTTTCAAACTGTAGCGCTGTGATTTTCTGTAAAATTCAATGAAATATATGTCAACAGTGTATGGAATGCCCCCAGAAACATCACTTTCTGCTTGTGTGACTGGCTCATTGATCTTCCCAGACGTCTGCTCTAAGATACAAGTCAGATTTTAGGCATCCTCTGCAACAAAAAAAAAAAATGACAATTTTGGCAGGATACTCCTAAAGCATTTGTTACTTCAAGAAGGACCGCAGACTCTGCCACTATCCAGATTAAAGCACTGCAAGTGCATCAGCTGATCAAAAATGAAAAAGTCACTCTCATTTAGAATCAGTCCTGCGCAAGACATAACCTAACAAAGAGCAGAAACAGCTAGGAATCTGCAGTAAAGTTTGTCAAAATACTTGCAATGTACACTGATCACCCAGAGGTGATCCCATCTCAGCCTATAAAGCCACCATTTTGATAAACTTGTTGATATTTTTTACTTGCTGTTGCTTTTGTTTCTCTGTATGGGAAAACCCACCTCTACAGGACCAGTTGAAGAACATTACAACCAAAGTCTGCATCCACTGAAGCCTGGATGTCCACCTAGTAAAAACGTAAGCGTGTGAACCAAGGCACAGGCAACTTTGCAGATCTAAGGAAACGAAGCCTGATGCCAGAAATCCTAAGAAGCACTAGCAGATGAAGTAAAATGAGCATTGACAGAAAAAAAAAAAAAAAAAAAAAAAAGGGGGGGGGGGGCCCTTCACCCTAAGGTCATAAGCCTGAATGACGAGTTATTGAATCTACCTGGCAATAGTGGAACCAGAAGCTTGCCAACTCTTACAGGGGCCTTTGGGAACGATAAACAGAGTCAGCCTGACACAAAAGGGGTTGTAGCTAAAGGGTAAACTTGAACAGCAGGACCCACATCCAAACTACGGAGAAACATTCTTAGGATGTTTAAATGCTGGACATAAAGATAGTAAGACAATGTCTTGGTTAAAGTGGGAAAAAAGGAATCATAGCAAGAGGAAGAGGTCATAGGCACAGGTAAAGGGTCATTACAAGTCAAGGCTGCCAACCTAGAAACACACCTCACAGAAGTGATGGTAATGAGAAAGGCAACTTTGCAAGTAAGAATTAACAGGGGAATATCCCTACATTCAAAGGATGGCCTCTGAAAAGCCGACTGAACCAGGTTAAGATCCCAAGTCACTGGTGAGCACACAACACAGGAAGGGCAATATAAGTGATGCCCTGCACAAAAGCCTTCAACTAAGGGGAGACTCTGGGAAGGAGAAATTAGGATGAGGGAGCTCACTTTGGCCCCCTGTAGTCTACAGCCTCCAAAACTTCATCAAAAACTTAGTCATAGCTGTAGCAAATTCCTCCTTGGATAAATATGAGGTGGGAGCACATGAAAGGGTAGGAGGAGGTTCCGGAGGTGGAAGGGACTCAGTATGAAGTCTGGACATCTAGGGGGGGGTGTTACAGACCTTTTCTGAACAGTTAGCTGGACAAGAGCTGGCAGAGCTCACAGACCCAGTCCCCTTGCACCTATGATCTGTCAAGTGTTGTGAGGTATATCACAAAATGAACAGTTGCAACCTTAAAGTGATATGAAATGCTTTTTAAAAAAAAACCATAACAAACATGCCATACTTTCCTGCACTGTGAAGTGGTTTTGCACAGAGTAGCCCGCCTCCTCTTCTCGGGTTCCCCCTGCCGATGCTCCTGGCCCCTCCCTCTTGCTAAGTGCCCCCAGAGCAAGCAACTTGCTCAGGAACAAGCATACTTGAGTGCTCCCACTGCAACGACTCTGTGTGTCCATATACACACAAACACACAGAGATATGGCTTAGCCCCACCCCCTCTCTCTCTCCTCATTGGCTTTAATTGACTACAGTGGGAGCCCACTGCACAACGCTGGATCAGGATGGGGCTCAGGTAAGTATTGGGGGGCTGCTGCACAGAGGTTTTTTTATCTTCATGCATAAAAGGTAAAAACCTTGAGCCTTTAGAACCACTTTAACTGCAGAGCAGGAAGGGTGCAACTTCTGTGTCCATTCACTATAGGCCCAGAGCGTATGTAAAGGTACCCTTGAGGAAGTTACATTGGATAGTGATGAAACGCTTCAGCAGAAGCCAAGGCCATCATCGCACAAAACTAGAAGTGACTGAACTGTTGTTTTCTTAAGCATCCTCAGGCTTTAAGGGGGCTATACCTTGATAGGCGAAAATACTGGTGCGCACTGAGTATACACAGTGCACTGGCTGGTGAATGTAACTTTTGCAATATTTTAATAAGCAGTAATTTGAAAGAGATAAAGGCTTTTTTTTTTTTTTTTTTTTTTTTTTTTTTTGCAGGATTGTGCAGTTTTATTGCTATACCCAACAACAAGGTCTGGAGAGAAGGGGGGTTATTGATGATACATCTGGAGATGTCCAGAGGAGTTGGTTGTAACACCTTAAAGTGATTACAAAATCAAAGCCAGTGCTCTTTAGCAAACCTCAAAAGGATTGAAGTGCAACAGCACACTGGGCACCCAGGTGGGCAAAAGCCCTGACTTGCCTCACAAATTGCCACCATTTACTTCCTTGGAAAGACTGCATGAAGGGACAAAGGGACAAGCCATGGACCTCTATAGCACTCTGTGGCTGACTAAACATTTTGCTCCAAAAGCAGGATCTAGTGCCCAAAGCAACATTATAGGCTGAACCCACATCATATTCCTAGTGGGGTCCAGAGACGGTTGCCCAAAGCGCAGCTGAAGAGTCAACCAATCCACAAAGTTGCAAAAAGAGTGCTGCAGTGGAAATTTAGCAGCTATGAGATTCTATATGGAAGTTCCTGTGTTCTGGGAGCAGTATGGGCAACTTCCCATTTCCTGCCGGAATTAAAGAGAGTTGAGAAGCCTTGTATTTTTGTATATGAATACAAGACTTCCTCTAATTGGCTAAAGGGGAAGAGATGGGCAGGCGACATCATGATTTCCACCTCGGCCAATTAGAGGAAGCCTTGTATTCACTGCTTTCCCTAAAAGGCAGAGAAGCATTCAGCCCAACTTACTTCAATTCCAACAGCAGACAGGAAGTCACTTGTACTGCTGCTGGAACATAGTGATGTGTGTGTAATATCTATCTATCGCTACCGCAGTCCATTACAGGACACACAGCAGATGCATCCTTCTGTAATGGAAATAGTTTGACTGGGCCAACTTGGCCCAAACTACTTAAAAGTGAAATAAAACCTGCGATCCTAATTTAAGGCAGTGTGCAAAAAGCAACAACTATTAGAGAAATGCAGCAAACCACACCAACCACATTTTGATCAGTTTCCTAATTTGCATGACATCAGAAAAATGATAGGCTGGCATGTGCACCCTGTTTATTTTGACAAAAAAAAAAAATTCACCCAAATAAAAAAAAAAAAAAAAAAGAATCTGTGCAGTACAGGTAGACAGGGTTGTTTAGAGGGTATTCGGGTAGCCAGTACTATACAATGAAATAATTTTTACCTTGTTATGGGCGTCTGTATGTCGTATGACATTTCTAAGTAAGACTTTTCCAAGAGGAACGCGGGACATCTCAAAACCTTGAAAAAGAAAACAAGCAAACTCTCAGACTGACAACTTAGGTCCATGTACTTAAAGCTAACCCACAAGCTCCAGTCAATGCCTAACTAAACTGGGAGCCATACACACACACACACACACATACATACATACATACATACATATAAAATACCATGACACCCAACTGTCGGTGTTCCTTATATTATATAACACTGACTCATAAGTTACACAAGGGCAACTTGCAAGCTCTGTCCAAGAGGACACTGACCCATAACCATGCCCATTCAACACCATGCAGACAGAAGTGTGGTAAAAACAGAACAGTGACCCATGGCAAGGCTTAGTCCTACTACGTGCTGCCCTATGATAATGCCTTGTACAACTGGACACTGACAATGCCTCCTACTACTGAATGCAAACCCATGATAATGCCTACTATTGCTGGATGCTGACCCTTGAAAATGCTTAGTACTACTGGACAATGACCCGTGGCAAGGTCTAAACAGTGAAAACTGGACACAGTAAAACTTGATACAAGTCGCAGGGGTTAGCATCATGTTTTTAGCACTTGTGGGTCTCCATCATGGTAAATGAGTCACACTGGGCTGGGCACACTCATGGGTCAGTGCTGTGTTGAATAATCATTTATTAGTGTCATGTTGGAAAGGGTATGCTGAGAGGTCAGTCTCACATGTTAGATGGCAATTGATTAGTGTCCTGTTGGATAGGGGGGAAGTATCATGTTGTATGGGGGACACTTATGAGGTAATTCTTAGTAATACCAACACTGATCTGTGACAATGCCTGGTACTACTGGACTGCGACCACCCCCCCGTGACAATGCCTGGTGCTACTGGACTGCGACCACCCCCCCGTGACAATGCCTGGTGCTACTGGACTGCGACCACCCCCCCGTGACAATGCCTGGTGCTACTGGACTGCGACCAGCCCCCGTGGCAAGGTCTGGTGCTACTGGGCTGCGACCAGCCCCCGTGGCAAGGTCTGGTGCTACTGGGCTGCGACCAGCCCCCGTGGCAAGGTCTGGTGCTACTGGGCTGCGACCAGCCCCCGTGGCAAGGTCTGGTGCTACTGGGCTGCGACCAGCCCCCGTGGCAAGGTCTGGTGCTACTGGGCTGCGACCAGCCCCCGTGGCAAGGTCTGGTGCTACTGGGCTGCGACCAGCCCCCGTGGCAAGGTCTGGTGCTACTGGGCTGCGACCAGCCCCCGTGGCAAGGTCTGGTGCTACTGGGCTGCGACCAGCCCCCGTGGCAAGGTCTGGTGCTACTGGGCTGCGACCAGCCCCCGTGGCAAGGTCTGGTGCTACTGGGCTGCGACCAGCCCCCGTGGCAAGGTCTGGTGCTACTGGGCTGCGACCAGCCCCCGTGGCAAGGTCTGGTGCTACTGGGCTGCGACCAGCCCCCGTGGCAAGGTCTGGTGCTACTGGGCTGCGACCAGCCCCCGTGGCAAGGTCTGGTGCTACTGGGCTGCGACCAGCCCCCGTGGCAAGGTCTGGTGCTACTGGACTGCGACCACCCCCCGTGGCAAGGTCTGGTGCTACTGGACTGCGACCCCATGGTAATAGCTGGTAGTCCCAGCCCTGGGTTGCATACAATATAAATGTGGCCCAGCTGAGGCCTGTGTATTATCAGTACTGCTCCCCTGTCCTGCTCTGACACCTCTCACATACACTGAATGGTCCCTTCATAACCCATTGTACACCTCCAACCTCCCTCATAGCTCGGTGCTCTGTGAACCTCCATCCATCCACCTCTGTCCGCGGATGTCCCAGCCTATGACAGGCTCCTCTCTTCCCCTCCAACCAGGCCAAACTTACCTTCCACAGTGTCGCCGCTTCCCCTTCTTGCCGGAAATACATGTACAGAGCCTCCCTGACTTGGGCGGAACGTCTGTGTGAAGATGAGGGGGAAGTATTTCAGTGCTGCACCGTGTGATGGTTGCCACGGCAACCGCGTTGTATTGGAGAAGGCGAATAGACTGTATAGTGTGTACAGAACACGTGTATCCCTCCGGTCTGCTTCTTATTATTTCTATAGACAGTGTGAGGAGGAACAGTCCCCGGAGGAGAGGTCAGTATTTCCAGTTGTCACCAAATCTAGAATTCATTCCATCCAGCCTGGCTGTTATAGAGGTGTCACCAACCATGGATCTCCTCTGAAAGTCTGTACTTCCCGACCTTTCTCCATTTTTGTTACCGGTCTCTGGATTCCTTCTATCTTATTATCATCTTTTGTAAGTGAGGTCTCCAGAACACAGTATTGTAAATCAGGTCTCATTAAGAGAGAAATCAGGACCTCTTTCCTCTTGCTGGTGAGAAGGGAATAAGAACCAGTGGTGGCCGTCAATAGGGGGCGCCGCCCCCCCAAAAAAAAAAATTTGGTTCCTTA
The DNA here is from genome assembly GCF_042186555.1 of Aquarana catesbeiana. Taxonomy (NCBI): domain Eukaryota; kingdom Metazoa; phylum Chordata; class Amphibia; order Anura; family Ranidae; genus Aquarana; species Aquarana catesbeiana. The sequence goes on along the minus strand of NC_133333.1, from coordinate 111,613,793 downwards.
AAGTGTGTGCGGGCATCGGACACTATGTGTCTATGGGAGGCATGACGTTCCCACATCACATGGTCAAGATCCAGAAGCTTTACTGGCCAACCCTTAAAGCATCATCGGGGCGCAGAGTGATGCGCCTTGAGCACTCCCACTGTGGAATTCGTCTCCATTTGTTGGCGGCCCGCAGGACTTAGGGCGGTGCTTTAAGCACACTAAGGCTGCATTGATGGGCACAGAGAGGCTGCATTGATGGGCACACTGAGGCTGCATTGATGGGCACACTGAGGCTGCATTGATGGGCACACTGAGGCTGCATTGATGGGCACAGTGAGGCTGCATTGATGGGCAGAGTGAGGCTGCATTGATGGGCACACTGAGGCTGCATTGATGGGCACACTGAGGCTGCATTGATGGGTACACTGAGGCTGCATTTATGGGTACACTGGCACAGTGAGGCTGCATTGATGGGCACAGTGAGGCTGCATTGATGGGCACACTGAGGCTGCATTGATGGCTACACTGAGACTGCATTGATGGGCACACTGAGGCTGCATTGATGGGTACACTGGCACACTGAGGCTGCATTGATGGGCACACTGAGGCTGCATTGATGGGTACACTAGCACAGTGAGGCTGCGTTGATGGGCATGCTGGCACAGTGAGGCTGCATTGATGGGCGCACTGGTACATGGGCACAGTGAAGCTGCATTGATGGGCACAATGAGGCTGCAAGTCATGGGCACAGTGGGGCTGCATTTGACAGGCACAGTGAAGCTGCAATTGATGCTTTTTTTCAGAATTTTTCAGTTTGTTTCAGTTCAAAATTTTGAGCACCAGCCGCCACTGATCAGAATCTCGTTCCTCCTGCTGGTAACCCCTCTATTGATATAAAGATCTATATAGGGGAATCAGAACCTCCTTCTTCCTGCTGGTCACCCCTCTAGTGATATAAAGATCTATATAGAGAAATCAGGACCTCCTTTCTTCTACTGGTGACCCCTCAAGTGATATAAAGATCTATTTAGAGGAATCAGGACCTCCTTCCTCTTGCTGGTGATACCTCTAGTGATATAAAGATCTATATAGGGGAAAAAGAACCAGTGGCTGCCCGTCAATAGGGGTCGCAGAGCCGCCTCCCCCCCAAGAAAATAAATAAATAAAAATTGGTTCTTTTAAGAGTGTGCTGGCGCTGCACACTATGTGTCTATGGGACGTTTCCCACATCACATGGTCAAGATCCAGAAGCTTTACTGGCCAACTCTTAGCATCATCTGGGCACAGAGCGATGCGTCGTGCGCACTCCCACTGTGGAATTCGTCCATGTTTGTTGGCGGCCCGCAGGGCGTATGGTGGTGCTATAAGCATCATTGCATCACGTGTTTGTGTTACTTCCCTTTTCTTTCCGTGGCCACCACACGCTGGAGTGGAACACGCACAGCCTCTCTGAGTCTCACTCGGCACGACCAAGAAAAACTGCTGCCGGCCAGGCGGGTCAGACAGTCAGTGGCTCAGACTCAGTGTGTTGTTGTTGTAAAGTCATGACAGGGAGCAAGCATGGTGGACACTGACTGGGGAGGCAGGAGGGGAGTCTTAAGTCATGGGGAGGCAGGTGGTGATTGTTAATAGCATGAGGCTGCATTGATGGGCACACTGGCACACTCCTCCTTCTTCCTCCTGCCGGTGAACCCTCTAGTGATGCATTCTAGAATTCTGTTCGCTTTTCCCGCTGCCTGGTCACACTGCTCTTTTGCAATCATCTGAAATAAGTACCCAGAAAACTTTTTCCTCTGTAGTGCTGGCTAACAACATCCCTGCAATGTTGTACTTGTACAAGGGGTTCTTCTTTTGTAAATGTTACATTTAGAAACAGTCTCCGCTGCTTTGACCAACCTTTCAGCAATGCCAAATCATGTTCCATTTTACAAACACCTCCAGGGAAAACAACCATATTACACACCTTTGTGTCATCAGTAAAAAGACATACCTTGCCCAACAAACCTTGACTTATATCACTTACATAGAGATTAAATAAAACAGGGCCTAGTACATAGTCTTGGTATACACCATTAGTTACATAGTTAAAGTGGAACTTTAGGCAGAAAATTAAGTCCTGCTAGATGACTTCAGGTTGGCCCCTTTTGCAGGTATATCATTATAAAACATTAAAAATAATTGTCTATACTGTTTAATATCCATGAATACACTGTCTCTCTCTGCTCTGCACATACTCATTTGCTTTCCATTCTTAGGCATTGCCAAATTTGTAGAGGCTGATCTGCTGACACCCTTAAAGTGGAATTAAACCCTTCTATCATTTACAGCCAAGGAAGCTGCTTCTGTTTGATCTGCAACTGCCATGGTGCTGCACATGTGATCAGTTATGACTCCAGGCATTTAATGGTTGACAGTTTGGTCGAGGACACAAGAAAATGTGACAGTTAGCAAAACCCGCATTCCAGGAACAGTTTTTTAAAACTGTTAAATTGATTTACAGTAAAACCTTAAATTGCGAGCATAATTTGTTCCGGAAACATGCTTTTAATTCAAAGCACTTGTATATCATATTGAATTTCCCCATAAGAAATAATGGAGACTCAGATGATTTGTTCCACAACTATTTATTCATAAGTCCTTCAGTTTATAGTCCATATAAAAGGATCATAGCAATGTGACCAGGTTGTGTAACCACAAAATTTCCATCCACAAAGAGGATTAGAATCAAAATCCAGCAGGATTTACAGAGTATAAAAGAGAACAGAGGCACATTTAAGTGTAGCAATATGGTTACATTTAATGAAGGTACAACATTTAGCAATTCACATGGTTGATGATTAAAACAGACACATCTAAGTATGCAGACATCCTCTCACCGCTGTCAATCTGCAATCGTGACCGGGAAGACTACCCTGCAGTAGAGCGCTCTGAAAGCGAGGCTTGAAGAGCTTGTGGAAAGGATGACATTTATGGCTGTATGGAGGACGGTCTATGTGGACAGCTTTACCCTGGATGCCTGCATACTTAGATGTGCCTCTCTTTTTTTTTTTTTTTTTTAACAGAAAAGTTTTTATTTGTCTCCAGCCGGAGATGATTCATCATACAAACATATTTATACAGAACATAATGTTGCTACATATTTCCAAATATACATATATAAATAATTGCATATTTCCTACTCATACAATCTGAAATCATACTATACAGCTTACGTTGCTATTATTGCTTTGTGCGTCCTCCTAACTGGAGGGAAGGATTTGTGTATCGTTAATTATACAGATTTATCCATATTTACCTCTACAATAGTTTAAACATCTGCAGGCAATCTTTATGTTAGCTACTTGTCATATTATTCCCTCATTAAATACTAATAGGTCTTCCGATAAGGGGGGGGGAGGAGGGAGGGCGGGGAGAGGAGAGAAAGGGAAGGGGAACGGGAAAGGAAGGGGTTAGGGGGGAGGGGGGGGCGGGGGGGGAAAAGGCCAAAGGAGGGAGGGGGGGGGGCACCAAAAAGGCGACCAGCCTATGTTTGGCGGATCACTACTGAGCCTTGCTACTGTTTGGTCCAGGCTCCCCAGATCTTGGAGAACTTTTTGGGGCATTTACGGTTGATGTACGTGATTTTATAAAGCGGTAAAATGGAATTTATCATATCCTTCCATTGGGTTACCGTGGGGGGGTCGGGTTGTTTCCACCTGAGGAGAATAGCTTTCCTGGCATAGAATGAGGCATAGAATACAAACAGTCTTTTGTGCACACTAGGTATAACATTGTCACAAACCCCGAGGAGTAGAATAATCGGACTTCTTTGTATATTTAGATTACCTACTGTGTTAATCACTTCAACCATCTCTGTCCAGAATTTTTGTATAAGCGGGGATTCCCAGACTACATGGATAAACGTACCCATCTCCCTCGTACATTTCGGGCATCGGTCCGTTTGTGTCGGGTATATTCTAGCCATTCTCTGTGGCGTATAATATACTCTATGAATAAATTTGAGCTGGATGAATCTATCCCTTGCCGAGATCATAAGGGGAATATATTGCTGCAGACCTTCCTCCCAATCATCTGGCGTCAGGTCTGGAACGTCCCTCTTCCATTTTTCGTACAGTCCCATTTCTCCAGTCTGCTCCTCAGTGAGAATTTGATTGTATAAGGAGGATAAAGTTCGATCTAAGTGTTTAGAAATGAGAAGCTTCTCCACCCCATGCGACCGCAAAGCAACGCCGCCTGGATATTGGGCCCGCACTGCATGTCGCAGTTGTAGATAGCGAAAGAACATTTTGGAGGGGAGCTGGAAGTTATTTTTAAGAGTGTCATACGGGATAACTCCATCCCCAGACCATACTTGCTGCATTGTTTTAATTCCATATCCCGCCCATAGAGCTGGATCTGGGACTGTCTGGAGATGTTTTAATTTAGGGTTGCCCCACAGCGGTGTGTATGGAGAGATAGTATTAGGTCCTGCAATCTTTTTTGACATCTGTTCCCATACTGCGACTGTCGTTCGCATCGGGGTTGGCATATCCTTATGTGTTTTGACCCCTCTAAAGACCAGATTGTTTAGAGCTGAGTATGACCCCATTATTGCTGCCTCAAGGTTAAGTGAGGGGTTAGATTTCGGTTGGGAGAACCACCAACGGACAGTAACTACTACTGCAGCCCAATAGTATTTTCTAAAACAAGGGAGCGCCAGGCCTCCCAGCGCTAACGGGAGTTGAAGGGTGGTTCGTGCTACTCTAGGGGCAGATCCCCCCCATACAAATGAGCTAACAACCTGGTCCAGCTTATCAAAGAAGGATTTGGGGATAGGGACTGGGGTGTTGCGGAATACGTATAAAAATTTGGGGAGGAACGTCATTTTTAAAAGATTAACCCTACCTACTGGTGACAAGGGGAGGGACCTCCAGGCCTGACAGCGAGCAGTAAGTTGGTGTAAGATTGGGTATACATTGTCTATTAAGTACCTGTGTGGCTCTCTCTGAATCTCAATCCCCAAGTATTTAAACCTAGAGACCAAAACCAAAGGGTTTGCAGGGTCAACATCCGGCAATGTCGGAGACAATGAGAATATGATGGATTTAGTCCAGTTAATCCGAATACCTGAGAAGGATCCATAATGGTTAATGATTTCAAGGGCTGCTGACAGCGATGCCGATGCATCTGGAAGGTACAGCAACGCATCATCAGCATATAATGAAAGCTTCTCATTCAGCGGACCAACTTTTATTCCCCCTACCTCCGGGGACATTCTAAGCAAAATAGCCAAAGGTTCAATGGCTAGAGCAAACAGACCCGGGGACAATGGGCATCCCTGTCTGGTCCCTCTCTCCAAAGAGAACGGGGGAGAGAGTAGTCCATTCGTTCGGACTCTTGCTGTGGGGTTCGTATAAAGCAGTTTTATCCATGAGATGAACCGGGGGCCAAAATTGAATCGCTGTAACACCTTCCACAAGAACCTCCATTCTACCGAGTCGAAGGCCTTCTCGGCATCTAGAGAGGCCACCACTCCCGAGGACTGGGACCTCTCTGCGTATGAAATATTAGTGTACAATCTATGTAGGTTTATGTCCGTGCCTTTACCTGGCATAAAGCCTGTCTGGTCGCCATTTATAATAGATAGAATAACCGAGTTGAGTCTATTTGCTAGGATTTTGGTAGTTATTTTGGCATCCACATTTAAAAGTGAGATGGGACGATACGATGAGCACGATGTGGGGTCTTTGTTGGGTTTAGGTATAACTACAATCACAGCCTCTGACATTGAGGGAGGGAGGGAGCCTTCTTTTAGCATTGTGAGGAGCAGTCTGTGGAATATAGGGATGAGGAGTTCCTTGTTTGCCTTATAGAATTCAGCAGGCAGGCCGTCAGGGCCTGGAGTTTTTGCTGACTGCAGAGATGCCACTGCTATTTGGACCTCTTTAAGAGTAATTGGTTCCTCTAATGTGTTTCTGGCCTCTGTAGTTAGTTGAGGGAAATCAATCTGATCTAAGAATTCACACATATCTTCCTCAGTAGAGGTGGCCCTAGAGGTGTACAGCTGTTGATAGTATTGTGTAAATTGCCCATTTATATCCCTGGGGTCCGAGTGGATCACGCCCTTGTCATCCTTGACTTGGGCTATGTGTAGGTAAGAGGAACGTTCCTTGGCCAACCAAGCTAGCATTCTACCTGTCTTCTCTCCCTGCTCGAAGATCCTTTGCGACTGAGCCAGCAACTGTTTCTTAGTGGTCTCAATTCGCAAAAGAGATATTTCTCTATGCAAAGACTGCATAGCATCATATATTAATACGTCTCTAGTGTGCACATATTCATTTTCTAAAAGGAGTACCTTTCTCTCAGCTTCCTCTAATGCCAACCGGGTATCCTTCCTGACCCTCCCAATTGCCGTTTTATATTGGCCCCTAGTATAGGCCTTAAAGGCATCCCAAAGCGTAGGGGGAGGGACCGTGCCCTCATTGATCGTCCAATAAACCCCCAACTCGCCCTCCACCAGGGGGACCACCCTCTCATCCGTAATCCAGAGCCCCGAGAGTCGCCAAAGGGCGTTGCCCATAGGGGAGTCTGTCTGTAATTTTAATAGGAGGGGAGCGTGGTCTGAAATACCCCGCGGCAGGATATCCACCTCAAGTATTCTGGGGAGGAGAGAGTCAGAGGAGTACATCAGATCAATTCTAGAGAATGATGCATGCGCCGCAGAGTGGCATGTGTACTGCCTCTCACCCGGATGCCTCATCCTCCAGATATCTGTAAATCCGTAATTGTCAGCCCACTGTGTCAAGGGGGTCACCCCTGATGGTCCCGCACCCATCCTATCCAGGTCTGGGCTTGGGGTCATGTTAAAATCTCCAGCCATAAGTACCCCAGCTGAAGGGTACTGAGCTATTATTGGGGTAATTTTCTTAAGGATCTCCACCGTGGCTGGGGGGGGATGTATATACCTATTATGAGTAATTCTATTCTATCACACATTGCATGTATAGCCACATATCTTCCATCTGGGTCCAGATGGAGATCTAGTAGTGTAAACCCCACCGACTTGTGGACCAGGACACCGACACCCCGGGAGTACGAGGAGTAAGTCGAGTGATAATATTTACCGACCCATGGTTTCCGTAGTGCCAGCGTCCTGCCCCCCACCAGGTGAGTCTCCTGTAACACACATATATGCGGGTTGTATTTTTTCAAGAAATTAAAAACCAGAGATCTCTTGATTTTGGTATTCAGCCCTCTAACATTCCACGACAGCACTGTCAGTGGTGGCATTGATTCAGTGTTAAAAATAGGAAGCCAGGTTGGTAGCCAACCCCCGTCGGGGTCACTTAAATCTAAGGAGGAAAAATAAGAGCAAAAATAGCATACATTTGTTACCCTGAAAATTAGATATTTGACCTCTCACGCCACCTGGTGGACAGAGATTCAAACAGCCCTGTCCTACTATACTATATACAGTAACACAGCATGTTGAGCATATGTAGCAGCAAAAAAGGAAAGCAAAAGAAAAAAATATCAAAAGTCCCAACTCGGAGCAAAAACTTGTGCTCCCCATCCATCCCCCCCTCCCCCACCCCGCACCACCCCCCAAACTTCGGCGTGCCTCATTCCCAGAAACCTTCATGGCAATTGCCAATTGGGGAAATGAACAAGAAGGGGTCCGAGCGTTACAGTACACACAGTAAGCCTCCCCTTGCTGATGAAGGAAAACCGTTCCCTGCAGAATAAAAGAATTAACTTCACCCGGAGAAATAAACACAGTCCTCTGGGGGCACATAACTTGAACCTGTTTTCTTCTTTAAACCTCTAGATTGGTACAATCAGAGGGGTTGCTTGTTGAAAACGAGCATTAGAGATGTTCTATCTCATATCTTCTGTATCCGCACTTTTTTAATCTTGTGCCTGAAGCAACTCATCAGTGTCTCTGAATGGTTTCCAGCCATTGCGACGCTTCTTCAGGGGAAGTAAAGAAACGCACCCTCTCTCCATCCTGGACCCTGAGCCTCGCCGGGAACAGCATACTATACTTTATTTTCTTGTTGCGTAGGTTCAGTTTGACTTGATCAAATGAACGTCGTTGCTTTTGAGTATCAGCTGAAAAATCCGGGAAGATCATTAACTTAGCCCCCTCATATCTCAGCTGCTCAACCTTCCTTGATTCACGGAGAACAAGGTCCCGATCTCTAAAGTTCAATAATTTCAGGATGAATGTGCGTGGAGGAGCTCCCGGGGGCCCCCGGGCAGCAGGCATTCTATGTGCCCTCTCCACCACAAAGACACCCGAAAATGCCGCTTGGGGTAGCAATTCACGCAGGAGGTTTTCCGTGAATGACGTGGGATCAGTACCCTCAGCCCCCTCCGGGAGACCCACTATACGGAGGTTGTTCCTCCTATTTCTATTTTCGGCATCTTCTGCACGGGTTTCAAGGGATTTAATTTTTGTCTGCAGCGTGCAGAGCGAGACTGTATGGTCTTGCAACACATCTTCCGCGTCTCCCACACGGCGTTCAGCCTCAGTAAGGCGGGTTCTGAATGTGTCCATGTCTCGCCGTATGAGGCTAATATCTAGCTGCATTTGCTCAATTTTCCCTGTGAGGGTTGACTGGCAGTTGGTAATAGCCTGCATAAGGGCCTCAAAGTTAGATTGCTCCCGTTCCCTTTCCTGCCTGCTCCATGTCCTCAGACTGCGTCGCCATCTTGGAGCCTTTGGCGGGGCGTGGGGTCCGCGCGGGGGTATTCGGGGCACTTTTTTGGGAGTTGCGGGCTGATATAGCTGCCTTCCCTCTGGTCATACCTCCCTTCTCTCCTGCTTTCAGCTTGGGGGGCCACGTATAGGGATTTAGTGTAGCAGGGTTTTAGGCCTACAGAGAGGTGAAGCTGCAGCGGGACCCAGGTGACCGCTGTGGGGTTCGTGGGGTGTAGATTAGTCTCTCCCTCTATGTCCTACCTTCCTCCGCTGTGGATTGCTGCTTTTTAGGAACTTTCTGAGTCAGCGGTCTGCAGGGAAACAGGGCTTTAGACCGGGAGTAGGATTTCAGGCCTACCAACAGGCGCGGCTGCAGCGGGGCCCAGGTGTTCGCTGTGGGGTCCGTGGGGTGCAAATTAGCCTCACCCCCTGTGTCCTACCTTCCTCCGCTGTGAATTGCAGCTTTTTGGGAGCGTTCGGAGGCAACAGTCTGCAGGGAAACAGGATTTTAGGCCGGGAGGAAAGCGGAGCTATCTCACTGCACGTCCGCTCCGGTCGCCATCTTGGACACGCCCCCCAGATGTGCCTCTCTTAATCATCAACCATGTGAGTTGGTAAATGTTGTACCTTCATTAAATGTAACCATGACGCTACACTTAGAGGTGCCTGTCTTCTCTTTTATACTCAGTTGTGACATGATGCTACTTGTAGATCAAGTCAAAATTTATAAAAAAAATTTAGCTTATCTTGCAAAACGCTCTCAAACCAAGTTACTCTCAAACCAAGGTTTTACTGTACTTTTATAAAAAGAAGCAAAAATACTCTTGCGCACAGGTGTATTGGCTAGAAAGTCCCAAGGGTTCAAGAAGGACTATGGATTTCGGCCTTGCTGCTCTCAAGGATGGGATTGTCCTGGTGTTAAATGAAAAGAAGAAAAAGAGCGCACCAGCCTAGTGCATTATCCTTGACAGATTTATTAATTAAAAACAAGATAAAAACTACTCACAATGGTCGAAGAAAAAATCGCATAGTATATTGCACAGAGGCAAATGCTACCACTGGATTATTTGCCTCTGTGCCATATACTATGCGATTTTTTTCTTCGACCTTTGTGAGTAGTTTTTATCTTGTTTTTAATTAATAAATCTGTCAAGGATAATGCACTAGGCTGGTGCGCTCTTTTTCTTCTTTACTGTACTTTTAAAATGATTTACTCTGGGCTCTGGGCTTCAGCAAAATGGCAGCCTCCAGCAGGAAGAAGCAGGAGCAATGCTGGAGGCAATTTACAGCACACACTCATTTTGGTAGCATAATTATTACTGTGGAATGTATGTTCCTTGATAAAAATCATAATTTTTTTATCAAGTTGTTATTGGTAAAGTTCCACTTTAATCTGGTTGAAAAAAGACACAAGTCCATCCAGTTCAACCAACAAAAAACACCAAACACACACTAGTGACTGGTCTCTTTTCCGACTGAACCCTAATTACAACCACACTCTGGTGTCTATCCTTCAGCCAACTGCATATCCACTGAACTACCCAAGGGTTAAGTCCTTGTACGACATTTTTATTAGATCATTATGTGGAACTGTATCAAAATACCTTGCTGCACTCAGGATAGGCTACGTCCACAGCACCACCTTGGTCCAAAACATTAGACTATGGGGGATCATTTCTCATAAACATTCTTCTACAGGTATAACCTGCTTTGGCATGCTAAAAGAGACACTATGATCAGGCTATTCTTAAAGAGGAAGTAAACCCTGATGGGTTTTACTTCCTCTTTATTCCCCTGCATCGCATACTAGCCCATTATGTTGCACTTACCTGCAAACGAAACCCGCGATGTCCCAGCTGGTGGGTGCATCCATCTTTACCCCCCTTCCTTCCGGGGCCATGGACTCCGGCTCTGTGACTGGCCGGAGTCGCATGCGCGTGGGAGCCGACGGTTACGGCATGGGCCCTATAGAGACGGCACGATCATGCCCTTTCTTTAGTAGCACATGCGCCCATGACGTTGGCACAAGCGTATATGGTAAATTTCTCCTAAACCGTGCAGTACCTACAGGTAAGCCTTATCTTAAATCCGTTGTCAAAATCCGTTTTCGGAAATTCCGATCGTGTGTACACAAATCCAACGGACAAAGTGCCACGCATGCTCAGAATAAATAAAGAGATGAAAGCTATTGGCCACTGCCCCGTTTATAGTCCCGACGTACGTGTTTTACGTCATCGCGTTTAGAACGATTGGATTTTCCAACAACTTTGTGTGACCGTGTGTATGCAAGACAAGTTTGAGCCAACATCCGTCGGAAAAAATCCTAGGATTTAGTTGTCCTCATGTCCGAACAAAGTCCGACCGTGTGTACGGGGCATAAGGGTTTACAACCACTTTAACTACAATCTTCCTATAAGACTATACTGTATGTGCAGCTAACGTATTTTAGACATATTATTTACATGTAAAAACCTCCATTGTGTATACATCCAACAGTTCTGATACTGCTTCTGGGGGTCACCATCTTGAATGTGATTACAGCAGCTCAAGCAGACGTAATACTGTTACTCAAGTGACATTCTTATAGTAATCCCCCTTCGCTTCTCCTTTGGCTGCTACATAAAATATGTAAGGAGGTGAGGGTAGCGGTGAGGTAACTGGGCCAGCACAAACAGTAATTAGACGCGATTAAGAGAAGAGAGGTCTATGACGTGTAAGAAGAAAGGGGGCTGAACTAGGGAGTTGACTCTCTTGCAGAAGTCCCATTTTGTAGCAGGTTCAATGGCACATTGGAAGAGAATGAAAAATAAATTATAGATAGGAAAAACACTGCAAGTAAAATACATGACTTTTCTGCTTTTTATTTGTCTTTTTACAGAGTCTCTTTAACCACTTCAATACTGGGCACTTACATCCCCTTCCTGCCCAGACCAATTTTCAGCTTTCAGCGCTCTCACGCTTTCAATGCCAATTACTCAGTCATGCTACACTGTGCCCAAATACAATTTTTATAATTTTTTCATACAAATAGAGCTTTCTTTTGGTGGTATTTAATCACCACTGGGTTTTTTTATTTTTTGTGATATAAGTAAACAAATAGCGAAAATTTTAAGAATATAAACACTTTTTTTAAAGTTTCTGTTCTAACATTTTGCAAATAAGTAATTTTTGTTCTTAAATTTGGACCAAAATTTATACTGCTATATCTCTTTGGTAAAAATAACCCAAATTAGTGTATATTATTTGGTCTGTGTGAGAGTTATAGAGTCTACAAGCTATGGTGCAAATCATTAAAAATCGATCACACCTGATGTACTGATGGCCTATCTCATTTCTTGTACAAATACCCCCCAAATGACCCCTTTTTGGAAAGTAGACAGTCCAGTGTATTTAGAAAGAGGCATGGTGAGTTTTTTGAAGTTGTAATGTTTTCCCACAATTCTTGGGAAAATTAAGAATTTCTTTTTTTTTTTTTTTTATATACACAAAATTGTCATAATAACAAGTTATTTCTCTCGCACAGCATATACATACCACAAATTACACCCCAAAATACATTCTGCTACTCCTATGGCAATACCACGTGTGAGACTTTTACACAGCCTGGCCACACAGCCTGGCCACATACAGAGGCCCAACATGCAGCGAGAACCATCAGGCATTCTAGGAGCATAAATTACACATCTAAATTTCATTCCTACCTATCACAGTTTTGAAGGTCCCTGAGCACCAGGACAGTGGAATTACCCACAGAATGACCCCATTTTGGAAAGCAAACACCCCAAGGTATATTCTTTGAGGCATAATGAGTCTTTTGAACATGTCATTTCTTTCCAAAAGTTTTTGGAAAACGTGGAAAGAAAATGAAAACTTTTTTTTATACACAAAGTTATAAATTTTTTTACACAAAGTTATCAATATATAAAAATGTTCTAACACATAGCATGTACATAGCAAAAATGACCCCCCAAAATACATTCTGCTACTCGTTCTGAGTATGTGGATACCACATGTGGGAGACTTTTACACAGCAAGGCCACATACAGAGGCCCAACATGCAGGGAGCACCATCAGGCGTTCTAGGAGCATAAATTACACATTTCGATTCCTGACAACCTATCACACTTTTGAAGGGCCTAGAGCACCAGGACAATAGAAACACCCACAAAATGTCCCCATTTTGAAAAGCAAACACCCCAACATATATTCTATGAGGCATGGGCTGGTGACAGGTACTCGGGTACTCTGATGAGCTGGAGATAGGTACTCGGGTACTCTGATGAGCTGGAGATAGGTACTCGGGTACTCTGATGGGCTGGTGACAAGTACTCTGATGACCTGGTGATAGGTACTCGGGCACTCTGATGGGCTGGTGACGGGTACTCGGGTACTCTGATGGTCTGGTGACAGGTACTCAGGGTACTCTGATGAGCTGGATATAGGTACTCTGATGTGCTGGTGACAGGTACTTGGGTACTCTGATGGGCTGGTGACAGGTACTCTGATGGGCTTTTGACAGGTACTCGGGTACGCTGATGAACTGGTCACAGGTACTCAGGGTACTCTGATGAGCTGGAGATAGGTACTCTGATGGGCTGGTGACAGTTACTCTGATGGGCTTTTGACAGGTACTCGGATACTCTAATGGGCTGGAGACAGGTACTCTGATGGGCTGGTGACAGGTAATCTGGGGCTGGTGACAGGTCCTCTTTATTTGGGGGTAGATCAGGCACTGTATTGCACTTTTTTTCGTCCAGATCTCCTCCTCACACACTGAGAAGGAGAAACAACACTACAGCCGTTTGTTGGCATTTGTGACCAGCTGTGATTGGACACAGCCGGTCACATGGTAAAGAGCCAATTTCATTAGCTCTTTACCCTGATGGGGGATGGGTTGTGTCCGAGGGACATGCCTCATCTTCGATCGCTGCACTGCATGCCCCCGGGGGCCCGCAGGAGTGGTGAGAACTGGAGGAAGTCATATGATATTCACCCGGGGGGAGGAGATGTTCCTGCCAGTGTTATTTGTCAATGGCCCAGTATGGAAGTGGTTAATATAGCAACACAGTTGCTTTAACTACTTCAGCCCCGGAAAGTTTTACCCACTTCCTGACCAGGCCATTTTTTGTGATATGGCACTGTGTTGCTTTAACTGACAATTGCATGGTCGTGCAATGTTTTACCCAAATAAAATTGATGTCCTTTTTTCCCCACAAATAGAGCTTTCTTTTGGTGGTATTTGATCATCTCTGTGGTTTTTATTTTTTGCGCTATAAACAAAAAAAGAGCAGCAATTTTTAATAAAAAACAGTATTCCTTACTTTCTGCTATAAAACATTCCCAATAAAAAAAATAAAATCAAATTTCTTCATCCGTTTAGGCCAATGTGTATTCTGCTACATATTTCTGGTAAAAAAAATTCCAATAAGCGTTTATTGATTGGTTTGCGCAAAAATTATTATTATACAAGCTATGGGTTAGATTTAGGGCATTTTTATTTATTTATTTATTTATTTACTAATAAAGGCGTCAATCTGCGATTTTTAGCGGGACTGCAACATTGTGGTGGACAAATCTGACCCGGAGTGACCCTTTTTGGGGTCCAGTGACACCAATACAGTGATCATTGCTAAAAAATACACTGATCCCTGTATAAATGACACTGGCAGGGAAGAAGTTAACACTAGGGGGCGAACAAGGGGTTAAGTGTGTCCTAGCGAGGTGTTTTCTAACTGTGGGGGAGGAGTGTTAAACTGGAGGAAAACAGAGATCGTGTTTCAAAACAGAAGATCTTGCTTTTCCTCACTGACAGATCAGCGGTGTGCCTTGTTTACACAGACACACCACTGCTCCGTGTCTCCTATGAACGTTCTGCGTGTCGCGTCGGCCACCAGACCCGCTGATTGGCTCCCGCTGTGTCCAATAACAGCGGGAGTGGCGCTCCAGCAGCGCGCTCCCCCTACACCTCGGCCACAAAAATCACGTACAGGGCATCCCTGCCTCAGTATATGTACAATGGCGGTCTGGAAGCAGTTAAAGACTTTTGTAACCATCTTTAAATAGTGCAACCGAAGGATTAATTTCTCAACATGTTTCCCCACACGCCATGGCTTCTTTAGGAGAGTAGTATCTATCAGGCACTAAGAAAATAATAGAGTAAATTACAAAATACACATTAAAGAGATAATCAAACCATCAGTATAAATACAAAGCAAAAATAATACCACACATCCAAACTGCCAATGCAATATTCAAGCCAAATATGGGATCTGTTTACCTGTATGCAGGTCTTTCAAAAAATTGAAATAGTGAATTGAATGCAAACTCAAATAGTTAAGCTACTTAAATCAGGAAGAAGCCATGGCGTGTGGTGAAACATGTTGAGAAATAAATCCTTCGGTTGCACTATTTAAAGATTGTTTCAGTACATTGAATGTAAACTCTTTTTACAAATATGCTTTTATCAACTTTTCCTAATAAAATGTGAATTTTTTTATATAAATTTTGTGTCACCCTTCTGCACCTTTAAAATCCCAGTTCCTTCTATGTTTTGTATATTGCATATTTTAGGGATGTGGTGCCAACACTTATATTAGATGTGAGGCAATTTATTTATATTTTCACTTTTGTAACCATGTTTCGTGTTACATCCATATTTGGTCACATTCCTCAACCCCCACCTACAAACCGCCTCTTCCGCATCCATTACCTACATCCTAATATTTTCTTTTGGTTTCGGCACAGCTATGCATGGCTCCACCCACACAGCTTAATCGTCCATTCAGAGGCACCTCAGCAGAGGGACTTGTGGATCATAATGGAGCACAAGTGCAGTGACGTGGGGTTCCCCCCAAAGATCCATACCAGACCCTTATCCGAGCACGCAACCTGGCAGGCCGCAGGAAAAGAGGGGGGGCGCTCCCTCCTGAACCGTACCAGGCCACATGCCCTCAGCATTGGGAGGGTGCTTTGGGGTAGCATGTTGATGGGGAGAAAGGCCTCATCCCCACAACCCTTGCCCGGTGGTTGTGGGGGTCTGCGGGCAGGGGGCTTGTCGGAATCTGGAAGCCCCCTTTAACAAAGGGGACTCCCAGATCCCGGCCCCCCCGTGTGAAATGGTAATGGGGTACATTGTACTCCTACCATTTCACCCAAAAAAGTGACAAGAAAGGTAAAAAAAACACACGCACAGCTTGGCACAAGTCCTTTAATTAAAAAAAATTCCAACGATGTAATCCTTCTACGATCCACGAACGATACAGCCTCCTCCATAGAAGGCGCCCGGCAGAATGGCGTGCGACTCGGATGACAGTTCTTATATAACTGAGGGCGGGGCCACCCGTGATGTGGACGGGTGACCCCGCCCTCCTTTGACGCAAGGGGAAATGCCGGGGTTACCCAGCGACATGTACGGGTGACCCTGCCCCCTCTGATGCAAGTGGTAATGCCGGGGTTACCCAGTGACATGTACGGGTGACCCCGCCCCCTCTGACGCAACAGGGTTTCTCGTGATGCGTCAGAGGAGGCAGGGTCACCCGTACATGTCACTGGGTAACCCCGGGATTTTCCCTTGCGTCAGAGGGGGCGGGGTCACCCGTCGGTTATTTAAGAACTGTCACCTGAGTCGCGCGTCATTCTGCCGGGCACCTCCTATGAAGAAGGCTGTATCGTTCGTGGATCGTAGAAGGATTACATCACTGGAATTTTTTTTTTTTAATTAAAGGACTTGTGCCAAGCTGTGTGTGTGTGAGTTTTTTACCTTTTTTGTCACTTTTTTGGGTGAAATGGTAAGAGTACAATGTACCCCATTACCATTTCACACAGGGGGAGTTCGGCATCTGGGGGTCCCCTTGTTAAAGGGGGCTTCCAGATTCCAATAAGCCCGCCGCCCGCAGACCCTCACAACCACCGGGCAAGGGTTGTGGGGATGAGGCCCTTCTCCCCATCAACATGGGGACAAGGTGCTTTGGGGGGCCACCCCAAAGCACCCTCCCAATGTTGAGGGCATGTGGCCTGGTATGGTTCAGGTGGGGGCGCTCTCTCGTCCCCCCCTCTTTTCCTGCGGCCTGCCAGGTTGCGTGCTCAGATAAGGGTCTGGTATGGATTTTTGGGGGGAACCCCACGCAAATTTTTTTTTAAATTTTGGTTCGGGGTTCCCCTTAAAATTCATACCAGACCCAAAGGGCCTGGTAATGGACTGGGAGGAATCCCATGCCATTTTTTTCAATGACTTTCATCTGTATTGCGGGACCTGACAATTCATTAATAGCCGCGAGTAGTTTTAAATGACCTTTTTTCCTTTAGAAATGACATTTTGTGCAGGGAATTTTCTAAACACGGGAAACATGCGCTACTTTACAGGCATACTATAGACACCCCTAGGTACGAAATTTAAAGGAATATTTCACTTTTATTGTTTCACTTTAAGCATTATTAAAATCACTGCTCCCGAAAAAAACAGCAGTTTTTAAAACTTTTTTTGCATTGATCCATTATGACAATAACTTGCATATTAACCTTTAAAATTAGCACTTTTGATTTCTCCCATAGACTTTTAAAGGGTGTTCCGCGGCTTTCAAATTTGCAGCGAACACCCCAAATTGTTCGCTATTCGGCAAACGGGCGAACAGCCAATGTTCGAGTCGAACAGACAGCCCATCCCTAGTGAGGAGTGAAAAATGTTGGTATAACTCCGCTTTAATTCCTCTAGCCACATAATAGTAGGTCCATACCTCTGTAAGGAACAAAGGTTGAAGAAAGAATCTGCAGGAGCCTGTGCATTGCTCTTGCAATGCACTAATCATACTTTTAATGCTCTGCAGGCTCCAATGCAAAAATGTAATAAATGCACAACTTTTTTTTTTGCATTTTACATTCATTGAGGTGTGTATATAGGAATAGTAAAGCACAGATTTAGGAAGCACTTTGCAGCACGTTGGGTCTCTTTGTTTACGTAAGCTGCAGGGTGGGACTGATCTGCCCACAGCTCATTGGATAAACAAAGAGGGCCAAGTTGGAATTCCCCCTACAGATGAGTCTGAGGACGCCCAGGCTGATCACAACTTACAACCCCCACATTATAAAGTGCACACTGCCTTTTTTATGACTATTTTGAACTGGGTCAGTCTCCTTGTCTCTTATTTGTGGTTCACACCTAGTTTGCATTAGTATTACCTTTTTCTTGACTTCTGTGCATACAGTTTTAAGGTTCATTTGGTATTTGAAAACTTGTAAATGTCTTGGATGATTGTATGTTTTCAGTTAAAGTATAACTAAAGGCAAAACATTTTTTTTAGTTTTCGATAGAAGAGGAATTAGAACGCTAGTCAGTTTTTATTACGGTCTGTGCCCCCATTAGGCAGCTCCACCCTCTCCATTTGTCCTGTTTACCATTATCATTGAAAGTCAAAGTAAAAGAAAATCCCAAATGTTGGGTTGTCCCCAGAAAAGTAATAGAGGGGAAATCTTGCAATGGGGACACTAGTTCTGGTGAACTGGGGGTCCCCAAGAAATTCCCTTAATTTGCAGGGATTAACTCTCACTTCCTGTTAAGCTTTGGGACAGGAAATGAAGGGAAATCTCCACAATGGGACACAGATGGTGAAAAAAAAAATCTGAGAGGGGTTATAATCCTCCCTTGCTCTATCCAAAAAAAAAAAAAAAAAAGTTTTGCCTATAGTTCTACTTAAAGCCTTTCACTTTTAACAAGATAAACAAATGACTTGTTTTGGATGCTGTATATGCCTATTGTATTTATGGTGGTTATATGGAGTTGTACAGCTATATATGAACTCATACTTGGTCCCAGGGGATAACCATTATCCCTATTTCATGGTGCAGTGGCAGGCACAAATGTTTTTATTTTTTATTTCATCATATGAATTGCTTTTAATTTTACTGTTTTTGTTTATCTTTTTGCATTCATGCAACATAATGAGATTCAACTCCTTTTTAAATCTCATTTGTAGATTACTGCAATTTTTCAGAGGTACTTTTTAGAAGTTGTGCTGTTTCTTCTTTATAAACTCCATGTTTCAGTGTTGGATGAGGGATACACAGCTTTGCATGATAGAGTCTGCAAGGTTGAGATTTGCATATTGCACTCTTCAAGGCAGGGAGTGCCTCGGCTACAGAGGAAGAGGATTTCTATGGCAGTTATATTTACGGTCATCTTCTGGCATTCCTATTCCAGATTGCCCTATTTATTCTAGTGACAAATTCCTTTTATGCACATTTAACACCCATTTAAAGTGATACTAAACACACACTGTTTAATTTACATAATCCCTTTTATTTCTGTGTGTGGATGATGGCACTGTAATTATAAAAAACATTTAAGTACCTTTTTGCTAATCAATATACAGCTGTCACATGACCCAGATCTTTCCCAGCCTGTCTGCAGGGAAACATAAACAGGAGGAGCTTTGAGTCCTCTGCTGCTGGTCATGTGTTCAAAATGAAAAAATAGCCTTTGGAATACAGAGTAAAAATAAATAAATAATATCAATTAAATTGGCATAAAATAATATACAGTAAAACCTTGGATTGCGAGCATAATTCGTTCTGGACACATGCTTGTAATCCAAAGCACT
This sequence comes from Aquarana catesbeiana, assembly GCF_042186555.1. Lineage (NCBI taxonomy): Eukaryota > Metazoa > Chordata > Amphibia > Anura > Ranidae > Aquarana > Aquarana catesbeiana. The sequence goes on along the minus strand of NC_133333.1, from coordinate 111,594,536 downwards.
CTTATATCAAAGCGAATTTCCCCATAAGAAATAATGGAATTTCAGATGATTCCTTCCACAACCATTTATTCATAAGTCCTTCAATTTATAGTCTATATAAAAAGATTATAGCAATGTGATAGGTTGTGTAACCATAAAATGTTCATCCACAAATGGAAGCCTCCTCAAGGGGATTAGAAGCAAAATCCAGCAGGAACTACAGAGTATAAAAAAGAAAAGAGGCGCCTCAAAGTGTAGCAATATGGTTACATTTAATAAAGGTACAACATTTAGCAACTCACATGGTTGATGATTAAAAGAGGCACATCTAAGTATGCAGGCATCCGGGGGAAAGCTGTCCACATTGACCTTCCCTGCAGTAGAGCGATCTGAAAGCGTGGCTTGAACCGTTCGTGGAGCATAGCGTGGAAGGGATGACATTGATAGTGGTGTGGAGGACGGTCTATGTGGACAGCTTTACCCCGGATGAATGCATACTTAGATGTGCCTGTTTTAATCATCATTCATGTAATCATATTGCTACACTTAGAGGCTCCTCTCTTCTCTTTTATACTCAGTTGTGACATGACGCTACTTGTGTTTTTTTTCTTCTACTTGTATATCATGACATTGCTTGTGTATCAAGTCAAGATTTAATAAAACATTTTGCTTGTCTTGCAAAACGCTCTCAATCCAAGGTTTTACTGTATTTAAATTCAAATCTTTATTCATTTGTGGAAGTAACATGGTGTGGGTGGATTTCTGGCAGTCAGTCTGTGTCACGCCCTCCAGCCTGTGTCTTAGAATAAGAGGGAGTTGAAGCCTCCAATAATCTACATGTAATATCCCACCCCCATTGTGTTTAGCTGGTTAGTAGCCATGGAGGAGGAGGGAGGGAGTGAGTGGGCTGTCATTTACCACTGTGTATTCGCCCACATGTGTGACTCCATAATCACATGGGCTGCTCTGATGTGATAGTGAGGAAATGCTCTGATGTTATAGGGAGAAAAAAACTCATTGAAAACTGAGCATGTGCAGAGTTGCCACTATAACTGCAAAATCCCTAGCTGAATTGGGGACATGAACAGAAGGTGGAGATAGAGAACAGCAGGATCAACCAGGTTTTTTGCAGAATACAGAAAATAAATGTCATAGTGGCTCAGTGAGTATAAACAGCATGTACTATTTATTGATAGTTTTTTATGATGTGGACTTAGTGACACTTTAAAATGGTAATAAACCCTCACATATACCCAGTGGAGTGAAAAGCCTCAATTTATGCACAGAGATTAAACAAATCCTCCTACATAGGTTTAACTACATTGTCTACAACCCTTCAAAAGGGCTTAAAGTCTTTCTTCATCTGTCAGGAGCACAGAGGAGGGGCGGAGAGGCTACAGTAACAGTGTGTGAGAGCTGATTGGAAGAAAGGAACACCCCCCCCCCCCCCACTCCACACAGCAGAAGAACTGTGTTCTGAATAGACAAGCTGTCTGCTGAGCTCTCTCCCCCTCCCTACACAAATTTATCTTGTGTGGAGAAAAACTTCTCAGACATGACTCATGCTGATAACAGAGGACAAAGCATCAGAGAGAAATGACACTTAAAGCTTTGGAGAGAGATAAGTAAATACTACACATATTTGTGCTTTGCTCAGATTTCATGACTGAGGTATACAACCACTTTAAGTATTCAGTATGATTACAAAGACTTCCTGTTTTCCTATCACTCATTGAGCCAATGGGTTATTAGTTATTGTGGTTCTTATGTGCTGATGCATTTTTAAACAAAACTGTCTCTACATTGGTTTTGCAGAGAGGCTTAAAGTCCCTAATTCTACAGTCAAGATGAACAGCAAAGTCACACCAAATGAGCTGTTATCTCAGGTCAACCAGTTTTGGAGCTTGTTGGATGATATGGCTGAAAACAGCCCAGACAGTTATCAGACGTTCATACGGCGACATATGAATGAAGGAAAAGACTTCATGAAGCCCCCAGAACCATTCTTGTGCATACAAACTAAAATATTGGTAAGATAAATAATATATATTTTAGAAGTGATAGCACCTGTATGATCAGATTGATTTTTGACCTGCGCCACTAAGCAAATCCGAGTTGTCGCTGACTGTGTACAACCCTGTCTCCAGGTGAGAAAAGATTTAAACTGCAGCATTTTATAAAAGAGGAAGCTTTAGGGCTCATGCACACGGCCACTAAAAACGCAGCTCTTTCATCAGTAGTGCGTCTTTTGTTTTTTTACACATCGGAACGCAGTTCTATTGTTTTCCAAGGCCTGTGCAAGCAGTGCGTAAAGATCAGTAAACTTTGTAAAGTGAAATATGTGTCCACGGCAGTGTTAATTTTGGCAGCGAATTTTGTTTCAGTTTTAGTCTTAGTCTTATGCCGCGTACACACGATCGGTTTTCTCGTCGGACAAAGATATGACGGCTTTTCCAACGGGATTCCGCTCAAGTTTGCCTTGCATACACAAGGTCACGCAAAAGTTTGCTGAAATTACGACCATCAAGAACGCGGTGACTTACAACACTACAACGAGCCGAGAAAATGACGTTCAGTGCTTCCGAGCATGCGTCGGGATTTTGCGTGTCGGAATTGCCACAGACGATCACATTTTCAGATAGGAACTTTTCCCGACCGAAAAATTGAGAGCTTGCTCTCAATCATTTGCTGGCTGGAATTCCGCCAGCAAAAGACCGATGGAGCATGCACACGGTCGCATTTTCCGACGAAAAAATCTCATCAGTCTTTTGCGGGCCGAAATTCCGACCGTGTGTACGTGGCATAAGGACTAAAATGGCATTTTAGTTTTAGTCCCATTTTAGTCTTCTGCAATTGTTTTAGTTTTAGTCGTATTTCGTCGACTTAATCTCCAGTACATTTTAGTCAACTAAAATCTAATGAGTGTAATTAAATTGTATTGCATTAGTTAACATTTCTCTACAATTTTCAAACTCATTATATACTGCTGGAATGAAAAATCTAATGTTATTATTTATGGTATTGAGGTATGAACATGCACTACAGACCAGTGAAAATTTGAAGTCAAATTTCAATTTAGTTTTAGTGTTTTGACTAAAATGGCATTTTAGTTTTAGTCCCATTTTAGTCTTTTGACTAAAATTCCATTTTAGTTTTAGTCTTGTTTTAGTCGTATTTTAGTCAACTAAAATAGTATTCATTTAGTCGACTAAAATGTTTTAGTCGATGAAATTAACATTGGTCCACGGTCAGTAATGTATGCATGTACACAAATGGAAGTAGAATTTTACATGTAAAAACTATGTATTAGGGCTGAAACAACTAATCGATTAATCGACAACTAATCGATTATGAAATTAATCGATTACTATTTTCATAATCGATTAATCGGCCAGTATCATAATGGAGTTAAAAAAAACTAAAACAAGCCCTTTATAGTACAAAAAGAGCAAATAATCGCTACTGTAGATGTTACTTTCACAGTTCTACAGTAAAAAAATGGACCCCTTAGAGTAGTGATTATTTGCTTTTTTGTTTTTTTGTAATATAAAGGGCTATTTTTAGTTTTTTTAAACCCATTATGTTACTAAACGTCTTAGACCTGGTTCACATCTATGTGTTTTTAGGTGCTTTTTTGCAGAAACGCACTACAGTTCATTTACATGGTTTCCTATGGGACACGTTCACATCTATGCTTTTTTCAGCCGCTGCGTATTTGGAAAGGGTCAGTGACTTTTTTTTATTGCAAAAACTGTGCTTTTTTGGTTCAATATACTTCAATGGAGAAGCTGCAGAAAAGCATTTAATGCGTTTTTGCAGCAATTTGTGTTTTTTAATCTGCCCAACAACAAATTGGCCAAAAAAAATGCAAATCGCCGCAAAATCACGTGTGCAAAAATCAAAACGCACAGCAAAAAGCACTGCAGAAACAGATCAAAAGCAAACTGCCTAGGTGTGTAGAGAGCCTTACTCTGGCCACATGGATCAATTTTCAGATGAGAATATTCAGACGAAAAATCTTTGTATATTCGCCGAATGAAAGAATGTTGTTTGAAATTTTCACTTGTTTTTAACATTTTGTTTTTAAAATGAATGTAATTTCTGAACGAAAACCACATACACTGTCTGTCTGAAAATTCCTTTGACCAAGAAGTTTTCTATTTCCAAATTTTCCCGTCACTGTGGTTGAAAATGAACGTCGACTTGACCCCACTAACTATCAGATTCACCCTTTAATAGTATGTACAGTATATCTCTCCTCTAATAGTATGTACAGTATATCTCTTCTGTCTGTTATTCTCAGAGTGGATTAGATATTTTGCTCCCTAACCATATAGTTGGTTATTTATATTTACCGCTGCATAGAGATATTTAAGAACAAATTGTCTTTTTTTAAAACTTTACATATTAACTAAATTATACCCCACGCTTTTTTTTTTTTTTTTTTTAAGGTTATTAACCGATTAATCGATTAATCGAAACAATAATCGGCCAACTAAGCGATTATGAAAATAATCGTTAGTTGCAGCCCTACTATGTATACTATAGATGTTTATATATCTATACACATGCAAACACAAGCACTTTTCTGACCATTTCATGCTTTTTTATGAAAATCTTCTTTTTTGGGAGGTTGCTGCTGTAAAACTTTCTATCTGGCAACACTGTTGCTTTAACCACTTGCCGACCGCCCTATAGCAAATATACTGCTACAGGGTGGCCGCTGTGAACAGGATCACATGTATATATACGTGATCCTGCACTTCCGGGTAGTGGGCGCAAATGCAGCGGCTGTTCACTTTCCGTTGTTATTATACACAGCAGGAGCCAATCAGCAGTTACCACGGACTTGATGTTCCCCGGCACCCACCGATCATTCGGTACAGTGGCAGAACGGCAATCTGCCTATGTAAACAAGGCAGATTGCCGTTCTGACAGTAGGGAAGGCATGGATCCTGTGCAAAGCAGAGACAAGGATCCATGTCTTCCCTTAGTAAAAGCACCTCCCACAGTACACAAAAACACTGGCTAGGCACACAGTTAACCCTTTGATCGCCCCTGATGTGAACCCTTTCCGGATATAGGCGTGACACCCGCTATTATTGTCCCTCCTGTCCTGATAATCCTGGTCTTTGCATTGGTGAATGTTTTGAATGCTACCATTCACTAGTTGAGAATTATCGTAGGGTACAGCACTGCACAGACTAGGCACACTTTCACAGGGTTTCCCAAGATGCCATCGCATTTTGAGAGACCCGAACCTGGAACCGGTTACAGTTATAAAAGTTAGTTACAAAAAAAAGTGTAAAAAAAAAAATATATATGTCGTTTTATTGTTCTCTCTCTCTCTCTATTCTCTCTCTATTGTTCTGCTCTTTTTTATTGTATTCTATTCTGCAATGTTTTATTGTTATTATGTTTTATCATGTTTGCTTTTCAGGTATGCAATTTTTTTATACTTTACCGTTTACTGTGTTTTATTGTTAACCATTTTTTTATCTTCAGGTACGACATTCACGACTTTGAGTGGTTATACCAGAATGATGCCTGCAGGTTTAGGTATCATCTTGGTATCATTCTTTTCAGCCAGCGGTCGGCTTTCATATAAAAGCAATCCTAGTGGCTAATTAGCCTCTAGTCTGCTTTTACAAGCAGTGGGAGGGAATGCCCCCCCCCCACCACCGTCTTCCGTGTTTTTCTCTGGCTCTCCTGTCTCAACAGGGAACCTGAGAATGCAGCCGGTGATTCAGCCAGCTGACCATAGAGCTGATCAGAGACCAGAGTGGCTACAAACATCTCTATGGCCTAAGAAACCGGAAGCTACGAGCATTTCATGACTTAGATTTCGCCGGATGTAAACAGCGCCATTGGGAAATTGGGAAAGCATTTTATCACACCGATCTTGGTGTGGTCAGATGCTTTGAGGGCAGAGGAGAAATCTAAGGTCTAATAGACCCCAATTTTTTCAAAAAAGAGTACCTGTCACTACCTATTGCTATCATGGGGGATATTTACATTCCCTGAGATAACAATAAAAATGATTAAAAAAAAAAAATGAAAGGAACAGTTTAAAAATAAGATAAAAAAGCAAAAAAATAATAAAGAAAAAAAAAAAAAAAGCACCCCTGTCCCCCCCTGCTCTCGCGCAAAGGCGAACGCAAGCGTCGGTCTGGCATCAAATGTAAACAGCAATTGCACCATGCATGTGAGGTGTCACCGCGAACGTCAGATCGAGGGCAGTAATTTTAGCAGTAGACCTCCTCTGTAAATCTAAAGTGGTAACCTGTAAAGGCTTTTAAAGGCTTTTAAAAATGTATTTAGTTTGTCGCCACTGCACGTTTGTGCGCAATTTTAAAGCATGTCATGTTTTGTATCCATGTACTCGGCCTAAGATCATCTTTTTTATTTCATCAAACATTTGGGCAATATAGTGTGTTTTAGTGCATTAAAATTTAAAAAAGTGTGTTTTTTCCCCCAAAAATGCGTTTGAAAAATCGCTGCGCAAATACTGTGTGGAAAAAAAAAATGAAACACCCACCATTTTAATCTGTAGGGCATTTGCGTTAAAAAAATATTGCGTTAATATTTGGGGGTTCAAAGTAATTTCCTTGCAAAAAAAAATAATTTTTTCATGTAAACAAAAAGTGTCAGAAAGGGCTTTGTCTTCAAGTGGTTAGAAGAGTGGGTGATGTGTGACATAAGCTTCTAAATGTTGTGCCTAAAATGCCAGGACAGTTCAAAACCCCCCCAAATGACCCCATTTTGGAAAGTAGACACCCCAAGCTATTTGCTGAGAGGCATGTCGAGTCCATGGAATATTTTATATTGTGACACAAGTTGCGGGAAAGAGACAATATTTTTTTTTTTTTTTTTGCACAAAGTTGTCACTAAATGATATATTGCTCAAACATGCCATGGGAATATGTGAAATTACACCCCAAAATACATTCTGTTGCTTCTCCTGAGTACGGGGATACCACATGTGTGAGACTTTTTGGGAGCCTAGCCGCGTACGGGACCCCGAAAACCAAGCACTGCCTTCAGGCTTTCTAAGGGCGTAAATTTTTGATTTCACTCTTCACTGCCTATCACAGTTTCGGAGGCCATGGAATGCCCAGGTGGCACAAAACCCCCCCAAATGACCCCATTTTGGAAAGTAGACACCCCAAGCTATTTGTTGAGAGGTATAGTGAGTATTTTGCAGACCTCAATTTTTGTCACAAAGTTTTGAAAATTGAAAAAAGAAAAAAAAAAGTTTTTTCTTGTCTTTCTTCATTTTCAAAAACAAATGAGAGTTGCAAAATACTCACCATGCCTCTCAGCAAATAGCTTGGGGTGTCTACTTTCCAAACTGGGGTCATTTGGGGGGGGGGTTTGTGCCACCTGGGCATTCCATGGCCTCCGAAACTGTGACAGGCAGTGAAGAGTGAAATCAAAAATTTACACCCTTAGAAATCCTGAAGGCGGTGATTGGTTTTCGGTGCCTCGTACGCAGCTAGGCTCCCAAAAAGTCCCACACATGTGGTATCCCCATACTCAGGAGAAGCAGCTAAATGTATTTTGGGGTGCAATTCCACATATGCCCATGGCCTGTGTGAGCAATATATCATTTAGTGACAACTTTGTGCAAAAAAAATAAAAAATAAAAAAAATTTGTCACTTTCTCGCAACTTGTGTCAAAATACAAAATATTCCATGGACTCAACATGCCTCTCAGCAAATAGCTTGGGGTGTCTACTTTCCAAAATGGGGTCATTTGGGGGGGTTTTGTGCCATCTGGGCATTTTATGGCCTTCAAAACTGTGATAGGTAGTGAGGAGTGAAATAAAAAATTTACGCCCTTAGAAATCCTGAAGGCGGTGATTGGTTTTCGGGGCTCCATACGTGGCTAGGCTCCCAAAAAGTCCCACACATGTGGTATCCCCGTACTCAGGAGAAGCAGCTGAATGTATTTTGGGGTGCAATTCCACATATGCCCATGGCCTGTGTGAGCAATATATCATTTAGTGATAACTTTGTGCAAAAAAAATAAAAAAATTTGTCACTTTCCCGCAACTTGTGTCAAAATACAAAATATCCCATGGACTCAACATGCCTCTCAGCAAATAGCTTGGGGTGTCTACTTTCCAAAATGGGGTCATTTGGGGGGGTTTTGTGCTATCTGGGCATTTTATGGCCTTCAAAACTGTGATAGGTGGTGAGGAGTGAAATCAAAAATTTACGCCCTTAGAAATCCTGAAGGCGGTGATTGGTTTTCGGGGCCCCGTACGCGGCTAGGCTCCCAAAAAGTCCCACACATGTGGTATCCCCGTACTCAGGAGAAGCAGCTGAATGTATTTTGGGGTGCAATTCCACATATGCCCATGGCCTGTGTGAGCAATATATCATTTAGTGACAACTTTTTGTAATTTTTTTTTTTGTCATTATTCAATCACTTGGGACAAAAAAATGAATATTCAATGGGCTCAACATGCCTCTCCGCAATTTCCTTGGGGTGTCTACTTTCCAAAATGGGGTCATTTGGGGGGGGTTTGTACTGCCCTGCCATTTTAGCACCTCAAGAAATGACATAGGCAGTCATAAAGTAAAAGCTGTGTAAATTCCAGAAAATGTACCCTAGCTTGTAGACGCTAAAACTTTTGCGCAAACCAATAAATATACGCTTATTGACATTTTTTTTTACCAAAGACATGTGGCCGAATACATTTTGGCCTAAATGTATGACTAAAATTGAGTTTATTGGATTTTTTTTATAACAAAAAGTTGAAAATATCACTTTTTTTCAAAATTTTCGGTCTTTTTCCATTTATAGCGCAAAAAATAAAAACCGCAGAGGTGATCAAATACCATCAAAATAAAGCTCTATTTGTGAGAAGAAAAGGACGCAAATTTCGTTTGGGTACAGCATTGCATGACCGCGCAATTAGCAGTTAAAGCGACGCAGTGCCAAATTGGAAAAAGTCCTCTGGTCCTTAGGCAGCATAATGGTCCGGGGCTGAAGTGGTTAAGGTGTGTGACCTTGCTGTTAAGCTTGGTAAATACACGCTTTGGAACCACTACAGGGTTCAACAGTGCGTCCGGGATCCTGGATCAATCGCCAATGTGCCTCAGTAAATCAATAAAAAAAAGGATCTCATAGTGTAGTATGTTTATGCAATTTATTGAACCAAAAATAAACAGGTCTCACACAGGGTACTCACAATATCCAGGCGCTTCAGTGCGCCATTCTATATCAAGCAAAAAACGAATGGTTGAAACTGGCCAGTAACGGGATGGTATGCTGATCGTTCCTAACAGCTGATCTGCTAAGTGTTTCGTCCTGTCCCCTTCCCCTACATGTGTCGATACAAGGGAATTTCGTATCTTCCTCAGGGGATGATGAGGAAGATATTTTATTATGAATTCCGTTGGGAAAACCATGAAAGTTTTTTTCTGACAGAAATTCCGATCGTGTGTACGCCGCCTAATTTGGGTTATTTTTGCCAAAGATGTGTAGCAATATAAATTTTGGCCCAAATTTATGAACAAAAATTACTAATTTGCAAAATGTTATAATAGAAACTTGTTTTTATTTTCAAAATGTTCGCTATTTCTTTACTTATATCACAAAAAATAAAAAACCCAGTGGCGATTAAATATCACCAAAAGAAAGCTCTATTTGTGTGAGAAAAAATATGTTTGGGTACAGTGTTGCATGACTAAGTAATTTAAAGTGTGAGAGTGCTGAAAGCTAAAAATTGGTCTGGGCAGGAAGGGGGTATACAGTATCTCATACAAGTGAGTACACCCCTCACATTTTTGTAAATATTTTATTATATCTTTTTATGTGACAACCCTGGAGAAATTACACTTTGCTACAATGTAAAGTAGTGAGTGTACAGCTTGTATAATAGTGTAAATTTGCTGTCCCCTCAAAATAACTCAGCACACAGACAACAATGTCTAAACCGCTGGCAACAAAAGTGAGTACACCCCTAAGTGAAAATGTCCAAATTGGGCCCAATTAGCCATTTTCCCTCCCCGGTGTCATGTGACTCGTTAGTGTGACAAAGTCTCAGGTTTGAATGTGGGGCAGGTGTGTTAAATTTGGTGTTAGCGCTCTCACTCTCTCATACTGGTCACTGGAAGTTCAACATGGCAAAGAACTCTCTGGGGATCTAAAAAAAAGAATTGTTGCTCTACATAAAGATGGCCTCGGCTATAAGAAGATTGACAAGATCCTGAAAATGAGCTGCAGCACGGTGGCCAAGACCATACAGTGGTTTAACAGGACAGGTTCCACTCAGAACAGACCTCGCCATGGTCGACCAAAGAAGTTGAGTGCATGTGCTCAGCGTCATATATAGAGGTTGTCTTTGGGAAATAGACATATGAGTGCTTCCAGCATTGCTGCAGAGGTTAAAGGGGTGGGGGGTCAGCCTATCAGTGCTCAGACCATACTACGCACACTGCATCAAATTGCTCTGCATGGCTGTCATCCCAGAAGGAAGCCTCTTCTAAAGATGATGCAAAACAAAACCCACAAACAGTTTGCTGAAGACAAGCAGACTAAATACATAGATTACTGGAACCATGTCCTGTGGTCTGATGAGACCAAGATAAACTTATTTGGTTCAGATGATGTCAAGTGTGCGTGGCGGCAACCAGGTGAGGAGTACAAAGACAAGTGTGTCTTGCCTACAGTCAAGCATGGTGGTGGGAGTGTCATGGTCTGGGGCTGCATGAGTGCTGCCGGCACTGGGGAGCTACAGTTCATTGAGGGAACCATGAATGCCAACATGTCCTGTGACATACTGAAGCAGAGCATGATCCCCTCCTTTCAGAGACCGGGCCGCAGGGCAGTATTCCAACATGATAACGACCCCAAATGCACCTCTGCTGCCTTGCTAAAGAAGCTGAGCGTAAAGGTGATGGACTGGCCAAGCATGTCTCCAGACCTAAACCCTATTGAGCATCTGTGGGCCATCCTCAAATGGAAGGTGGAGGAGCGCAAGGTCTCTAACATCCACCAGCTCTGTGTCATCATGGAGGAGTGGAAGAGGACTCCAGTGGCAACCTGTGAAGCTCTGGTGAACTCCATGCCCAAGAGGGTTAAGGCGGTGCTGGAAAGTAATGGTGGCCAAACACAATAGTGGCACAATTTGGACATTTTCACTTAGGGGCGTACTCACTTTTGTTGCCAACGGTTTAGACATTAATGACTGTTTGTTGAGCTATTTTGAGGGGACAGCAAATTTACACTGTTATACAAGCTGTACACTCACTACTGTTTTTGCTACAGAGATAAAAAGCTAACGCTGGAACATGTTATAAAGGGGAATAAGGAAGTTTGAGATAGTATAATTGGTAATATCTGGACATACACTTTAACAAAGTAGTAAAAAAAAAAAACGAATGAAGGGACAGTGTTAATATGTAAGAAGACCAGAGTACGACCCATTCAGTGTCTTTTACCATATGATTCTGACAACAATACTTACATTTTTTTTGGTGCATATTTTGCAAATGCTATTTCTGAAAAAAAAAAGATGTAAAGATATATATTTCTTCAGCTTCCAGAGGAGAGGTTGCTATTCATTAATATCTGTGGATGGAAAAGGGTACCAGCTCCTCAGTCTGACTTAGATCCTGTGCCTTTAATTGCTGGTAAATTACAGGATACGTCTGAAGAGACAGGTGAGTCAGTCTTAAATCTGCTTGTAACTGTATAAGGGATTTACTGGTAACAGAATCAAATGAAACTGTAAAGAGAGATAAAAATCAATTGATGCACTACTAGTCACTGCAGTTATAAATTACTCTCTGTACATCTTTTTAGTTTTAAGCTAAAGCAGTCTTCCTTAAAGCTTAAAAATGTACATATTGCCCACCTGCTTACGGTAGTGTGCAATGGACATCCATTATCCAGCTTGGTACATGGTCTCATGATGACCATTACATTCTATGGCTTTTTGGTCGAGACCAGGGGTCTCCAAATTTTTCAAAGGGCCAGTTTTCTACCCTTTAGACTTTAGGGGGGCTGGATTGTGGCCATTTGGGGTAGAACGTGTCTTGGGACTAGCATCAATTAAGGTTAACTTGGCTTCAGGGTTGGTGGTCAGTAGGAGGAGGAGTAGTGCCCCATCATTGGTATCAGTGAAAGAAATAGTGTCCCATTGTTGGTGTCAGTGGGAGAAATCGTGCCTCATATCATTTGGAAGAATAGTGCGCCAAGGGCCAGATAAATGTTAGAAAAGCCCTTGGGCCACAGTTTGGAAACCCCTGGTCTAGACAACTGATAATCATGAGCCATGGTGATTTATTTTTTGTGCAGTTGCCCACAGAGTGGTGGAGAAATAGGCATATAAATTTAGTCCTTGGTGTGGCAAAGCATTTGTGGACATCTTGCCCATCACATGTTATAGAACTCATTGAACATCCCATTCCAAACCAATAGACATTTAATATGGAGTTTACTCCCCCTCATATATCTTTTTGGTATAACAGCTTCCACTCTTCTGTAAAATCTTTTCACAAGATTTAAGAACTTGTCTGTGGAAATATGTTCCCATTAAGCAAAAGGAACCTTTGTGAGGTTCAGTACTGAAATTGGATGAGAAGACCTGGCTCGCTATTGGCTTTTCAGTTCATCCCAAAGTTGTTTAGTAGGGTTTAGGTCAGGACCCAAGGTGCAGGCCACTCAAGTTTCTTCACACCAAACCCTGTCTTTATGAAGTTGGCTTTGGGCACAGAAACACAGTCATGCTGGAACAGAAAAGACCTTCCTAAAACAGCTGCCTCAAGGTTGGAAGTACACATCTGTCTAAAATATATTTGTATGCTGCAGCATTAACAGTACCCTGGAAGAACCTAATAAATTGAAGGGGTGTCTACATATAGTTGGCCATATTGCATGTGTCATTAGAGCATAGGCCTCTGACCACATGGTTTCTGAGTCCAAATTCAGTGGATGTTTTTAAGCACATACTGCCAGTCAGTTCATGATCAGAGCAAAAAATGTCATAATGCAGACTAACAATTCACTGGGGGCAAGTGCCTTTACTAAGATGAATGCATGGTCTTTGTTAGAACTATGTAGGTCGGGTGTTAAAACTATGCATAGTTGCATCCAAGATCTGGTATTTGGCTGCCATCTGACCACTTACTAGCATAACCTGAATTGTTAGGTCTGTGTATGAAAATAATTTTAGGCTATTTTTTGGTGTTCAAAGCAACAAGTCCATTACTAACTATAATTCTAATAAGGTAAGATAAGGCTAATCTGATAATTGGCTGCTAACAAAAGCATTTGCTGTGCTTAGCAGTTTTATAATATTATGAGTGAGGATTGGGTTTTAAATTCAAGCTCTTCTTTTTTAACAGTACTGATACAGCAAACTTTTCTATTTTTTTGTTTGCTAGTTATTGACATTGCATACAGCCCAGTAGTATTGAAGGGAGCAGAGAGCGATCGAGTGGAACAGGATCAGCTCATCCGCCTAGCAATGAAATACATTGAAAAGCAACACAAAGTCACCCTTTGCCATTCTTACCATATTGCACCATTTAGACAAAAGGGTAATTTACAGACACTGAGGAACAGGTTAGACGGTCAACAGAAAAAGCCAAATCCGACAAAAGAAAAATCACAAAAGGGTAAGTTCAGTCATAAATTCTTCAGGTGATTTTTTTTTTTTTTTTTGCTTTTCTTTCATGAAAATAAAAACATTTACATAGCCCGAAAAGGAGAATGTTCACTTGCAATGTGGTCTATGTGTCTCAGTGTCTTATAATGCTACATGAATTGAGAATATGTAGTATAAAAATGAAAAGCTGAAGCTACCTACAGACAATAGACGGCAGTCAAATATGTAGGCATGTCCAGTTAAGATTCTTAATATGAAAGAATTTTCTACAAATATGCATGCTTCGATCACCTAATTGTGCATATTTACACATTTACTTTGTGGTGGATGGACAGAAAACACTGTGTATTCATTCCTATTGTCAATCTATATCCAGGAAAAACAATAGCAAAAGGCTAAGAAAAAAATGGAACGATCTTCTTCCTAAAAACTTCCTATACTGTACGTATCAATGCCTGACCTGATTTTATCAATGCAAACTATTCAAAAGTTTTATTTTTAAAAAGGCACTAATTATTTTTGTCATGAACTGCAGGAAAAATAACTTGCAGCATTTGAATTGGTCCGCAGAATATTTTAGTTACAATTTTGCACAGATTAACCATTTAACCCCTTCAGATCCGCGCTATTGCCGAATGACGGCAACAGCGCGGACCTACATTGCCGTGCACGAGCGGCATGCACGCCCCCTGCAGGGCGCGCGGCGCGCTCGGTGCAGATTGGAGTAAGGGGTCGGTCCCGACCCCTTACGACATGATCAGCTGTCAGCCAATGACAGCAGATCATGTGATGTAAACAGAGCCGGTAATCGCCTATTTTTTCTCCTCGCGCTGAGAGCGTGAGGAGGAAAAAAAAAGCCGATCACCACCCTCCGTGAGAGGGACATCAGTCCCGATCATGGCGATCATCTGTGCCCTCTGCCAGTGACGCCTAGCAATAGGCAGCAGTGCCGCCTACCAGTGCCCACCAGCGTCACCCATCAGCGCCCACAGTGCCCCCCGTCAGCTTCCACAATCAATGCAACAACAACAGTGCTGTACATCAGTGCCACCTACCAGTGCCCATCAGTGTCACCTACCAGTGCCCATCAGTGCCACCCATCAGTGCCACCCATCAGTGCCGCCCATCAGTGCCACCCATCAGTGGTACCTATCAGTGCCCATCAGTGCCACCTATCCATGCCACCCATCCGTGCCACCCATCAGCGCCCATCAGTGGCCATCAGTGGCCATCAGTGCCGCCTTATCTGTGCCCATCAGTACCACCTTATCTGTCCCCATCAGTGCCGCCTTAACTGTGCCTATCCGTGCCCATCAGTGCAGCCTATCAGTGCCCACCAGTGCTGCCTCATCAGCGCATATCAGTGAAGGAGAAAAATTACCTGTTTGCTAAATTTTATAAAAAACTATGAAACATGATTTTTTTTTTTTCAAAATTTTCCATCTTTTTTGTTTGTTTAGCAAAATATAAAAATCCCAGCTGTGATTAAATACCACCAAAAGAAAGCTCTATTTGTGGGAAAAAATGCTAAAAATTTCATTTGGGTACAGTGTTGTATGACCGCGCAATTGTCATTCAAAGTGCGTCAGCGCTGAAAATTGGTCTGGGCAGGAGGGGGGTTTAAGTGCCCAGTAAGCAAGTGGTTAAAGTGTAACTAAAGGCAAAACTTTTTTTTTAAGTTTTCTGGATAGAGTGGGGATAGATTAGAATCCGTGGCAGTTTTTTTGCTGTCTGTGCCCCCATTAGGGAGATTCACCCTCTTTATTTGTCCTGTTTGCCATTATCATTGAAAGTGAAAGTAAAAAAATTAGGGCTGTTACTGATTAAAATTTTCGTGTTCGATTAATCGATTATTTTTAAATCGATTAATCAACTAATTTCGTTTAACTATAACGCACATACAGATCCAACTACTTTTAGCTGATCTCCTTGCATTGCAACTCTGCATTAGTCAGTGGTAAATATGATATACACTATATACAATCACCCGACACTAGTTAGTTTCCACAATCCATGACTTAACACTTTTAAAAAAAAAAACTTTTAAAAAAAATTTTAAGGAGTCTTTTAATGTTAAATTTATTTTTAGGGTGGACCTCCACTTTAACAAGACATTTTCAAACTTGCAGCTCAATTGCTTGCTATCTGGGTAATACCTCCAATGGGTATACCAGTCCTGTTGGCAACCATCTAAAATGGGAATGCCATTTCACTTCCCGTTGTGTCTCTGGGACAGGAAGTGAAATGAAAGCGCCACACTGGGATGCACAAGGCAAAGCCTAAACCGAGAGGTGTTTTCTCTCTGCATGACCTAATCTAAAACTAAAATATAGATTCAAGCTGTATATATACTTTAAATCTCCACGATTCCTCCTCCACAATTGACCTGCCCAGTACAGACAACACACTCGCCTTCATAATGCCTTCCAATGCTTGTTTATTCCCAGCAAGGGTCACGTATCATCAGCATGGGGCATGTCCAGCCAATCACAAAACCGGCTCACAGCCACACCTCTGCAATTCGTGGACACGTCCACTCGGTCGAAGCCTTTCAGGCCATGATTGGATCGGTCAGGTGCCTGCTGTATTCCATTACTTTACCATTGTCCAGCTTGGGCACCGTCAATGACTGGGGAAGGGGGGAGGAGTCCGGTGACGTCGATGTCCGTGACGCCACCGGATCTCCGACGGAACTCCCTGCAGACCCAGAATCCTGCGGAGAGGTGAGTACCGATCAAAAGAATTTTGATCGATCAAAAAAAAATAACGATTAATCGAGGAATTAATCATTAATATCCGCAGCCCTAAAAAAATTCCCACATTTTGGGTTGTCCCCAAAAAAGTAATAGAGGGGAAATTTTCCAATGGGGACACTAGTTCTGGTGATCTGGGGCTCCCCAAGGAATTCACTTGTTGTGCAAACACTTCCTGTTTGGCTATGGGACAAGAAGTGAAACGAAATCTCTGCAATGGGACACAGATGGTGAAAAAAAAAAAACCTGACAGGGGTTTTAACTGACATGAAATATGAACAAAGCATATCCCTCTACAGTGTTTACTTGTCTCAGCTAAGAGCACTGACTGGATTTTCTGTCCTCTGCTATCAGCATAAATCGCTTCTGACAAGTTTTCCTGACACCAAGAGAAAAGAGGTGACGGGAGGGAACTCCAGTTGATTGACAGCCTCAGCTCTGTTCATGTATGCTGTGTGAAAGGGGGGGGTCCCCTTTCCTCCATTAGCTCTCAGGGCTCTCCTCACTGAGCTCTGCACAGTGTAATTTAAAATCTCTGCCCCCATTTTCATGAATGCTCAGACAAGCTTTATAAATTCTGCACTTTGAACAGCTGTAGAGGAGAAAATACAGCAGATAAAAAGTTACAACTTATGTAGGAGGATTTTTTTAATTTCTGTGTATAACCTGAGGCCAGTCACTTCACTGGGTATATGTAAGGGTTTGGTATATACAGTATCTCACAAAAGTGAGTACACCCCTCACATTTTTGTAAATATTTTAATTATATCTTTTCATGTGACATCACTAAAGAAATTACACTTTGCTACAATGTAAAGTAGTGTACAGCTTGTATAACAGTGTAAATTTGCTGTCCCCTCAAAATAAATCAAAACACAGCCATTAATGTCTAAACCGCTAGCAACAAAAATGAATATGCCCCTAAGTGAAAATGTTGCAATTGGGCCCAATTAGCCATTTTCCCTCCCCGGTGTCATGTGACTTGTTCGTTTTACACGGTCTCAGGTGTGAATGGGGAGCAGGTGTGTTAAATTTGGTGTTATCGCTCTCACTCTCTGAAAATCTGAAAAAAAAGAATTGATGCTCTACATAGAGATGGTCTAGGCTATAAGAAGATTGCCAAAACCCTGAAACTGAGCTGCAGCACGGTGGCCAAGACCATACAGCAGTTTACCAGGACAGGGTCCACTCAGAACAGGCCTCACCATGTTCGACCAAAGACGTTGAGTGCACGTGCTCAGCATCATATCCAGAGGTTGCCTTCGGGAAATAGACATATGAGTGCTGCCAGCATTGCTGCAGAGATTTAAGGGGTGGGGGGTCAGCCTGTCAGTGCTCAGACCATACGCCACACACTGCATCAAATTGGTCTGAATGGCTGTCATACCAGAAGGAAGCCTCTTCTAAAGATGATGCACAAGGATGATGATGAGACCAAGATAAACTTATTGGGTTCAGATGGTGTCAGGTGTGTGTCGCAGTAACCAGGTGAGAAGTACAAAGACAAGTGTGTCTTGCCTACAGTCAAGCATGGTGGTGGGATTGTCATGGTCTGGGGCTGCATGAGTACTGCCGGAACTGGGGAGCTACAGTTCATTGAGGGAACCATGAATGCCAACATGTCCTGTGACATACTGAAGCAGAGCATGATCCCCTCCCAAACGGAAGGTGAAGGAGCGCAAGGTCTCTAACATCCACCAGCTCTGTGATGTCGTCATGGAGGAGTGAAAGAGGACTCCAGTGGCAACCTGTGAAGCTCTGGTAAACTCCATGCCCAAGAGGGTTAAGGCAGTGCTGAAAAATAATGGTGGCCACACAAAATATTGACACATTGGGCCCAATTTGGACATTTTCACTTAGGGGTGTACAGTACTCACTTTTGTTGCGGTTTAGACATTAATGGCTGTGTGTTGAGTTATTTTGAGGGGACAGCAAATTTACACTGTTATACAAGTTGTACACTCACTACTTTACATTGTAGAAAGGTGTAGTTTCTTCAGTGTTGTCACATGAAAAGATATATAATAAAATGTTTACAAAAATGTGAGAGGTGTACTCATTTTTGTGTGATACTGTGTGTGTGTGTGTGTGTGTGTGTATGTGTATATATTCAACCCCCTTAGCATTTTTCATGTTTTGTTGTCTCATAACCTAGAATTAACATGGATTGTTTGAGGATTTGCATCATTTAATTTACAGAACATGCCCACAACTTTGAAGATGTTTTTTTTTTTTCTATTGTGAAGCAAACAACAAATAGGACAAAATAACAGAAAAAGTCAATGTGCATAACTATTCATCCCCCCTAAAGTCAATACTTTGTAGAGCCACCTTTTGCGGCTGTCACAGCTCCAAGTCACTTTGAATAAGTCTCTATGAGCTTGCCACACCTTACCACTGGGATTTTTGCCCATTCCTCCTTGCAAAACTGCTCCAGCTCCTTCAAGTTGGATGGTTTGTGCTTGTGAACAGCAACCTTTAAGTCTGACTACAGATTTTCTATTGGACTGAGGTCTGGGCTTTGACTAGGCCATTCCAACACATTTGCGTGTTTCCCCTTCAACCACTCAAGTGTTGCTTTAGCAATGTGTTTGGGGTCATTGTCCTGCTGGAAGGTGAACCTCCGTCCTAGCCTCAGATCACCCAAAGAGTGGTACAGGTTTTTATCAAGAATATCCCTGTATGTAGCACCATCCATCTTTCCCTCAATTCTGACCAGTTTCCTAGTCCCGACTGCTGAAAAATATCCCCACAGCATGATGCTGCCACCACCATGTTTCACTGTGGGGATGGTGTTCTTTGGGTGATGTGATGTGTTGGGTTTGCGCCAGACATAGCGTTTTCTTTGGCCAAAAAGTTCAATTTTAGTCTCATCAGACCAGAGCACCTTCCTCCATACATTTTGGGAGTCTCCCACATGCCTTTTCGTGAACTCAAATTGTACCATTTTGTTTTTTGCTGAAAGTGATGGCTTTCTTCTGGCCACTCTGCCATAAAGTCCAACTCTATGGAGTGTACAACTTATTGTAGTCCTATGTACAGATACTCCATTCTCTGCTGTGGAACTCTGCAGCTCCTCCAGGGTTACCTTAGGTTTCTGTGCTGCCTCTCTGATTAATGCCCTCCTTGCCAGGTCCGTGAGTTTTGGTGTGCAGCCGTCTCTTGGCAAGTTTGCTGTTGTGCCATGTTCTTTCCATTTGGTTATGATAATGATATTTGATGGTGCTCCTAGGGATCATCAAAGATTTTGATATTTTTTTTATAACCTAACCCTGACTTGTACTTCTCTTGTACAAAAGGTTTTATTGAACATAAAGGAAAAATCCTTAATAGTACAATGAGAGAAGCATATAACTGTGCATTATGTAGATACATGTCTGCATGGTCTTGATACAGAAAAAAACAAGGAATAATGGGAAATGAAAACAGGCATCATATCACAAAATCATGTAATATTACATAAAGCACTTTTGGAGGTGAAAAAAAAAGAAAGGTGTACATAAGCATTTGTCAGCCTATACTTTATCCCCTTCAGGGGCTGACTTGTACTTCTCAACAACATTGTCCCTTACTTGTTTGGAGAGTTCCTTGGTCTTCATGGCAGTGTTTGGTTAGTGGTGCCTCTTGCTTAGGTGTAGCAGCCTCTGGGGCCTTTCAAAAAGGTGTGTATTTGTAATGACAGATCATGTGACACTTAGATTACACACAGGTGGAAATCATTTCACTAATTATGTGACTTCTGAAGGTAATTGGTTGCACCAGAGCTTTTTATGGGCTTCATAACAAAGGGGGTGAATACATACGCACATGCCAATTATCAGTTTTTTATTTCTGAAAAAAAAGTTTTATGTATATATTTTTCTGATTTTACTTCACCAACTTAGACTATTGTGTTCTGATCCATCACATATAATTCAGATTAAAAAAAAACATTGAACTAAAGGCTGTAATGTAACAAAATAGGTAAAAGGCCAAGGGGGTTAATACTTTTGCAAGGCACTGTATGTATGTATATATATATATATATATATATATATATATATATATATATATATATATATACATACATAATAAAGAAATGAGATAAAAGAACAGCGATTATAGGGGAACAGTCCCAAAGTAATATAGATGAAGACACCTGACGCATTTGCAGGAAAAACACTGCCTAACAATGGAGATATATGAAAGGATATCAACCTCTGCACATAAAACCAGGAATAGTTGCTGATGCCACCACAATGAACAATTCCGCTATCGGAGAGAGGGGAAAGCCATAGGGGCCAATCTGCTGAGATCTCCCAAGAGGCTTAATTGATATTGGTGTAGTATAAGAAAATTAAAGATTGCTAATAGAAGGCTATGGGGATCTGAGAAGAAGCCAGCTGGTCAGGACACCCTGTCAGATAGTGAGTCTGTGCAGCTGTGCTGAGCTAAAGGATCTCCCATAAGCCTGAAGATATCTACTCGGGAGGTCTTCTATCTATATATGGCCTGACTCACTATCTTTAACCTCATCCCAAATGATGGCTACAGCGTGTGATAACTGTACTTCGGACACAGCTGATCACAGATCGGGGTAAAGGGCCAATTATAGTAGCCCTTTACCATTTGATCAGCTGTGTCCAATCACAGCTGATCAGTGTAAACAGGATATACCTGTTATCGGCAATCTTCTCCTGACAGCGCGTAAGAAGAGACGAGCCGGTAAGCTGCAATCCACACAGGAGACCTACAATGATAATCAGGGCACTGACATTAGTGCCCTGATTATCAGTGCTGCCCCATCAGTGATGCCTGTCAGTACAGCCTCATCAGTGCACACCAGTTGAGAAAAATGACTTATTTACAGAAACTAAGAAAAACGTTTTGTTTTTTTTTCAAAAATTTCGGTCTTCTTTTGTTTGTTTAGCAAAAAAATAAAAAGCCAGTGGTGATTAAATGCCACCAAAAAGAAAGCTCTATCTATCTAAAAAAAAGATAAAACTCTTGTTTGGGAACAGTGTTGCATGACTGCGCAATTGTCATTCAAAAAGTGACAGCGCTGAAAGCTAAAAATTGACCTGGGCAGGAAGGGGGTGAAAGTGCCCTGTAGGCAAGTGGCTAAGTTTCAGATATATAACAATTTAGATGAGTATTGTGCATAAATCTATAACTTTAAGGTTTGTATTTTTATTTTTTATCTTTGCTCTTTATACATGCCTCCAAATAAAAAAAAAAAACAGTATCCAACAAAACAGGTTCACAATACTTATCTGCACAATGGAAAGTTTAGTAAACCTAAGAGACAAAAACAGTTTGTACTTCTTATGTCTGTTTTAATGTGAAAACCTTGATGCATTTTGCATAAAGAGGTGCTTGCTCATAAATTCAAAGTTAACGTGGCCACTATTACCCGGAGAGAGAGGAAACCTCCAACCCACATTCAATCATGCAGGAGCTGTTATCACACACATCTCAGATAAAAGCGGCATAAACATTAAAAAGAGAGGCATAAACATAATAGCTTGATGTGGCTAGAATGAGCACAGTTCAGAGAAGCTGACAAATCTAAAACTCACATTATGATCCAGTAACCAAATGAACCTAAAATAACAACGATAATCAAAACAATAACCATACTCCATAAAGAATATAGAGTGGCCCATAGTGGCCAAATCAACTTGGTGCAGGGTATATGAATATACATAAATTATAAAGATGTGCAGAGGCACAAATTACTGCAAAATGTGGCAAAATTAAATACAAACAAAACATCCACACCTCTTACAATAGGACACTGAGGAAGGAGACAAGGAGAGCTAATTAATCATAGTAATAAGAAAAATCCTTTGGTATTCAAACTGAATGGGTTCCAAGATGTCATCATAAAAAAACGATTTACCTCCCTCCTACAGAGCCCTAAAAAAAAAAAAAACTATCTCCTTCTTTCAATGCCCTGATTTTTGCACAAAATATCTAGCAACATTAGTAGTTACATTTTTTTGTCCCATCAAATATAATAAAGCTGAAAGTTGGAGTTTGGCTTGCTAGTGATTTCTGCTGTAGTGGGTGAAAAAGACAGTCCTTCTTGTGGCTGCAGTGATTTTACTTTTAATGCTGTTTTATTGTCCCAAATGAGCTTACAGTGTAATGAGCAATGTGCAGTCTTACTAACATAGCCACACACATGTATTTTATCATGGTTACGTGATAGTTTATAATTTTGGTGCTGAATTTGAGATGTGAAAAGAGATCACACAAATACTTATAAAGTCTAGTACACACTATTAGTTTTTTTTTTTGTTCAACCCAGCAGGCTGAACGGAAAAAAAAAAGTAAGAGCTCAGGAGGAGATCCTGCATTAACAATCTGATGTTAGTACAGTATTCTCCCCCTCTGAGCTATTGTGTTCTGACAAGGGGGGGGGGGGCTGCCCCACCAGAACACACCGGTCAGCACTCTCATCCACTGGCCGAGAGCTCTGGTCAGATGCCGAACGGCAGACCTTTTGGGGTCATGCCCCTTGGACAGAAGCGGACTTTTGGCCGGCTGTCATACACATGCTAAGTTTGTGGGATCTTAGTGTGTAAAAAGTTGGAACATTGTTGGGGCAGCAAAAGTATTACATTTTGTTGTGTGCCTGAACTGTTGTAGACCACTTTCCATACAATTCACAAGTGTTGCAAATCCGAGAACAATGTGACTAATTCATTTTTAAAAAGGCACATACTGTATGTCTTTTATGCTGAACGGGCAGGTGATGTACTCTGCACCTATCCTAAAAAATGTGCTTGTTCACCTCGGAATCATCATGATATCTCACAGAGACATCGTACAGATAGATGATATTTGATTAGTATCAGTATTAAAATATGTGGGAGAATATTCTCTGTATGATTTTGTTTTTTAGCTCCTAATACGTCATTACTGGAACAGTTAAAAAACATTTCGGTATCAGCAGAAGAAAAAGAAAAACCAAGCCCACACATCCAAATAATGAAGGAGAGTGATCCCAAGCCTGGCAAAGCAGGCCTGATAGAGGTGATCTCTAGTACGGAGCTGAATGAGGAAGATCTGCTTACAACTCCCAAATATGAGCTGTCTATTGTTAACAACCTGTCTGGGAAACCACAGAAGATAATACTGACAGCTGCATTACATGGAGTTCGCTCTGTTTCAGAGTGTGATCTAAGTGTGTCTAAGGTAACATGAGAAACACTTCTATAATTAAAAAGTATTCTGCATACACTTTTTTTTTTTTTAACAGTAAATTAGTTTTTTATTTAAAAGTATTAAAGTTGATAATGACACAGTATATGGGCATTACATTGTACATAAGGTCACAATAGATCAAATAATTGGTCAATTACACTTGATAATTAATTTCCTGAGTGATTAACAAGTTCCATCAATGTTAAACAGTAAAGTAATCTGCTTCATAATATCAATACTGGATTCGGAAAAGAAAGGATAACAGGGAGAAAGTGAGAAAGAGGGGGGGAGGGATGGGGAGAGAGAATGAGAGAGGTAGAGGGGGGGGGGGGGGGGGGGACAAGAGGCGTTTATTAAGTAGGCATATCCAGATATAAGCAAAGAAACCACAGGAGCCAGTAGTATTACTCAGGGTAACCATGGGCCCTAGGGGGCTTGACCATGTGCATCAATCCATTGAGACCAGACCTTATCAAATTTTTGGGGGCAGTTTCTACTCTCATACGTTAACTTATACAGCGGTAGGACAGAGTTAATAGTGGCAATCCACATATGATGAGTAGGAGGGTTGGGTAGCTTCCACTTAAGAAGAATCTCTCATCTGGCATAGTAGAGAGCAAAAAACAAAACAGTTTTTCATGTCTTGAGGCCTCAACATTTTCCATACTGCCAAGCAATGCCAGGGCCGGATCTGGTCTAAGAGACCAGTCCCCAAAGGATCCCAGGGTCTCCATCACTCCCTCCCAATAGAGGCTCAGTTTCAGGCAGGACCATACCATATGGAGAAATGATCCAGGGGATGAACCACATCTGGGACACAGGGTGCTTGCTCCCGGGTATATATTGGCTAGTCTAACAGGGGTGTAATATGCTCTATGTAAGAATTATAGTTGAATGAATCGATCCTGAGCTGAAATCATCTTGGTAGCATAGTCAGATACCACATCCTCCCAGATCTCGTCCGTCAACTCTGGAATGTCAGTCTTCCACTTATTATATACTTTAGTCAGGGATGTCATATGCGCAATTGACAAATAAAAGTAAAGGGAGGACAGGGGCTTGTCCAGAATTTTTGCAATGAGCAGTCATTCCACACTGTCAGTCTGTAAAGTCAGGGGCTCGGGAAACTGGGCTTGAGTGGCATGTCTGAGCTAATAGTATTGAAATGACATAGAGATCGGAACGGCATATCTGGCTTTCAACGTCGCTAGGGAGAAAAAGGACCCATCTGTAAAAATGTGTTTGACTGTAATTATTCCTTTAGCTGCCCATAACTGGGGATCCGGAAGCTTATAGAGGTGAGGGAGCATGGGATTCCCCCACAAGGGTGTATGGGTGAGATGACAGATTCCATTTTATAAATAGCTCTAGCCCTCTGCCATATTTGTATGGTTGTGCACATTAAAGTCGTCACCTGGGGATGGGCTCTGGACCCTCTGTAGGGTAGATTACTCAGAGCCGCATAGGATCCCAGGATAGCCGCCTCAAGGGTCTCCGTCGGGTTTTGTCTGGACTGGGCGAACCACCATCGGACCGTCACCAGGACTGCTGCCCAGTAATAGAGCTGGAAGTGAGGCATTGCCAATCCACCCGGGATAGGGGGAGTTGGAGCGTCCGCTTTGCCAGCCTTGGGATCTTCCCAGCCCAAACAAAGGTAGAAATAATGGAGTCCAGTTTTTGAAAGAAAGCTTTAGGGATAGGGCACGGAGTATTCCTGAAAAAGTATACAAACTTGGCGAGATATACCATTTTTAACAGGTTTACCCTTCCCACCGGGGGCAGGGGAAGTGTTTTCCAGAGATGACATTTCTTGCTAAACTGGGTCAGTAGGGGAGAGATATTATCTTCCATATATGCCTGGATGGAACCCCTGACAATCACTCCGAGGTGCTTAAAGTCACCCACCCATTGGAGCGAAGTGTCAATAACCACTTTATGTCCTGACTGATGAAGGGAGAACAGGACTGATTTTCCCAATTAACTTGAATCCCAGAGAATTTCCCGAATTGGTCTATTATTTCAAGGGCAGAGCTTAGGGAGGCACCCGCGTCAGCCAGATGCAACAGAGTATCATCAGCATAAAGTAAGATCTTTTCCTTGATTATCCCAACCTGAAGGCCTCGCACTCTTTGATCTTGCCTTTTCAGGATCGCCAAGGGCTCGATCGCCAGGGCAAAAAGCCCCGGAGACAGAGGCCATTCCTGTCTGGTACCTCTGTGCAGGCTGAATGGGGTTGACAATAGGCCGTTTACTCTAACACGGGCAGTCGGGTCTCTGTAAAGAAGCTGAATCCAGGAGATGAACCTAGATCCAAATCCAAAACGTTCCAGCACTTCCCAGAGGAAAAGCCACTCGACTGAATCGAATGCCTTTTCGGCATCGAGCGCAGCCACTACCCCTGTGTCACCCTCTCCAGCCCGATCAACGTGGGTGAGCAATCTACGGATATTAATATCTGTTCCTCTGCCTGGCATAAAGCCGGATTGATCCGGATGAACCAGAGCTGGAATCACTCCGTTCAACCAGGTCGCCAAAATTTTGGCCAGCAATTTAGCGTCCACGTCGATCAGGGAGATCGGGCGATAGGATTGGAAAAGTTCAGGGTCCTTACCCGGCTTGGGAATAACCACTATCACCGCCTCAGACATGGAGGCCGGCAGAGCCCCATCCCTCAGCGATGACAGAAGCATAGCAGGAAATTTGGGTGCCAACTCCTCGGCATACGCCCTGTAGAACTCAGCCGGAAACCCGTCCGGGCCCGGCGTCTTCCCTGCCTGAAGCGAGGAGATGGCCCGTTGGACCTCTTCAAGGGTAATAGGGGAATCAAGTTGGTCTCTATAGGTATCAGTCAGGGCAGGGAAATCAACATCTGAGAGGTAAATGTGAAGGTCTTCCATAGAATAGTCCACCCGGGTAGAGTATAGATCTGAGTAGTAGGACGTGAACCCCTCACTAATTGCACTAGAGGAAACCTGTCTAACCCTGTCTTTGTCAATCAGTGAGGGAACACTCATGGAGGCCAACTGTTCTCGGACCAACCATGCCAGGAGTTTACCCCCCGCTCACCCTCCTCAAAGATCCTCTGGGATTGCTGCAGTAGTTTTTTTTTGGTCAGTGAAGTGCGGAGTAGCATTACCTCTCTAGTGCACTCCTGAAGTTTAGTATAAAGTTCTGGATCACGAGTCTGGGTGTATTGCCTTTCCAGGGAGGTGGCCCTATCTTCAGCCTTAACCAAGTCTGCTTTATGCTGTCTGCGGATTCCCCCAATCAATGTTTGATATTGACCCCTGAAGGAAGCCTTGAAGGCATCCCACACTACCGCCACCGAGCCGATCCAGGGTTCAGTGCCCAATAGGTATTCATTTGCTGACAGAACCCTGCATCCACCCCAGGGTCAGAGATCCAAAATCGTGACAGTCTCCACAGTTTATCTGCAGGGGAGCCCTCCAGAGACAACTGGAGAAGAAGCGGTGCGTGATCCGATATTCCCCTTGGCAGGGTGGAAATCTGCTGTACCCAGGACAATAGAAGTCTCCACGCATAGATCAAGTCCATGCGTGAGAGAGTCCCAGGCGTGGCCGAGTGACAGGTAAAAGATCTATCACTGGGGTGGCGCCATCTCCACAAATCTATCAGGCCATACGTTTCCGCCCAAATGGACAGATCTGATGTGGAGTCTCCCAGTGCATTAAAACGATTCAACCCAGGGTTCAGCGGCATATTAAAGTCTCCCATGAGCAGCAAATTATCCGTACCATAATAAGAGGGCTCAGTTTGTGAAGTAACTTAGTAGAGGCAGGAGGAGGTACAGTCAGGTCCATAACTATTGGGACATCAACACAATTCTAATCTTTTTGGCTCTATTCATCACCACAATGGATTTGAAATGAAACGAACAAGATGTGCTTTAACTGCAGACTTTCTGCTTTAATTTGAGGGTATTTACATCCAAATCTGGTGAATGGTGTAGGAATTTCAACAGTTTGTATATGTGCCTCCCACTTTTTAAGGGACCAAAAGTAATGGGACAATTGTCTGCTCAGCTGTTCCATGGCCAGGTGTGTGTATTCCCTCATTATCCCATTTACTAGGAGCAGATAAAAGGTCCAGAGTTCATTTCAAGTGTGCTATTTGCATTTGGAATCTGTTGCTGTCAACTCTGAATATGAGATCCAAAGAGCTGTCACTATCAGTGAAGCAAGCCATCATTAGGCTGAAAAAAACAAAACAAATCCATCAGAGAGATAGCAAAAACATTAGGTGTGGCCAAATCAACTGTTTTGGAACATCCTTAAAAAGAAAGAACGCACCGGTGAGCTCAGCAGCACCAAAAGACCCAGAAGACCACGGAAAACAAACTTTCCCTGGTGAAGAAAACACCCTTCACAACAGTTGGCCGGAACAAGAACACTCTCCAGGAGGTAGGTGTATGTGTGTCAAAGTCAACAATCAAGAGAAGACTTCGCCAAAGTGAATACAGAGGGTTCACCACAAGATGTAAACCATTGGTGAGCCTCAAAAACAGGAAGGCCAGATTAGAGTTTGCCAAACAACATGTAAAAAAGCCTCACAGTTCTGGAACAACATCCTATGGGACAGATGAGACCAAGATCAACTTGTACCAGAGTGATGGGAAGAGAAGAGTATGGAGAAGTAAAGGAACTGCTCATGATCCAAAGCATACCACCTCATCAGTGAAGCAAGGTGGTGGTAGCATCATGGCGTGGGCATGTATGGCTGCCAATGGAACCGGTTCTCTTGTATTTATTGATGGCGAGCCTGCTGACAAAAGGAGCAGGATGAATTCTGAAGTGTTTCGGGCAATATTATCTGCTCATATTCAGCAAAATGCTTTAGAACTAATTGGGCGGCGATTCACAGTGCAGATGGACAATGACCCGAAGCATACTGGGAAAGCAACCAAAGAGTTTTTTAAGGGAAAGAAGTGGAATGTTATGCAATTACCAAGTCAATCACCTGACCTGAATTCGAATGAGCATGCATTTCACTTGCTGAAGACAAAACTGAAGGGAAAATGCCCCAAGAACAAGCAGGAACTGAAGACAGTTGCAGTAGAGGCCTGGCAGAGCATCACCAGGAATGAAACCCAGCGTCTGGTGATGTCTATGCGTTCCAGACTTCAGGCTCTAATTGACTGAAAAGGAAATGCAACCAAGTATTAAAAAGTGAAAGTGTGATGGATGATTGTTAATCTGTCCCATTACTTTTTGTCCCTTAAAAAGTGGGAGGCACATATACACACTGTTGTAATTCCTACACCGTTCACCTGATTTGGATGTAAATACCCTCAAATTAAAGCTTAAAGTCTGCAGTTAAAGCACATCGTGTTTGTTTCATGTCAAATCCATTGTGGTGTTGTATAGAGCCAAAAAGATTAGAATTGTGTCGATGTCCCAATATTTATGGACCTGACTGTATATAAACACCCACCAACAGCAGCTCCAAACATTCCACCATTGCATGTGTTATTATGTGCCTTCCTTCCGGGTCAAGCACCAGCCCCAGGAGTCTAAATGGCAGGGACTTGCGCACTAGTATACTAACCCCCCTGGCAAAATTTTAGTAGGTTGAGTGATATAAATGACCCACCCAAGGCTTTTTAAGCCCAGGGTCTTCCTTCCAACCAGATGAGTCTCCTGGAGAACACATATTTGAGGACTATATGTTTTTAGGAACTGGAACACCAGTGACTGCTTCACATGGGAGTTAAGGCCCCTGGTGTTCCACGAAACAATCTTCAAAGATGCCATTCGATTGTCCTACACATAAAATTAGAAGAATTTGCAAGGGACAAGCTCTTACTGACCCATAACAACATTCTTACTGACCCATAACAACTAGGGATGATGATAAGTAAGGTGCCGGTCTCCCAGCAAGCTGGGGGTACAAAACTTAGTGCAGGTATTTGAGTGTTCCTGAGGTATACATGGGCCACTGGCTTAAAATAGTGATCCCCTAGATTGCAGGTTGGGCAAAAAGGATAAGAAGTGTAGGGGGAGAAAACATCAAGTCTCCAACAACAGGGGAGCTCTAAGTCATGAAACTCTGAGTCTTCCAGGAAAGAACTGGGCAAAAGATTCGTCTTGCCTTCTGTAGTCACAGTGTCAGCAGGGGAGAAGCAGAGTCTATCATCAGAAAAAGCCAGAAAGCCCAGGTGAATGCATAATAAAGAAAAAATAAAAAGTTATAACTCAAGTGGAGCACAAATTATGGAATGTATACTTGCTTTATCCTACTCGGATTGTGTCAAGCCAGGAGGACGCCTCCTCCGGGGATGTGAAAAATCTCAAACGTTCACCGTCTTGAACCTGGAGTCTGGCAGGGAACAGCATGCTGTACTTCAGATTTTTGGCACGAAGACGGGAACGCACTTGATCAAACGATTTCCTTTGACGCTGTGTCTCAATGGAGTAATCTGGAAATATTAGTAGTTTAGCATTTTCATACTTCAGCTCTCCTATTCCTCTGGCCTCTCTCAGGACAAGATCTCGGTCTCAAAAGTTGAGCAATTTAAAGATGAAAGTGCGCGGGGGGGCCCCTGGCGGACCTCTGACTGTGGGGATCCTATGGGCCCTCTCCACCACAAAATGGGAGGAAAAGGTGGCATGAGGTAGAAGAGACCGCAGCAGCTGCTCCGTGAACAGGGTAGTGTCTTTACCCTGTGCTCCTTCAGGCAGCCCTATGATTCGCAAATTATTGCGTCTGCTGCGATTCTCAGCATCTTCAGCACGCGACTCGAGGTGTTTAACTCTGACTTTTAAGGAATGAATGTCAGCCGTGTGCTCTCTCTGTATATCTTCAGCTGCAGACACACGCTGTTCCACCTCTGTCACCCTGCCCCTGAAAGCATCAATGTCTCTCCCGATTTTACAGCCATTAATTGCATCTAGGAGTGCTGTGTGTTCTGGAGGATGCCATGATGGAAGGGACAACTGCGGCCTTCCTTCCAGCCTGGTGTGGAGTCCCGGGTTGTTTGTGGGGCTGTCGGTGCACTGCTCCCCCCCGTTTGTAGCCAGGCATGGGCAGCGGGGTCCAGGGATGGATGCCCGGCACCGCGGGAATGGCGGAAAAAAAATCTGGATGGTGGAGCGGAGCTAAAACACGTCTGCTCCCATCGCCATCTTGGACACGCCCCCTGCCTACACTTAAAGTCAAACTATTCTTAAAACGTTTCCTACCCTCTCCTCCTACCAAAACCGCCTAACTAGTATAAGAAATTTGTGTATGTTTCCTTATTTGAATCTACTCTGGTCAAGTCACATGATCCTGCAGCTCTCCTGTGTCAGTGAGCGGCGATTGTTGGAAAGAGGAAAGAGCGACGACAATGACTGGGCCATGGGGGCCTAGAGTTGACATCAAGACACCTGGATCACATGACCAGACCAGATAAAAAATAGATTTATATATACATCTTTTTTATACAAATTAGGCAGGATAGGTAAGAGAGAGGGAGGGAATATTTTTAATGGATACATTTGCCTTCGAGAGAGAGGGAGCGACGACAATGACTGGGCCATGTGAATCTAAAGTTGACATTAAAGCACCTGGATCATGTGACCAGAGTGGATAAAAAATAGGTGTGTATACACACATCTTTTTTTTTTTTTATATAAATTAGGCAGGATAGGTAAGAGAGAGAGAGGGAGGGAATATTTTTAAAGGATAAGTTCACCTTCGGGAGAATGTTACACATTCCACCTATTTTCAGGGTGCAACATGTAACATGTTCCCATTCCTGCACCTCTCTTCCTGATCCCCCTCCTCCCTGTGACAGCGGGCCGGGGATCTTCACCCACACAGCCACGTCATTCATTCACAGAGTTCTGTGAACAAATAGACTACAAGTACCAACAGTCTTTTGCGGCTGACGGCTTGTGATTCTCCATGAACTACGAGGGTGCTGGTGAACATCCTCACATTTAATTGAATCTTCCTGGACTAGGAAGGTATCAGAGGTAGGGGCAGACGGCTACAATGACAGTCTGCAAGAGCCTGACATTGCACCTGTGATTTAGTGATCGCTGGTGCAATGCTTTACAGACTTCTAAGAAAAAAAAACAGTGCATGCACATTTTATTACCTGCAAAATGTATTATTTCTATTTTTAAAGGTGAACTTATCCTTTAAGAATAGTTAGACTTCAGTGGACCTGCACTTTAGGGAACTGATATCTCTGAGGAATCCTACAAGTGTCTGCTTTTTACTATCCAGTCTCCCAGTTGTGCTCCTGCGTTGTCATCCTGGTGGTCTACAAGTGGCCGTGCCAAAACGCAAACAGGATGCGAGTGAAAGAGACTAGAGGAAGCCAACAACACTAAGATAGAAAAAAAAGATGAAAACAATATTTTGTAGAAAAAATGGCAGTTGAATATTATATACAGCACTTTAGCATACTAAATGTCATCCACTTGAGGTTGAAATCTGCTTTAATGTGCTGGCTTTGCAAATGTGGCAAACGTTATGCAACAGCTAATACCTAGTCTGAGAAAAATGTTAAAATCTGCAGTGATATTCTATCTGGAAAGAGTATAGCAGTTAGGTAGGTGTGCACATCTGACTTTTGTCCAAAGCTTTAAATCAACTGTATCTCTTCACAGAAATAATCAGGAGAATTGCTCCTTGTAGTGTAAGACTGTCAATTACGGTCTAAACTCTGCTGTCTTCAAGTGATACAGCCCCTGGCAACATATTTGGCATTTAAAGTTCAATCCTACCTTTTGTAAAAAAAAAAAAAAATAATGTACCTGTATTGCAAAAAGTCAAAATGTGCATTTATTTATTTTTTTTTGCAATTGAGCCTGCAAAGCATTACAATCATGATCAATGGATTGGAGGTGCAATGCTTTGGCTCCTGCAGACTATTCTATCTCAGATCTATACTCAGGTACAGACCTTCAGCTTTGGAGTTGGAGAAAGTATCAATAGACTACAAGTGTGGTGATGGCACTACACTTGAGATCTATTGAAAAACACAGTCCCTCTGCTGTGGTGGCAGACGGGACTTGTAGTTTTTTTTAATTCACAACTCTCTGTGAATGAATGGCATGGCTGTTTGGGCAGAGTCACATACATCCATGGCAAATAAAAATCTGACAACAGGAGCCAGTGGGCAGAAGCACCCCTGGATTCTGTAAGTGGGCGCCGCAGCCTCTAATGTGGGTGTAAAACGAAACATGGTCTAAAATGTGCAGTTTTGCTTTTTTCCCTTTTTTTTAAAAGATATGTTTTTTGGAATTCTCAAGGTTTTGTACAAAACGGCACACAAAAAAAGAACAACTACTGTGCAATGGGTCATAATAGACCATCACATGCTAACAGTTACAGCAAGTTTAACATCCTGAATCCAGAGAGGTTAGCATAAGTGTGGAGTTAGCTTTTAACAATTCCGGGAGTGTTAAATATCTGCATTCCCCCGTTCCATTCAATGGTCTCTTCCACTGACCCTACATTACTAATGTGTTTCCCTGGTGGGACGAACCACAGCATGTGGCAGGGGAAGTAGGCATTTGATACCCCCTTAAGTGTTGAATGCTGAAGATTGTGCCGTATGTTTTAACACTCAAGTCAGCAGAATGCGGGCCCATCAAAGAAGTAAGTCTGTAGTCTTCAATTACAGGGAGAAACTGTTCAGAATAATTTGGTAAAGTACCAGAGTTTGTTCTGAAGTTCTGAAAGAAAGCCTTACAGTAATACAAAATAAATCCCTTCTGTTTGTGTTTTAGGATGATTTAATGCTTGAAGTCCCTGGAAAGTATCGACTGCTCTTAAACCTTCCTGTGTTGGTCAATGAGGATTCAACCACTGCCACATACAACAAAGCAAATAACACTTTGACTGTTACAATGTTAGTAGAAGACAATCAAGGAGTATAATGAGTAATCTTCCAAGGCAACCCAGTGCACAGTTCATGTCTGTGCAGCAAATATGGAGGAACAGGAAGAAGCTGTGCCATTCTAGCTTTCTACAAATATCTGCAGATTTAGTCACAAACGTATAACTGAGGACGTTATGTCACAGAAGGCAAATTTTTCTGGTTTGCATACTTTTTTTTTCCCCCCAACACTTTTTTTCTTTAAAAGCATGTAAAGCCAAAACTTTTTTTTCTATATACAGTGGGGACGGAAAGTATTCAGACCCCCTTAAATTTTTCACTCTTTGTTATATTGTAACCATTTGCTAAAATCATTTAAGTTCATTTTTTTCCTCATTAATGTACACACAGCACCCCATATTGACAGAAAAACACAGAATTGTTGACATTTTTGCAGATTTAGTAAAAAAGAAAAACTGAAATATCACATGGTCCTAAGTATTCAGACCCTTTGCTGTGACACTCATATATTTAACTCAGGTGCTGTCCATTTCTTCTGATCATCCTTGAGATGGTTCTACACCTTCATTTGAGTCCAGCTGTGTTTGATTATACTGATTGGACTCAATTAGGAAAGCCAGACACCTATCTATATAAGACCTTACAGCTCATAGTGCATGTCAGAGCAAATGAGAATCATGAGGTCAAAGGAACTGCCTGAAGAGGCAGTTTCTGCTGCACTGAAGGTTCCTAAGAGCACAGTTGCCTCCATAATCCTTAAATGGAAGACTTTTGGGACGACCAGAACCCTTCCTAGAGCTGGCCGTCTGGCCAAACTGAGCTATCGGGGGAGAAGAGCCTTGGTGAGAGAGGTAAAGAAGAACCCAAAGATCACTGTGGCTGAGCTCCAGAGATGCAGTCGGGAGATGGGAGAAAGTTGTAGAAAGTCAACCATCACGGCAGCCCTCCACCAGTCAGGGCTTTTTGGCAGAGTGGCCTGACGGAAGCCTCTCCTCAGTGCAAGACACATGAAAGCCCGCATGGAGTTTGCTAAAAAAACACCTGAAGGACTCCAAGATGGTGAGAAATAAGATTCTCTGGCCTGATGAGACCAAGATAGAACTTTTTGGCCTTAATTCTAAGCGTTATGTGTAGAGAAAACCAGGCACTGCTCATCACCTGTCCAATACAGTCCCAACAGTGAAGCATGGTGGTGGCAGCATCATGCTGTGGGGGTGTTTTTCAGCTGCAGGGACAGGACGACTGGTTGCAATCGAGGGAAAGATGAATGCGGCCAAGTACAGGGATATCCTGAACGAAAACCTTCTCCAGAGTGCTCAGGATCTCAGACTGGGCCGAAGACAATGACCCTAAGCACACAGCTAAAATAACGAAGGAGTGGCTTCACAACAACTCCGTGACTGTTCTTGAATGGCCCAGCCAGAGCCCTGACTTAAACCCAATTGAGCATCTCTGGAGAGACCTAAAAATGGCTGTCCACCAACGTTTACCATCCAACCTGACAAAACTGGAGAGGAGCTGCAAGGAGGAATAGCAGAGGATCCCCAAATCCAGGTGTGAAAAACTTGTTGCATCTTTCCCAAAAAGACTCATGGTTGTATTAGATCAAAAGGGTGCTTCTACTAAATACTGACCAAAGGGTCTGAATACTTAGGACCATGTGATATTTCAGTTTTTCTTTTTAAATAAATCTGCAAAAATGTCAACAATTCTGTATTTTTCTGTCAATATGGGGTGCTGTGTGTACATTAATGAGGAAAAAAATGAACTAAAATGATTTTAGCAAATGGCTGCAATATAACAAAGAGTGAAAAATTTAAGGGGGTCTGAATACTTTCCGTCCCCACTGTATACGCAGTCCCCAGGTTACAAACAGGATGGGTTCTGTAGGTTTGTTCTTAAGTTAAATTTGTATGTAACTTGAAACAGGTACATTTTTTAAATGTAACTCCAGCCCCAAAAATATTGTTTTGGATAGCATAGGGAACAGTTAACTGGCCATGTAGTGATGTGGGATTGCTGACAGGTCCGCCGGACAGTAGGTGGCAGCATGTGGTGAGCAGCAAGATGGGAGCCCGGCCGTTTACATGACTAGCATGACGACATGTTGCCACAGTTCTTAAGCACGAGTCGGATGTTTATAACTCGGGGACTCTGCCTGTAGTGAGGAAGATATAGAACCTTGTCAGGTTTTTGTTAAAATGATTTATTTCAGACAGAGATATCACAGCACAGACGAGTCACATGGAATGTAGCTACAGTATTGTAAGCGTTTAGCAATGCAGTGGTACACTGTGCAAGATTAAATTATAAACAACAATTACAATAAACAGCTTTACATGGCATAGAGTCTGGTGTGTTTTGAAAGATGTAAGATGCACATCCATGTTACTTTTTCATGATAAAATATGCTCAAAGATCAAGAGACCGAGAGAAGAGTATAAAGAATTTTGGGAGTAGAAAAAACAGCCACAAGATAAGATCAGTAGGGGGGCACATTGCTTGACTAAATATATCTCCATATCCTTTTATAATTATGATACGGTTTGAATCTGCAATAATAGTTCCTGGGAGTGGACAGAGTCTGTCCAGTAGTCCCACATTTTGGATTTGGTAAAAGAACAGAAAACGAGGTTACATCCTTCAACGTAGACACCCGTTCTGGTTACAAAAGAGGGGCTTGCCCCTCACTTTGGAGAAATATAATGTATTTCCTCTGTCTCTGGGACAAGAAGTAAAGAGAAATTTCCCTGACAGGACAAAGCAAAAATAAAACTGGCTGGGGTCTTAAAGCAGTTGTAACCTTAAAATGTTTGTCAACCTGTACCCCCCCCCAAAAAAAACAGATCCTGTTCCCTTAAAGAATGTTATACAGCACAGTGCTTGTGCTTTGTAATTTGGCCCCCTGTAAAACCTAAAAAACCTGGATGATCCTGCCTGACTATGCCCTCCCCGCTGTAAGCTGACCACGGTATATCATGGCTGCTGAGCCCTGACACCGTAGTCAGTTTATGTGCCTCTGTCATCCGCAGCCCTGCTCTGTCCTCTCCTCTGCCCTCCCTTCCTGCCTGTCTGTCTGCTCATGTCAGCGCCTGCCCCCTCTGCTCTAGCTGCTCTCATATCTAATATAAAATGCTCCCATCCCCTCTGTAATATAACAATAAGTGTGCCTGTGTTATATAAAAAAAAAAGCTTATCTTTACCTATAACACAGTGGCTCCCGGTGATCACGTGACTCCTCGGCTCTCTCTCTCTCCTCTCCTCCCTGACTGACGTCAACAGCAGTGCTCGGCCCCGCCCACTGGAGCTGTCAGCCATGCAGGGGAGAGAGCCGAGGAGTCACCTAATCGCCAGGAGCCACTGTGTTATAGGTAAAGATAAGCATATTTTTCATATAACAACCACTTGAAACATTGTTAAATACTTTTTTACATAAATAACTCTAACCATATCTTACATCTGTGCTTAAAAAAAAAAATCCGCTCTCCAGCTTGGTGGCAATAAGGCATCAATGTGTTAAATGATGGTGTACAGCGACGATACGTCCAATGTCACCAAATATGTAGGGAGTTGACTCTGTAGTTTAATATCTTTATTTCTTATAAAGAGTGATCAAGTATTGCGCAAAAAAACTTGGTGACCCTCCACTGTGCTCAGGTATAAAATAAACATTGACCGCAGCTGCCAACTTAAAAAAGAAAGAATCCTATGAAGAAGTCGATATGACGAACCATGTAGGAGGCGTGGCTGTACGGCAACCCAGCATCTGCGCATGACGCTTGACGTACTGTGATGTGACTTTGGCCGGCTGATATCACCTCGTAGCGCTGTGGATCCGACGAGGGGAGGGGTGAGAGTTCCAAGCTGCATCCCCGGTCCGCCGTGACCATTAGCACACTGTCATCACCTAATACAAGGAATGTCTTGCTCGTGCTGTATTTGTTAGTTAAGAATGTGAGTACAATGTTAGAAGACGTTTTTGATTTTATCCAATAAATGTTTTAAAACTCTATTACACTATTGGAGGCAATATTTCTTGCATGGTGATACACCTCTGTCTGATGAGAAGCGTTGCCTATTAAGGAGTTCCATCTGTGTGGGCCCTCTTTTATTCAGCTCGTGTAATCCCTTGGGGGATCTTTATAAAGCCTACATGCCGTGCATGAGAATGCAAGGCATGCATATCTGGTGAGTGCGGCTCCATTAGAGTGATTCACAATCACAATCGGTGTGGTGGAGGAGAGTGTTTACATCAAAGGAAGATCTTTACTGCATATTCACCTGTTGTGTTGCACCCCTTTTTGGCACCTCAATTTTTTATTGGTTTGGACTTTTAATATATATATATTTTTTCTGGTCTGGACAATTTTTTAGTTGAAGCAATTTTGGATGAATTATTCACTGAGATATTCATAATCACTTGTTTGTCATCATCAGATTATTTTACTCACTCAGTCATCATTATATTTTTATGATAATTGTTTTGGGTCTATTACTTGCACTTTAGGTCATGTGTTTACAATAATGGTTAGTAACACTTATTTTCACTGTTCACGTATAGTATATTTTTTTACAGCGCCACTATTTCACCGATCTTCTTTGGAATACTTTGTTAATATCTTTATTAACCGTAAAAAATCTTTATAACACTGGGTTGAAGGAATTTATCCAATTTATGGCTGAGACCAGAATTACGTTTTTACAGAAGATTTATAAACGATTTGATGTTTATATGGGAAGGTACCAAGGAAAGTTTACATTCCTTTATGGATGATTTAAACAAGAATAACAATAACATTTAATTAGAATATCAGTGGGATTGTAAATCAATCCACTTCTTAGACTTAACTATATTAAAATAGGGAGATAGTCTGGCCACCAAAGTATACTTCAAACCAACAGATAGGAACAACTTTTGATAAATAGCGGGTATTGTCCTACGTGGTTGTGAAACATTCCAAGGGGCCAAGTGATACGCATTAGGAGAAATTGCACTTCTTTGATCATGATTATATTGAACAGTCTGAAGTGATCAAGAAGATATTTATCCAGAAAAGGGTTATAGTTCGGCTATATTAGATCAGAAGATTAAGAAAATATTGACAATACCGAGAGGTCTAGCAGAGAAAGAAGTAAGAGAAACTGAAGACAAATAGTGGAGTGGGGCGTGGCTACGCAGCAACCCGATGTGACGTTGGGAGGACGAGTGACGTGAACCTAGCAGCCTTCGAAACCAGCGTGGAGGTGGCAAGATTGCTGCAGGATCGTTACCTGGTGCCATTTTGATGTTTTGATGCATTTTATATTGGTTTTAAATGTAAGTGGAATTTTTTTATTAAAACTAGTTTTGTAGTTGGAAGTAATTAGAGATGAACTGAACAACCCCCGGGTTCGATTCGCACCAGAACTTGCAAACAGACAAAAAATTTGTGTGAACACCATTAAAGTCTACGAGACACGAACGTGAAAAATCAAAATTGCTCATTTTAAAGGCTCATATGCAAGTTATTGCCATAAAAAGTGTATGGGGACCTAGATACAGCCCCAGGGGACATGTATCAATGAAAAAATATGTATTTAAAACAGGCGTTTTTTCAGGAGCAGTGAATGCTTAAAGTGAAACAATAAAAATGAAATATTCCTTTAAATATCGTGCCTGGGGGGTCTCCTTAGTCTGTCTGTAAAGTAGCACATTTTCCCCATGTTTAGAAAAGTACCGCAGCAAAATGACATTTGTAAAGAAAAAAATGTCATTTACAATTGCCCACGGCTGTAATGTATTGCCAGATCCAGCAATATACCTAAAAAATCATTTAAAAAAACAGCGCGAGTTCCCCCCGGGCCATACCAAGCCCTTCAGGTCTGATATGGATATTAAGGTGAGCTCCACGCCAAATTTTTTTTTAAATGGCGTGGGGGTCCCCCCCCCAAAATCCATATCAGTTTGGGCCTGGTATGGACTGGGGGAACCCATCCCGTTTTTTTCTTAATTCTGTCATAGGGCTCCCCTTAACCACTTCATTACACTATATTATATATTGTACACTGCACTATATAACCTGCACTGTATTATCAATACTACACTGAGTGCACTATATACTCTGAACTGCAGTATATATATACTATATGGACTTCACTATATACTCTGCTGAAAATTTGGGCCTTAGGTGTTGGTGGTGGCAGAACACTGTAACCCCTCACAGTTACTCTTGTTGGGCGCAGGAACGGTCTCTGCTGTTAAATATTATTTCAAAAATTGTAATTACATGCCCCTGTTAAACAGGGGCAGAAACATTGGGCCTTAGGTGTTGGTAGTGTCAGAACACTGTAACCCCTCACAGTTATGCTTGTTGGGTGCAGGAACAGTCCCTGCTGTTAAATATTATTTCAGAGGGTGCTTGCCCTCTTTTAGTGGCCTGTGAGCATCTGCCTCTCCTTGGAGGCCTTCCGGACATGATGGGTATTTTTTTTTTTTTTAAACACCGCACTACACTGAATTATTTACTGTGTACACTGCCGACACCTAAGGCCCAATGTTTCTGCCCCTGTTTAACAGGGGCATGTAATTACAATTTTTGAAATAATATTTAACAGCAGAGACTCCTGCGCCCAACAAGAGTAGTGATAGTGTGGGGCGTGGACTTGGTCCCCCTGAGCCATGATTGGCCAAAGGCACCCTGCCTTCGGCCAATTATTGCTCTCGCTGAGGAGCGTGCTGTGATTGGCCAGAGCATGCAGGTCAGGTGTATGCTTTGGCCAATCATCATAACGCAATGCACTGCGGTCTTGCAGTGCATTATGGGGCGCTCAAATTTACTGCGAATGCCCCATAAAATTTGCTGTTCGGTGAACCCCAGGTGTACTTGAAGGTTATCTCTAGAAGTAATACACGATTGGAGGCTATTTTGTTCTTTCTTCTGCATATGCCTACTCTAACGAGAATTAATCGAATGAGGAAGGTGGAGTTTCGCTTTTGAATGGTCAGAATGGAGTTTTAAAAGCGCTATTTGCCACTCATGAAAATGAATGGCAATTGGGTCTGGTAAATGTCGTTCTAAAGTGACATTTCTTGTCACTTTGGTGGTGGATTCAAGGTGCAATATTCTTAGCAAGAATCGACACTTGCTTGTGACCCATATATGGACTTTATTTACAAGAACTTTTTGCTTTACATTATTTTTATTGATTTGATGAATGTTTTGTTTGCGCTGCTGTGAAATATTATTAGTATACTACTTATGAGTATTTCACCCTTTTTTATATTAAGTAGCAGCACAAATCACACCATCGCTGAGTGTTCTATATATATTTTTTGTATTTGATCACTCTCAAGAGCGTGGCGGAT
The DNA here is from genome assembly GCF_042186555.1 of Aquarana catesbeiana. Classification (NCBI taxonomy): domain Eukaryota; kingdom Metazoa; phylum Chordata; class Amphibia; order Anura; family Ranidae; genus Aquarana; species Aquarana catesbeiana. The sequence goes on along the minus strand of NC_133333.1, from coordinate 111,553,790 downwards.
TTTGTATATTATACATGTCAGTAATAGCTTAGTCAGTTCCATATAAAACACCTAATAGGAGTAAGCAAGGATTCTGCACATCCCCTGAGAGATTAGGGGTGATCCTCACTAGTAAAGGAAGTTAAGAACATCGATGGCAAATGTGTGTTAAAACTTACGATTTTAATGAATAAAACAATTCTTTACCTGCTCCTCTATGCGCCACTTGTACATTTCCACGTGCAGATTTTGATCATGTTATATGGTTGTGCCCTGTCATTGCACAATATTGGAAGCGGGTAACGGATGTACTGTCAGCAGTTTTATCAGTACCTGTACCATGTACCCCAAAGGTGTGCTTGCTGGGTATTTTAGGCGAGGAACAGCGGCCGAGCTATACCAGGACTATGTTAATAGAAACATTGTTCTTGGCTAGGAAAACTGTGGCACTTAAGTGGATCCAACTTCCCCCTCCCTCTATCCCTCAGTGGATATAATTGGTAATTCAACTATTACCATATGAAAAACTAATTTTTGGAACACAGGAGATGCCTCTGTGTGTCTGTGTAAATCCAGGAAGTGAACAGGCAGCAGCTTCAGCTGCCCACAGTTAAAATGATTGCAGCCAGACTTAGTGGGGGGAGATTTCTGCAGCATATTTGTCAAATACAGAATCACAGTATATGTAAAATTATATGCAAAGTGGTTGGAGGGAAGCTTCAAAATCGCAAAAAGATGTTTTTATTCCAAATTATGTGAGCAGACTGCAGTTCCTCTTTAATATTGGACTTACACTGCCAATATTTAGCTACAGTACTTATTGTGTTTTGGTTTAAGGATAGGAAGAATGGAGATTGCTAGCTTGGGTGCTGCAATATATTGTACCCTGTATGGAACCAATTTTTAGTCTTTTTTTTTTTTTGTAAATTCTTTATTTTGAAGAGTAATCATGCGGAGACACAGATACAATCCCAATGGTATGTACAGAAGTAACAGTAGATTCCTCAAAGGCATTTGATAGTACCATCCGTGTAGTCTTACAGTAACAGTTCGCCATCTATGGAGTACCACCAGGTTGTAGAAGGATAGGGAGGTTCTGCATCCCGCATGTCCACTATTTTTAAAAGGCAAACACCGTATTTTATATAAAGAAAGAGAAAAAAAAAAAGGAGGGGGGGGGGGGGGGGCACAGGGACCTCTTGATCCCAGGATCATAATACCCTAACTTGGTGAAAGAAAATAAGTAACTAATAGAAAGAGGCAAAGAATAGAAAAGGGAAGAAGGGGAGGTAGAAAAAAAAAATGGGGGGGGGGGGGGGGGATCTCCCTACCAGGGGGGAGGATGGGTTGGGGAAGCAATTTTAGTCTTTTAAACCTGAGATCCAGTTGTATACTATCACAGGTCCTAAAATAAGGTTATACAAAAAGTAAAAAAAACAAAAAACGGTCCCGATTCATTATTAAGAAGAAGAGATCCAGGTTTACTAAAGATGACAAACCCAAGTCAGATTTACACAGAGAAGAAAAGTGGAAAGCCCTGACAGATTCTCCACGGAGGTGGACTGACGGTACTCCTGCTCAGAGTGTCTTCCTAACACTAATGGAACATGACGAAATAAGGTGAAGAGCTGCCAACTCGTCCTTCTAAAAAACCAGAGTACAGTGACTTACACATGTGTTATGGCAGTGTCTGAAATCAGTTGTATTTCCTCATCGGTTCTAATTATACAATTAAATGCCCCCATATTTGTGAGGTAGCTTTGTTAAATGTACATTTCTGATATCTGTAGCATGACTAAAAAGAATTTATTTATTTTGTAATACTCATGGTTGCCAGCTCTCCCGTACAGATCCTGGACCCAACCAGTTCAATAGGGGCCCATAAGCAGAGAGGGGAATCTTAATTTACCTTTGAACACATGTCGTCCTCTGTACCCTGTAATCTGCCCAAGCCCTTGCAGGCCTGTCTGTCTGTCAAACATTTTCACACATAACCTTATGAGAGCTTTACAACCCATCTCCCTAAACTAAGTCCAAAACAAAACACCACACTTCACCCAAGGTACTGCAAAACAAATGTGGCTCAGATTAGGGCTCCAGAAGTCCAGTCGAACACCCGAGGCCCATGAGTCACCCCACTTGTTATTCATAAGGGGGATCCTCTAAAATTACCAGCAGAGTGACTCCTTTCCCTAACCACCACCAGCTCTTATGCAGATCAGGTTTGCACAGGTTATTTAAAGATGCTACATTCCCTGAGTATTGACTGAGCAGTCTGATTCACACTTTTAGTCCTTACACTACACCACATGGAGAATGCTTGTTGCATTTAATTTCTTTACCCAAAGTAAGTGCAAACAGATCAGAGCAGTTCTATAAACGATTCGGTCAGTTATCAAGCCCAGCACTTACCCTATCTAGGTTGCGGGTGGCAGCTCCTATGTCCTCTCCTCCTCTTCTGCATCACGGCGGCTTCCGCCGCGTGTCCCCTCTCTCCTCCTACCCGCAACCTAGACAGGGTAAGTGCCGGGCTCGATAACTGACCGAATCGCTTATAGGATCGCCTGTCCTTTCAGCCAATCGGGTGACGGGTCTCAAGACTGGCTTCCTAATTGGCCGGAGGAGAATCAATGTAGCAATAGAGAATATTTGTTTGCCATAGTCTTACAACTAGGTGGGCTCGGAGCGCAGTGCTCTGCACCCCAAGACCCTCCCCTATTTTAAAGTCTATTAGAGCCTCTGGCTCCAATGACGTGCTTAAAAAAAAACAAAAACAAACCCCCCCCACCACCACCATTGGAATCCATGGTCCGATGCCCTGCATGTGCCCCTAATGGACGGGCTGCTGCTAGATAGATATATATATACACACACACTCACACAGTATCTCATAAAAGTGAGTACACCCCTCATATTTTTGTAAATATTTTATTCTATCTTTTCATGTGACACCACTGAAAAAATGACACCTTGCTACAATGTAAAGTAGTGAGTGTACAGCTTGTATAACAGTGTAAATTTGCTGTCCCCTCAAAATAACTCAACACACAGCCATTAATGTCTAAACCGCTGACAACAAAAGTGAGTACACCCCTAAGTGAAAATGTCCAAGTTGGGCCCAATAAGCCATTTTCCCTCCCCAGTGTCATGTGACTCGTTCGTGTTACAAGGTCTCAGGTGTGAATGGGGAGCAGTACGGTGGCCAAGACCATACAGTGGTTTAACAGGACATGTTCCACTCAGAACAGGCCTCGCCATGGTCGGCCAAAGAAGTTGAGTGCATGTGCTCAGCGTCATATCCAGAGGTTGTCTTTGGGAAATAGACGTATGAGTGCTGCCAGCATTGTTGTAGAGGTTGAAGGGGTGGGGGGTCAGCCTGTCAGTGCTCAGACCATACGCCGCACACTGCATCAAATTGGTCTGCATGGCTGTTATCCCAGAAGGATGCCTCTTCTAAAGATGACGCACAAGAAAGGGCGCAGTTTGCTGAAGACAAGCAGACTAAGGACATGAATTACTGGAACCATGTCCTGTGGTCTGATGAGACCAAGATAAACGTATTTGGTTCAGATGGTGTCAAGCGTGTGTGGCGGCAACCAGGTGAGGCATACAAAGAGAAGTGTGTCTTGCCTACAGTCAAGACTGGTGGTGGGAGTGTCATGGTCTAGGGCTGCATGAGTGCTTTCAGCAGTGGGGAGCTACAGTTCATTGAGGGAACCATAATTGCCAACATGTAATGTGACATACTGAAGCCGAGCATGATCCCCAACCTTCGGAGACTGGGCCGCAGGGCAGTATTCCAACGCGATAACGACCCAAACACACCTCCAAGACGACCACTGTCTTGCTAATGAAGCTGAGGATAAAGGTGACGGACTGGCCAAGCATGTCTCCAGACCTGTGGGGCACCCTCAAACGGAAGGTGGAGAAGGGCAAGGTCTCGAACATCCACCAGCTCCATGATGTCATCATCGAGGAGTGGAAGAGGACTCCAGTGGCAACCTGTGAAGCTCTGGTGAACTCCATGCCCAAGAGGGTTAAGGCAGTGCTGGAAAACAATGGTGACCGCACAAAATATTAATATTTTGGGGCCAATTTGGACATTTTCACTTAGGGGTGTACTCACTTTTGTTGCCAGCGGTTTGGACATTAATGGCTGTGTGTTGAGTTATTTTGAGGGGACAGCAAATTTACACTGTTATACAAGCTGTACACTCACTACTTTACATTGTAGCAAAGTGTTATCACATGAAAAGATATAATAAAATATTTACAAAAATGTGAGGGGTGTACTCACTTTTGTGAGAATATATATATATATATATATATATATATATATATATATATATATATATATATATATATATATATATATATACACATATACACACACACACACACACACACATATATACACACACACACACATATATATACACACACACACTTTCTCCTGGACTTATCTCTATTATTTATATCTGGTAGATTTATAATACTCCTGGAAAACGACTATCGCTGTATTTCTGGTAGCCAGGTGCTGATACTTCTGATCGTTGCATCTTCAACAGAGTTGCTGGAACTGCTATGCCCGACCCGCCCTTCCTCCTGCCCAATAACAGAAGCCTTTGTAGTATGTGAACACATTCACAAAATACAAAGGCTTCTGTGATGGGCAGCAGAGGGGCGGTATAGCTACTCTGTGCTTCTTTCCTCTCAGATCCCAGAGTGTCCCACTGGCAGAGCAATAAAGACGTTAGATATCAAATAATAGAAGACCTGAAATGCACGTGCCTTCACTTTTTGCTAAGTGGCTGAATTCTGCTTTAATAAGAAAGATAGATACCACCTGTGCATTATATCATAGTTATAGTTATCTCATGTTCCTATTGCTTTAACGAGAGGCTATTACATCTGTGCGCTGCTTTTACATTGTAGGGGCACCTGCCATATTGGGCAAATGGCCCTTACTGTGTCCCTCTGGATAGATAGAGTAATGACTGAGAGAAATACAGTATATAATCTGGGTATGGTTTCCCTTGTGGACTGATTGGATTATAGAAGCTACGAAAAGAACAAATATACCAATATTCTGGACTGTAAATATTCTAGATGCAATTCTAAATCTTACAACTGCTAATACTGGTATGTTAAATGCTGAAGTTGCCCAACTCATAGTTACATAGTAGGTGAGGTTGAAAAAAAAAAAGAGACAAGTCCAACTTATGTGTGTGATTATATGTCTGCATTACATTGTAAATCCCTGTATGTTGCAGTCGTTCAAGTGCTTATCTAATAGTTTTTTTGAAACTATGGATGCCTCCCGCTGAGACCACCGCCTGTGGAAGGGAATTCCACATCCTTGCCGCTCTTACAGTAAAGAACCCTCTAAGTAGTTTAAGGTTAAACCTCTTTTTTTCTAATTTCAATGAGTGGCCACGTGTCTTGTTAACCACTTCCGGACCGGCCGCCGCAGTTTTACTGCAGCAGGCTGGCTCCCCTGCGCGAAATCACGTTACTGTACGTGATCTCGTGGGGTCAGGATAGCAGGCTCTGGCGGCATGCGCGCCCGCTGCACAGCTGGGGGGGGCGGGGGGGCGATGCCTGTGGCTGACGGTCGCAATGATCGCCGGCAACGAGCGATCGTGACCAGGAGACACAGAACAGGGACGAGTGTGTGTAAGCACACACTTCCCTGTTCTGACAGGAGTGACAGATCGTGTGTTCCTATTAGCTAGGAACCACGATCTGTCACTTCCTGTAGTTAGTCCCTCCCCCTTCAGTTAGAATCACCACCCAGGGAACACAGTTAACCCCTTCACCGCCCCCTAGTATTAACCCCTTCACTGCCAGTGACATTTCTTACAGTAATCAGTGCATTTTAATAGCACTGATCGCTGTATTAATGCCAATGGTTCCAAAAATGTGTCAAAATTGTCCAATGTGTCCGCCATAATGTCGCAGTCACGATAAAAATCGCAGATCGCCGCCATTACTAGTAAAAAAAATAAAAATAATAATAAAAATGCTATAAATCTATCCCCTATTTTGTAGACACTACAACTTTTGCACAAACCAATCAATATAGGCTTATTGCGATTTTTTTTTAACCAAAAATATGTATTTTTTGGGGGTATTTATTATAGCAAAAAGTAAAAAATAATGCGTTTTTTTTCAAAATGGAAGCTCTTTTTTTGTTTATAGCGCAAAAAATAAAAACCGCAGAGACAATCAAATACCACCAAAAGACAGCTCTATTTGTGGGAAAAAAAAGGACGTCAATTTTGTTTGGGTACAACGTCGCACAACCGCTGCAATTGTCAGTTAAAGCAACGCAGTGCCGAATCCCAAAATGTGCTCTGGTCAGGAAGGGGGTAAATTCTTCCGAGGCTGAAGCGGTTAAACTCTCTTCTGCGAAAAAGTTTTATCCCTATTGTGGGGTCACCAGTACGGTATTTGTAAATTGAAATCATATCCCCTTTCAAGCGTCTCTTCTACAGAGAGAATAAGTTCAGTGCTCGTAACCTTTCTTCATAATTAATGCCCTCCAGACCCTTTCAGGAGGGATAGTTTAGAAAAAAAGACCATCTTTGGATTACCTTCAGTAGCTCACAGAGGTTTGTGAGATTATTCAAACAGTATCTATGTATCAGTTAATGAAAATGTAATTAAAGGCTGCCTAATAGCTGCTCTCAACTATTAGCCTTTCCCCATTGGAGATTGCCTCCTAAGCCAGGACTAGCTCCACCTAAATGTAAGAAGATCTCGGGTTAGAGGTGATAGCATTTTATGGTTAGTAAGAATGACAAGGGTGGAAATGTGATAGAAGTTCTAAACCTCCAAATTTTCATAATATATGTATATAGCTCTTAACCATTTTAATTTTTTTTTTGTTTTGTTTTAGTATTACCCCATTCTTTCTGTCTTTGTGCATGACACTAATCACGCTCTGACAAACAAAAATTGCTAGTTTAAGCATGACACTGCCGCTCACGGGAACATGGCCTTACACCTCAGCCTGGATCGGCACCGCCAAGCACTAATGGCCAAATTGCTACATTCTCTTCAGCCTATACTCATGTATTGTATTGCTTTGTTACAACTTTGCTTCCTTTTACCGTAAAAGTAGATGCGTGACGTTGATTCCTTTTTATGTAAGCATGTTGTGTATCAAACCCAAACGCATCCTCAAACTATAGAACGGCCTAGGAAGCATGCCCAGTATATTTGTTCACTCGCTGCTGCGATAACGAGGACAGCAATTAGGAGCCACTAATTCATTCTTTCACACAAGCCCATTTCAATACAAGTGAAATAAAAAAGATAGAACACTGGCTAAACATACATTTATTTATTCAACTGGAAAATATGATATATATATATATATATATAGATATATATATATATATATATATATATATATATATATATATATATATATATATATATATATATATATAGATAGATAGATAGATAGATATATATATATATATATATATATATATATATATATATATATATATATCTCTATCCTGTTCTTGTAGTACTGGACAGTCACGATTTAAAATCATTCCAGGAAACATTGACCTTTGTAAGACGTTTACAACGTTGATGACATCCACACATCACAGTTCTGTGGAGATTGAGAACAGTTACTGGAGTGGAGAACTGGTTGTCTGTACAGAATGAGGATAAAAAAAAAAAAAAAAACTAGCAGGGTTACCAGCTTTTTTTTTCTCTTTTGTTCATTTAAATAAAAAAAACAAAAAAGTTATTCATATTTACTGTGAGTGTTCCGAGATAAAGAGTATAAATAGTTTGTATGAGTAGAATAGTTGATCCGAGGAAAAAGGCAAACACTCATTTATAGCAGCATAGTTGTTGGTTTTTCCAGAAACTTTTTGAACTCGGCCAACCACTGAGCACCAACTGCCCCATCTACCACGCGGTGATCGCAGCTCAGGGTGACAGACATCATGTTGGCAACATCAAAACTGCAGAAAAACAAGAAACAATTAATGAGGAGCAGCCCTCATACACACGAGAGAGAAAATAAAACAACTATAGGCCCCTTTCAGATGGAGCGAATCCAAGTGGAATCCCCCTGCTCAGCGGGGAATCTCTCTGCTGATGCCCACAGAGCGGGTGGATGACAGGTCCGTGTCTGCTCTGCATAGCAGACACAGCCCGCTCTCCTCTATAGGGGGGGGGGTCGGGTGGAAATGGACTGCATGTCTGTTTTCATCAGAGTGTCATCCGATCTGATACGCTGGACAGATGGCGAACGTATAGCCATACATCTATTTTTAGAGGATTTTAATCGGATCAGATGCCAGGCGGGTGCAAGCGGACACATGTCCTCTGAAATCTGCCGCCCCATAGAGAACAATGGGTGGTCTGTTCAGGTCCACCTGAAAAACTGACAGGCGGACCCAAATCGGTCCACTGGTGTGAAAGGGGCTTAATACATATGTTTGAGTGTTGAACAAAGCTTTTGTTTTCTCAATTTTTACAAAGGAAGAGCATTTTACAAAAGCTGTCTGAACATGTGTACTGAACACGTCTTGGACCTTTATAAATACTGGAGGAAAAATAATGTACTTAAATCCATCACCCTCCCTGACAGTCACCTAAAAAACTGAAATGTCAGTTTGCTGCAATAGAAGAGCAGTTATACTCACCTACCTGTTTCTTCTACCATTGCTTCCATCAGACTCTTCAGCTTTTTGACATTTTCAGGAGTGTCAGATCTTTGTATCTTCCACTATGCACTGTGGTTCCATGATCCCACCCTTACAGCATTATAGAAGACAATGGTGGCAGGAAGTAGGGTTCAGAGGATGGAACCAGTGTGTGTAGTGGGGGTACACAGACCTCTGATACTTTCAAACATATTGAATGCTAAAGGGTATTTGTGGTACCCAAAGGGCATCTGAGCTATGGAAGGAGACACAAGGTGCCGGATAGGTGAGAAGAACAGCTCTTCTGTTGCAGGGAACTGACATTTTAATGTTTTTTTTTTTTTTTCTTTAAAGTTTAATACTTTACTGGGCATAACAGCGAGTCATTCAGCAATTCAATGGTGTAATACAAAGGACTTAAGCCGTACAGGACAGGTACAGGCAAACAGAGATATACAGAGTTATTCTACAAACAGTTGCCTTTCAGGTATAGTCCACCCTAATGGAGGGCATTTCAACATTTTTTAAAGTGGAGCTCCACCCAAAAGAGGAAGCTCTGCTTGTCTACCCCCCCAACCCCCCCTCCCCTGCCATATTTGGCACCTTTTGGGGGGGGAAGCAGGTACCCAATTTTGGCAGTGGGCATAGCGAACTGAGCCAGAGGTCCGCCCCCCCTCCGCAGCCTTCTGGGACACATCACATATCCCAGAAGACTGCGGCACATTCCCAAAGTGCAGTAGGAAACCGGCTGTGAAGCCGCAAGGCTTCACTGCTGGTTTCGCTTAGTCAAGATGGTGGTGCCAGCACCAGCACCCGATAACTGATTGAGGAATCGACTCGGGTGAAGACACCGCTGGATGCCTGGACATGCAAGTGCCCCAATATTAAAAGTCAGCATCTACAGTATTTGTAGCTGCTGACTTTAATTTTTTTTTTTTTGGGGGGGTTGGGGGTGTCCTCTTTAAGTGACTGACTTGGTCGCTTTGAGTAGAATTTTTGACCATAGCAACCAACCAAAATGTATATTTTATTTTTCTTAAAATGAATGATAAAGCTGAATGGTTACTACATGCAACTTTTATTTAGCAATGAGACACTTACAAGGATGGCAATGGACAGAGAGTAAGGCTAATAGAAGCACATCACCCAGTCATCAAAATAAAAATGCTTGTACACAGAGACGTAGTTTGAAGCTTGTAGGCCCCGATGCAAAAAGTTGACCTGGAGCCCTCCAGTACCACCCCCTGTCCCACTGTGCGCCAAGATACTCCAAGTGGCTAAAGAGTTGTTTAAGAGCTTTATTTACATATTGATAGGATAATTCAAAAGATTTTGGAGAAAATGTCCATGTTTTGACATGCCTCTCCAATCCTATTAAAGAGGAGCGCCACCTAAAAGGGGAAGTTCCACTTTAAGGACTCATCCTCCGCTCCTCTTGAAGAATTTACACTTTTGAGTAGTTGGTACCTGATTTTAATAGGTACCCGCTCCCACTTCTGCTCTGACCACCAAGGCGATCAGAGCAGAAGTTCTCCTCCCCCCTGCAGTCTTCTGGGACATGTGACAGGTCCCAGAAGACTGCATCCACCATTCATGATGCGCAGTGCTGCTCCTGCATGCGCAGTGGGCACCTGGCTGCGAAGCCGCAAGCTGTCCATAATGAAGATGCAGGCCCCGAGGAAGAAGACAGTGGGTGAAACCGACTGGGGTGAGCACACCACTGGATCGTGGGACAGGTAAGTGGCTGCTTTTTAAAAGTCAGCGGCTAGAGTTTTTGTAGCCGTCAACTATTTTTTTTTTTTCACAGGACACTGGAACTCCTCTTTAAATACCTGTACACAGAGTTTGTAGAGGCCTGGAGAGGCCGCCCATCTTGGGATAGACCTGAACCAGCACACCCCCTCAGTACAGACCCCCCCTCCTCTCAACTAAGTATAGACCACCCCTCCCCTCCATCAGAAATCTCTTTGCTCAGTGCAGAACCCTGATTCCTCGCCAGCCTATGCCCTCAGTATAGACACCCCAAAGCAGACCCCCTTCACTCACGATAAACCCCCTCTCAGTTATGACCCCCTTGATACAGACCCCTTCTCAATATAGACTCTCCTCGGTACAGGCTGCCCCCACCTTTGTACAGACCACCCTTCCTTGGTACATACCCCCTCCACCTTTGTACAGACAACTCCCTTCCAGCCCCACTTCCCCAGCCTAGAACTATACAGATCTCCAGAATGAGCCTCCCTCAGCTCTGAGGGCCCTGTGAGACAGCATGAAGCGCTGCTGCAGTGCGCATACAATAAGGACTTGCAGTGCCTTGCAACACACACATTAAAAACATTGTCTGGCACCTCCCATCACCCTGTGCAGATCGTGCCCCTAGGAACCACATTGGCCAGCTTAATTAGTGGCTGTGGGCAGATTTTAACAATGTCGCTGAATGGGAAGCCCAAGCCATTGAGAGCAGGGGGTGTGGAAGGCATAGTGAAAGATGAGCACTGGAACAAACATTCCACCACTCGGCTGCGGGACACAAGCCGGATCCGAGCCAGACTTTGGGATTTTGTAAAGTTGAGGGGGGTATGCCAATTTGACAGGAAGGCTACATGGGCCCACCTGGAGCATGGGCTGGGTCACAATTGCGACCCCTGATGCTACGCTCATATATTTGTACACACAGGCTGACACTCTCTTTCTAATTCAACTGGTGGCATACTAAAAAGCATAAAGCAGCAATAAATTATTTTCTTACCCTTTATCGTTATCTGCTGGAATTAGTCTGTTCTCTGTTCCTCCCACAGCAAGAATACAGGCCTGAGGCGGGTTAATTATGGCAGAGAAATTTTTTATTCCATACATTCCCAGGTTAGATACAGTAAACGTTCCACCCTGTAATATTACAAATGCCAAATAAGAAAACTAACAATTTCTACAATTAGTAAACAAATAGGAGACTACCAAACATACTGTGTACTGTAACCATTTATTTTAAAATAACCACCTTAACTAAATAGTCACTTTATATCAATTAGCTCCAAATAAAAAGTAAAAACTGCTTGACCTGCTTAACTTTTTTTTTGACTTGGTAACAGTCTCTTGCAATCCACTGTACAGCAGAGTTCAGACTGGCAGAGGCAGCACAAAGATTGAATCAGTGCTTATGTGCCAACAGTAGATATGCTGATAGAAGAGAATATCAGAGTGACAAGGAGATAAGCTCATCCATCTTCTGCTTGAACTTTTCACTACCCTTAACTGCAGCAGGGAAATTTCAGGTATCCAGCCCTGCCAGAAAGGGTTGTGCCATGTCCAGGGCTGAGTAAATCTTAGGATTGGGTGGACAGAAATACAAATCCTCTGGCAGTAAAAACAGCACTTGTACATGTATTTAAATCTGTGCACTTGGCCGTTTGCTTCTAAAATCTCTAAAATAAACAAAAATGCAGCGCTCAATGGGACTAGTAGTAAAGAACTATTGCTGATGGTATAATCAATAAATCGCCGGAAACGGCGATCCGGCCCTGACCCTGCCTCCTGGCTTCCGGATTCAGTGTGCGCCATCCAGAGCGCCCTCCAGCGCGCCAGGTACCAGCCAGCCTGATCAGCCAGCTTGATCGAGGTCGTTCAGAGGTGCGATCTACAATACACCTCCTGGATCACAGAGAGTTTGATATCCGGAATACAGCCAAGTGCACCTTAGAGAGCGGTGTCTCTTCGCCTCTATTTTTCTCCCTGCACATTGAGCTATTGGGTCTGACAATTAGGATCGGAGCTTGGAGCACACTTGCTGACATTAACCCCTTGTCATCTGGAAGTCATGGTGGTATCGTATATACTAATTTTCGGATTACTTCAACCATGATAATGAGTTGTGCTTATGAAGTCTAATAATTTTATCATCTCATTTTTTCATTGACAGTTGTTTTAAATTTCAAATCTCAGCATGCATCCAATAAATGAACTTTATTGATTATACCATTAGCAATAGTTCTTTACTACTTGTCCCATTGAGCGTTGCATTTTTGTTGTCTACTTTTCTTCCAGAAGTTTGCAGCTGCACTGATGTCCAGCTATTCCTTGCATAATTGTCATGACATGACAAAAGTTTCTAATGACTGCCAGTTTTAGCGCTTCAGAACTCTTTATGTTTTCTTTATAAAATCTCTAACATTTCCTAAAGTACCAATTATACTCCTTGTTTACACTTTTTTCCCCATCATCTGTCATCGACTGTTTTTTGACAATGGTATTCTACATTATAAAGCACTGCTGCCATTTAGAGCAGCTTTGTAATTTGTATTTACAGATTTTCCAAACCAAACTCCAGTTTCCTGGTGTTTCATCTGGAAGACAAAATTTACATATACAAAATGTAGATTGAAAAAAAGAAGAGCAAATGAACTTGGTTACATAAAGCTAATTAGCAGGGAACATACCTGGAATTCATGTGGCTTTAGCTTGCCTTCTCTTGCACGAGCAGCCAAAGACCCCACATCTTTGCTGATGGCTGCCAGGCCCTTTATATGCGCATTAAAGACTATGGGTGTTATCAGTCCAGCAGGGGTGCTCACTGCCACATTTACATCTACAACATGATTCCTGTAAAGATACAAGCATTATAGCTTTAATTATCTACCCAAAAGCCTGACTACAAATATTCTTCTCGATTTACAGCATGTAAGCTGGGAATTTGCATATGCCAGGGCTGGGGGTGGGGGCCTGTGTAGTGATGGGTGTAGTATGGGGAGGGGTCCTGTGTAATGATGTGGGAGGGAGTCCTGTAATTATGGGGGTAGTATGGGGAATGGGGGTATGGGGGAATGGGGGTCCTATGTAGTGATTTCTGTAGTATGGGGGAGGGAGAGAAATTGCATCCCCCCCAAGAAAATTGTTTGCCCATGGTCCAATTAATATTAAAGACGGCCCTAAGTCTACCCAGCCTGTATTCTCTGTTCAGCTCTAGCTGTGTATGCACAGCAAGCTCAGGGGGCAAACTGTACTGGTAGGAATAGGAAGCAGTTATATTTCACCAATTTTTTTTTTTTTATCAAAAGCAAGATAAAATGTTCCTCATTTCTGGAATTAAATATACATAACATGAGCATACACTGTAATGGACAATAATCTGTACAACTGGTTATTATGAGTATTTGTCAAGCTTTTGGAACATGAAAGAACCATTACCAATACCATCCTAGAGAAGTGAGTGGGTCATTCATAGGTTTAACACATTGGTATTGATTTAGTAAAAGAGAAGATCATGTTCACTTTACAAAGAGAATTTTTGCTTAGCTTAGTGAACGAAGTGAAGCTGTGTGGACTGTAATAATCCAATCATGTGTGAGCAAAAATTCATTTTTTTTAAATTTTCCTTTTACGTGATTGAGTATTCTTTTTAAAAGTAAAATTTCCCTATAGCTTCAACGTATTCACTAAGCTAAGTAAAAATTTACCGTACTTTCAAAAGTTAACATGCTCCACTCATTTAGTAAATCAACCAAAATCTCAAATCCTCCTGTAGAGGTGGAGTCCTCCTTTAGAGCTTAGAAATCCAACTGTATCAAAATACTACTAAATGTGATGAATAAAACATACAATAAAAGCTGCTGTATATACTTACTGTCGAATAATTGTGTCCATCCAGGAGGAGTTTGCTTCGGGTACTTTCAGACAAGATAGGGCAGAAGCCTTAATGATAAAATCGTTTACAGACAGCTTGATGTTTTCAGACTTTGTAACCTAGAAAGTGAAGACATACATATTTATTAAACAATTTAACGTAAAGCGTCCTGGACATGTAATTTTTTAGGCCTGGTGCACAACCCATCCTATGTGTATTTTAAAAAGAACACCAGCAAACACTCACCAAATAAAAGCTATTTTAAATAAAAGCAGATCTTTTAGGGCAAGTAGGTATTGAAAAGGTTTTTAGCCTTGCTTCATTACTTAGCTGTTGACCCGATGCAGACAGTAAAGCACCTGATAAACACTTTTACCCTCTAAGGCTCGGTTCACACTGGGGCGACTTGGGATCCGACTTGTACGCCCTCAAGTCGCCCCAAGTCGCTCCAGAAATAGTTTCAATGGGAGTTAACGCTAGCGTCTTAATAGACACTACTGAAGTCGCTCCGACTTCAGAGCGTACTCCCTGTACTACTTTGAACCGACTTTGATCCGACTTCAGCCTATTGACTATCATTGAAGTCGGATCAAAGTCGGATCGCCGTCTCGCATGATCTGACTTCGGCATGCGACTTGTGCTCAGATGATCTTGAGGGGAACTCCGCGCCAAATTTTAAATAAAAATCCGGCATGGGTTCCCCCTCCAGGGGCATACCAGGCCCTTGGGTCTGGTATGGACCTTGAGGAGAACCCCCTACGCCGAAAAAACGGCGTGGGGGGTCCCCCCCAATCCATACCAGACCCTTATCCGAGCACGCAGCCCGGCCGGACAGGAATGGGGGTGGGGACGAGCGAGCGCCCCCCCCCTCCTGAACCGTACCAGGCCGCATGCCCTCAACATGGGGGGTTTGGTGCCTTGGGGGAGGGGGGCGCGCTGCGGCCCCCCCCACCCCAAAGCACCTTGTCCCCATGTTGATGAGGACAAGGGCCTCTTCCCGACAACCCTGGCCGTTGGTTGTCGGGGTCTGCGGGCGGGAGGCTTATCGGAATCTGGGAGCCCCCTTTAATAATGGGGCCCCCAGATCCCGGCCCCCCACCCTATGTGAATAGGTATGGGGTACATGGTACCCCTACCCATTCACCTAGGGAAAAAAACGTCAATAAAAAACACAGTACACAGGTATTTAAAATAATTTATTAGGCAGCTCCGGGATCTTCTTCCGACTTCGGGGGTCTCTCCGGCGTCTTCTCCCGGTGTCCGCATCTTCTGCCGGCTCCACCGCTATCTTCTGGCGCTCTTTTGCCAGCGGTGGTCCGGACCTCTGGATCATCTTCTTCCCTCTTCTCTTCCCGAGATGTTGACACGACGCTCTCCCCAGCCAGAATGGTTTCTGTGCGCTCTGCAAGGGACTTATATAGGCGGTGACCCCGCCCCCTTATGCCGTCACAGTCCCTGGGCATGCTGGGTCTGTGACGTTTTAGGAGGCGTGGTCACCGGGTGATGACCACGCCCCCTTATGACGGCACAGCCCCAGCATGCCCTGGGACAGTGACCTCATAAGGGGGCGGGGTCACCGCCTATATAAGTCCGTTGCGGAGCGTTCAGAGACCATTCCAGCTGGAGAGAGCGTCGTGTCAACATCTCTGGAAGAAAAGAAGAAGGCAGAAGTCCGGACCACTGCTAGCAATTGAGCTGCAGAAGATAGCGGAGGAGCCGGCAGAAGATGCGGACACCGGGAGGAGACGGCGGAGAGACCCCCGAAGTCGGAAGAGGACCCCCGAAGTCGGAAGAAGATCCCGGAGCTGCCTAATAAATTATTTTAAAAACCTGTGTACTGTTTGTTTTATTGACGCTTTTTTTCCCTAGGTGAATGGGTAGGGGTACCATGTACCCCATACTCATTCACATAGGGTGGGGGGCCGGGATCTGGGGGCCCCCTTATTAAAGGGGGCTCCCAGATTCCGATAAGCCCCCCGCCCGCAGACCCCGACAACCAACGGCCAGGGTTGTCGGGAAGAGGCCCTTGTCCTCATCAACATGGGGACAAGGTGCTTTGGGGTGGGGGGGCCGCAGCGCGCCCCCCTCCCCCAAGGCACCAACCCCCCCATGTTGAGGGCATGCGGCCTGGTACGGTTCAGGAGGGGGGGGGCGCTCGCTCGTCCCCACCCCCATTCCTGTCCGGCCGGGCTGCGTGCTCGGATAAGGGTCTGGTATGGATTGGGGGGGACCCCCCACGCCGTCCTTTCGGCATAGGGGGGTTCCCCTCAAGATCCATACCGGACCCAAGTGCCTGGTATGCCCCTGGGGGGGAACCCATGCCGGATTTTTATTTAAAATTTGGCGCGGAGTTCCCCCTAAAGATTCATACCAAACACAGTGGCGGGGATCCAAGTCGGATCCCCGTTCATTGAAAGTCGGATCCACAAGTCGTGTTGAAGTCGGGTTGAAGTCGCGTTGCAAAGTCGCGTTGAAGTCGTGTTGCCCCTGTGTGAATCGAGCCTAAAGAAGCTGAGCTGCGGCAGCACATGTTTATTTCTAGACAGGTTCCTGCTAGCCACAATCTTTTGACACTCATGTAAAACTACAATGTTTTTCTGTGAAAATAAATAAATAAAATAAATACACATTTTTACTTACCTGTAAAATCCTTTTCTCAGAGTACAGTACAGGTGACAGGTCTTAAAATCTTAACACGATTTATATGCCACACCTTCAGGTGATTGGAGCAGTGTTAATTTCGACAACGAAAGTAACACTATTTTAGTCTACTAAAATATGACTAAAACAATTCAGATGACTAAAATACAACTAAAACGGCATTTTAGTCGAAAGACCATGACTAAAATTGAAATTTGACGTTAAAATGAACACTGGATTATATATCACAACGGCTAAATATGTGTCTGTAGTGCATGATCAAACCAGAATACCATAAATAACATGCTATTAGATTTTTTCTCCAGGAGTATATTAACCAGTTTGGGAATTCTAGAAAAATGCCTAAATAATGCATTACAATTTAACTAAACCAATAAAATGCTTGACTAAAAATAACTTTAGTCGACTACAATACAACTAAAACAATTCAGATGAGTTAAATACGTCTAAAACTAAAATGGCATTTTAGTCAAAAGCCTATGTCTAAAATGAAATTGAAATTTGACTTCCAAACGAACACTGGATTGGGAAATGGCAAAGCCACTCAAAGCTTTAAACACTCCCTTATATAACCCCTCCCAAGATGCAAGCCTCATTTTTAGCATGCAGTGTTAGGATACAGTCACAGAGCGGAGGGTCCTGTAACCTATACTGTACCACAGAAAATGATTTTACAGGTGCATAAAAGAAAAAAAGAATTTTCTTTATTTTACAGTAAAGGACACAGGTCTTCAAATCATACTGGATAGGACATCCCTAAGCAGTAAAATGAGGGGAAGGTAACATGGCAACCTACAATCTGCCAACAGACTCCCAAAACAAAGGCCAAAACTTCTCCCTAAACAACAGCCTGTAACATATTGTGGCCAAATTCACCATTAGCAGGTAGACCATGTAACAGCCATACGTATCTGGGCAACAGAAGCCTGACATTGAAACACCCAAGATGTGCCAATAGATCCAGTAGTAGGAGTCTTAACCGGGAGAAGGAAGCTCCTTACTGTTCAGGGTATAGGCACAAGCAACGACCTGGCAAATCCACTTGGAAAAGGTGGTCTGTGAGGTATAAAGACCCTGCTTAGGGCCCTTGAAGTTGAAAAGTGAGACCAATTTTTGGTGGAAGACAGTAGCGGTGTGGTACACCCACACAGCCTGCTGCCTCCTTTGGATCCTTAGGAGAAGAGCAAGGGGAAGGCAAAACACTATCCTCATTTAAGTAGAATCCAGATACCACTTTTGGCAGACAGGAAACGGTCGGTCACAAGACCACCTGTGCAACACTAAAAAGGGCTCCTGACAAGACAGAGCAGCCTGCTCCAGTACCCTTTTGACAGAGGTGATAATCACTGAATCCGAGATGCCCCCTTTTCCTATAGGACATGGGCCTCAACAGCCATGCCGTGAAAGCCAGCAACCATGAAGCAGGATGGTAGATGGGACTTCACGTCTAGTCAGTCGAGAAGAGGCCACGCAAAGGACATGCACGCAGTAGCAACTGAAGGGGGGGGGGGGGTGTGCAAGGGGGACACAAAATCTAGTTGGAATTCATTCCATGGAGTCACCAGAGTGTCCACAGCAAACACTTGTGGATCTCTTGTTCTGGACACAAATCTGTAAAATTTCCTGGATGCCACAAGGTCTATGTTTGAAATTCCCCACCTACAGGTGCCAACTTAGATAGTTCATCTGCCAATTTTCCATTCCTGGAATGTGCACACTCGACATGGCTGGAAAGTTGATTTTTGCTCAAGCCAAGATGACATCTGTCTCTTCTTGAGCCGCATGACCGCCACCGCCTTGGTAGATCATTAGTTAAAAGAAGCGAGGTCCAGGATTGGGTCCATTATCCCTGTTTGGCTTGGGAACTGTAAACAGACTCAAACAGAACCCCTAAAATCTCTCTTCCTCTGGGACCGCGATCATAATCCCCACTGCCAAAAGCTGGAATATAGCCTTGTGCAAATTCACTCTGTGCTAATGGGACAAAGACCCATTGGAGGAAAAAAAAAATAAGGTAAAAGGTGGGTTTAAAAATAGGATTTTTTAAAACAGCTTACCTGTAAAATCCTTTTCTTTCGAAGGACATCACGGGACACAGAGCCACAGTAATTACTGATGGGTTATATAGGTATCACTGGTGATTGGACACTGGCACACCCTATCAGGAAGTTCAACCCCCTATATAATCCCT
Source organism: Aquarana catesbeiana (assembly GCF_042186555.1). Classification (NCBI taxonomy): domain Eukaryota; kingdom Metazoa; phylum Chordata; class Amphibia; order Anura; family Ranidae; genus Aquarana; species Aquarana catesbeiana. The sequence goes on along the minus strand of NC_133333.1, from coordinate 111,534,664 downwards.
CCCCCTTGCAGGGATACCTCAGTTTTGTAGCCAAGCAATATAGTGTATTAGAAGAGGGGCGGGACCTCTGTGTCCCGTGATGTCCTTCGAAAGAAAAGGATTTTACAGGTAAGCTGTTTTAAAAAATCCTATTTTCTTTCTCGAACATCACGGGACACAGAGCCACAGTAATTACTGATGGGATGTCCCAGAGCAATGCTACCTGAGGGGGGGGAACCACGACCAAGTAGGGTGCAATCAGACCTGAGGACCCTGTACCGCTGCCTGCAGCACACTACGCCCAAAGGCGATATCCTCATGCCTTCTCACATCCACCTGATAGAATCTGGTGAATGTATGAACTGAAGACCAGGTTGCGGCCTTGCAGATTTGAGCCATAGAGGCCCGGTGATGCACTGCCCAAGAAGCACCAATAGCCCTTGTGGAATGTGCCCTGATCTGAAACGGAGGAATCTTCTGTTTCAAACCGTAAGCTTGAATGATCAACTGTCGAATCCATTTAGAAATGGTAGCTTGTGACGCTGCCTGTCCTCTATTGGGGCCCTCTGGCAGCACAAACAAAACATCCGTCTTGCGGATCTGAGTAGTTGCCCCTAGATAGGCCTTAACTGCTCTTACTACATCCAACGAATGTAGAGATCTCTCTTCCGGAGAACAGGGATCTGGAAAAAAGGAAGGTAGAACAATGTCTTGGTTTAAATGAAAATCAGAAACCACCTTCGGTAAAAAACTAGGATGAGGGGTAGTACCACTCTATCCTTGTGTATAATCAAATAAGGCTCCTTACAGGAAAGAGCTGCTAATTCTGATACTCTTCTAGCAGAAGAGATGGCCACCAGAAAAATTAATTTCCTTGTCAACAAGACCAAAGGAATCTGACTTATTGGTTCAAAAGGCTGTTTCTGTAACACAGCCAGGACCAAATTCAAGTCCCAGGGGTTTAGGGGCGCTTTAACCGGAGGATTAAGACGCATCACCCCCTGCATAAAGTTTCGGACCAAAGAATGCGAAGCAAGTGATCCTGGAAGCTGGCTTCCTTGCATTAATCAAGGTAGATATGACAGGACCTGAGAGCCCACGACTCTTCAGAACGTGGGTCTCAATAGCCAAACCGTCAAATTTAGCGTTTGTAAGGCAGGATGGAACACTGGACCCTGAGATAACAGGTCTGGGTGTACCGGTAGGGTCCACGGGGAACCCACCGTCATCCTTACTATTTCTGCATACCAAGTCCTTCTGGGCCAAGCGGGGGCCACCAGAAGTACCGACTTCCTTTCCTGCCTGATCCTGCGAAGGAGTCGTGGTAGTAGCAGAATAGGCGGGAATGCGTAAATCAGTGAGAACCGATGCCACGGAATCACCAACGCATCCGTCCCGCATGCAAGAGGATCTTTTGTCCTTGCCACAAATCTGTCTATCTTTTTGTTGAATCGGGATGCAAAGAGATCTACATCTGGAACCCCCCATCTTTGGCATATGGCCCAAAAGACGTCGGGATGCAGAGACCATTCCCCTGGAAGTAACTGCTGGCGACTTAGATAGTCCGCCTGCCAATTCTCTATTCCCGGGATGAAAACTGCCGATATGCATGGCACATGCATCTCTGCCCAGACTAAAATCTGGTTCACCTCTTTTTGAGCAGCTCGGCTCCGGGTGCCTCCCTGATGATTGACATAAGCCACTGCTGTGGCATTGTCGGACTGGATCCTGACCGGACAACCCTGTAGCCTGATAGTCCAGGCTTTTAGAGCTAGATGTATCGCCCGGATCTCCAGAATGTTGATGGGTAAGGTCCTCTCTGTCTTGGACCATACCCCTTGGACCGCAGCCTGTTCCAGAACTGCTCCCCAACCTGACAGACTGGCATCTGTTGTTACCACCGTCCAGGTAACCGGTAGAAAGGATTTCCCCTTCTGCAGGTTTTCGGGTATGAGCCACCAATTGAGGCTCTGAAGCACCGCATGCGACAGGTGCATCGGAAAGTCTAATGCCTGAACCTTCTTGTTCCAGGTCGACAGAATACTGTGTTGCAGCATTCTTGAGTGAAACTGAGCATAGGGAACTGCTTCGAATGAAGACACCATCTTCCCTAGTAGCCTCATACAAAGGTGGACTGAGGGACCCTTCTTGGTCCTTACTGTCAGAATCAGCTCTCTCAAAGCAGTGATCTTTGCCTGGGGTAGAAATATTTTCTCCTGGCTTGTATCTATAATCAGACCTAAATACTCCAGTCTTCTTACTGGTTTTAGGAAAGACTTTTCTAAGTTGAGGATCCAACCCAGGTGTTCTAGATACCTGACCGTGGTCCTCAAGTTTCCATTCAAAGAGGCTACCGACCGGTCTATCAAGAGCAGGTCGTCTAGGTATGCTATGATAGCTATACCCTGAGCCCTTAATCTGGCCAGAGGAGGAGCCAAGATCTTTGTGAACACTCGAGGTGCAGTGGCTATCCCAAAAGGCAGAGCCACAAACTGGAAATGGCGCCCTCCTACCTCGAAGCGCAGAAACTTCTGATGAGCAGGAAAAATGGGCACATGCAGATATGCATCTCTGATGTCTATTGATGCCAGAAATTCTCCTCCCTGCAGGGTGGGAACTACTGTTCGAATTGATTCCATGTGGAAGGATTGAATCCTTAAGAATCGGTTCAGATCCCTTAAGTCCAAAATGGGTCTGACATCCCCATTTGGCTTTTGGACCGTAAAAAGGTTGGAATAGAAGCCCAATCCCTGGTCCTTTGCGGGAACTATCATAATGACCTCCTGCGACAAAAGTCACTCTAACGCTAGAAGGAGCGACTGCTTCTCTGGGTCTCTGGGAACATTTGATCTGAGGAACCGAGGAGAAGGGAATTCCTGAAACTCCAGCTTGTACCCTAAGGTTACCGTGGAGACTACCCATCTGTCCTGGAAGTCCTCGTGCCAGAGCTCTGAGAACTGTCGCAGTCTTCCCCCCACTCGAGTGAGTGGGGGCACCCCCTCATGCAGAGGTCTTAGTGTTTTGCCTAGTAGGCTTCTTTCCCCAGGACTTCTTTTGTCCCTGGGGTTGACTCTTGTCTCTGGACCCCGATGGAGGCGGCCGTCGAGACTGCCTGGAGGCTGAAGCCCCCGGCGCTGGGGAAAGAGTCCGTTTGAAAGAGGGACGCTTACTCTTCTTCTTGACAGGTAAGAGAGTGCTTTTCCCACAAGAGATTCTCTTGATATAGTTATCCAAGTCCTCTCCAAACAACCTTGCACCACGAAATGGAAACCCAGCCAGTAGCTTCTTACATGGTGCTTCGGCTGACCAATTTTTCAACCATAGGATTCTACGTATATGCACCAACCCCAGTGAAAGACGGGAGGTTTGCACGATAGAATCTCTAATGGCGTCAACCACAAAGCATAAGGCCGCTGGAAGGTTAGCAAACCCCTGGGCCTGCTGTTCAGGTAATACTTTGATGACCTGCTTAACATGGTCTCGTAAGTATTGACAGACTCCAAACGCTGCTACTGCAGGTTGGGCCACTGATCCTGCTAAGGAGAAAACATCCTTCAATAGGGATTCCATCCTTTTATCTACAGGATCCCTGAGCATCTGAGCATTGTCTACAGGACAAGTCAAGCTATTATTTACAAAGGAAATGGCGGCATCAATAGCCGGTATTCCCCACATTTTAATAAACTTTTCTACCATCGGATAAAGTGTTGAAAACTTTCCCGGCGGAAAAAAACGTTTGTCTGGGTGATCCCACTCAGAATAAATAAGCTTTTCAAGTAAAGTATGAACAGGAAAAGCATGTGCTGCTTGGAAAGGTTTCAGTGACCCCAAAGCAGAAGAGGATTCTTTAGCAGTTTCAGGTATGGGCAACTTAAATGTGGAGTGGACCAATCCAGTGAGGATCTGCACTAAGACTTTCTCCTCTTGGGAAGTCGCAGAGGGTCCCTCTCCACCTGAATCCTCCGAAGAGGAATCATCCATCCCATCCCGATCCTCTTAAAGGGATTCATCTCCTTTATCCCAGAGCTCCTCTGTCTGAGGGTCTTGGGGAACAGAGGAAAGCCTAGTGCGTTTTCTTCCACTGAGTGAAGACGTATTCACGGCCATTAATCTTTCCTCTAGACCAGGGGTCTCAAACTGGCGGCCCTCCAGCTGTTGCGGAACTACAAGTCCCATCATGCCTCTGCCCATGGGAATCATGATTGTAACTGTCAGCCTTGCAATGCCTCATGGGAATTGTAGTTCTGCAACAGCTGGAGGGCCGCCAGTTTGAGACCCCTGCTCTAGACCATTAATGGTTGAGGAAAAAACCTCTTGTGTAATATATACAGGGGCTGAAGTGCCAGAAGCAGGTGTAGCCCCTGACCCCGATGGCTCTCCCTGGCTAGCCGTCCCTGGCCCATCTTTAGGGGGGGAGGATGCTGCCGACAGGGGGCCCTCAGAACCTGAACAAGATCCCCTAGTGTCTCTGGTTCCTGGGGTGCTTCTACCCATAGTGCAAAGCAACAAGGTGTGAGGTATACAAATGAACACTGCCCGCTGAGCGATGTAGTCTGGCTAAAAGCCTTGCTACCCAATGCTCAGTCTGGTGTTACTTCAGTAAATGCTGCCTAGGAGAATGCCTGTGTCCCACCTTACATGCGACCGTCAGCTCTATGTCTCTCAGAAGGCTGAGTGCACCTGTACAGAGTGCCTTTAATAGCCTGCAGCTGGCCTGAGTGGGAGTCTAAGCACCTGTGCTGACGTCCCGCCCCCTCCTCTACCGCCCCCCCCCCCCCTGAGTTTTGAAAAAAACGAGCGCTTCCCGCACTGCCGACTCTCCTGTCATGCTTCTGGAGAAAAGGCTGGGGATGGGGGGGGGGGGGGGGGGGTAGGAGGGAGACTGGTAACAAGATCTGCCTGAACGGCTATCTTCAGAGATGGTGGCCATAAGGCCGCAGAGCCCGGGTGGTATAACCACTTTCTAGACCCCTGTGGCCCCTCTCTAGCCTGGGGGGAACATTCAAACATGAGAAATCCCCCTTTCCACCTTACCTGCTTGCAGCCTGCTTTGAGATGCTGGGACATAATCAGCATTGAACACCTGAGACAGTCAGTCAGCATGTGTAGGTTTGTGCTCTTGGCAGCCCCCGGTGGTCACAATAGGCATAGCATGCATTTACCTTAAAGGAGAAAAGCCACTAGAACTCAAAAATTCTGTGGAATCTCCTCTTACCTTATCCAGCCGCAGGGTGCTGTTTACACAGACCCAATCTTCACCTCTCACGGTGGGCTCCGTTTGAAAAAACCGTCAGAGACTGGGGCCCCCATCAGTAGGGGGATCCAACAGTTCTGGGACCGTAAAGCACCTCGCCAGAAATTAGGAAGTTTAAAGCCATTTTCTGATCTGCGGGGTCCAGCTCTCTAAAAAGAGAAGCATTACGGGTAAAACCTCGTTTCTTCGGACACGAGGCCCGGGTACCATTCAATTCGGCCATGAAAAGACACTTTGAATGGATCCGGTTCGCCTGGCTTGCCCCAGTATAGGATCTTAGGATATTCCCTTTGGAGCTCAGCACAGGACATCTTTACACGTCCATCACCTAAGACACTGGCGTAAAAACTGAGGTATCCCTGCAAGGGGGAGGGATTATATAGGGGGTTGAACTTCCTGATAGGGTGTGCCAGTGTCCAATCACCAGTGATACCTATATAACCCATCAGTAATTACTGTGGCTCTGTGTCCCATGATGTTCGAGAAAGAAACTCCAGTTTGTAACCAAAGGAGAAGACCTCTAGTACCCAGGTGTCCAAGATCTTCCAACACTAGATCGTTTGAAAGCTAGCAGAAGGCCCCCCACTGACAGCAAATTTGAACACTATCTTTCCTAACAAAGGGTTAAAGGGGTATAGCTGGGTTTGTTACATTGTATGTTAATGAGGACAGCTCTCCCCCGCTGAGCTGTTGTGTTCTGACAGGAGTGTGCTCCCCCCCGCCAGAACATTCCGATCAGCGCTTTCTGCCACTGGCTAAGAGTGATGATCTAGAGTCGGTTAGGTTTTCCGGCATGCATGTCCGACATACACACAGGTTGAAATGTCGGCCTTTTTTTTTTTTTTTTTTGAGCTGGCCATTGTCTCCCAACATTCGGGCCGTGTGTACGGGGCTTAAGATAGGTGTTAGGTCAGAGGCACATCTCACAGGCCACTGAGAAGCCCACTTTGCAGGAGGGATCATCTAAAGATAGTTCCCTCATGGGCTGAAATGGTGCTTTCTGCAGGGCAGAGAGAGAACTAAATTAAGATACTAAGGAAGCATGGCGTGCAGTTAAGTCTAGTACAGATGTGCTGAATGTCAGGTGACATCAGCTGAATGTCGGACGAGCATGCTGGAAAACCAGCAGCCAACCGTCCCTGTCAGAATACAATAGCTCAGCAGGGGAGATCGCTGTAAAAACATTGGCTTGTTACTACAGCGACTCCAACCAGTCAGTTTTTTTCCGTTCAAAACTAGTGATCTGTACTAGGCTTAAGTGGGGGGCTAATCTGAGAAACACCTTGAATAAAAAAGGGAAGGGAAAATTAAGACATGCCCCTTAGGAGTACTTTAGGCCAAATTCTGGTCAAGTCCCATTCGTAGCATGGCCAGAATGCGAGGGGCAGAGAAATCTCTGAGACTGAAGTGCCTGCGCTCACACCAGGCAAAGAGGCATTTCCAGGTACGATAACACAAGTTATTACCGGATAACTCCTTTTCCAGGAATCCTTCAGGATGGTCACATGAGCTTACAGTCCTGGGAGGATGACCTGGTAAAGTACATTTTTTTTGGAAGTGTCTTTTCTGGCTTTGAGCAATGTGCTAATGAGAGAGTTAAATACTCCTGTCCCTCTAGATCTAGAGCTGCACGATTAATTGTTTAAAAAAAATAAAATCACGATCTTGATTCAACCCCCCCCCCCCCTCACAATCTCTATGCAGCATTTCCCAGTGCAGTGAGTCTGCTCACTCAGCTGTAAAAAAAAAAAAAAAAAAAAACACAACACAGGATGAACTTTGGTCTGTAAATTAGGTCAGTTTAACCACTTAAACTTGCTGCTTAGAAGTTAAAATCAGTATTTTTTGCTAGAAAAAATTATATATATATATATATATATATATTTATAAATATTTAAGCAGAGGCCCTAGAGAATAAAATGGCGGTTGTTGCAATATTATTTATCACACTGTATTTGCACAGCGGTCTTTCAAACACAATTGTTTGGGAAAAAATACACTTCAATGAATTAAAAAAAAAAAATGAAACAGTAAAGTATGCCCAATTTTTTTGTATAATGTGAAAGATGTTACGCCGTGAGAATTGTGAGAAAATCGTGATCTTTATTCTAAACAAAAAAATTGTGGATTCTCATTTTAGCCAGAATCGTGCAGCTCTATCAAGACCTAGGCTTTAACACTCCTTTAACACTAAAGCCAGTGACTGAGTAGAATGGTACAGGGGCCCTCTGAGACAGTTTGGAATAGGCCAGGGCCGTCTCCTACATGTTTGAGTATGCTTGTGTACCAGGTTCTGCTGGACCAGTTTGGTGCAATGGGAATTTTTTTTTTTTTACTTGCTTCACTTTGTTAAGAGTCGATGGACAATTCGCACTAGAAGACAGGCATAACTGAAATGGAATTCATGGAATTATCAGAGCATCTGATCTCAGTGCTGGGGGATCCATGGTAATGCCTACAAACAAGGGTACCTGTTGAACCTGCAGGATGTCCATATATAGATTTCCCAATTTCTGGCATGAGAGACTGAACATGTTGGGATAAAGGGCTGAGGTAATACGCAAATGAATTGTCTATTCCGGGGATGTGAGCACTGCCTTCTGAGAGGATATCATATAACGTCCAATCAGAAGGACGATAGGCTCGCCCGGCCATTAGTCTGCCATAGACCAGGTGGGAAGCTGTTAATTAGCATGGTCATTGGTTTGGAAAGATTAACTGTTAAACCTGACAATTTGACAAATTTATGTAACAGTTATTAAGTTAAGAAGAGATGTGACAGCGTGAGAAAGGAACATCATAAAATAATCTGCATACATGCCGAGTCTATAGTCATAAGGGTCTATCCCTTATCCCAAGATATTAGAGTCCATCTTGATTGTTGTGGCTAAGAGCTCCATTGTAAGTGCAAAGAACAGATGGGACAGGGAACATCCATGCCTAGTGCCTCTATCCAATGCAAGAAAATCTGAGCCTGCAACCTGAGAGTTTTATTCTGGTTTTGGGAGAGTGGTATAGAGCTTGAAAACTGTGTATAAATTCATTATTGAAGCCATGACCTTAAAGCAAAGCAGTCATATACATCCAAGTAACACTATCAAAGGCTTTATGAATGTCTAAACTTAAGTAACAAATTTATGAAAGTGAACGTTCACATTTTGAATTATAGTAGTCACTGAAAGTATATGATCTGTGATTTGTCTGTTGGTAAAGTGACTCGACTGATCTGGTGAAATTAGTGAAGGGGTGATAGTTTGTCTACAAGCAGTCTACTAATAAACCTTGAAATCATTACGATAACTGAAATAGGTCTGAAATTTTAGGTAATGAAGACATTTGCCAATAGCATTTCAGCTGGAAATGTAGGATAAAAAAAATAAAGGTTGGCCAATTTGGAGGGCAGGAAAGAGGCAAATTGTTTATAGTATGTGGCTGTCAAGCCATGTCATCCATAAACAGTGGAAGTTTCCAAAGACTCAGACCCCTTTCACACGGCGGTTTTCAGGCGCTTTTGCGCTTGCAGGGCAGTGAAAAAAGTCCTGCAAGCAGCATCTTTGGGGCATATTTGGAGCGTTTTAAAAAGCGCCTCAAAAACGCCCCTGCCCATTGAAATGAATGGGCAGCACTTCAAAACGGCTTTTTTTCTTTTTAAAGGTCACATTGTCACGTGACCTTAAAAAAGCGCACCGCTAGTGTTTTATCTGCAGTTTTTGCAGCCCTTCAGTGTGAAAGGGGTCTTAACAATTCTTAAAGCTGAATTTTCCGAGAATGGGGCATTAGGACTGTTCTAAATGTGATTAGTCCGCGCTTAGGAATAACAGGGTTTGCAGCCTCCCCTAGTAAGTCCCTAAATGGGACTATTCGGGTATTGGATATAGTAGATGGGGAATTGGCGCTACCCTCTATGTGTCTTATAATGGTTACCTATATCATAAAGTGAACGAGGATATTACTATCCCAGTGTTTCTATCAAACTAAACTTAAAAAATGCATTAAGCTTATAAAAGTAATAATACTTAGTGATATTGGCATCCAGTGTCTAAAATGTGACAGTATGTCCCTTTGGGCAGACGCCCTTAATGTGTGGTAATGTGTAGCACCCAGGGGTAAAGATCCCTTTAAAAAATATATCACTAGCGGTGCAAACTCAAACGGGTCTCAATGTGTACATACATTAAATACAATACAGGGACTAGTATTTCAGGGTGGAAAGTTTGTGGGGTACCATCACTTAATACACCTATATATTTGAAACCTGTACCAAGCATGAGCTACTTGTGATTAAAGCATAAAAACAAATTATATGTATCTCAAACCATAGTGCTGTGACCTACTTAGAAAGTTATACATATATCAAAACTGCATGTGCAACTTTATAATTGTAACAAAAAAGCTGTGGAAAAAACTATGAACAGAGTCCAATCGGAAAAAAATACATAAAAAATAAAATAAAAAATAATAGGTAGATTATAAAGCGTCCCAACTGCATGCAGTCCAAACTTATTAAACCAGTGAGTGAGTATTTCAATAGTGACTTCTGTGCTCTTCAGAGACAAGTAAAATTGGTGACTCCAGGTGTTCCCCCCAATGTGATCCCCACTCACCAGAAATAGTCACCCCTGCAGGGGTAGCAGGCATAGAGTGGGTTTCTGAAATGAAGATTCCTGTGTATTTCCTGGTTACCTCCGGTTGTCCGTGGGTGTATCCCAATGGCTCGGTGCGGGGTCCCCAGCAGGCTTTGTTCAAGAATGGCCCCTCCGTATCTCCTCAGTAGGTTAATGTGTTTTCCTCCATATAGAAGAAGAAACAGGGGACTTTCATAGTGAAGTAAGTCTTCATTTATTTGAAATCATTCGTTTACAGATTACAGTGGCAAGCAACTGACCCGGTACAGCGCGGCTGTACGATACGCAAGACCAGGAAGCCAGAGACGGCGTGCGTCCCAGCTTGCGTTCCAACCACGGCTTCCGGGTGTGACGTGTGAGCGTGACTCCGCCTTACGCGTTTCGTCATAGGACGTTATCAAAGACCTTTGATAACGTCCTATGACGAAACGCGTAAGGCGGAGTCACGCTCACACGTCACACCCGGAAGCCGTGGTTGGAACGCAAGCTGGGACGCACGCCGTCTCTGGCTTCCTGGTCTTGCGTATCGTACAGCCGCGCTGTACCGGGTCAGTTGCTTGCCACTGTAATCTGTAAACGAATGATTTCAAATAAATGAAGACTTACTTCACTATGAAAGTCCCCTGTTTCTTCTTCTATATGGAGGAAAACACATTAACCTACTGAGGAGATACGGAGGGGCCATTCTTGAACAAAGCCTGCTGGGGACCCCGCACCGAGCCATTGGGATACACCCACGGACAACCGGAGGTAACCAGGAAATACACAGGAATCTTCATTTCAGAAACCCACTCTATGCCTGCTACCCCTGCAGGGGTGACTATTTCTGGTGAGTGGGGATCACATTGGGGGGAACACCTGGAGTCACCAATTTTACTTGTCTCTGAAGAGCACAGAAGTCACTATTGAAATACTCACTCGCTGGTTTAATAAGTTTGGACTGCATGCAGTTGGGACGCTTTATAATCTACCTATTATTTTTTATTTTATTTTTTATGTATTTTTTTCCGATTGGACTCTGTTCATAGTTTTTTCCACAGCTTTTTTGTTACAATTATAAAGTTGCACATGCAGTTTTGATATATGTATAACTTTCTAAGTAGGTCACAGCACTATGGTTTGAGATACATATAATTTGTTTTTATGCTTTAATCACAAGTAGCTCATGCTTGGTACAGGTTTCAAATATTTAGGTGTATTAAGTGATGGTACCCCACAAACTTTCCACCCTGAAATACTAGTCCCTGTATTGTATTTAATGTATGTACACATTGAGACCCGTTTGAGTTTGCACCGCTAGTGATATATTTTTTAAAGGGATCTTTACCCCTGGGTGCTACACATTACCACACATTAAGGGCGTCTGCCCAAAGGGACATACTGTCACATTTTAGACACTGGATGCCAATATCACTAAGTATTATTACTTTTATAAGCTTAATGCATTTTTTAAGTTTAGTTTGATAGAAACACTGGGATAGTAATATCCTCGTTCACTTTATGATATAGGTAACCATTATAAGACACATAGAGGGTAGCGCCAATTCCCCATCTACTATATCCAATTAGGACTGTTCTGTTGCTGAGATAAGAGGGCAGGAAGAGAAATGTTGTTTCTGATATTTTTTATCGAAGTATATTGATAGTTACAACCACAAAACTCCCACGCAGGGGATATAAAGAAATGTTGTTGTTTCAAAGATTAAGAATTTCTTGAGGGAGAGCAGTTGTAAATCCTTCAGAGTTTTGAAGGTTTTTAAACCTTTCAAAGATTGATTCAGTTTGCGTGGAAACATTGAGAGCAATCAATTTAAATGAATCATTTAAATGAAATGTGCAACTGGTTATTTCAGCCTTGCTTTTAACTAGAATGGAGTTCTAAAAGCCATTTACAAAAGGTAAATGTTAGGAATGTTTTTAAGGATTCTCTCACACACAAAATAACGTTCTTACCTCATTTAGCTCCTTTCGCAAATGTAGAATTTCTCCCATGTTAACATCGATTGAGAGATAGTAGTGAGGTATCGTCTGTTTGGACTGCATAAGTCGCTGTGCAATCACCTAGAAACAGCAGGATTACAGACAGACAGTCTGTCACATTATATGTTCTGTAAAGCACTTTTATCCTCAGTTTACAATATTTTACACCAAGAGAATGAACATAAGATCAGCAGTCATCTGAATGTCACGCAATACTTAACCATAATCCATGAACATTTATTGGCTAAATATGCAGTAGAAGTACATACATTACAGAAACCTGACAAGGAAATAATTTTTCCGGTAGTTCAGCTTTTAAAGCGTTATTTTCATATAAAAATAATTAACTTAAAACAGAATTTATATAAGTTTTAATTGGCATCATCTTCTAGTTATTCATTTGGTATGCTGACCACAATCCTTTCTGTGCCAATGTGTTGTCTGGTCAGTGAGGGCGCAATGTACATATCTTCGAGCTATTGTAGGTCACAGAGGTGATAATGCACATATGCTGCTTTTCTGAATATTGGAAGGTGCATCTAATCTATGTTTGCACTATATTTAGGCTTCTGAAAATTCAAGTTAGAACTTGTTTTCCAAGAGTCTTTCAGGACAGCACGAGAGAGTGGCTCCACCCACTAGGAAACACAAACTCCACCACATTTTAAAAGGAGGCTCCTCTCCACAGCTCGTCAGTTGTAGTAGAGTACCTCCGGCCCAAGCTGGAACACATAATCATAATACGGTTAATTCACAGCACATACATAATATTATTTATTTATATTTATATATATATATATATATATATATATATATATATATATACACACACACATACATACATATATACACACACACTTCCATATACGTATAAATATGTATATATAAACATGAAGAGCGGGTAGTTTTCTGTCCTGAAAGACTCTTGGAAAACAAGTTACCGGTAAGTCTAACTTGAATTTTCCCTTATCGTCTTTCAGGACAGCACATGAGGGGATAATCGAAACTTACCAACCAGGGAGGGACAACAGCCTGCAGGACCTTTCTGCCAAATGCCAGATCACCAGCTGACAGAAGATCCAATCTGTAGTGACGGACAAACGTAAGATAACTTGACCACGTAGCTGCCTTACAAATTTGGTCTGGGGTGGCACCAGCCTTTTCTGCCCATGTAGTGGCTAGAGCTCTAGTAGAGTGTGCTCGTACTCCCTGAGGAGGAGACAAACCCGACTGGACATAAGCTTCTGAAATAGTCAATCTTAACCATCTGGCAATTGACCCCTTTGAAGCTTGCCTTCCTTTTCTGATGCCAGAAAACAAAACAAATAAAGAGTCCGAAGACCTGAAGTCCCTTGTTTTTTCTAAGTAATGTAATAAAGTTCTTCTTACATCTAACTTATGAAATAATTCTTCCTTACTTCCTGAAGGATCTGAACAAAAAGTTGGCAAGATGATTTCCTGCGACCTGTTATGGACTGATGCCACCTTTGGTAAAAAGCAGGATCTGTTCTAAGCACAATCCTGTCTGGGTAAATCGACATAAAGGGCTCTTTAACTGAAAGAGCATGAAGTTCTCCAATTCTTCTCGCAGTCGTAACTGCAACTAAGAATACCGTCTTCAGAGTTAAATTCTTTAAAGAGATTGACTGTAACGGTTCAAAAGGATCTTTTGTGAGTACTTGTAAGACCACTGTCAAGTCCCATCCTGGAAAGCATCTAGTGGGAACTGGTCTGGATCTAGTAAGTGACCTGAAAAATCTTGTGACCAACGGAACTGAGGAAATAGGTTGCTCCAAGTATACCCCTAGGGCAGCCACTTGTACTTTAAGAGTGCTAATTGCCAGCCCTTTGTCAACCCCATTCTGCAGAAATTCCAGAACCGACACAATGTCTTCTAAATTTCGGTTTGCTGAGCGACACCAAGAGTTGTAGATTTTCCAAACTTTAGCGTAGATATCTCTAGTCACCTTCTTTCTACTAGCAAGCAGAGTGGATACTAGAGGCTCTGACAAACCTTTGTTTTTTAACAACTGCTCCTCAGATACCAAGCAGTGAGACTTAGTCTTGCTATATCCGGATGACACAGGACCTTGCAGTAGCAAGTCCTGTCTGAGGGGGAGTTGCCAGAATGGCTTGACTGACATTAGTAGAATGGAGGAAAACCAGGCCCTTTTTGGCCAATACGGGGTGATCAAGATTACTGACACCTTCTCCTTCTGTATTTTCCTCAATACCAAAGGAATTAGCTGAAAAGGGGGGGAAGGCATAACCCAGCTGAAACTTTCAAGGATGTGCCAGGGCATCTATCCCTATCGATCCGTTGTCTCGGTGTAGAGAGAAGAACTGAGGGAGCTGAGCATTTTCTCTTGATTGGAAAAGATCCACCTGCGGGCACCCCCACTTCTGGGTGATTAGAGTGAATATTTCTGGATTCAGACTCCACTCTGCCTCCTGAATCTTTTGTCTGCTCAAGAAGTCTGCTACTCCATTTAGCGTGCCCTTGAGATGTACTGCTGACAGGGAAAGTAGATGCCTCTCTGCCCATTTTAGGATCTCTGAAGATAGCAAAAGGAGTCCCGCTCCTTGTGCCCCCTTGTTTGTTCAGGTATGCCACCGTGGTGGCGTTGTCTGACAGTATCTGCACATGGGACCCCTGAAGGTTTGGAGAGAAGGCAACCAAGGCTAGAGCGACTGCCTTTAATTCCCTCCAATTTGATGACCTTCCTGCTTCCACTGGGGACCAAACTCCCTGAGCTATGTCTTGACCCCAGTATGCTCCCCATCCCCAACTGCTGGCGTCTGTCGTTATCCTTCTCTCTGTTGGGAAGGACCAGAGTAGACCCCTTGACAGCACTGCCTGATCTCTCCACCACCAAAGGGTCCTTTTTACCCTGGTGGAAAGCTTTACCTTTGAGTCTAAAGTTTCTGGACTGTGATCCCAGATTCTTAAGAGAAAATTCTGAAGGGGTCTGAAATGGAGTCTGGCCCATTGAATGGCCGGCATAGTTGAGGTCAAGGTTCCCAGCACTGACATAATCCTTCTGACGGATACCTCCAGGTTCGTCTGAAGGCTGGATACTGCATGCAATACCTTTACTTTCTTCTCTTCTGGAAGAAAGATCTTTTGATCCACTGAGTCTATCAGATACCCCAGAAATTGGACTCTTTGTGCTGGATTGAAATTTGATTTTTGGATGTTTACAATCCAACCTAAGGCCTCCAGATGATTGCGAGCTTTGATCAAATCCTCCTGTAACTTTTCCCTTGAAGGGGCATAGAAATGTAGGTCGTCCAGGTAAGGGACAGCCGCAATCCCTTGTAGCCGGAGGGGAGCTAGGGCTTCCGCCATAATTTTGGTAAATATTCAGGGGCGGAAGATAGACCAAATGGGAGGGCCCTGAATTGTAGGTGCAGAACCTCCCTCCCCATATTTACTGCCAGCCTCAGGTATCTGGGACTGAGCAGCTATAGGTACATGCAGGTACGCATCCCTTAAGTCGATTGATGCCATAAAGCATCCCTTGACTAAGAGATTTCTTACCCAAAAGATGGAGTCCATGCGGAATCGCCTGTATTGGACTGACCTGTTTAACGGTTTTAAATTGAGGATGAGCCGAAAGCTTCCTGATGGTTTCTTTATCAGAAAGATATGGGAATAGAACCCCTGGCAATCTTCCTCCAGAGGCACCTGAACCACAACACCCTGTTTTATCAGATCCCCTAACAGGTTCTTCATGGCTTTTTTGAAGTCTTCCTCCCACAGGTACCACCAAGTCATTGTGTTTTATTGGCCTGCGTAGGAGGATTGAAAAGGACATTCCCTTTTCCTCTCTGCGCCACCCAATTCTTTCTTTTTTCTTGGGGCCTGTTACTCTTTTCCTGATTTTTTTGAGGTCGAAAAAAAACACCTAACTGGCTGCTTTTTCTCTTTAACAGGAAAGGATTTCTTCCTATCAGCTGTTCTATCCAAGATAGACTCTAGACCAAATAGCTGATCTCCCAAAAATGGAACTCCACATAACTTATTTTTGGAAGCTGCGTCCCCAGGCCATGTTTTTCAGCCATAACGCTTTCCTAGCTGCAATGGTCAGGGCCCCTGATCTAGCTGACATTCTTATTGAATCTGCAGAGGCGTCAGAAATATATGCTACAGTTGCTATAAGGGTTGGGAAGGAATCTAGAATCTCCTGTTTGGGTGAATCAGCTACAACATGTGCTTTTGGCTGATTCAGCCAGAACTCCATATTTCTGGAGACACAGGTCATAGCCATAGCAGGCTTAAGATTCCCTATAATGGACTGCCAGGCTTTAAGCTGTTGGTCCGCCTTCTTATCCATAGGATCCTTCAAAGTACCCATGTCCTCAAATGCCAGATCTGTTGATCTGGATACTTGGGAAAATGCTGCATCCAACTTCGGGACTTTATTCCAAAGTGACTCAGGATCATCATTAAATGGGAAACGCCTCTTGTGAGCTCTTGGGAAAAAGGGTTTTCTCTCTGGGTCAGCCCATTCTTTCTTAATGGTCTCCGAGATTACCAAATGTACAGGGAAAGTGCGACCTGTTGCTTCACTAAGCCCTTCATACATTCTATCGTGCAGCAATAACTCTCTTTTTTCTTCCTCCATTCCCAATGTTGCATAAATTGCTTTCAACAGACTGTCTACTTGTTCCAAGGACAGTTTGTATCTAGAAGGTGCATCTGCCTCTTCCTCCTCCTCCTCCTCTTCTCCAGAGTATGAAGGGGAATGCCCCCTTTGGGTAATCAGGCCAGCCTCAGCCTCTACCGTTGGGGTTAAGTGTGAGTCCTGAGAGGGGTCTGAGGTAGTTGCCTGACTGGTGCTGGTGTTACAAGAGAAGAGCGAAAAGCCTGTATAGTAGCATCTAGCTCTTTCTTAACTGATGCGATTATGTCGCTGCATGCAGAAGAAGCCTCTTCCTTGACTAAGGAGTCAATACAAATTTGGCATAAAGTCTTCTTCCAACCCTCCAGTAACTTTGCTTTACATGAGGGGCATCTCTTTTTAATAGCTGGTTCAGAGCTTAGCCTGCCAGAAAAAAATGACAAAAGAGAAAAAACACCAGCATTCAATTAAGCCAAAGCTTCCTCCTAACGGACTCACCACAGGTGCACAGGTGGAACAGCAGTTAACCCCATGTGCCAAGACAGGCCCCAGCCACCAAGGGGGAAAAAAACATTTGCGAGAGGGGCACCAAAGTAACCAGGATAGTTCTCTATACCCTCTTACCTGGGCCTTGCTGGTGCCTGTCCCACATGCAGCTGCCACAGAATCCATAGTGGTGCTGCTCCGATCGGTGGCTCTTACGGACGTCGGTTCCAGAGTCAAAAAACGCCGTTGCGCCCGACCGGAACCGGAATATAGGCACCAGGACCGCTCCTCCCTTCTTTCTCTGCGCCACTTCCGATCGGAAATGATGCGCCCATTCCTAGTGCCTTCCCCTCGTCGGATACCTCACGTCCGACCGGTTGAGTCTGTACTCTACCAAGATGGCGGCGGCCAGTAACGCCGACACGCAGTTTAAAAAAAAAAAAAAGGCCCACGAACGGCTGCCACCGCCTAAGGAGCGGCTCCAGGAACGGTCCAGCTCATTTTAAGCAAAGAAAAGGAAAAAGGAGCCCACTTACCAGCAACCCTGTGGCGCGGTGTGGGAGGATCGGACTCTCTGGAGGAAAAAATAGGTATGGTGGGGTAGGCAGCCTGGCCTCTCAGGATAGCACCATAAGAGACCCTGGCCCCTACTAGGTGTTCCCTTGCCGGAGGAAACACAAAAACTGACGAGCTGTGGAGAGGAGCCTCCTTTTAAAATGCGGTGGAGTTTGTGTTTCCCGTTTCCTAGTGGGTGGAGCCACTCTCTCATGTGCTGTCCTGAAAGACGATAAGGGAAAAATATATTACATTAGATTTAGGATTTTGGCTACAACAAATGTTGCTAAACCTGGGTGCCTAGGATACATGCCACTGGTCCTTTCTTTGGTAACTGTTATAAGTGCCCATATTGCCCCAATAAACCCCACACCCACCCTGCTGCGTATCTTAAGACTAGAAAATGATTATGAGTGCCCCAATACTACATGAGTCTGCACAGCAAATACAGTACTAGCCCACCATTCCATTAAACAGGAAAGTAATAAGCTGCGGCTCACACAGAGATGGTGACTGGCTGGCTCATCTAGGAGGTCTTGGCTGGCTGAGGAGATGGGACAGGCAGAACTCCTGAAAACAGCCAGAATTAATGAGGGGACCTCGCTATGTAACATAGGTGCGAGGGACTGACAAGTCAGGGGTTCTCTATGGTAAATATCGAGGAGGTCATTCTGTGCTACAGTATGAAGGGGAATGAGGGCAAAAAAGTTGTGATATACAAGTGGATATGACAGGCCCAGAGCATGCATGTTAAATCCCAACCCAGTGCTGGTAGTTCCCATATCCTAAGTGTTAAATTTCAATGACAGTTTAATTTGATGACAACATTCCTATTGTTATAAACATTATTTTAACTAATTTACTGGATCCCTTTCTAGGAACCGGATTTCTATATTTTATCATCTGTTGGATCCTCCCAAGGCCACAAAGAAAATTAAATAGCTGAAAAAGAATCAAATGATTAAAAGTGGAATTCAAATTTCTTGAATCCGTCAAATTAACTATCCCTCTTTTCTTTTGCAATTTATTTTTATTATATATATTATAATAATTCTAACCAAAACTATTTAAATTTGGGTGTTGTGTAATGAAGACTGTTGATGTGTGAACTTATACTTGCAATTGTTTGTCCCAACTTATTACATTGACTGCATTATATAAAACTGCACAGCTATACATCTTGCAAAGGTGCTACATAACCTTACTAAGCTGCCTCAACACAAGGTCACAGCGCAGAATAAGACAGGAAGTCAGTTTTGGCGAAAGGTCAGCTGTAGGGAAACCAAAGGCGATACTGTGGACTCATCAACTGCCTTCTGCCTGCCTTTTTTGGGCACAATTTCCAGTGTTTAGTCCCTCTTTGATAAAATATTCCTGAACTCACAAAAAAAAAAAAAAAAAAAAAAAAAAAAAAGCTTATTCTAAACTACTGCTTTTTGTGCTAAGCAATGTATCCGTCTAATGCCGCATACACACGGCCGGACTTTGACAGAAAAAGTCCGATTGGAGCTATTGGTCGGACATTCTGACCATGTGTATGCCCCATCGGACTTTTTCTGTCGGCATTTCCGACGGACTCAAATATAGAACAGGTTCTAAATCTTTCTGTCGGAAATGCAGACTGAGTTTAGCCCGTTGACAAGTCCGCTCGTGTGTACGCGGCATTAGAGTGACACTGCTACAAAACCAGAGAAAGGACTGTGCAAGACACTAAGATTATCCAGAAAGGTTAGATCAGGATTGATTGTTTTCTCTTGATTTGATTTCTCTTCTGTTCCTCCTGTCTCTTAAAAATTGTTTCCAGCTTCAGATATTTGGGAACAATAATACAGCAACCCTTTTCCTTATACCTTAAAAATAATTTGGACCCTCTTATTAGTAAACTAAAGGGCACTCTAAAGGTCTGGGCCAATATTCCCCTAACCCTATTATTGAAAGGGAACGCCTGGGGCTGCCCCAAACATGCTCCTGGCAGAAAAATATAACAATTATTGGAAAAGCATGATTAAAACAGGGAAAAGAGTAGAACAGTTTTTACAAGAAAACTGTATACAGTCAACAGTTACAGCCGTTTATGATATACAGTCAACAGTTACAGCTGTTTATGATTCTTTAAAAATATTCAAAAGGTCGATGAACCCCAAAAATCACAGGGGGTATCGGATAGTAAATCTTTACAAGGTCCTCTACATGTTTTGTGGCGTGAACCACTTCCTCAGATCTTCACACCGCAAAACATGTAGAGGACCTTGTCAAGATCTACTATCCGGTGCCCCCTATGATCTTTGGGGTACATCAACCTTTAAAAAGATTCAAAAGAATCATGCACAGCTGTAACTATTGACTGTATACAGTTTTCTTGTAAAAATAGTTCTTCCCTTTCCCCCGTGTTAATCATGCTTTTCTAATAATAAATTGTTATATTTTTAATTATATTCTTGCCTAATCCTTGGGTACCGAGATAGTCCAATTTTTACCATTTCTGCCAGGGGCATGTTTGGGGCAGCCCCAGGCATTCCCTTTCAATATTAACCATTGTGGATTATGGTACCCGCCCCTACTTTAGATGATTTAGATTGGAGGCACACCTTTAAACCCTAACCCCATTAGGTAAATATTTTTAAATTGGTTTTCCTGCCACACTTCCTCTATATATTAAGTAAATCACCAGTGTATATTCCCATGCGCCGATTTCAAGAGATTGATTCTATCATTACGTCATTTATTTGGGGAGGTTGAGCTGCTAGAATAGCTAAAGATACGCTGCAGCTGCTGGTGTTGGAGGGGGCTTTGCTGTTCCCAGCCTCCAAACCTACTATATAGCTTCTCAGTTGGCTCATGCCCATTGGTGGTTTTACCTTGAAGCTAATGATGCGGCTATAGCTTTTTAAGGCAGCTATTCTTACCTCATATGAATCCCTTCAAAAATGTAATTCATCGCCAGTCCGCTATGGGCGGGGAGAGCACCGGTATTTTGTCCATGATGCTGCAAGTTTTTCGAACCTCAAACTTACTCCCCTCTAATACACCTGTGGATTATTCCCCTAATGCTCCTCTATGGCACAATCTCCGTCTGTGAGAAACAGTTCGCCGGACAGAAAGAATATTTTGGTTCAGACATTGAGTAAAATTGATCTCTCATCTATTTTTATTAGGTACATTTGGTTCCTTTCTTTATTTTTGTCGGGACTTCAATCTCCCATCCACAGCATTAATTTACATATTTGCAACAGCCATATACGCCGGCAGCTCAATTTGGCCTAAATAATGTTTCTATACAATCTGCCCCCTTGGAATGCCTTTTAAGCGTACCTTCCCATTTTAAGCTCAGCTCGACTTACTACTCCTCACACTACTTCATTCTAAAACTGACAGACTTAATCTCACTGAACCCAGATGGCATTCAGATATTATTCCAGAACTCACAGGAGGTGGTTTGGCAGAAAATTCACCTCTAGGGATAAGGTTATTCAGACCAAATTTTTATTTCGGTCATACTATACTCCCTGTCTCCTCCTTCACTTAACCACTTGGTGACCGGCTCCTGTACATATACGTCGGCACTTTGAAGATGGATATCTCAGTAACGGCAGCAGCTGCTGCCACAACCGAGGTATCTATCTCTTCAGGAGCCGGTCGTGTTTACGATAATGGTGGTCTCTGTGGCGCAAGATCACCGTTATCAGCGGCGGGAGAGGGCCCCCCCCCCTCACCACTCTCCCGCGCCCTCCGCCGCTTACCGGAGCCGTCAGCAGCGGCGGAGGCGATCGGGTCCTTGACGTGGCTGGGTATGGAGATGAGTGAGGCTAAGATGGCCCCCAGCCGTCTCCATATCTAGGCAGGGCGGAAGTGACTTCATAACGTCACTTCCGCCCATACATCTTAAAAAGGCACATTTTTTTCAATGTCATTTTTTCAAATGACAATTTTTTTTTTTTTTATTGCATTTTAGTCCAAATATGAGATCTGAGGACTTTTTGACCCCAGATCTCATATTTAAGAGGAGCTGTCATGCTTTTTTCTATTACAAGGGATGTTTACATTTCTTGTAATAGGAATAAAAGTGACCCATTTAAAAAAAAAAAAAAAAAACACAACAGTGAAAATATATAAAAATCAAGTAAAATAAATAAGAAAGAAAAAAAAATTTTTTTAAAGCGCCCTGTCCTGAAGAGCTCGCACACAGAAGCGAAAGCATACGTCCGTAGAGCCCGCATATGAAAACGATGGTCAAACCACACATGTGAGGTATCACCGCGATCGTTAGAGCGAGAGCAATAATTCTAGCCCTAGAACTCCTCTGTAACTCAAAACATGCAACCTGTAGAATTTTTTAAACGTTGCCTATGGAGATTTTTAAGGGTAAAAGTTTGACGCCATTCCACGAGCGGGCGCAATTTTGAAGCGTGACATGCTGGGTATCAATGTACTTGGCGTAACATTATCTTTCACAATATAAAAAAAATTGGGCTAACTTTACTATTGTCTTATTTTTTTTTTCAAAAAAGGTGAATTTTTTCCAAAAAAAGTGCGCTTGTAAGACCGATGCGCAAATATGGTGTGAAAGAAAAAAAACAATATATAATGTTTGGGGGTTCTAAGTAATTTTCTAGCAAAAAAAAACTGTTTTAAACTTGTAAACACCAAAATCTCAAAACGCGGCTAGTCTTTAAGTGGTTAAATAGGCTGTCCTCCGTGGTCTGCTCTAGATGCTCCACTGAAGATGGCGCATTTTATCATATGGTCTGGGAATGTCCCTCTATTAGAGCGTTTTGGTCTGAAGGCACTGCTTTTATTAGCTCCCTCACTCAACTACCTAATATCTGCCTGTTTGGACATAATGATGATTCTCGCCCCAAGTGCTTCAAGCTCTTTTTTTTTTGCTTAGTTTTGTTCTATGCCAAGAAATCTAAAACAATTCACTGTAAACCCCAGGCTCCCCCTACTGTCGGTTCTTGGATCAATCTCATAAATCAAGCTCTCCCACTATACAAACTGACATATGAGGCCAGGGGTTGCCCCAAAAAATTTTTCATGAGATTTGAGACACGTGGGTGAACACAGACCGTACTATACTACCTGATACGCAAGGGTTTGTTAGGCACTAGGGCTCACTTAAAGTGCTTGTAAACCCCCCCCCCCAAAAAAAAAAAAAAAAAACCCTGCAAGACAAAAGGCATAATGAGCTAGCATGCATAGCATACTGGCTCATTATGAAATACTCACCTTAGATCGGAGCCCCCGCAGCGGTCCCAGTACACAGCCCTGGCCGGCAACATCGCTTCCGGGTATCGCGGGCTCCGGCGCTGTGATTGGCTGGAGCCACGATGACCTCACTCCCGTGCATGCGTGCAGGTGCCGTTGACATCAACACATGCTGATACAGGGGATATCTCCTAAACCGTGAAGGTTTAGGAGATGATATCGGGGGTAGCTACTATTACTGTGACTTGTTGTTTTGTTCATAAATTTGAACCTCATGTCTTCAAATTGTATTTGTGTCATGTAGTTGCCCCTTTAATCTTTGATGATAATGAAGTGAATAAACATTCTGTTTATACTATGTTTTCATAAACATTTGCTCTATTTCCCTTTTCTTTGTTTTGTACCTATAAACTCTGTATACAATAAAGTTACCAAAAAAAAAAAAAAAAAAGAGTGATTACCAGAAAGAGGCATGTATGAATTCTTACCTTCCTAATGTTGCTAATGGGAATATCTGTAAAGGTTCCAGTAGGAACAGCTGCTACAGCTGGAGAGGGCTGTGCGGGTGCAGGGGCTGGAGCAGCAGCTGCAGGAGCCTTAGAATGCAAAGAAAAAAAAACAAATAGAGAATAAATGGAAAAACTATTTAGATACAGAAAGCACTCATATTTTCTTTTATTTCAATTTCAAAAGCAAGCCAATATTCAAAGTCAAGTGATACATTTTTTCCGCTGTCTTCTCCCAGCGGGAACAGCTTGCACCCCTCCCCCTTGCCGGGAGAAGACAATGGCCCAGCAGGAGGGATTCCTGCATCAACGCTATCTGTGTTGATGAGGGAAATTGAGCTAATTTCTTTCCTGCAAAAAAAATTTGCTCTGTGTATAGCTAGCCTAATTCCAGACATGTCATCAAGGAGGGGAGGAGCCTGATCAGAGAACAAATCGCCCAGTATGACTGTAGCTGGACATAGTGGAGGGGGGTCCATCTATTGTGACAGGTTTGCCATATTTGTTGACACATAGCCGAGCATGAAAGCTGAATACTCTTATGCATAGCCAAAACTTTGCAACATGCAGATTCTCTTTTTTACCTAAAGGATAAAAGTGGAGTACTCTGAGTAATCTAGGGTGATTTTTGGACCAGAGCACCACAAAACTTTCTATGACAAATACTTGTATGTGAGAAAACTCAACAGAAGCTGCCACATTTACTGGACTGCACAATTATTCCAGACCAGGCTGATCAGGTTTAGCTTTATCTCCAAGCATCTACTGCACAGCCCAGAATTCAATGGCAGCTCAAATTGGATGATTTTGACAGAGATTTTGCTTAATGATAATAACCATCTGAGCTAATCCTCAATGCCTTATCTGCTAGCTTCAAAGTGAACAACAACACTGCCTAAGAATATGCCAGTCAGTCAATCAGAATATCATTCATGTCTATATAACAAACTCATATGGAATAGAGAAAGGTAAAGTGCATACTCACACTTACAGGAACAACCTTAGGAGGCACAAAGGATTCAATATCTTTTTTTGTAATCCTTCCATCTGGTCCAGTACCTGAAACAACCCCCAAAGAAAAATACTACGTAAGAATTAAATCCAGCAAATAAATATAAGATAATGAATAGCTTGGTGTCTGCTTCACAAGCCAAAAAATGCTTAAAGCGGGGTTCCACCCAAATTTTGAACATTATCGCTATGCATTCTCTTCCTTGCCTAGATGCTGACATGCTGTGTAAAAAAATTTAAATCGCCGTAATTACCTTTTTTTTTCTAATCTTCTTAGCACTTCCTGGTTTTCCTCCCATGGGAGTAGGCGTGTTTCTAGCCTCTCCCAGACCTCCCACAGTCCCCTGGGAGCTAGTCTCAGGCTTCCCAGCATGCATTGTGCAACAGCATCATCACAACATCTCTGTGAATGCTGGGAGCACAGCATTCACCGCATCCAGGAAATACATGCTTGTGGGCTTCAAATGCCCACAATGAAGATGGAAACCACCTTCAGTGAATTTTATAAGTTAAACGAAATCGGACACAGGCGGACTTATTACACAGAACATGCGAGTAGATAATCATGAGAAGAAAAGTTTGTGAATGAACTCCAAAAAAAAAAAAACGACAGATAGGTGGACCCCCGCTTTAAGGCCTTTGCTCGTAGGGAATATAGGAAACATGTAAGTGATTACAAGCTGACCTGGATGTATTAGTTGACAAGCTACATCACAAATGACTGTTCAAAAGAATCAGATGACCACGCACCAGTTATTTCTGAATGTTATTCATTCATAAAAGCAATATACAAGAGATAGATGAAACCCTACTGCATTTCACACACACACACACACACACACACACACACACACACACGATTAAGTGCTTCTGTGCTTGAAATCTGTCTGAGGTCTCCACACCTCGTGTATTGCTTTTATGAATGAAATAAAAAGAGGTTTGGAAATAGCTGGTGTGTGGGTCTTCCAATTCTTTTGAATAGTAGTTGTAAGTAAATGAGAGACAGGCTGGCTTACAGCAGGCAAGCATGGGCCATCCTGGAGCGATGTTTTCTACGTGACAACTAAGGTTTAATATTAACAAATGTAAAGTTATGTACCTGGGGTTAAAACATGCACACATCATATGATCTACAATCTGGGGAAATAAAACTGCGTAGTAATGATGAAGAATTTGAAAGACCTGGTAGATCCTAGACTTAACATATAACACCAATCTGAAGCTTCCAGGGTGGAAGAGGACAACTAAATTACTGGAACGGAAGACCTCAACTATGAAGTAATATTAATATTTATATTGTATTCATTCAATTCAGTGGAAAAATGTTCATTTTATATCACTGCAAAACACCCAAGGTATCAACTGGAAGAGGCATTTACTCTCTGGACTAAAACAGAGCAAGGAACGATTAGGACCCTTGTCAGATTTTATTGATATTCAGGGCTCAGTTAGATGGATTTGCCTGCTGTCAACCAGACAAAAAGTGAGTGGAATACACCAACACAGACAGAAATAAAAAATAAAATTTATTTGGTTAGTAGAGTACAAGAAAGCTAGAACCTCTGTCAGATTGCATTTACATTTGTGTTGCTTTTGCAGTTTTCCACTCACTCTCTAACAGAGCTGCTAAAAAAAAAAAATCAAAGGTGTCCATTTATTATTGTGAGATAAGCAACTGTGTGGCAGTTCATGTAGCTGCCATGGGGATCGAAGATTCTGTTCTCTGCTCCTCATCGCAACACAATGAGAAGCTACCAGTAAAGTCAATACAAACTGCCAGTTTATTACGGTGCAATGCAAGCATCTGACTGTCCATATATGTAAAATGCCTTAAAATGTGGTGAAAGGGAGGATAGAAGAAGAGGGAAACAGGCAGCAATATGAAAGGAAAGCAGAGAAATTGCTCTGCCTCCTCTGTCACTGTACGGCCCTAATAAAAGTTAGGGCAGGCTATATAAGTAAATATTTATGTGTATACATAAACACACATATAAATATACTAGTATATACTCAGTGCCTTGAAAAAGTATTCATACCCCTTGAAAATTTTCCACATTTTGTCATGTTGCTCAGGGGGGCTGAATACCACACTTTTTACATATTTATTTGTAAAAAATTTGGAAAACCATTTCATTTTCCTTCCATTTCACAATTATGTGCCACTTTGTGTTGGTCTATCACATAAAATCCAAATAAAAATACATTTACCTTTTTGGTTGCAACATGAGAAAATGTGAAAAATTTTAAAAGGGGTATGAATACTTTTTCAAGGCACTGTATACATGGGGCTTTGTGGGATAGATGGCATTTAAAGCTGTGATTTCTTTGCAGTTTTAAGTATTGATGTTGCACTTGCTGACACCACAAGAATCTATTTTCTGACATTTGAGATACCCAAAACTTTGATTTCCTATATATATATATATATATATATATATATATATATATATATATATATATATATATATATATATATATATATATACACACACACACACACATATATATATATTATATATATATTATATATATATATATATATATATACATACATATACACACACATATACACACACACAACATGATAAAATGTAGCGGCATAATCTGTAGCATGCTGTAATATACCTTTTACTTGTTTTATGTCTATGCCTTTTTCTGATGCCAGCTTTTTGGCCAATGGACTCACAAATACCCTCCCTTTGGGTGCAGAGCTTGGTGCAGGAGGTGGTGCAGATGGAAAAGCTGCAGCTACTGGTGTGGCTGGTGGGAGACCTGCAGCCTGTAGATATGACAATTCAGAGGTAAATGTAAACACATGCATTTAAAAAAAGAAATTATGCAAGCTGCAATTGCCAACCTCTACTGTGGAGAATGAACATTACTGGTTGTCATGGTAATGCTCTGGCACCAATCATTTTGGAGTCTCCGACTGGGAACAGGTATAGTGATAATTAAATCTGAAGTTTTTTTAAACAATTTGTGACTCAAAAGTGCTGAAGCAAGACACAGCCAGGCAACCAGCATTTTCAGGGGGGCAGTAATGGCACCCATCATATTTCTCCTATATAACTTATGCTTTAGAAGTCTTGTCACACATAACCAAAACTTAGATTTGTGTAGCCGTTTATATATTGGAAGCTGGCTGCAGAGAATACAATAATTTTTGCTCTACCTATAAAATGTTTTTCTTAGAGTACATTGCAGGACACAAAGGCACTTCATGTTCATGACTACTTGGGATATCCCAAAGCTGTGCAACACATCTACAAAGCCACCTGCACAACAGTTTTGAACATCTACTTGATAGAGTTTAGTAAACGTGTGAAGACCAAGTAGCAACCTTACAAACTCGCACAACAAAAGCTTGATGCTGAATTGCCCAGGGAGCACTGACTCTCCTGGTGAAATGGACCTTAACTGGGAATTGAGGAACCTAACTCTTAATCCCAAAGGCCTGAGAAATAGATTGATACCCAATAGGCAAGGACCACCCAGCTGAGAGCAGCATCAGCACAAGCCAGAAGTGGCAGTCTCCTCTAACGAACAAGTGTCCAAAGAACTTGATGTAGGCACATCCATCACCTGACACTAAACCTGAGGCTTAGCTGAGCTAGGAGAAGTTAAGCCTGGGTGCAGAATTTCTGCCTATTCGGCCAGTGTTCATTCACTTGAAAGTGGAAGCATAACCCAAGTAGTTATGAATATGAAGTGCCCTGTGATGTACAAATAAGAAATATTATTTTTGGGATTAAATGATCATAAGATATACCTAAATCAATGCAGTGTTGTCATAAGGACAGTAGCTGGGGTCTGCTCCCTTTGCACTCAACGCTGGCACTGGTAGCACTAGCAATTCAATTTTTTTTTTTCCAAGAGTATCACCTCTTTAGGCCTAGAAGCCTACTGAAATGAATGTGAAAGAAATAGGAGGCACTAAAGTTAGTAGCCCTAGGAAGATGGACACTGGCAGACCTAGATTATAAATTTAAAAATAGTTCCCTGAGGAAGTAAGAGAATGAACACCCCAAAAACTCACACAACTTCCTGAATTACTTTTCAACCAATATAAACACTGGAAGAGGGCTGCCACGTCAATATGGAAGAAGTCTATGAATATATCCACCAAGAACCAGGTGGCAGTCAAATCTAAAAAAAACTAAACTCTTTAGGCTTATGCTGAAGGGTCAATCCTCTAGGGGCAAGGTTTATACTCCAAGGTCTGCTGTATTCCCCAACAACATTTATCAAAATCATTTTTTTTCCAATCTCCTGGTAAAGGTATATGTAAGCCCAAAAACGAAAAAAAAAAAAAACAAAATGCACCCACCAAATATAAGGATTGCTATAGGTGCAATATATTTTTTCTTGGCTTTATGTTTTTATTTAATAAAATGTTTTAATGTTAGAAAAGCAGGAGGGTGGCAGTTTGCATTTTGTAAGATAGCAGTTAAAAAAAAATATATATATAATAATAATGGTTAAATGTGACAACATAGGTTTAAAATATTTGCTTTATAATAATGTACCGGAGTGGAGGGAGCAGGCTTAATGTCTATGGCTCCAGCTGTCTCTTTGTAATCTGCAAAGCTTCCAACATCTGATTCTTTCTCCACTATGATACACAGAGGGGTTCCAAGTGGTACATCCCGTGTGCCTTCCGGTACCATTATTTTTGCCAAATATCCTTCTTCTTGCACCTCGAAACCTTGGTTAAACAGAGCAAAATGTATTTATTGTAACAGTGAACAGACACCAGTTCATACAAAAACAAAATTTAATTCTGTAAGAGTTAGTGTCAGTGTTGTAAAATATATTATATTACACATACATATATATATATATATATATATATATATATATATATATATATATATATATATATATATATATATATATATATATATATATATATATATATATATCTAGATAGATAGATAGATAGATATATTTTAATAGTTTAATAACTAAACTAAAACAGTACATGGGAATACGTTTAATCAAATACTTTTTAAAAAAGAAAATAGCATGTACATAACACACACACACACGTCCAGTATACCAAAAAGATTCAGTCATACAGTAAGCATAATAATAGGTACAGCATTAGATGCAAATAGGACATACTAGTGTACATTACAACTGTCAACAACGTTTTGGCAGGTTAAGAAACACTTTAAAACAACCTTTCATATGACCACTTGATAAACAAAACCCTCTATAAACAAAACCCTTGGGTGGACCTCTAAGTTTTATATGTTCTCTAATTATCATTCTAACATTCTGGGTGCAGCATGGCTGCTTGGTGGTTAGCATGGATGACTTGCTGTACTGAGGTTCTGAGGTCATACCCCAGCAAGGTCCCAACCTTTTAGGAAAAAATGTAATACATCACAATATTATCAAGCATTAAAACAAGTGATGACTAGGACACTGAAATGAATAGCATTAAGGTGGTTGTAAAGGCTGAAGGTTTTTTTTACCTTCATGCATTCTATGCATGAAGGTAAAAAACCTTCTGTGTACTGCTCCCCCCCCCCCCCCCCCCAATACTCACCTGAGTCCCCTCCCAATGTGCACGGGAGCCTCGGCTGTCTCAGGTCTCTCTCTCTTAAATGGCAGAGGCACAGCAGTGGGATCTATGGGCTTCCACTGCTGTCAATCACAGCCAGGGAGCCAATAAGAACAGAGCAGGGCTCGAGAGCAAGCATGCACCAGTGCCCCCATAGCAAGCAGCTTGCTATTGGGAGCAGTGGTCAAGGGGGAGGAGCCAGGAGTGCCAACAGGGGATCCGAGAAGAGGAGGATCGGGGCTGCTCTGTGAAAATGTCTTGCACAGAGCAGGTAAGTATGATACGTTTATTTAAAAAGAAAAACACTCCTTTAATTATGACTTTAAACAACATTTACAGTTGATACATTAACCACTTGCCGACCGCTGTACACTGATATACGTCGGCATAATGGCAGCGGTGGGCAAATGGGCATACCTGTACGTCCCCTTTAAGAGGCGGGGATAGCAGGCGCGCATGCCTGCCGCGTACAGCGTGACCACGCCCGCAGGACTCTATGTCCACCGGTCTCCCGACGATCGTGTCACGGAGCCGCAGAACAGGGAAGTGCCTATTTAAACAAGGCATTTCCCCGTTCTGTGGAAAAGATGATGCGCACTCCGGTGATTGCTCTTAAGAAGTATAATATTTATTGACAAAACACAGTGACCAAACGCAAATAAGAACAGTTGACGCGTTTCAGCCTATAATGCCTTAGTCATAACCACATTACAAACATGAAACTTTGAAAATAAATAGTAGCTCCAAGGATCACTGACTCCACCCATTAATTGTCTTAATTGACTACAGGCAATTATCCAAAAAAGGGGAATCAGCTATACTGCATATTGAGAGATCCATATGTATGCCACTATTTGTCACACACCTTAGAGTGATAATAAGTGCATGTGTGCACACACTCATGCACATATATATGATTAAAACACACCATGAAATACAAAAAAAAACTGTATTTTTTAAACAAGGTATTTCCCCGTTCTGGCTTGTGTCATGACAGAGATCGCTGCTCCCTGTTATCGAGCGCAGTGATCTCTGTCATGTGAGTTGAAGCCCATCCCCCTACAGTTAGAATCACTCCCTAGGACACACTTAACCCCTTCATCGCCCCCTAGTGGTTAACCCCTTCCCTGCCAGTGTCATTTACACTTTATTTATTTATAGCACTGATCGCTGTATAAATGACAATGGTCCCAAAATTGTGTCCGATGTGTCTGCCATAATGTCGCAGTCCCAATAAAATTCGCAGATCGCCGCCATTACTAATAAAAAAAAAAAATGAATAATAAAAATGCCATAAAACTATCCCCTATTTTGTAGATGCTATAACTTTTGCGCAAACCAATCAATATACACTGATTGCAATTTTTACCAAAAATATGTAGTAGAATACATATCGGCCTAAACTGAGGAAAAAATGTGTTTTTTTTATATACTATTTGGAGGATATTTATTATAGTAAAAAGTAAAAAATATTTGTTTTTTTCAAAATTGTCACTCTTTTTTTGTTTATAGCACAAAACATAAAAACCGCAGAGGTGATCAAATACCACCAAAAGAAAGCTCTATTTGTGGGGGAAAAAAAAAACGTCAATTTTGTTTGGGTGCAAGAATGACCGTGCAATTGTCAG
Source organism: Aquarana catesbeiana (assembly GCF_042186555.1). NCBI lineage: Eukaryota > Metazoa > Chordata > Amphibia > Anura > Ranidae > Aquarana > Aquarana catesbeiana. The sequence continues at coordinate 111,503,241 of NC_133333.1, read as the reverse complement.
TTAAAGCGACACAGTGCCGAATTGCAAAAAGTGCTCTTGTCAGGAAGGGAATAAAATCTTCTGGGGCTGAAATGGTTAAATGGCAAATAATATTGTAGCACTCTGTAGTATTACATTTTATAACAGGTGTTCTTTTACCTATTGTGGCTTTATCGGTTTCAATCTCTGCCAGCAGATCTCCTTCGCTGAGCTTCTCTCCAACCTTCTTTTCCCATTTCTGTACTGTTCCCATTGTCATTGTCGGTGATAGTGCAGGTAATAAGATCTATAGATGTGGAATATAACAGATCCAGTCTTAGTAAAAATGATGAAGAATGTCTTATGTAGTTCTGAGATCCTGGGTTCAATGCCTATGAGGCACCCTATCTTCATGAAGTTTGTGCATTTTTTTTTTTATTCATATAGATTAATTTATTGGTCCTAATGGTTTAAAACTGACCATAATGTGTGCAACTGTATGACTACGTTATGGAAAACTAACCTACAACTCCAGACAGATGGCAAAACAGACAGACAATTTTATATATATATATATATATATATATATATATATATATATATATATATATATATATATATATATATATATATATATATATATATATATATTTGGACACAAGCTCAGTTTTATTTTTTTCCCAGGTATTTACCAAAACAAAGTCAAGCTATAGTGCACACTCTCAGGTTTACTTTGAGGGCATTTACATCCAAATCAAAAAGGAAGGGTTTAGGAATTACAGCCCTTAAGAATAGCCCCCCCCCCCCTTTTTTCAAGGGACCAAAGTAATTGGCCAATTGAATCAAAGGTGTTTAACGGCCAGGTGTGGGCTAGTCCTTTGTGATGTCCTCATCAAATAAAGTGGAACTTCAGCAATTTTCTCATCTTTCCATCTATTAAATCTTCTGTCCTTGGTATTTTAACTTTGGATAGTAAAACATTTTTTTTCTGCCAGTAAATACCTTATACAGCCCACTTCTCGTTTCTTTTCTGGAAAAAATCCTAGGCTTATGACATACACAGCTCTCTCACTCTCACTTTTGTGAGAGTTTGCCAGGAAGGGAGGGGGGGGGGGGGATGAGTCATAAGAGGGCCAATGAAAGCTGCAGAGCTGGAGGTGTGTGTCTGTGTAAATCCAGGAAGTTAACAGGCAGCAGCTTCAGCTGCCCACAGTTAAAATGATTGCAGCCAGACTCAGTGGGGAGGGAGATTTCTGCAGCATAATTGGCAAGTACAGAATCGCAGTATATATAAAATAATATGCAAAGTGGTTGGAGGGAAGCTTCAAAAAGCAAAGATGTCTTTACTACAAATTATGTGAGCAGACTGCAGGTCCTCTTTAAGCAGGTAAAAGGTCTGGAGTTGATTCTAAATGTGGTATTTGCATTTGGAATCTATTGCTGTGAACCTACATCATGCGCTCAAAAAAGCAGTCCATGCAAGTGAAACAGGCCATTGTAAGGCTTCAAAAACGAAAAAAATCCATCAGAGAGAAAGCAGCAACATTAGGAGTGGCTAAATCAACAGTTTGGTACATTCTAAAGAAAGAAGAATGCACTTGTGAGCTCAGCACCGTAAAAAGGCCTGGACGTCCATGGAAGACAACAGTGGTGGATGATTGCAGGATCCTATCTATGGTAAAGAAAAACCCATTCACAACATCCAGACAAGTGAAGGACACTCTCCGGGAGGTGAAGCGTATCATTGTCAAAGTCTACAATCAACAGAAGACGTCACAAGAGCAAATACAGAGGGTTCACCATGAGGTGCAAACCATTCATAAGCCTGAAGAATAGAGAAGCCAGATTAAACTTTGCCAAAAAATCTAAAAAAGCCAAACCAGTTCTGGAAAAGCATTCTTTGGACATATGAGACTAAGATTAATCTGTACCAGAATGATGAGTAAAGAAAGAAAGAAAAGTGTGGAGATGGCTTGGAACAGCTCATGATCCAAAGCACACAACATCATCTGTAAAACATGGTAGAGGCAGTGTGATGGCACGGGCATGCATGGCTTCCAGTAGCACTGGGTCATTGAGGTTTATTTATGATGTGATAAAAGATAGAAGCAGCCGGATGAATTCTGCAGTGTTTAGAGATATACTGTCAGCCCAGATTCAGCCAAATGCAGCAAAGTTGATGGGATGGCGCTTCACAGTACAGATGGACAATGATCCAAAACACACTGCAAAAGCAACCCAGGAGCATTTAAAGGAGAAGAAGTGGAATATTCTGCAATGGTCAAGTCAATCACCTGATCTCAACCCATTTGAGCATGAATTTCACTTGCTGAAGGCAAAACTAAAGGCAGAAAGACCCACAAACAACTGAAGACAGCTGCAGTTTGAGCCTGGCAAAGCCTCAAAAGGAGGAAACACAGTCTGGTAATGTCCATGGGTTCCAGACTTCAGGCAGTCATTCTCAACAAAATATTAAAAATTAATATTTTATTTAGTATTATATTCATTTGTCCAATTACATTTGAGGCCCTGAAAATGGGGGGGGGGGGGACTGTGTATTAAAATGGTTGCAGTTCCTAACAGCTGTGGATAAAAGCTGAAAGTCTGCACTTTCATTTGAATTGTTTCGTTTTAATTTTATTCTGGTGGCACACAAAGCCAAAAGTATGAAAATTGTGCCTGTGTCCAAATATATATGGACCTAACTGTATATGTTTCCTGTTTCACCTGTCAAAGATTTGAAATAATACAATTCTATTCAGTCAATTTTGTGCTTTGCACCCCCCCCCCCTCCCCCCCCCCCCTTTAGGGGAGCAAGAAATAAGGTTAGTATTGTGCTTATTCCTATCCTTCTAGACAAAACAAGTATTTCGCCCTTGCAGTGCGAGGGAGGGGGTGCAGTGCAGGGGTAAATATTAAAGGAACTTGTTTAGCTTTAAGATGTATTGGAGGTCCTGCATTACACCTCATCTTGGTAAAAGCCAGCACTCACTTAGATACATAAACCTGGCTTGCTACTGTCCAAAAATATATATCTTGAAAAGGATAAATTACGTCTCCTTGTGCTTTTCTTCAATAAAGAAATATGTAGCAGATAAATAGCAGGCACGGATTATGTTACATAACATAATAAATTCACAGGGGTGCCAAGGTTACCTTTAAGTGTGTAGGATAGGAACTGCCAGGGGCTTGAACCGATGCTGGGGGTGGTGCCTGGGCAGCTGCTGTTGGGGTGCTTGAAGGGGCAGCAGGTGCAGGAGCAGCTGCAACAGTGTCCAAGGTGTAGTTTTTGAAGGCATCAATTAATTCTGGCCTATGGAATAACAAACAAAATCACTCAGAATAGCAAATGATCCTTATATTACGGAACCTTAAAAATGCCATAGTCAAGGTAGTGATACAGATTTTATAGATTTGTACATCTGGGAAACAGATATACCAGTAGGATTAGTTTAAATGTTTTCTACAATTGCGGTACTTATAGATACTTATGCTTTGGCAGTTCTATCATGTGTTCGGTTGATTGAGAAGAGTTTTTTTTTTCTTTTTTTTTTTTTTAATTAATTAAATGGTCCTCTTTAGAGCAAACTGTCTCACTTAGATCCTTTCACACTGAGGCAGTTTTCAGGCATTTTAGCGCTAGAAATAGCGCCTGAAAACTGCCTCCCATTCATTACAATGGGTGCTTTCACAACCGGGCAGGACGTTCGGAAAAGTCCTGCAAGCAGCATCTTTGGGGCGGTTTGAGAGCGCTGTATACAGTTCTCCCAAAACGCTCCTCACCATTGCAATGAATAGGCAGCGCTTCCGATGTGCATGAAAAGTACTTCAGAAGCGCTGCAACACAGGAGTTTTTAACCCCTTCATTGGGGTTAAAAGCGCCGCTAAAACAAGCAGCGCTTTAGCGCTAACGCAGCTGCGGCCCCAGTGTGAAAGGGGTCTTAGCACTCAAAGTATAAGAGGTTATTGTAATCACCGGTTTAAGGATCTATAGAACAAAAGCAGAGGATGCAATGAAATATGCTTCGGTCCCGGCAATCATTATCATCGACCAGGGAGGGCTTTTTTTTTTTTTTCAAAAACAAGGAGTCCACTTTAAAATGAAAAAAAAACAGATGACAATTAGGGATGGGCCGAACACCCCCCCGGTTCGGTTTGCACCAGAACATACCGAACAGGCAAACAATTTGGCAGAACACACGAACATCGTTAAAGTCTTCGGGACACGAACATGAGTAATCAAAAGTGCTAATTTTAAAGGCTTATATGCAAGTTATTGTCATAAAAAGTGTTTGGGGACCTGGGTCCTGCCCCAGGGGACATGTGTCAATGCAAAAATTTTTATCTAAAACAATCGTTTTTTCAGGAGCAGTGATTTTTTTTAATGCTTAAAGTGAAAAAATAAAAATGAAATATTCCTTTAAATATCGTACCTGGGGGGTGTCTATAGTATGCCTGTAAAGTGGCGCATTTTTCCCGTGTTTAGAACAGTACCACAGCAAAATTACATTTCTAAAGGAAAAATTGTCATTTAAAACTGATCGGGGATGTAATGAATTGTCGGGTCTCGGCAATATAATTAAAAATCATTGAAAAAAAAAAAAAAAAGGGAGCATGGGATCCCCCCCCCCCCCAGTCCATTACCAGGCCCTTTGGGTCTGGTATGAATATTAAGGGGAACCCCAAACCAAAATGTTAAAAAAATTGCGTGGGGGTCCCCCTAAAATCCATACCAGGCCCTTCGGGTCTCAAATGGAAACTAAGGGGAACCCTGCGCCAAATTAAAAAAAAAAATGGTGTAGGGGTCCCCATACCAGACCCTTATCCGAGCACGCAACCCGTTTGACCCCACCCCCTTCTGACGCCACGGGAAAGCCATAGGGAAGTCCCTGTGGCATCAGAGGGGGGCGGGGTCACCAGGTGGCTCCACCCTAAGTTATATAAGAACTGTCACAAGCACAGAAGCGTTACACAGCGGGAGCTTCCCATTGAGGCAGATCGTCCGGATGACGAAGCGGGGAAGAAAAAGGCGGAGGAAAAGGCAGAGGACCGGAGGAAGAAGCAGAGGAAGATGGAGGAAGAAGCGGGGGAAGAAGAAGGAGGAAGAAGGAGAAAACTGAAGGAAAACCAGAAGAAGAAGATGTAGGAAAAAGCGGGGGAAAGAAGAAGCCGACATTATTAATAACAGAATTGTCAAAAAACGGCTATTGTCTTTTTTAACCCTTAGACACTTTTTTGTGAAATGGTAGAGGTACAAATTCACACGGGGGCGGGATCTGGGTGTCCCCTTGTTAAAGGGGGCTTCCAGATTCCAATAAGCCCCCCGCCCGCATTCCCCTACAACCACCGGGCAAGGGTTGTGGGGATGAGGCCCTTGTCTGGGGGGGGGATTCCATGCTTTTTTTTTTTTCAATGATTTTTATCTATATTGCCGAGGCCCGACAATTCATTACAGCCACGATCAGTTTTAAATGACAATTTTTCCTTTAGAAATGTCATTTTGCTGTGGTACTGTTCTAAACACGGGAAAAATGCGCCACTTTACAGGCATACTATAGACACCCCCCAGGCACGATATTTAAAGGAAAATTTTTCTTGTTTCACTTTAAGCATAAAAAAAAAAATAAAAATAAAAAAAATCACTGCTCCCGAAAAAAAAAAAATTTTTAATTGATACATGTCCCCTGGGGCAGGACCCAGGTCCCCAAACACTTTTTATGACAATAACGTGCATATAAGCCTTTATGATGAACACTTTTGATTTTTCATGTTAGTGTCCCATAGACTTTAACAGTGTTCCGGCGGCTTTCGAATTTGCCTGGAACACCGCATATTGTTCGGTGTTCGCAGAACATCCGAACAACCAAAGTTCGGCCCTAACTTATGCTCGGGCCGAACCGTTCGCCCATCCCTAATGACAGCTAGCTCTAAGCGGAAAACATGACTGGTCAGGGATAAACCTTATAATTTTAATGCAGGTTCGCAGTTTTACAGAGTTAGTTCTGTAGATCCCTCATTGACTCCCTAAAAAATTGGGTGTTGATTTTAGAAACCTTTTGCGCAACTGGAATTATAGATTTGTAAATTATATGTTAAAGACACTGGAGTTGATTTACTAAAACTGGAGAGTGCAAAATTTGGTGCAGCTCTGCATAGAAACCAATCAGCTTCCAGAATTTTTTGTCAACCCTTAATTGAACAATCTGAAGTTAGAAGCCGATTGGCTACCATGCACGGCTACACCAGATTTTGCACTTTCCAGTTTTAGCAAATCAACCCGACTGGCAAACAAAAATGAGCTTACACTGTATACAATATAAGTAATATCAATGGATATGTGCTTGTCACTCACCTGTCAACAGTGATGCAAATTATGGCACCAATTGCAACATCTTTTGTCCCCTCTGGCACCAGGATTTTGGCCAGGTAGCACTCCTCCAAACTTTCAAATCCAACTGTAGCTTTGTCTGTCTCAACCTATAAAACAATATTTTTAATGACAGTAAGTCAGAAAATTCCATAAATTACCATACCGGTTGCTGTAAATATATATCTATATCTTTCCTGCACCACTTCCCTGGATTCAAAGTGCTTGCAATAACAGGCTTCTGTGATTAAAATAGGAGTCCTTTGAACATTTTTACTCCAGAAGAGTGTGGTAATGTATGGGGCTGCTAAATACGCAGACAGTACCTTCATCAGATTGGATGCAGGCACTGTTCAGCATGCAATTTTCTGACCACCTCCTATAAAAAAACCAGCAGGCCCACCCACTCTTAGAATTTTAATTGATTCAGTGGAATTGGCCAAAGTTCTAATAGTGTATGGCTAGCTTAACAGTTGTTACCTATGAGGGATACTTGTAGCTACTGATTTTTAGTTTTCCTATAGCATTATTTATAGCTTTTTTTGTCATTACATAACAGAAAACACTGGGCACAAGCCATAAGAGAATAGATACGGCACATTGTAAAATGGTCGGCATTGGACTTTCAAGTCACAAGCATACAATTTGGAAGTACATATACTATTGTACCAATATAAAAAGACGTAGATGAAGGTAGGCTTGAACTCTAAATTTTCGATTAAAGAATTGCTGGATAGGTGCAATGAAAGTCCAGGGGTCCCATGTGAATTCTACTTTCTGTAGGATAATTGGACAGCTGTACTAGAGGGGTGTCACTGACTAACTTGCACTGACTAACGAGAAGTGCCTTTTTGATGGGCAAATAGAAGAACCCCATGAGGTTCCTTTTTAACCCCTTCCCGACCAGCCGCCGCAGTTGTACTGCGGCAGGTTGGCTCCCCTGGGCGAACCGACGTAGCTGTACGTCGATTCGCCTTTTGACCACTAGGGGGTCAAACAACTATGAACAACAAATCGGTCTCCTCACCCAGGCAGTCCCATCCCCCCACAATTAGAATCACTCCCTAGGTAATACAGTTAACACCTTGATCGTTCCCTACTGTTAACCCCCTCCCTGCCAGTGACATTTACACAATAATCAGTGCATTTTTATAGCACTGATCTCTGTATAAATGCCAATGGTCCCAAAAGCGTGTCAAAGGTGTCTGATCTGTCCGCCATAATGTTGCTGTCCCGATAAAAATCGCAGATTGTCGCTATTACTAGTAAAAAAAAAAAAATTAATAATAATAATAAAAATGCCATAAATCTTTCCCCTATTTTGTAGACGCTATAACTTTCAATTGTCAGTTAAAGCGATACAGTGCCGTATCGCAAAAAATGCTGCTGCAGATCGCAACTCCAGTGAGTTTCAAAACCACACAGAACATGAGTATCCTGCACTGTGTTCTGGTCTGAACAGACTCTCGGACCAGTTTATAACTGTGTTCAACTAAAAAAAAACAAAAAAAGGAATCCAGAAGCCTCAATTTTGTGATAGTTAAAGAAATACAATGTATCAAAGTAAAACATTTAGAAATCAAACCTCAGCAATCAGATCCCCCTCACTGATTTTCTCGCCTTCCTTCTTTTCCCATCGTGCAATGGTTCCCATCTGCATTGTGGGGGAGAGTGCAGGTAAAGGCACCTGTACAAAGAAAAGATCCATTAGTAAATAAAATGTTCATTTGTAAATACATAAGACTTTTGTTACATTCGATTGCCAATTATTCCTTGCCAAACAACCTGTGTGTGCATTCTACAGAAGATCTAGCTGATGGGTAATGAATGTGATGCGACAGACGAGGGTAGACTGGCACTGAAAAACATTGGTGGCTTCAATCCTCTGCAAGTGTAATGAATGAAAACCAAGCTCTTTGACAAACTCTGTATGGAACTAAATCAGCTTTCTCAATCTTTTCAACACAGATGAACCCTTGAATTAACTGTCTGTTCTCAGGGAACCCTTGCTAAAAATTACTATATCTACAACTCATGATACATTAGTGTGATGGTCAGCAGGAAGAATTACCCCATTAAAAATAGCTACAAGATCAGTGGTGTCAGTAGGAACTTATCTGAGAGGCAGAAATTGTTCATTACTTAAAGCGGGGGTTCACCCACACCGCCAAAAAAAAAAAAAAATATTAAAAGCCAGCAGCTACAAATACTGCAGCTGCTGACTTTTAATACATGGCCACTTACCTGTCCCGGGGTCCAGCGATGTCGGCAGGGGACGCCGAGAACCCGCTCGGTTCTCGGCAGCTGCCGCCGCCATCCTAGGTGAGGGAATCAGGAAGTGAAGCGTTGCGGCTTCACTTCCCGGTTCCCTACTGCGCACGCGCGATTCGCGCTGCGCGTCCCAAGTGGTCCCCGCTCTCTGCTGGGAGCTGTGTGTTCCCAGCAGACAGCGTGGTGGGGACGGGAAGAGGCATAGACTCCCATGGGAGTCTATGCCGGAAGTGGGTGCAAATACCTGTCTTAGACAGGTATCTGCACCCCCCTCCCCCCTGAAAGTTGCCAAATGTGACACCGGAGGGGGGGGAGGGTTCCGAAAAGCGGAAGTTCCATTTTTGTGTGGAACTCCGCTTTAAAGTGTTACTAAACCCAGGACCCTGCATTCACTAAATCTGGTCTCCCACAGTACACAGAACATGGAAATGCAATTATTTTAGTAAATATAAACACCTTTTCTCATTAGCAGCATATAGCAGTCTTGTGACTTCTATCGGTGTGTGGTTAAAGCTTGGAGGAGTTTTCATTCTGCTCTCACGGTCCTATAAAACTTCAGGACCCCTAACCCTCTGTCTGGACAGTGCTGATTGGCCCTGTGCTGATCACATACACTTTCCCAAGAAGAAAAAAAACTCTAGCAATACACACCAAACTGAGCATGTGCAGCCTGACTCCTTCCATTGAAATTATCCGGAGAGGAGTTGGAGACACTGGAAGAAGGTGAAGATCAGAGAAGACAGGATCAAACAGCCTTTTTACACAATGCAGAGGATTAACCCCCTAGGTTCCAAAGTGAGTATAACAAGCACGCTTTACTGCACATACACACTGACTACTGTTGTGGATTTAGTAACACTTTAAGGAACCCTTAGCAGCCTCTGGAGGAACCCACGTTGAGAAACCCTGCTCTTAATGGACCAATATTTGGCCAAAATGCACCCAAACTAGGATGAAGGGTTAAATTAAAAGCTGCAAGACATAAAAAAAAAAAAAAAAAAAAAAGCAGAAAAAGACGAATGAGGGTATTATGTGGCTGGCATGCAATAGATTGGATTGGATTGTAGCATTCTTTGTATAATCGAATACTGCTAATATTCAAATGGTCTATATGTAGTTATAAGAAGCTTTCAAGTATTGGACTTTTAAAATGATGCTGTAAATAAGATGCACAGTTATGTTCAATATAATATATGTCAGGTGAGCGATTATCTCCCAGGGAACAAAAACCGAACTTCCATTATCATTAGCCCTCATGCACACAGGCTGTTAAAAAAACGTTATGAAAACGCCAGTATCTTTGCAGTGATTTTTTTAAACTTTTTTCAGCTTTTTTGCAATAGCGTTTTTTAGCGTTTTTGAGCGTTTTTTTTTTTTTTCAAATTTTTTTTTTTTTTTCAATGGATCAAAAACGCTAAAAAACGTTGGTGAATGACGTTTTTCAGCGTTTTTCAGCGTTTTTCAGCGTTAGAGCGTTTTTACAGCTGAAAAACGTCTTTCAGAACCCACTGGTCCTGGGTTTTTTTTACAGCTTAAAAACGCCTATGCCACTTGCAGCTCAAAAACGCCTAGGTGGGCATGAAGCCATAGACTAACATAGACAGGCCTTTTTAAGCTGCAAAAAAAGCTCAAAAAAGCAGCTGTAAAAACGTCCGTGTGCATGAGGACTTAGTGGAATTAACCCATCACAGCCCATAATGCTGCTGAAAGTCCACTGTTACCATGGGAGATACACAATGGCACCGCCAGCAAGTGAACAGCTTCATAGAGTAATACAAGTAGAATGGTAGCAGTTCTGAAGCTGATAGAAACTTTATGTACATGATATCTCTTTTACCACATCCAGTCTACACTATATGTTTACAGGGCTGGAGATCTCCTCCATGCAATAATTCTCCCTCTCAGTCTACACACAGCCGTGATCTCTCCTTCTCTTCTATAGATTCCTTCTGCCCTTCATCTGCCCCTCCCCCCATACACCTGCTCCTAGAATACTTGTCTTGGTCTTTTGGCTAAGATCAAGTGTAGTATCTGTTTTTATCAGTTGCCAGGAGGTGGCGCTTGCTTCCCTCCCTAATCTACGGCGAGGTGGATTAGGGGTGGCGGTGGCTACGCAAAACCTCTTGGTGTAAAGGCAACCTGGAGTGATTAGAAATAGCTGAAAGGGAAGCCTTCTGATGGAAATGGAGAACCATTGGGTCCGGCTAAAGGGTCGGGTCCCTGGCCTTCTGGCCTAGATTGGCGTGGTCCTAGCTCTAGTCAGTTTTTCGGGAGAGAACACAAGGCCCCCCTGGGGGGGGGAGGGGGCGGTTAGTATCTCCTGAATGTAATTAGGCAGAAGCGACGGGAGCGGTGGTTGAGCCTTAGGGTTAGGGGCTCTCCCTAAGCTCTCAGAACTCCAGGCCTTCCTGGCTGGGGTGGGGGCTGTGCTGGTCTGGGACAAAAAGCCTGTGGTGAATGTGCCCCTGAAGTGGCAGTTCAGGGGTGCCATACAATCACTGTGAGTGAGGGTCACTTTGATGTATGGCACCATGGTCACTTCACCAAACACGTTTTTTTACACCTGCCTCTAGGGCCGAGCCTTTTGGCTAGGACCAGTGGAAATTTTTATTCCTGACCGAAGGGCCTGGCCATTGTATTGCACAATGGTCACTCTTTCCACAATGGTCACTCTTCCTTCTACCCACTTTCCTATTTATTTTACCCCCGTCTTCGTCACTTTTTGTACCTTTTTGTTTGATGTGTTACACGTTTGTCACTGTGTGATGAGTAGGGTGCGGGTCCTCGGACTTGCCCTGAAAGTCTTGGGAGGGGGTGGACATAGGCCTTTTGGCTTGGTTCACCCTCTTTCATGGGGTCTCCCTTCGGGGGAGTCCCACCGAGTACTTGGGTGGGTCTGCTTCGGCAGACCTTCCAGAGAAAGGGGGTCTGTCTGGTTTCAGCCAGACGGACCCAAGTGAAGTACCTCCGTCTCCGTCTGTAGCCTAACGCCCCGGGGGATCAGGGTAAGGTCCTTCCTCGGGAGGACCGTGTAGCACCCTTTGCACGTTTTTGTGTATCACTCTTTACGTGTGTGCATTTTTTTTGGCACCGGTGGAGTTTTTTGGGTGTGTTTCACACTCCACGGGCTTTAAAAAAAAAAAAAAACTTGTCCTAAAGTACATCTGCCAGGAGTGACATTTGAGGACTGCCAATGCAAACCTCCTTCCACAATGCTTGTTGCTTGGCTGTTTGTCTTTCGTCAGGACTCAGGAAGCACCAACATATAAGTATCAGCATTTCCCAGAGCTCAGCAATGGCAGTCTGCTTATCTTTGTCATGAAAAGTTGCCTTCAAAGCTGAACTCCATGAAATAGATAAAATCTCCCCTTACAATGGGGCGCCTGGTACTGCAAGGGTCCAGTGCTCCATTAGTCTAAGGGTGGTTTCACACTGGGGCCGCCGAGCGTTAGCACTACAGCGCTGCTCGTTTTTGCGGTGCTTTTCGCCCGCTAGTGTGGCGCTTTTAACCCCCGCTAGTGGCCGAAGAAGAGGTTAAAAGCGCCCGTGTTGCAGCGCTTCCAAAGTGCTTTTCATTTCAATGGGCAGGGCGTATTGGGATCAGTGTATACCTCTAAAAACACAGTGCCATGTGGTTTGGTGTGGCGTACTTTTTGCATGTGTCTGTTTGGCAATCCATTGCACACATTGTGATGCGAGATGACTCTTAGCCTAGGTTCACACTGACAGCGGGAATGAAATCGTATGAGTTCAGTTGCAGTCGCACAATTTCATTCCTGCATGTCAGTCCTGACTTCGGGGGCAATTTCAGAGACATCTTTGATTGCTGCACAAATGGCAATGGAAATCGCACCCCAAAGTCGCCAAAAGTAGAACACAAACTACTTTTGGGATTCGGACGGTGCCATTGCTGGCAATTACCGCCGATTTGACATGTCAAATTGCATGCCAAATCGCTCCAATGTGAACCTAGGCTTAAAGCAGGAACATCTAAATGCCAGAAAAAACTATCGGGGAGGCACAACATTTTTTTATACTACTAAACGTGGAAGTGCCAGTGTAAATGAGGCCTAATGTTCCGTACACACGGTCGGATTTTCCGACAGAAAATGTGTGATAGGACCCTGTTGTCGGAAATTCTGACCGTGTGTGGGCTCCATCACACATTTTCCATCGGATTTTCCGACACACAAAGTTTGAGAGCAGGCTATAAAATTTTCCGACAACAAAATCCGTTGTCGGAAATTCCAATCGTGTGTACACAAATCCGACGGACAAAGTGCCACGCATGCTCAGAATAAATAAAGAGATGAAAGCTATTGGCCACTGCCCCGTTTATAGTCCCGACGTACGTGTTTTATGTCACCGTGTTTAGAACGATCGGATTTTCCGACAACTTTGTGTGACCGTGTGTATGCAAGACAAGTTTGAGCCAACATCCGTCGGAAAAAAATCCTAGGATTTTGTTGTCGGAATGTCCGAACAAAGTCTGACCGTGTGTACGGGGCATAAGATGTATTACTTTCCTTAACCCACAGTCGTAGTTGCTATGAACCCCGCATTGTACATGGAGCAGGTGAGCATGCGACCAGGGCTGAGAGCACCTTAGAGATGTGGAATTGCTGGACTGGTTACATAGATGGAGGGAGCCTGCTGGAGCCAGGGATGAAGCAAGTATTACACCTTCTCCCTGCACCCCTAGACTAAACACGTATTAGCGATTGTCTAATTCCCGGAGTTCAGCTTTAAAGTGTATGTAAAGTCAAGCTGTATTTTTATTATGTCTGGCATCATATCTCGCTGTATACCATTTCCTTACACGAGTAACGGACGCAAAGTTTCTTGCCTGCAGATCCTGCCAGTAATAGCCCCTTTTGTTGCACACTGACAATGCTAAGCCACGGCTCACAGATCGCATCAGCGTCATCAGCGCTCCTATCATTGTTGGGTGCCCTGTAGTTCCACAACAGCTGGAGGGCCACAGGTTGAGCACCTATGAGGACCAAAAAACACACGACCGCTCCAAAGAAGCTTAAGTCTTGTTTCAAGCTTCAAGTGGCATGGCACTCAAGTATGAACAGACCCCATAGGATACGACAGGAATCCCCATGTTAAAGCTGAGCTTCATCCAAAAGGGGAAGTTCCACTTCAAGTTCTCCTTTCCCAAATTTGGCATGTCATTTTTAGGGGAGGGGAGAGAAGCTGGTACCTAGTTTTGAAAGGTAACCATTCCCACTCAGATCACCTAGCCAATCAGAGGGGAAGTTCTCTTCCTTCCCTTCCCCACAGTCTTCTGGGACATGTCACGTGTCCCAGAAGACTGCCAGACCATTCATAAAGTGCAGGGCGCCTCGCACATGTGCAGTGAGCGATTGGCTGTGAAGCTGAAAGCAGCATAGCCGGCTGCCCACAGTTAGGATGGCGACACCAGGTACCCGAAGGCTAGTAAAGAACTGGTCCAGGTATGTGGGCAGCTGTCTATATACTACAGGTAGCTGCTGACTTCTTATTTTTTTTTCAGAGTAAATAACTACTTTAAAGCGGAGTTTCACCTGGGAAAAAAAAAATAAATAAAAGTCAACAGCTACAAATACTGCATATAAGGACACTTGCCTGTCCTGGGAGCCCGCGATGTCGGCATCCGAAGCCAACCTGTCCCTTGGCTCCAGGTGCAGGCGGCATCATTACTAAGGGAAACAGGAAGCGAAGCCTTGTGGCTTTCACACTGCGTATCACTGTGTTTTCTGAATGGTCCCTGCTGTCTTCTGGGACCTGTGTGTGTCTCCCAGAAGGCGGGGGGGGAAATCGGACATTGGGTAGTTCATCCCACAACGTGCAGCGATCTTTCCCTGGAAGTGGGAGCACATACCTGGATTTGACAGGTATCCGCTCTCTGCTACCCCCTGAAAGGTGCCAAACGTGGCACTGGAGGGGGGGGGGGGGGATCCGATTCAGCGGAAGTACCATTTCTGGGTGGAACTCCGCTTTAAGCATTCCAGCACTTGCTTCAAATTGTAATCCACGGGTCAAATGTCTTCTTATGTGTTAGGGCTTGTTTACATTAGTGCCAATGGCTCTCAATTATCTAAAAAGTGATCCACACTTGGATCACTTTTTCAGAGGCCCTGTACAGGCAGTAAGGAGGTGATATGTCGCCTTCTCATGGTCTGTTTTACCCCCTAAATACTGTACTATTGTGCTGCAACCGCATGAATTGCAGTGTCACCCCATTCCCTTGAATTACAATCTGCTGAACACAAGGGGGTAGAATTCCTGCCATGTACACTCCCCACCGGGACCTTTTCAGTCCCTGCGTGTGGGCAGATGTGCCAACTGGCTCTGTCATGGGCACATCTACCCGTCACCACAGGGGGAGGAGACTGGCCAAATCGGGACTGAAGATCCACTTTAAAAGGAGATTGGACAGTATATGGTCATGTTACAGGAGATTATACAATCTGATTGGACAGTATATGGTAGAGTTGCCACCTCATCCCTTTAAACCCGAACACATATGAAATATACAGGTTCTGAGACTAATTTAGTGCAGATAAGGCACCAAGTGAGTTTAATTACCACCTTAATCAGCCACAGAACCTGTGTAATTAATATGTGTTCGGGTTTAAAGGGATGAGGTGGCAACTCTAGTATATGGTCATGTTACAGGAGATTATACAATCTGATTGGACAGTGTATGGTCATGTTACAGGAGATTATACAATCTGATTGGACAGTGTATGGTCATGTTACAGGAGATTATACAATCTGATTGGACAGTGTATGGTCATCTTACAGGAGATTATACAATCTGATTGGACAGTGTATGGTCATCTTACAGGAGATTATGCAATCTGATTGGACAGTGTATGGCTATCTGCTCTCTCTCCTCCCATCAGCATGCAGCCTGGTATTGGTCTGCAGATGTGGAACTACAAGTCCCAGCAGCACTGTACAGGCAGGTAGGGGGTAGAAGCACAGATCCTGCAGACACTCTGATTAGTGAACTACAATTCCCAGCATGCCTTGGCACTTCTGCGCACGCAGGGTCCTCTGGGACTTGTAGTCCTCCCTCTTACCTTCTGGTGGGGAGGATAGCTGTACCACCTCCGCCCAGTCTCCTCTCCCCTCCTCCCATGTAGTCGGCCTCCTCCGGGCACACCGGCTGGCACACAGTCCAGGGCTCTGAGGCGGCAGCCGGCGCTCATATGATACCTCCGCACTCGGGCCGCCGTGTTCCCGTGTCCCCGGGCCGGCAGGGCGGAGCGGAGCGGGCCGCGGAGCCTCAGGCACAGGCGGAGCATGTCTGCAGAGGGAACACTCAAGGCCTGGCTTCTCTCCTTCTTCAATGACCTCCCCGGCGATCCGGGAACACTCACGGCAGATGCTCCCACCTCCACGTTCCCCTAGGGGGCGCGCTCACATCGCGAGAGTCATCGGGTGCCATTTTGGTACACCCGCGACCGTAAAAATGTACTGAGTGACACGTTTTCTTTTCAGATGCTAGATATCGGATGGTCTCGGTCACACAAAGTATTCGCTATTTATTTACTCAGTTGTACAATATTATACGGTGTGGAGGTTGTCACGGAGATTGTGCACGCTGATTGAGAGGATCAAGATGGCTGTGAGAGTCTTCCGGTGGCTTAGTGTTCAATTAACCCCGAGGAGATGGGTGGAGCAAGATGGCTGACGGCGTGGTGTCGTCTAGTCGTAAGATCGTTAGGGTGGGTGTGTGCGGGGCGTCGCTGCCAATGACAGCAGAGACAGGGTGACACCTGGAGGAATGTCACTACATCGCTCTCTGATTGGATAGAAGACTGAATGTGTTGTATTTACTCTAATAATAGTTTTATTAGTTATCTCAGCAGGTAATAAGACAAAAACAGAACACGGTGAGTTCCAAGCAACATATAGAAAATACAGACATTTTAGCAGTAGGTGGAGCAAGATCATTGGGAGGAAGGAGAGCGCTGCTTCCAGTTGAGGGCAACCAGACAACGTGCGGCTGTAAGGATGTGTCTAAGCAGCTTCTTGGATGGTTTGGCAATTGGTAAGGCTGCATTCACACAAACCTGAAAAACGCCCAAGAAGCAAAATCCCATTCATTTCAATGGCACCTGTTCACATCTGAGCGTTTTGTCACCTAAAGCAAAACGCTTGAAAAACACCCTAAGCTCAAAAAAGAACACAAGCTTCTTTGGAGCAGATTACAGGCGTTTTTCTGCCTTTTACATTGGTGACCTCAACAAAATCTCGGCAGAATCACAGTAAAATACGTGGCAAAATCGTGGTCAAAAACGTGGTAACAGCACACGACTTTGAAACGCCCAGGTGTGAATACAGCCTAATGGTGACACACCAAGTAGGAAGAATTTTGGCATCATGGGGACCTGCACCTCAAAGAGGTGGGACAATAATTGTTGCGTCACGGTCCAGAAGGGCACTATCATGGGGCAACTCCCGTAAATATGGTATAGGGTACCTTTTGTCCCCCTGACAGCGCCAGCACCGATTAGAGTTAGAGGTGTAGATGGCGTGGAGTACGTCCGGTATCAGGTACCAAAAATAGAGAATTTTATATGCATCTTCCTTATAAAGCGTGCAAAAGGAGCTTTTAGCCGCCTGGGACCAGATTGCCTGCCACGTCATCTTGGGGATTTCTTCTCCCAATATCTTTTCCCGGCGGAGCATATAGGCATGTTTACCCTGATTTGGTATAGAGTAGGAGTTAAGTATCCGGTAAATGTCGGAGATCAGGCCCTGGCGCATGGATCCCTCCATAATTATGCTTTTAAAAGGGGATGGCGCTGAAAATTGTAGATTCGGGGAAAAGGTTTGGGCATAGTGGCATATTTGCAAATGTCCATAAAACACCCGGTGAGGTAATTCATATTTTTCTTGGAGTTCAGTAAATGGCAGTAATTTACGTTATCTAGGGTCCACTAATTGACCAAAGTGGAATAAATTCCATGTTGCCCAGGGCGATGACATCTGGTGAGTGAGACTAGCAGGCATCTTGGGGTTGCAGAGAAAACAGGTCAACAGCGACTTTTCTGAGCGAAGCGCATGTTCATGGGACAGTTTTCCCCAGAGCCATCTAAGCTGAGACATGGACCCTAAAAGCCTACCAGGGTCCACCTCCACATTCCCATTCCAAACTATTTGGGTGTATTGGTGCGAGCCATATCTTCTCAATCTCTGTCCATTTATTGTATGATCATTGAGGGAACCAAAAGGTTAGGGTGCGCAATTGGGTGGCTTGATAGTATTTTACCAGGTTAGGGAATACTAGCCCCCATCAGAACGGGACGCCAGTAAAACCGACTTGGGTACCCTGTGCCTCTTGTAGTTCCAGACAAAGGGAATCAGGTCCGCTTGAAGTTTTTTAAGTGTGCATAAGGGACGGGAATGGGAAATGTCTGGAATAAATACAGGAGTTTAGGGAGAATAGTTGTCTTCACAGAGGCAAAAAAAAATACATATACCGCGCTGTCCCTTTAAATCAACTGAAGCAGCCAGCACAGCAAAGGATCAATTTTGCAAAGTGTAACATAAAGTGAAAAAGTGCAGTGCTAAAAATTGAAAAATCTCAGATTCCTACTGAGAATGGTAATGAATATAATATACACATACATAAATTGTGCAAATCCGATAAATAATGTGAAATATAAAACAGTGCTAAACTATAATATATTAGTGAAAATAAAGCAACTGTTATGCCAGACAGGGAGATTGCAGAGCGGCCGATGGTTGAAGGTGCGTTGGTCCCTGCAAGGGTTGCTTCCCTCCAGTCAGAAGGACCAGATCAGGGCGCAGGATCATTGTATCAGGGTGAGGAATGATCTTTGCGTGTCTGAGGGAATGGGGGTTTGCTGAAGGAAAGCATTAAAGAGTTTACACATATGTGGGAGCAGCAGGGGTAGAAAGGATTTGTAGTACTCATAGGGGAGACCTTCTGGGCCAGGGGATTTACGCGTAGGTAGAGTTTTGATGGTTGACAAGTTCTTCTTCCGTTATGGGTGCATTGAGGGAGAGGAGGTCCGAGGTTTGAAGACGGGGAACCCCACTATCTTCTAAATAACAATTCATGCAGTTAATTCGTGCAGGGGTGGGGGGTCATGGGGGATCTCAGGATTGTTGTATAAGTCGGTGTAAAACTCCTCAAACGTGTGGCAAATGTCCTGAGGGTGGGATAGTAGACAGCCCAGCCTGTTTTTAATTTGATGTGGGGTAGTCCTAGAGAGCGTTCAGCTAGTTTGTGAGCTAACAGAGAGTGGGCCTTATTACCCTTGTCATAGTAGAGTTGTCTAAGCCTAGTCAAGGCTTTTTCTACTTGGCCTAGTGCCAGGTCTTTAAGAGTCATACAGAGACGGATGATTTTTTTTGAGTAAGGGTAGGGATAGGGAGGTTTGTAGCTGAAGTTCAGGGCCCTAAGTTCCCTGCCAGCTCGTAATTTGGTGGCCCTCACGTCTTTTTTCATAGCCGAAGCTAGTGCAATGCAGCGACCTCAGAGAACTGCCATGTGGGCTTTCCAGAGAGTGGTGTAGGATATATCAGTATATCAGGGGTGTTGTTCCCTTTTTGAAGTCTAGTTTAAATGTGGATTCTAATTCTGTTTTGGAGGGGAGGTGTTGTAAAAGGAAGGTATTCAGCTGCCAGTGACATGGTTTATGGTTAGGGGTACCCAAGTTCAGTGTAAGTAGAATACGGCCAAGGTCAGACCAGGATATTGGGAGAATCTGCGCAGAGCGGGTAGTGCGCAGCATGGCATTATTAACAAAGAGGTAGTCAATATGGGAATGCATGCGGTGGTGGGCAGAATAAAATGTGTACTGCTGATCCCCAGGGTGAAGAACCCACCAAGAGTCAAAAAGGGCATATCGCCTAGTGAGGTCACGTAAGAGTTTTTGTGAGTCCCTGGGGTTCATCACGCACCGAGGAGTGGGGTATATTAAAGTCCCCTCCTACAATTAGGAATTCATTGGATGTCCGAAACAGACATGCAAACACTTTGGTTAGAAAGTTGATCTGGTGGACATTCTGGGCAAAATGTGACTGCTTGAGTCTGCCAGTGTCCGCGCAGGATGATAAAGTGTCCCCGCGGATCAATGAAAGACTCACCACATGTAGATGGTGAACCACGTCTGAAAAGTATAGCTACACCGGCTCCTTTGCGGGGGTTGAACGCCTGATAAATCTGAGGGTAGTGTCTGGAAGTGAATGCAAAGGAATCTTCCCTGTTAAAGTGGGTCTCCTGAACCAGGATGATGTCTGCCCCCCGATTGTCTGAACTTTCAAAGCACCAGGTGTCTCTTCCTTCCTGTTATGCCGCGTACACACGGTCGGACTTTTCGTCTACAAAAGTCCAACGGACGCCGACGGACTAAAGCTGGCTGGTAATCCGATCGTGTGTGGGCTTCTCCGGACTTTCAGCAGACTTTTTCAGCCTCAAATCCGACGGACTTTAGATTTGAAACATGCTTCAAATCTTTACGTCGTAACTACGACGGACCCCGAAATCCGCTCGTCTGTGTGCTAGTCCGACGGACAAAAACCCATGCTAGGGCAGCTATTGGCTACTGGCTATGAACTTCCTTATTTTAGTCCGGTGTACGTCATCACGTACGAATCCGTCGGACTTTTGTGTGGTCGTGTGTAGGCAAGTCCGTTCGTTAGAAAGTCTGCTGCAAGTCCGCCGAAAGTCCGCCGGAAGTCTGTCGGACAGGCTGTCGGACTTTTGTAGACGAAAAGTCCGACCGTGTGTACGCGGCATTAGAGTTTAGGCCATGGACATTTAATGACTTAACCTTAGCCATGGTGCTGGATAAAGGCAAACATAAGAGCACTTATCTGGTCTGTATGGAGGAGTGCCGTGGTGCAGAGGCCGGGAGTGCGCCATCGCTAGGAGAGGATCCAAATGGTTGCTGGAAGTGTGGAGTGAGCCAGTGGAGGAGAAACAAAGAGAGAAACAGAAACTAAAAAAAAAGTAGAAAGAGTCAGGTTAATACTAGGCACGTTAAGTTTAATACACATTGTCAATGAGCTCTGCGAGGCCTGTGGATAACAGGCCTGGCTAAGTTCCTGTATGTCCACCTGGCCAAGAATAAGAAATAGGCCAGGGGGACACAGAGAACCGCAGTGACGGTTACTAAAAGTCAACAATAGGGTATCAAAGGAACTCTGGAGGGTAAACCAAATGGGGTACTAGTGAACGGCAGGGTAACCACTCTCACGTCCCAGACGAGATACGCCCAATGTACTTAAGCAAAAGGAAATCAGGGGCCTAAGGGGGCCGTGTGCAAGGCTGTGGGATGGTCCAGGAATATTATCCAGGAGGAAGTTCGGAGCATCCAATGGGTATAACTGAAGGAAAGGCCCTGTTTCTGTCAATCTTTTTTTGTTTAGCAGATTTATGAGGGTTGTCTGGGCCATGGGAGCGTTTGGTTGAGAAAACTTTCTGACAGACTGTGGGCAGAGGCAGTGGGGTAGCCACCAAGACCCATTCTTGGAGTTGGGGGACAGGGATCCCCAAGACATTGCAGAAGGCTTCCAGGTCTTCTGGATAGCGTAGCATGGCAGATTGTCCTTGACGTTTTGCTGTAAGGCAGAAAGGAAATCCTCAATGGTAGACTATGTCCTCTTCCTGCAGGGAATGGAGCAGGGGTTGGAGGAGCCTGTGTTTTTGCAGAGTGATCCAAGAGAGGTCCGGGTATAGCTGTACCGGTGTGTTGTCAAAGACTACTTTGCGAATGGAGCGGGCCTTGCGCATGATATCCTCTTTCAAAGGGTAAGAGTGAACTCTGCAGATGACATCGTGGGATTTGGAGGCGCGATCTTTAGGACATAGGGCACAATGTGCTCTATCCATTTCAATGTGTTTGTTAGGTGGGTCTCCCAAGAGATCGTTGCATAGATATTTGCAGGGTAGCCTGTAGATCTTCCGGGCCCTCTGATCCGGGTAGTCCCCAGACACGGATGTTGTTCCTGCGCCCCCGGTTGTCCAGGTCCTCCACATGGCACTGCATATCTCTCAGCAGTAGTCGGTGGTATGCACCCTGTAGTTGTGTACAGTGTACTGCTAGTTTAGTCTCTTGTATTTCCTCCTCTGCCATCTCTACTCTGTCTGCTAAATGTTTGAAGTTAGCATGCAGCGTTTGAATCTCTGCCTGGCAGGTGGCTTTAACACCCTCAATAAGTTGTTTAAAGTCCTCTTTGGTCGGTATGGCTTGGAGATATTATTGCCAGAAGGGGGGACCTGGTGGTGGGGCCCCACCGCCACCTGTGGTGGTAGGAGGTGAGGAGGGGAAGATGGTAGTTGAGGCCACAGGATAAGGACGTTCTGGGCCTGTAAGCTAGGCCTCAGTGGGGGGTTCCACGGATCACTCCATGCCATGGCTTGGGACAGAGAAAAGGCCTGCATTGCTAGACCCTCTGTGTGACTAGGGGCCGGTGACCTGACAGCCTGGGCATAGGTAGTGATGGGGTCAGCACCCCTCCCAGAGGATCTGGGGTCCCTGCAGCGGGACTGCCTCTGTGATTGGGGGAGGCAGGAGCAGAAGAGTAGGCCGGGTGTAGTGCGGATCTCCCCTGAGACTCGGCCCGTGGTAACTCAGAGTCCTGTGTGAACATGGTGACTGGTAGGGGAGGGTAGTCCTCAGAGTCCACTGAAGGAGAGGGAGAGTAGAGACCCCCATCGGTCAGGCCGGGATCCGATGCTGTGCGTAACAGCCATGGAAAGGCGTCTGTGTGCACGAGGCGGGGATTGGGCATAGTGGAGCGAGCTGTGTCCCATGCGGCACTGCTGCCTGGCATTCAGGGTACTGGGGGAGACTCGCTGTGTCCTCTGGCAGTAGCTGAACTCCAGTCGCCGTCTATGTAGTGCCTTGACGAGGCCTTGCAGCTTTCACATGCGTTTGCAAATGTGTGCTAACTAAACCCCTGCTTTTAACATACGGTTAGACAGGTAAATTTGGTTGGTCAGCAGACTGATTGGTGAGTTGAGCTATGGAATTGTCTTTTTCTTGTATGTATATGCCCTCCATGTGCTCCTTACTGTGAAGGCCAGTTATGGGTGTGGGCGGTGACCAGTGTCTTGTTACCGTTTGTATATTTGGGTCGGGGACACACTGGACGCCTCTGCTGCTATTGCTGGGTGTCCAGTGTGTGTCCTGTCCCTTTAAGGGGGCTAGGGCGGCCTCCTGGCTCACCTGTCTCACACCTATCCATTCAATGCATGTGCTTCCACTGTGGAGACACTTATAAATTTAGTGTTAGGACTGCAAGTAATACAGGGTGCCTTGACGAGGCCTTGCAGCTTTCACATGCGTTTGCAAATGTGTGCTAACTAAACCCCTGCTTTTAACATACGGTTAGACAGGTAAATTTGGTTGGTCAGCAGACTGGTTGGTGAGTTGAGCTATGGAATTGTCTTTTTCTTGTATGTATATGCCCTCCATGTGCTCCTTACTGTGAAGGCCAGTTATGGGTGTGGGCGGTGACCAGTGTCTTGTTACCGTTTGTATATTTGGGTCGGGGACACACTGGACGCCTCTGCTGCTATTGCTGGGTGTCCAGTGTGTGTCCTGTCCCTTTAAGGGGGCTAGGGCGGCCTCCTGGCTCACCTGTCTCACACCTATCCATTCAATGCATGTGCTTCCACTGTGGAGACACTTATAAATTTAGTGTTAGGACTGCAAGTAATACAGGGTGCCTTGACGAGGCCTTGCAGCTTTCACATGCGTTTGCAAATGTGTGCTAACTAAACCCCTGCTTTTAACATACGGTTAGACAGGTAAATTTGGTTGGTCAGCAGACTGGTTGGTGAGTTGAGCTATGGAATTGTCTTTTTCTTGTATGTATATGCCCTCCATGTGCTCCTTACTGTGAAGGCCAGTTATGGGTGTGGGCGGTGACCAGTGTCTTGTTGCCGTCTATGTAGGTTTGGGTGTACCCCGCTGAGGAGCTGGGGCCTGGAAGGCAGACTGTGGTGGAGACCACGTGTGCGATGTGGAGGCAGCCGGCGCCATCTTGTCCGTCCTGCCGGGCGGCATGGGAGGCGGTGTAAAATAGCCGCAGAAGGTTTTCGAGGACCTTGAGAGGAGGTTGGGATGATACCCAGGCTTTGGAGGAGTGGGTTCTGCTGGAGCCACCCCTGTGCAGAAAGCCCCCAGAAAAGGCCCCAACTCCCTGGGAGAATTTTCCGGTCGTCTGGGGCAACCAGGGAGAGAAGCGGATGAACAGTGTGGTCCCTGCACCAGGTCTAAACCAAGCCATTCAACCCTTTCTAACTAGAGGGGTACCAGGCACTTCAGGGGTGACTCCAGCCCAGCAGATTAGGCAGGCTGATTCCCCAGACCCAGTATTACAGCCAACCTTCCAGGCAGAGGGAGAAGATATCGCCTCCTCCTCGGCAGAGGATCCTGAAGGTTCAGGCTTTGATTTTGCACTAATACCATCATTCATTAAGGCAGTAAAAGCTGCACTGGAATGGGAGGATCCGGAACCTCCTCCAAAGAAGGAGAAAACCTATTATCACACACCATACAATCTGATTTTAAATTGTATGGCAATCGCTGCACAACACGCATTAGGTGCCTTTATCCTTTCAGGGCACCCCAAATACGATATGATTCTGCTGTGATTGTCATGTGGGAGAATGCGCTTTTAAAAACATTGTGCGAAGCTGGTCGCCCCTAAATAGGAGCAGGGGCTTCTTTTTGCACACGTAGGGCAGCCAAGTGAATGGGCTGCCCCTATGCAAGTTGCAACATTACGCACAAATCGCTCTTTGAAAAAACGCATAGCAGGAACACTTGTCCCCTCTACATGATACTATCAAATGTCTCTTAAAAGTGACCTAAGCACAGATCACTTTTCAGTGCAATAGCAGAGCCTGCTGCAAGTGTGAACAAGTCTTTGAGTTCCATAGGAGGAACCAAAAGAAACAGGTAGCTACCTTTCCTCTTATGACAGAGGTAAAAGGCCTGTTTCAAGAGGAATGGGAAAAGGGGGAGAGAAAATCCTCCTCAACCAATAGGTTGCAGAAGTTGTATCCACTAACAGAGGAGGATGCGACTCCTTTATCTAGACCACCAATGGTGGATGCGGCAGTTACCAGACTGGCCAAGAATGTGACACTTCCGATGGAAGACTCTTTCTCCTTTCATGATATCCTTGATTGACGCTTTGACATGGACTTAAGAAAGTTTTACCTTGCGGCAGGTGGTGCTTGTAAACCCGCCATTGCTTTAACATCTGTAGCAAGTGCTATGCGAGTGTGGACGCAGAACTTGGAGTATGCGATCAAAAACCAGCTGCCAAAAGAAAAAAAAATCATCAAGGCTCTTGAGATAAAAGTCTCGGGGGACTTCACAGGTGAGGCAGCTATAGCCATCATTCGATGGTCCTCTAGAGCCATGCTCAGGTCAGTCACAGCCAAAAGAGTGCTGTGGCTAAAACCCTGGGCGGCTGACCCATCCTTAAAGCACAACTGCTGTAGACTGCCTTTTGATGGGAAGGCATTTGGTCAAAAAACTGGAGACTGCCATCTCCAGGGTTACAGGAGGAAAATCAGGTCTTCAGCCCCAAGATCAAAGGTCCAGATGCCAGAGGGGGCAACCATCCAGAGGAGCGCTAAACAGGTACTGGGATTTCAGAGGCTTTCACCCATCCAAGGACTTCAGAAGGCGTTAGAGGGGTACACAGTCAACCTTCGTAAGATCGCAGAGAGCTAAGACCCCTGCGGCTCCCCAAGGTACCCAGAAGCCCTTTCAACGCCAGGCCCGCCCAGGAGGCAGTTGGAGCCGGGTGGCTCAAAGTGACCCAGTTCTGGCAAGACCACTGCCAAAAAAAATTATTGGCTATTCAAATGGCAGCCTCCAGAACTACCTCAAGAGGCTGAATCAATTTATCTGGATAGACTCAAGATGGAGTCTCTCCATACCATAATCCAGGTTATTCAACCAGGAGACTGGAGGATTTCAGTGGACTTGCAATATGCCTACCAGCATGTCCCGATCGTTTAGTCATACCAGCAGTTCCTCAGATTTGGCATAGGTATAGTCCATTAAGGCCGCAGCCATGGATCATTGTTACCACAGAAGCCAGCGCAGCAGGGTGGGGCGCCACCTGCGAACAACTCAAGATCCAGGGCAGAGGGGAATTTCCCACTCAGGGCCCACTTTCCAATATTCTGGAACTTCAAGCAGCATTCATGGCGTTGGCCACCTTGCTGCCTCACATACAGGGTCGCCCAGTCCTGCTCCATCTGGACAACACGGCAGCAGTGTCCTACATACAGCGACAAAGCAGGATGCACAGCCAATCCCTCTTGAGAGAGGTGGAACCAATCATGACATTGGCACAACAATATCTCCCAGATTTGAGGGCCATATATCTTCCAGGCTGTCAGAACTTGGAAGCAGATCGCCTATCCAGACAATTCATGGACCCCAAAGAATGGTCCCTTCACCCCGAAGTGTTCAAACAGATCATCCACGAGTGGGGGTGTCCGCAAGATGGATATTTTTGCCTCATCAAGAATCTGCATGGTGAGCCGATTCCTCTCACGCTACCCTCATCCATTAGTGGAGGGGATGGATGCCTTCACCCATCCTTGGGTTGGGCAACTGGTCTATGCCATCCCTCCAATTTCTTTAATCCTGAAATTCCTGAGGAGATTGTTGACAGAGAATTTGACAGTCATCACAGTATTTCCTTACTGGCCTCACAGACCATGGGTCTCTCTGGCAATGGATCTCCGCATGTGCACACTGATCACTCTGCCGGTAACTCCTCATCTCCTGTCTGAAGGACATACCCTACAACAGCAACCATCACGACTGGCCTGGGGTTACAAGAGTTTGGATGTTCTCCAGAGGGTATTAGAACTTTACAGAGTTCCAGAAAGGGGTCAACCAATGCCATTTACTCCAGAATATGGAATAGGTTCACGAGCTTTGCAGCTGGACGTCAGTTTGACCCTAGTGACCCAAATGTATCTCAAATCCTGTCTTACCTGCAATCCGGATTGGATTTGGGGCTCAGTTCACTTAAGGTGCAAATGTTAGCCATCTCAGCTTTTACCCAAAAGAAATGGGCACCAAACCTGCTGGTGGAGCACTTCATGAGAGCGGTACTTAGATTATGACCTCCCAAGAGAAATAGTTTCCCTCAATGGGACCTGGCAGTAGTTCTCAATTTTCTAGCAAGCCCTCCCCAACAGAAGACTGTTCATTATGGGATATCACCTTAAAAACGGCTTTCCTATTAGCCATAGCTTCAGGGGGAAGGGTGTCGGAAACTCCAAGAATTGGGGGCAGCAGAATGTTATTCCACGTTCTTCCCAGACAGGGTTGTGCTGAGACCATTGGATCATTTTGTCCCAAAAGTGGCATTGATATTTCATCTCTCCAGGGAATGGGTGCTTCCAGCCTTCCCAGCGGAATCAGATGCTGATCTGCACGAGTTGGACATTTCAAAAGTCCTCAAAGCCTATCTTCAGGCTACTTCTACATTCAGACGTTCTGACAGACTTTTTCATCATCATGAAAATTTAAAGGGAAAGAACCATCTCGGCCTGGATAGTAAAAACGATTCACCGGGCATATAGAGCGGCCGGGAAGGATCCTCCAGAGGTGGTTAGAGCTCACTCGACAAGGGCGATGTCTTCTTCTTGGGCAGCACGGGCAGGATTGTCTCTGGAGACAGTCTGCAAAGAGGCTAGCTGGTCATCACATCATACGTTCTTAAAACACTACAGGGTGGATCCAGCAGCTCTTACTACAGTAGAGTTTGGGAGGAAAACCATCCAAGCTTTTATGTCTATTGTCAAATAAAGTCTATGTTTGTAGCATTAAACCCTCCCTCTCAAAAGCTCATTATGTATCATATGTATGCTTCCATGTTTGGCGCCAGGAACATGGAAAATTGTATCAAATACCATAATTTTCCTTTCCTGAGACCAATACATGACAGCATACGAACCCTCCCTCTGATCTTTGTGCTTTATACGGGAGAATAGGGAGGTTGCTCTCAGTCAGACTTTTATAGAGCTAAACAGGTCCTGTGGGTGGATATAGGGTGTAACATCGGGGGTTGGTTTAGCTTTAAGGTAGAGCTTACCAGTGAGCTGAGTCCACGCCAGATATGCAGTTTTAAGGGCTTGTCGACCCACTTTTATTAAAGAAAGAAAATGTCCGATAACAGAAGTGTTGCCCACACAGGGGTTTCAGCTTTCCACAGCAACAATGTAAGTTCAATCAGAAATACCAAGCCACCTGGCTCTCTTTAGCAGCACTGCTGCTCAAACTTATGCTTCAGCCCTCTCGGCTCTATAACAGATTTCCTGTACACATGCTTCAGCCCTCTCGGCTCTATAACAGATTTCCTGTACACATGCTTCAGCCCTCTCGGCTCTATAACAGATTTCCTGTACACATGCTTCAGCCCTCTCGGCTCTATAACAGATTTCCTGTACACCCAGTACCTCAGCACTCTTTTCCAGCCCACAGGCTTAGGCCCTCTGTCTACTCTGACAGACCTGTGCAGACATGCACACTTCTCCCTTGCTTGCCTGGACTCCTCGGGAGGGTGGAGCCCAGAACTATGGTCAGGTGTCTACAAATAGCCCAACACACACCTGACCAGTCAATCTGCTGGTGGATCTCAAAACCTGGAGAAAGCTGCAAAAGCAGTTTTCTCCAGTCCACATTTATGCTCTGAAGCCTTGCCTCAAGCAAATGTGCATACCCTATGTCCACTTTAACCCCATTTTTATAGCGACAGGGACTCTCACTATTACAAGGGGCAGAACTATATCATATGTATGCTGCCATGTATTGGCGTCAGGAAAGGAAAATTACGGTAAGTATTTTATACAATTTTCCATTTTCTTGCCAACTGTGTCCCATTGGGGAGATTTCCCTTCACTTCCTGTTCCATAACCAAAACAGGAAGTGAGAAGAAATCCCTCCAAAGTAAGGAAATCTATGACTGTCAACAGATCTAGTGTCCCCCAGTGTAAGATTTCACCTCTATTCCTGTTCTGGAGACAACCCAAAATGTTATTTTCACTTAAAATCACTTTCACTTACCAATAATTTTAAACAGGACAAATATAGAGGGTGAATCTCCCCAGCTGGGGACACAGACTGCAATAAAAACTGACAGGTGATTTAATCCCTCTCCACTCTATCCAAAACTAAAACAAAAAGGATTTCCCGTTAGTTATACTTTAAAGTAAACCTTACCCATAAAGTCTATCTATAGCCCAGACTTTATTTTATGGAAAGGGAAGAGATAAAACCCCTGCCAGGTTTTTCTTTTTGCTATCTGTGTACCATTGGGGAGATTTTACTTCACTTCCTGTCCTAGTGATGTAGCAGGAAGTTTGAGGAAATCTCCCAAAGGGAGAGGAAGCCCCATCATAGTTGTCCCTAATTGGAAGATTCCCCCTCACCCCTTGTTCTGGGGACAACTCTAACATTGTGTATTTTCTCTCACCCTCGTTCTCATTGAAAATGGTCACCCGTACAAATAGTGGGATGAATCTCTCCAATGGGGACACAGACAGCAATAAAAACTTGTCAGAGGGTCTAAAGCTGGCCATACACTAGTAGTTTTTCAAACAAACGTTTGTATGAAAAGATCTTGTTCATTCAGTGACTAGATGAATGTCGTTTGAAAGTACTTGTTGGGGAATTCCTTTTTGCCGGCTGGCCTGAAAATTAGTGCATAGTGCTGCACATAGAACTGTGGGTAGGCATGCACACAGAAGTGTAGGCAGCTGTGCACGCAAACGTGGATGCGCCCGCAGTCAATGTTGGCACCAGATAGGGGGTGTTTGCGATGGCACACTCCCGGCCTCTGCACCACGGCACTCCTCCAGACAGACCAGATAAGTGCTCTTGTGTTTGCCTTTATCCAGCACCATGGCTAAGGTTATGTCTTTAAATGTCCATGGCCTAAACTCTAACAGGAAGAGACACCTGGCGCTTCGAGAGTTCAGACAATCGGGGGCAGACATCATCCTGGCTCAGGAGACCCACTTTAACAGGGAAGGTTCCTTCGCATTCGCTTCTAGACACTACCCTCAGATTTATCAGGCGTTCAACCCTCGCAAACAAGCTGGTGTATAGCTATACTTTTCAGACATAGTTCACCGTTCACATGTGCTCTCTTTCTTGATTCGTGGGGACACTTTATCATCCTGCGTGGACACTGGCAGACCCAGGCAGTCACATTTTGCCCCGAATGTCAAACAGATCAACTTTCTAACCAAAGTGTTTGCATGTCTGTTTCAGACATCAACTAATTCCTTATTGCAGGAGGGGACTTTAATATGTCCCACTCCTCGGTGCATGATCGCCATGTGATAAACCCCAGGGACTCACAAACTCGAGCCTCCAGAGACTTAAAACTCTTCCGTCACCTCACTAGGCGATATGCCCTTTGAGACTCCTGGTGGGTTCTTCACCCTGGGGATCAGCAGTACACATTTTATTCTGCCCCCAACCGCATGCATTCCCATATTGACTACCTCTTTGTTAATAATGCCACGCTGCGCACCACCCGCTCTGTGCAGATTCTCCCAATATCCTGGTCTGACCATGCCCCTATTCTACATACTGTGAACTTGGGCCCCCCGAACCACAAACCATGTCACTGGCAGCTGAATACCTTCCTTTTACAACACCTCCCCTCCAAAACGGAATTAGAATCCACATTGAAACTAGACTTCAAAGAGAACAACATCCCTAATATATCCTACGCCACTCTTTGGGAAGCCCACAAGGCAGTTCTCCAAGGTCGCTGCACTAGCTTCAGCTATAAAAAAAGACGTGAGGGCCACCAAATCACAAGCTGAGAGGGAACTTAGGGCCTTGGAACTTCGACTACAAACCTCCCCATCCCTACCCTTACTCAAAAAAAAATCGCCTGTCTCTGTATGACTCTTAAAGACCTGGCACTAGGCCAATTAGAAAAAGCCCTGACTAAGCTTAGACAACTCTACTATGACAAGGGTAATAAGGCCCACTCTCGGAAACTAGCTGAACACTCTCATACGTCTACCCCACATCAAATTAAAAACAGGCTGGGCTGTCTAGTATCCTACCCTCAGGACTAAGTGGCTCGCTGAGAGGCTGAGCCAGCTGCCAGTCCAGGCATCTGGGTGAATCCAGATGGTAAAGTTGGGATCTCTCCAGAGTCTGGAGTGGTTGAGTGACGTCAGCTGAAAACGGATCACAGGAGTACAGAACGAACTGCACTCCTGTGATCCATAGAAGTACAAACACAAGAGCTTTGGCCATATTTCTCCTTTAAAGAGGTGCTCCAGTTTCCCCCCACCCTAAAAAAAAATTAAAAGTCAGCAGCTACAAATACTGTAGCTGCTGACTTTAATATAAGGACACTTATCCAGGGATCCAGCGATGTTGGCACCCCGTGCCGATTCTCCAATCGGCTTCGGGTGCAGGCACCGGCATCTCCGCTAAGAGAAACCGACAGTGAAGCCTTGAGGCTTCACCACCGGTTTCCTACTGTGCATACATGAGTCATGCTGCACTTTGTGAATGGTTGCCATCCTCTGGGATCTGTGTGTTTCCCAGAAGGCAGTGGGGGGGAAAGAGTAGGGGCTGGACATACTCGTAGATTGCCATGACAATCTTACCCAGAAGTAGGAGCAGGTACCTGTGAAAACCAAGTACCCTGTCCCCCCCCCCCAAAAAAGTGCCAAATGTGGCAGTGGAGGGTGCAAACAAGAGGTGCTTCCCCTTTTGAGTGGAGCTCTGCTTTAACCTCAACTGGTTCCTCTCATAGAGATGCAGTTCCTGACCAGATGCTCTACTGGATCTTTTGGGTCTGCATTTCCAGCCCAAGATTTTGCCCCGTTAAAGATTCGAAAATTGAAAGAAGGTTCTTAAAATGAAACATTGCAAACAAAATTCACAAAAGTGTATTGCCAGTGTAAATCTTCCCCACTTTATCCAGTACTAAAATAGAAATTTAAGGTTCTTGCATATGGGGCTTTAAGATGCTTTTCATGTGTCTAGCATCATTTCCCCAAGGCTTTCCTGCACCTTAGGCCTGATTCACACCTATGCATTTTTAGTGCTTTTTGCATTTTGCAGATTTGCACAGCAGTCCATTCTACATGGTTTCCTATGGAACACGTTCTGTAGTGCAAATCTGCAAAATGCAAAAAGCACTAGAAATGCATAGGTGTGAATCAGGCCTTAGAGCTGCTTGTGTCACACATGCATATCAAAAGTATTTTCTGAATGCGCAACTTTTGCTTTCAGAGAATTTGGCAGACATGTGTGTGGGTAAACAATGGCTGCAAAGAAGCATTGGCATTTACAAGAGCACAGTTATGTACAGACATTAGCATGGCAGACTGTACATGGCATGTGCAGGAAAGTGACAGAAAAAGACATAAGGCATATAAAATGCCTTGAATGCCCTGTGTACATGAGCCTAAAGGTAAGGTCCCCTCCCCTATACCAAATTTCTGCAATAAAGTGTACCAAAGAAACATCACCTTATACCCAGACTTCCTCCGTCAGTGTCTAGGGACATCTCAGGGAAAGATACCAGTGCTGGAGGGTCTTCTCAAGAGATTTAGAAATCTCAGCATTCCCGGGATCTTGGTGGAAGGACCATGGATGGTGGATGCTGGATAGCAGAGGGTAAGGCACATCTGTTCTCTATTTATATGGCAGTATTATTCAGAACTTCTACATTATCACACTACACTACAGTATCCATACCATCACCATTGTGCAGTAATCTTCTCCCACCAATAATTCAATAATAAAATATGTGTTCAGTTATATATAGGATTCTAAATTCTCCCATACATGCTGGCAGGAGAAAAGTGCCTGTTTAAAATACTGACGGTTGGCAACACTGGCACTCATCGGAGCAGTACATGCAAATGGAGCTTCTGACCGACCCTGGACACAGACAGTGTGCATCCAGGGACAGTGCTTCTGCAGAGTTTCTTTTCGCAATCCATCACCCATGTAAATGTAGCCTAAATGGGATCTTCATGGCAAACAGCTCTCCAGTGGAGACACTTTTCACTATTATTTAGCCAACATTCACACCTGAGCAGAGCGTATTCCTGGTGTTTTTGAAGAGTTGCAAAAATGCACAAAAACACATACTGTATATTGTGCATTTACAGGCATTCCTATTTAAGTCTTTGAGATAAAAAAAAGCCTAAATACACTCAGAAAAAGCTCATGTACTATTCTGAGCATAGGGTGTAGAGCTTAGAGTGACTGAGCATACAAGTGTGATCGGGGACTATTGGGAAGAATGAGATTCTGTGTAATCAGGTGTAGTGCTTCACTTTTTCCACATTTTGTTATGTTACAGCCTTATTTATTATTTTCCTCAAAATTCTACAAACATTACCCCATAATGACAACGTGAAAAAAGTTTGTTTGAAATCTTTGCAAATTTATAAAAATTAAAAAATTAAGAAATCACATGTACATAAGTATTCACAGCCTTTGCCATGACACTCAAAATTGAGTTAAGGTGCATCCTGTTTCCACTGATCACTGTTGAGATGTTTCTACAACTTGATTGGAGTCCACCTGTGGTAAATTCAGTTGATTGGACATGATTTGGAAAGGCACACACCTGTCTATAAAAGGTCCCACAGTTAACAGGGCATGTCAGAGCACAAACCAAGCCATGAAGTCCAATTAATTGTCTGTAGACCTCCGAGACAGGATTGAGCCACAGATCTGGGGAAGACTACAGAAAAATTGTCTGCAGCATTGAAGGTCCCAATGAGCACAGTGGCCTCCATCATCCGTGAATGGAAGAAGTTTGGAACCACCAGGACTTTTCCTAGGGTGGGCTGCCCGGCCAAACTGAGCGATCAGGGGAGAAGGGCCTTAGTCAGGGAGGTGACCAAAAACCCGATGATCACTCTGGCAGAGCTCCAGCATTTCTCTGTGGAGGGAGGAGAACCTTCCAGAAGAACAACCATCTCTGCAGCACTCCACCAATAAGGCATGTATGATAGAGTGGCCAGACGGAAGCCACTCCTTAAAGCGGAGTTCCGGCCACAGAATTTCCTTTTAGTTTTTTACAGGCATCCCATCATAATGCATTAGTAACCCAAATAAAGTGTATATATATATATATATATATATATATATATATATATATATATATTATTCTATCTTTTCTATAAAAAAGATATAATTCTATCTTTTTTTTATACTTACTATTTAGAAAATAGTAAGACAAAATTGTCTTTTTTGCTCCTTCATTCAGAACGGAGGCATTCAAATACAGGAGGTGGGATACTGGCCAGATTATCAGGTGAAAACAAAGGGAAAAAGCCTAATAAAATAAAATATTAATCAAAATATTAATATTGAGAACCCTGAAATTCGTAGACTGAGGCAATGGGGGATAATTTGAATGAATTCCAGGGTTCTCAATATTAATATTGGTAACTCTGGATTAACACTATAGTTATTAAAATGCTGTGTTGTAGCATGCTTAGCAATTTACTGGGATTTCATTCCCATTTTGGAAGGGTTTTAGTGCATTTTTCTGCTTTAAAAATGTGGTGAAATGTGTTAAATATGAATACTAAACCATAACATTTTTATAATGCTATAGTGTGAGGGGGGTACAAATAGTTAAGGGTACATTTACACCAATATATTTTCATGTTTTTATGCATATTTAAAGTGCATAAAAAGTCATAATCAGTTTTGTATCATTATTCTGGATAGATGAATTTAAAACGTATTGAAAACTAATTTCAAGCTCACCTTAGCGCATTAAAACTTTATGTAAAATGCACATGCAAACAAGCATTAAAATATTTATAAACACGTAGGTGTGAATTCATGTTTATGGCTCGGTTCACACTACTGCGATTTTCAGTGCGATTATGAAGTGTAAATTTGGATATGGTTAGCATATTCTATGGAGCCAAATCACACTGAAATCATATTAAAGTAGCACTGGAAACTTTTCTAAAATCGAGCCATGCACAGTTGCAATGATGTGAATGGGCACTATTGAAAATAAGGTGATTTTTCCTTGTTATGCGATCCTGTGCGTCTCAAATCACATCAGAAATTGCACCAGTGTGAACCAGCACTTTCACATGGGCTTTCTGTATGTCTGTTTTTTATTCATCCGTTACGGATGAAAAACGGACATCAATGCATCTCTATGGAAACACGAATGTATACGGATGATTATCCATTTACATGCGCTTCCGTCAACAACCGTTTTTTGGAATGGATCAAAGCCCTATTTTTCTTCCGATGCAAGAACGGAACGGATGAAAAACGGATGTAAAAGGACAAACGGTCAGTTTTTGCATTGGTAGTGGATGTAAAAAAACGGAATCCATTGTTTCTTTGAAAAAACATAACTGACCTGATAAAACAAACGGAACACCTAATTTAGAGTAAATTAGAGAACCGCCAAACTGTTTATGAACATACAATCTGCAGGGATGAAACTTGCCGTCTGAATAAAATTAAGTCTACAGTATGGCTGCATGGCATCACCAACTGGTGATCTTGAGAAGGTAGGTTGGAACTACAGTAATCTTGTGCAGGCTGGCTGGTAGCAATTTATTATAGTTATTATACACCTATAGTAATAATCAGCGCACTGATTATCAGTGTCCTGATTTCAGTGAAGTCCCAACAATGCTCACCAGTGCTGCCAATCAGTGCCTACCAGTGCCTCCAATCAGTGTCACCTATCAATGCTGCCTATCAGTGTCACCTATCAATGCTGCCTATCAGTGCCCATCAGTGAAGGAGAAAAATTACCTGTTTACCTGTTTGCAAACTTTTATAACAAACTATGACTTTTTTTAAATTTATTTGTTTAAGTTTTCGGTCTTTTTTTTTGTTTGTTTAGCAAAAAATAAAAAACCCAGTGGCGATTAAATACCACTAAAAGAAATCTCTATTTGTGTGAAAAAAATGATAACAATATCATATGGGTACAGTGATGCATGACTGCGCAATTGTCATACAAAGTGTGACAGCGCTGAAAATTGGCCTGGGCAGGAAGGGGGTAGAAGTACCCAGTAGGTAAGTGGTTAAAGCCTGCTGTCCCCTAACATAAAGCTACTTTCACACTGGGGCAGCGCCGGTGTTAGCGGTAAAGCGCCGCTCGTTTTAGCAGCGCTTTACCACTGTTGGAGCAGCACTTTGGTGCTGCTTTTCGGGTGGTAGTGGGGCGCTTTTAACTCCCAAGAAGGGGTTAAAAGCGCCCGTGATGTGGCACTTCCGAAACGCTTTCAGGCGCTTCGGAAGAGGCGCCCATTCATTCCAATGGGCAGGGGAGGTTTAGGAGCGCTGTATACAGCGCTCCCACACCGCCCCAAAGATGCGGCTTGTAGGACCTTTTTTTCCCATCCTGCAAGTGCACCGCCCCAGTGTGAAAACATTTGGACTTTCACACTGGGGTGACTTGAGAGGCAGTTTTCAGGTGCTATTTTTAGCGCTAAAACGCCTGAAAACTGCCTCAGTGTGAAAGGGGTCTTACAGAGCCAGTCCAGGCTCAGTGGGGATCCCAACAATGTCAGGGTCCACCAAGATGCTTGATTGGCAACGCACCGCTGAAAGCCTGAGCCAGCCACTTCCATGCTCCCTGGAGCGCTGGAAGGGCAGAGAAAAGAGCAGTGACTGGCAGTCGCTGCTCTGTACTCTGAAGACCCAAGAACTGAGCACTCAGCGGTCTTTGATCACTCAGTGTAGAGCTGGCAGGGGACAGTATATGTGTTTGTTTTTTTCTTTCCCACACATCTTTTTTTAAAGTTTAATTGAAGTGTATTATAAATTGAACTTTGACTTGGGTCTGGAACTGTCTAAACATTTGGATGCATGTTTAGCGTTTAGGCTCCATTTACAAGGGGCGTACTACAATGCACACGCTTGCGAGGGCCGTGTTTACCCGCATGGGAATGCACAGGTGTTCCATGCATCCCTGTGCAGGAAATCTTGATATTGATGTTGATTGGTACGCAGTGGCTGCACAGACACAGCTGCTGCTCCCAATTTACATACATGTGGGTATGAGTGCGTGTTCCTAAACCCACACTGTCTGCATTCAGGTCTGTGCACCCGCACGGATGTCAACAATTGCATCTGTGTCTGTGCTGCTGCATCCAATTTGACATGAGTGGGACTGCCTGCATGGAGATACACAGAATACCTGTGCATGAAAACACGGTCTTGTATGGCGTACGCTGTAGTACATCCTGAGAGAATGAGGCCTTACAGTCTATGGCTATTCTGATGCTCAATATCTTTTTTCCATCTACATGGTTATCCAGTCTAAAGGCTTGTACGCACAATACGAAAATCAGAAGGGAAAGTCTGAAGACGAGCTGTCTGCGGATTTTCGGATCGTTAGTACGGTGAATTCGACAGACAGTTTGACTTTTTCGTCAGACAAAAGCTGGATGTGCAGGCTATAAAAATTTTTTCTGATGTGAACTCAACATCTGATTTTCGGATGGTCAGTACAGAAATCCGTCACACAAAAGTGGAAAAGTACAAACACACATGTTCGGAATCAAGGAACGACCAGGAAGAGTTTGGTCCTGTAAACTACCCCATTGACAACGTCAGATGATGACGAAACGCGTCTGGGAAGGTACGCACTGACGTCACCACGCTTTCGGAGTGAGAGAACGGGCTCCGTTTGTTTGCATGCCGGCCGGCTTTTTTCGTATATACAACTTTGCTAACTTGAATGTAAGTGACTATTTGTTTTTTTTAATAAATATCTGGAGGATTTTATACTATGGCGAGTTCTTTTCTCCTTCTGGGTCATCTGGGTTTCTCGTGTTGAATGGTGATATGTGGACAACCTAAGGGAGCCTGGAGATTTACCCCCCATAGGAACACCGGGAGCGCCAGCAAGCTAAAAGGCCTTGGCTAGGCTAAAGCCACTTGCCCTTTTATGCTTGCCATCTGGTAAGCAGGCTCAACTACTAGGGTGGATTGTCACTACTGCTTAGAAGTGCACGGTGGTGGTGTTTTCACTTGAAAAGGATTTGGAGAAATCCCCTTGATGTCATTTATATGGACTTTTATTAATTTTTAGCGCAGCTTTTTACAGGACTCTAGATTTTGGTGTAATCGCACTATATGCTGCTGCTTATTTTATTTTTGTGTTAGCGCGGTTCTCCCTATTTATATGGTCCTGTAAACTACCTTTTGTAATCTAGAATTAACATTCGTGGCGCGGCAACTGATGAAATGTCAAAATTCTCATCTTCTTCAATGAGATAATAATGAAGCTGCTTTGCTAGCGATACTGATGTAGTTATGCCAAATGTATTTTAAAAGGCATTTGTTTTGTGCAATCTGAAAATTGGAAATCAACGCTCACCAAACTTCTACTAACACGAAATTAGCAGAAGGGGCCCAAAGGGTGGCGCTTGAGAAATGAACTACCTCTTTATACTCTCATAGTACGTCACTACGTTCGTGTTTGTCAAATGACAATTTGTGGATAATTAGTATGCTAGACAAAATCCCGCACACACGCTTTTGACAAAAATCAAACACTAGGTCGTCCAACAATCAGACCGTGTGTACGAGGCTTTAGAATGCATCATCCAGTCTGCTCTCCAAATGTCATCCATTTCATTGTTAGAATTTCCGGATTTGTTACAAAAAGAAAACGCACACAGTTTTTGATATTCATTATTCTTTATATACAGAATATGCCATAAATTGGATTGACTTATACCCATTATGTACAACGATGGGATCACAACCAATTCCCAATACTTCATAATAAAAATAAAGCTAATAGTGACATTTGCTCAGTACGAACTTGAGGCAATAAAACAGTAGCAAACATACAAGTCATGTATAGAAATGTTGGTTCTCTTATGGTATGGCATAGAAAGACATTTACTAGTGTAAAAATAGTCACAAGTTTGGAAAATGCAGTAATTACATTGTTCTACAAATAGCTCACAGTACTAGAAAATTGAGACATGCAAGCTTATTCAGTGAGGCAGTATGAAGTGTAAGGACTGTATGTGCAGCAACCTATACATTCAGTCTACAATACAAAGATCTGTAGAAGACCAAATCTGAACAGTAGCTATTGGCTACAACACTTTACACACAGTCTATGCACTTTGTATTGCCTTACTAAGAACAGGCCTAATGGAATCATTAGTCTCCGAAGATAAAACCACTGTACATTCATGTATAAATCATCATAGTGCCGACACACATACAAAATGGGTGAGGATAAGTGAATGCTTTCTGGTACTGTCTGTAAAGTTTATCCCAAACTAAAAGAAAATCTATCTGAACATTGCCTGTGACATTTTATACTTTATTAACTTCTTTATTAGGATGAACTGGCTTTTTTGGAAAATTGTTAGGTGATAGGCTGACCGTAGATTGTTTTTTGATTTGCTGAAGGATTAAATAAAAAAAAAAAAAAAAAAAGAATGGATTCCCCTAGGTGGTTGGAGGAATCCTCCCAACTGTGTTATTGTATTCTGACAGCAGGGACTCCTCCACTGTCAGAATACACTGATCAGTGCTGCATGCACTGATCAAATGTAATATTCCCGCTCCAGAGAGGCCGATCATTGGATTGTCTTCTCTCGAGTGGGAACAGCCATGGATGGATCGAAAATTGTCCAGTCATTGCTGAACTGCCTGATTTTTGATTCATCTATGGCCAGCTTAAAGCTAGCCATACACTAGAATAAATGAATTTGACATTTTTTTTAGTTGTAAGAACTTTCATTCGATATTCTAATCAAAAAAGGAGTCAAATCGACGTTAGTTTTCAACTGCAATGACAAGTAAATTTGAAGGAGCAGGATGTAAATTTTTTTTTTGGACGAATGAATTTCTAACACTGAACATGGTTTTCGTTTTGGAAAGTCCAACTGTTCCAAAAACAAATCTTCAATGCAAACAAACTTTTAAGTACTTTAGAATGACATTTGTCAAGCCATTGAACTTCCTAAAAATTTTTATTGGGATTAAAATCTGCTAGTGTATGTCCAGATGAATACTGCTCTGCTTCAATGAGTATTGGGCGAGGTAGTAGGAATGGCATAGAATGGCCGGCATGCAGGAAATGTCGTAACAAAAATGAAACAATTCCAATGTAACTGTTTAGTTAAATATCATTACACATTTTTAGTCTTAGTTACAGAGCAGAGATAATTCTCAAAGTGCAGTAACTCTTTACCAACAATTTAGATATTAATAAGGTTACTTCAGATCTGTAAAAAAATCAATTGCTATTGTCAGTAATCAGTTACTGCACTTTGCTGTTTTCCTTATTAAATAAGGCCAATTGTCAGTGCAATATCCAATGACCCTACCAGGTCCAAAGTGGCTGTATTCACTGGCTGATACATTGCAATGAGAAATAAGTTTTTTTTTTTTTTTTGAAGATATAAAATCGGAACCCTCCCTTTTATCCCCAGGTGGGGACACAGGACTCCACATGGCCCAACTCTTTGGGTCAGGGAACTGTAGGATTAGATTTCTCCTGTAGGCGAAGCCTGCTTTTGGTCCTCTAATCCGTTATGTTGGACGTTTCTGTACTATCAGGATTGATAATTGCGGGAGAGGATTTTTTATTATACAGTTATATATTATAAAAAAATATATAATATATATAAAAAAAAATATAAGGCTCTGCCACTGTAGAAAGGGAAGTAGAAGGGACACAGGGGATTTGCACAACTGCAGAATGCAGGACTCCAGAATATTGATTTTGAGGAGAGAAAGGAGTTTTTATTTACTTTTTTCAGGTTTTGGTATTGTTTGAGTTTGGAGATCCCAAAGAGCTTTGGGAGGAAAGAAAGCTTTGGAAAGCCAGTGTACAGGTCTTGCTGAAGACCAGAAAATTGTGTGTACAGGAGTGCACAGCCTTTAAAATGACAGACTTTGACATAGTTCATGGCTCCCGTTAGGAGACAGGTGAGCTCTGCTCAGGAGACGGTACTCCATACTGGAGACAGGGGAGGTTCCTCATCCAGAGGGCTAAGAGAGTAGAGACAGCTAATCGAGTCTGGAGGAGCGAAGGAACCTAGAGGTCTCAAAAGACTGAGAGAGACTGGAGTGTCAGGAGATTCCCTGGGGCCCGTGCAGCAGGAAGCAGCGACTAAAAAGGCTGAGAGAGCCAGGAAAGCTGAATGAGCTGAAAGAGGGGCAAAGGAACACAGAGGTACTGTGTGAAGATGGTCTGAGGGACCAGCCAAAGCCAGAGGTTTAAGGCCTAAGCAACAACACTGCCGAAGAGAGGAAGCCAGGAGGCTTTGTATTATTTTCACAGTTCCTGTTATGGTGAAAAACCCCTGCATAGGCAACTACTTTATGTTGGACTTTAACTTTGTTTAATAAAAGTGGGCCAACAACTCCTAAACACATCTGACTGGCATGGACTCATCTCTCTCTCTCTATAGATATATATAATAGAGCTGGCCTTCTCTCAGCCATTGAACAAGACATTTACTCAATCCCAAAAAGCTCTTAGTCATATTTGGTCAACTGTGCAAATTTGAATTCTAATAGGTTCAGCTATTATTGCAGGGTTGTGTGGAGGACTTTGGGAACCCTCTGTTTTACAGTAAAGACTAGGTGTTCAAAGGAATGAAATTTAATTTCTCTAGCATACGGAATGAATGGCTTCATCACTGCTTTTCCAGGAATCATAAATATAGCAAAATGTCACAGACATAAGCAGCTAACAAAACACATCACAATATCACAATCACCAATACAACTGCCTTCAAAATTCATACTGAACAAAGAAGGTACAAATATTTACAACAAATTATCCTTTAAACTTTCCAAAAACTAGAAACAGCAGTCTTTACAGGCACTTTAATCACCGTTATGTCGCATTAAAACCCACATGGCTACTTGTGAGCCTATTGCTGCACTAAAATATAGTACTGTAATGACATAGGACAGCCACAGCTCATAGATCATTGTCACAGGTATAGTAAACAAATATTCAGCTTTTTTTCAGGGAGATGGAGCAGGGAATGTAATTCTAACAGGCAAGTTTATTCCAGAACGAAACAGTTTCATTTACAAAATCTTTTTATTGTGGATTATAGGCTTACCTACCACAATTGACCCTTGCACATGAAAGCGTCTAGCTGCAGTGCGTCCCTCTCTGTGTTTTAGCGTGCCTAGGAGGGACGGGTGCAGCTTCTATCCAGCCCAACTGCTTGCAGCCTATCCAAGTCTATGGCAGGCTATGGCTGAATGCTGTACCAAGTGGTACCCGTGTTTAA
Organism: Aquarana catesbeiana; assembly: GCF_042186555.1. Lineage (NCBI taxonomy): Eukaryota > Metazoa > Chordata > Amphibia > Anura > Ranidae > Aquarana > Aquarana catesbeiana. Next base: position 111,461,332 of record NC_133333.1, on the reverse strand, counting down.
AGCACTATGTGTTCAGGGATGAATGCCCGAATGCAGGGCTTCTAAAACATGGGGAGGGGTGCACTGCAGCTAAAAAAAAATTGCTATGACGGTTTGCTCCAACAGTAAGGCCGGGTTCACACATATGAGAATTGGATGCGGATTTCCATGCATCCAATTCTCATGACAGGCGAGTGTGACCGGCTCTCAATGGAGCCTGTTCACACAGCTTGGGTGGGCATGTGGTCCGCATTTAAAAAGGGTCCTGTGCATCTTTAGTTCCAATTATGGTACAAATTCAGGCAAAAATTTGGACCGAGGCCACACATATGTGAACCCAGCCTGACGAAGATATATGCAATCTCTTTATTTTAGCCTAGATTCACACCGACAGCGGGAATGAAATCGTGCGAATTCCGCATGTCAGTCCCGACTTCGGGGGTGATTTCAGAGACATTTGTGTGGGTTTCTGCACAGATGTCTATTGAAATCGCACCCCAAAGTTGACAAAAGTAGTACAGAAACTACTTTTGGGAATCGGTGCGGCGTCGCACCAATTTGGACGGTGCCATTGCCGCCAATTTGGCATGCGATTTGACATTCTGCAATGTGAACCAGAGCTCAAAATCTGGACATAATGAAACTACTCACCTAAACTGCTAAAACACTGCCCAAATCTATAAACATTTGTACACAGGGGGTCTAATCATAACTGTTTTCACACAAGAGTCACCCGTCTTTCACACATTTGAAAAAAAAACTTAATCTTAAAGTGAAAGTTGCATGAATCTTGTCCAGAGCTCTCCAATCATGGGTCATAGGATTTGCTGAATGCAGAGCTATAGGTCTGACTCAGATGAGGGGCATGTAGAACCTCTTCAGAGAGACCACTGATTCCAGAGAGAGAGAGCAAGGGTACCACTCTGCAGCTGCTGGTAATCTGCTTACTACAGAAATAAAAATGTAGAACTTTGCACACTTTCTTTTGATGTACCTCAAATATATTTAGATTATTTAAACTGAAAGTTCAAATGGACATTAACAACTGTTATTTATTTTGTCTGTAGGAGCAAAGCAAATGTTAGGATGATGCTTATGCTTAAAAAGATTTCAACATTCCACGCTTTATTTTAGTGCTTTAACTTCTGTGGTGGAATCGGCAGCAATTGGAGTTGTGTTACCAGTTAACATTCTGTCCAATGTGTAATTTGGGCAGAAAACGGGAGTACAGGATATGTGGAAAGACTGAGGAATGAGTGGAGTTATGGCTGAAATATACTTTATTGAAATGTCAACTGAATAACAGCTGACATGAAGATTACCTTGGACCATCACAATTTCGTGTTTAGATAAATAAGAATAATCTGTAACTAAAGCAAGTATAGATTTTATTTCATAGTTACATTGGTCCACCTTGGACCAATGTAAGTATGCATATGCCATACCTGTGGGATTGCTGTGGAAGCAGTGTATCATTGTAGTTGTCTTCCAGGTCCAGTGCCAGGCGATTGAAGAAGGGCAGTCGCTCAGCACAGGACCCTGAAGACAGCTGCGATCACTGTAGTAGCAGCGACTACTACAGTGATACACTGCTTCCACAGTGATCCCACAGGTATGGCTTATGCATTCTTACATTGGTCCAAGGTGGACCAATTTAACTATGCAAAAATTCCATAACTGGAATTTAACTTAAAAGTGTATCCAAAAACAAAAATTGTATATATTGCAGTTGGCCAACCTTTATATGTGGTGCTGCCACAAGCCTAGATAAAAAAGCATAAAAAAAGAAAACGAATGCAGTCACCACATTTAGGGATTGATGAACTGCAATATATTAATTTTTTTTTTCTTGGGTTTAGATATTTTTTAAGTTAAATTAGCGCCATGTTCACCAATCTGTTAGACACATGTGTTTAGCTGCAAAAAAAAATACAGTCCAATCTTATGATCTGGCCTTTCAATCCATGAAAGCCACTCCAATAGACATTGATCTCTGAAGTGCATTATAATACACAGAAGTGGAAGCTTTCCCACAGGACTTCATAAAAACAACTTCTAGGCTGATAAAAGATGTCAGGTAACAGTCTGTAAAAACTGTGCCAAAATCTGGGTGCCACAGATCCCTGCATTGTCACACTTAGTCATCCTTTTTTACCAAAAAAGCTGTAAGTGCAAAAGACATACATGGGGGGGGGAGTGTAGAAACTGTCATCCCTACCTCATGATGGACGGACAACAGTTCATAATGTCTGTCTCATCATCTTTTATTTGTATCATTCTTATTCTTCATTGCTTACTTATATTAGTAAATCAAACCCTTGGGAATGATAGGGAAGCCTTGTATGTATGAGGTATAGAAGATTTCCATAGCAGCAGTCTATGATGAGTCTCATGAAATGCTTTTGTGAACTGCTTGGGTGACTTTAAAGCGATGATCTTATTGGTACTCAGTGGATATCACACAAATGATTATAGCAGCACACCAGAATGAAGAAGGAGGTAGTCAGGATAAATGTAGGAAATAAATGAATGCTACAAGTGAGAACAGACGTTTGGTCTTATTTAATAAGGCAAAGTATAGTAACCTTATAAATTAAACCTGTTCTCCCTGAAGAAGAGGCGCTTGACAGGAGATATGATCGCAGTTTACAAATCTTTAAACAGTGACTGTGTCATTGAGAGAAAATTATTTAATCTTAGGTCTCTAAAGAAGACATACAGCCACACAATGAAGTTGGACGAGAAGCTGTTCAATCTCAAACTGCATAAGGAGTTCTTTGCTGTTAGAGCAGTAAGGATGTGGAACTCTCTTCCACATTTGGTGGTGTCAGCGGAGAGTTTAGATAAATTCAAAAACCTTTCAATCTTACTATGTAACTGTAACAACCCAATCATCATTCATATGACTTCTGAAAATGGAGACCTCGTTGATTGCCATGAATAATTTACAGCAAGTCATCGTCCTTCGCTCTGCCTTATTAAATAAGTCTAATCATGTCATCATTGCCTATGTGTATAAGCGGTGTTAATAATGGGGGATACATTTTCTGAAAATAAACAAACTTTAACTTGTGTGTCTTTAAAGGGATTCACACATCTAATAACAGTGACATCCCTTTTACCTTTACAGTTGATGATCTGAGGAAATTCCATTATTATGCTTATTTCACATCTGCCCCAAAATCTTCCTAATTCCAGCATCTCTTCTTTCACAAAACGGACCCTACATATATGATAGCTACATACTGTCTTAATAAAAAGAGGATGATAACCGCTTTCACTGGCCACTAAAAAGGGGACCATATTGACAATTGAATTCCTCTGTAAATCACCCTAGCTAACCCACTTTCTTTTAATTCTAATGAACGTTGCTTGTGTTGCAGTAAGACAGTTTGGACCTGGAACTGCAGACCTCACAGATGGTATAAAATGGTTGCTTGCAACATTACTGCAGTTAAAGCATTTCTAAACCCAAAAACTAAAATATTAACGTATTGCAGTTTACCAGTTGTTAGTTGGCTGCATTTCAGGCTTTCCCCCTTTATTTGCTCCCAGTAAACCTGCAAATACCACACGTCATGTTCCATCATGACTACACTGTATCTAGGTAGGCAGTCATGGTTGTCACACAGCCTCAACTTTAAGGCAGTTTTAATCCGTGCCCCATGCAGGGCCATATTTACCGGCATGGGGATGCACAGGTATTGCAGCATCCCCGTATCAGTAGTCCCATTGCTGTTAATTGGTATTTAGCGAATGCATGGACACAGCTGCTGCTCCCAATGAGACGTCAGTGCAAGTGTGTGGCATTCGGCACCATGCACCCACACGGATGTCACACTGGGAGCAGCGCCTGTGTCCATGCAGCCACCACATCCCAATTGACAGCAATGGGATTGCTGGTATGGAGATGCACACAAAACCTATGTCAGTAAATCACTGCCCTGCACGGGGCACAGATTAAAACACCCAGTGTGAACGAGGCCTAACTGTGTCTGTTTTGTTAATCTCTATTACATAGGGACCTTATGGCATTAGTAACTTGTACAAAAAATAAAAAATTGTTTTTGCTTCCAGTTCATCTCACAGGTAGTGACAAGGACAATGTCTTTCCTGGCTAGATCTTGGCTTGAAAAAAGAAAGCTAATGCAGTCACTTCATCTAATGACTATCAAACTGCAATATATGACATGTTTGGGTTTGGGTAAACAAACTTTAATTTCTATTTTATAAGATACAGTTTGGCTCTATACTGACGGGCTGTTGAGGGGTCTATAATATTTTGGTAATTGGCACATTACTACTGAATGGAAATGGGTTTTGCCAGTCAATCCAAATGCATTTTAAAATGGATTTCAAGCCAAAAGATTTTTTTTAGATAGTATTAGGAATGGTGAGAACATCTTTCAGGTTTTTCTTGCTGCCTCTGTTCCAGTTACAGAGATTTCTTTTCACTTCCTGTTTCAGTGACATTAATGGGACATCATGTGAGGGGGATCTCTTCAGTGGGACAGGGACCATACTAAATACTTGACAGATGTTCTAACCATACCTTGTTGTGTCACTTTACTGGGGATAACTAGGTTCTCACATGAGGCTAAATTCAGTAGAGGTTCCTTCCTTCCTACTCTGAGCACTAAAGAGATTCTGCATCCCATTACCAAACAGTTTTTTTGTTTTTTTTAACTGGGCATAAAATTGCAAATCACAGCCAAGGGTGCATAGATGTGATCAATTTCCTGCTTTCAAATGCTTCTAGATGTCTCAGTGAAGCTAAGGTAAATTCTATGGCAGTTACTCTGGTTATCTACACTTAGGACTATATTTTTCTACAGCACTAACAATTGACAGGTATTAACAGGCTGATGAGCTCCTATCTATCCCAGTAAGATCTTTCTAGTTATGGCACCAGTGCTGAAAATTCTACCAACAAACTGAATCACTAATGTTTCTTCCCCCCTTTTTAAAAAACATGCAAAGAGACACAAATAGGATTTGTATCACATCATCACCAGATTCTGAAGCTGTGATATTTGTTAACAGGACATGGACAATGGATGTTATGGGAAAATATTGGTATATGACATTACTGTGCACAAATAAATAGCTTTTTTTTTTTTTTTTAATTTAAGTTACCTTCTTGCTAAACATATCTGTGAGAAAAATAGGACTTCTGCTGTACAGTATGTGTCTTGCAAGACTGGTGGTTTCAATATACAAGTGAAATACACACATAAACCCCAAATCAATGCAACAATATGCCCCATTTAAAAATACTGAATTTTCTCCATAAGAATATATATGTAACACGTAGCTTTTAACATCCTCCAGTAATGGAAGTTAGCTACCCTGTAAAACTGCAGTGTCCTCCAGTCTCCTCCTGAAGAAGTGGGAGATTCTCGCAGTATAAAACCAGCAATGACTGATTGCTGCTTCTTCTTTTAGACACAAAACTGTAAGGTTATCCGGTGCCCATAGGGACCTCTTTTGGCAGCTTGAGAAATAATCCACAACAGTTTGACAAGTTTGTCATTTGTCAGTTCATTCCAAGAACTTTGGTCCTTGCATTGGGGAGAAGAATTTATTCAGTTGGTTCCATGGTCTTCTTCAACCCATGCCACAATTTTTCCTTCCCAGCCTGGGATGATGTCGTCATCATGGAATACCTAGAAGGCAAGAGAAGTCAAATCATAAACTCATCTGGTGATTTTTCAAGCACATCAGATACCTCTCATATAAATTTCAATGAATTAAAATGGAAGTAAACCCATCCATAAAACAGTTTCATTTCCGGCATATGCCGAAAATGAAACACTCCTATTGGTTGTGCTCTCAACCAAACTGTCAACCGTCAAACCATCCAATGGCTGGTGTCATAACTATTCACATGTGCAGCATCATGGCAGCTGTAGATTAAACAAAGATGGCAAAGATGGCAGCTTCCTTGGCTGAAAACGATAGGGGGGTTTACTTACACTTTAACTAGCTTATTCTACATATACAGTATAGTAATTACATGTTTTTCTGGTTGAAAAAAAGACACAAGTTCATCTCAGTTCAACCAATAAAAAGGAAAAAAATTATACAATCCTATATACACAATCCTATACCCACAATTGATCAGGGGAAGGCAAAAAACCCAGCAAGATCCAATTTGCTCCAGGAATATACGATCCCCCAAGAGGCAATCGTATATTTCCTGGATCAACTTTACCTATAAATGTTAGTATTCAGTTATATTATGTACCTTTAGGAAAGAATCCAGGCCTTTTTTAAAGCAATTTACTGAGCTGGCCAGAACCAGCTCTTGAGGGAGTCTATTCCGCATTTTCACAGCTCTTACTCTGAAGAAACCTTTCTATATTTGAATATTAATTCTCTTTTTCTCCAGATGTAAAGAGTGCCCCCTTGTCCTCTGTGATGACCTTTAAGTGAATAACGCCACCAAGTTCACTATATGGACCATTTATGTACTTATACGTGTTGATCATATGCCCCCTTAATCTCCTCTTCTCAAGAAAGAATACATTCAGTTCCTCTAATCTTTCCTCAGATGAGGTCTTACTAATGATTTGTACAGGGGTAAATGATATCTCTCTCTCTGCTGTCTATACCTCTCTTAATACAAGAAAGGACTCTGCTCGCTTTGGAAAATGCAGTTCGGCATTGCATGCCAATTTTAAGCTTATGATCTACCAAAATACCCAGATCCCTTTCCACCATTGATTCCCCCAGTTGTACTCCCCCTAGTATGTATGATGCATGCATATTCTTAGCCCCCAATTGCATAACTTTACATTTATTAACATTAAACCTCATTTGCCCAATTAAACAGTGCATTGAGGTCGGCTTGTATGTTGGAGACATCCTGTAAGGATGTTATTCCACTGCATAGCTTGGTATCATCTGCAAAGACTGAAATGGTACTTTTAATCCCAGACGCTATATCATTTATAAATATATTACAAAGTAAGGGTCCCAACACTGAACCTCGGGGTACACCACTGATAACCATAGACCATTCAGAGTATGAACCATCAACCACTACTCTCTGAATTCTGTCTTTTAGCCAGTTTTCTATCCATTTACAAACTGATCTTTCCAAGCCCGTAGACCTTACGTTACACTTTAGCCATGTGTGGGGATCTGTGTCAAACGCTTTTGCAAAATCTAGGCTACTAACATCCACAGCCACTTCTTCATCTAAGGTGAAAAGAAATCAGATTTGTCTGACAACTTCTGTCTTTCAAAAATTTTTCCAGCAAGAATTCATCTATGCGGTCTTTTATTAAACTCTCCAATATCTTCCCAACTATAGAAATTACACTAATAGGTCTGTCTTTACTTGGTAAAGACTTTGATCCCTTTTTAAATATAGGCACCACATTGGCCTTATGCCAATCCAGTGGTACTATTCCAGTCATTAAAGAGTCCCTATAAAATAGAAAAAATGGCTTTGAAATGACAGAACTCGATTCTTTTAGGATCCTAAATATTTTTGAACAATATCACTTCTGAGCCATAAAGGATCATTTGGGGCTGTGTCAATACCATCTCCATTATGGCCATGAGCTCCCCCATGCTCCTTTTATATACAAAGAGCTGAAGAAGGTATTTAAAAAAATTTGCCCTCTCTTTGTCCCCAGTCACCCACTCCAGATCATGTTGTATAGGGCCAACATGCTCAGACCTGACCTTTTTACTATTAATATATTTGAAGATTTTTTGGGGGTTTGTTGTACTTTCTTTTGCAATCTGTCGTTCGTTTTGAATTGTTGCGGCCTTGATTTCTTTTTAACATGTTCTGTTATATTCTTTGTAACATTTAAACTATGATAGTGTTCCTTCATTTTTATATTTTTTAAAAGCTCTTTTCTTATTATTTATAGCTATTTTGTCTTTGGTGTTGAGCTACATAAGTTTTATTTTTAGTCCTTTAAACGATTGCCCATGGGAATATATTTTGCAGTTTTTGTTGAAGAATACCCATTTCTGTTCTGTGTTCATCAATGCCAATATTCCCAATGTAAAGGAGAGTAATGTATTAGTGACACGATAATATGGGTTCCAACACAAAACCAGACCAAGACAGAGAAAAAGAATGCACACTGCGGCTGTCTGCACTAATAATTCATGCCTCCCTCTTCTTAGATATAGTTATCAACCATTTTGCTTGTATTAATAACATAAAGTCTATGCACTAACATGCAATGCCAAGCTGCAGCAAGCAAGGCCAGCACATCTTTAGCAGGCAGAGATAAAACTATAATTCTACAACTTTACAAAACTCTGGTTCGACCACATCTTGAGTATGCCATCCAGGTCTGGTCCCCAATCCTAAGGAAGAATGTGCTTGAAATGGAGAGATTCCAGAGAAGGGCAACAAAGCTAATAAGGGGGCTGGAGGACACACTTTACAAGTTACAGCATTTTTTTCCTTTTGTGATAAAGGTTTTACATGACTAAATAAAATGATCATTGTAAGTATCCCTGCAAGTATTAAATGGTTTGTCTCATCCCTGTAAACTGATACATTTGGAAGAGATGATTTTGAAAAATAACAGACTTACAGGCCAGATCATCAGATGAAAATAAAAGAAAGCCTAAAGAAAACAACTAATGCAGCAATCACATCTAAGAATCGGTAAGCGGGTTTGCTATTGGGTTTAATACCACTTAAAGAGGGGATATGATGATGATATACAAATCTTTGAATGGTGACTCTAGCATTGGAAGACAACTATTTAACCTAAGGTTTCTAAAAAAAATGTGGCCACACAATGAAGATGGATGAGAAGCGTTTCAATCTTAAACTGTGTAATAGTTTTTTTTACTGTAATGGGGCGTACACACGGTCATACTTTTTGGCTACAAAAGTCAGACGGACGCCAACGGACCAAGTCCGGCGGACAATCTGATCGTGTGTGGGCTTCCCCGGACTTTTCCAGTCGCAAATCTGACGGACTTTAGATTTGGAACATGCTTCAAATCTTTACGTCGTAACTCCGCCGGACCCAGAAATCCGCTTGTCTGTATGCTAGTCTGACGGACAAAAACCCACGCTAGGGCAGCTATTGGCTACTGGCTATCAACTTCCTTATTTTAGTCCGGTGTACGTCATCACGTACAAATCCGTCGGACTTTTGTGAGATCGTATGTAGGCAAGTCCGTTCGTTAGAAAGTCCGCCGCAAGTCCGCCAAAAGTCAGTCGAAAGTTTGTCGGACGGGCTGTCGGACTTTTGTAGCCGAAAAGTCCGACCGTGTGTACGCCCCATTAGAGCTGTAAGAATGTGGAACTCCCTTCCACAGTTGGTGGTGTCAGTAGAGAGCCCTGGACACATTCAAAAAACTTTTAGATGTGTTTCTAGCATAGAGAGTACAAAGATATAGAAGACAGCGGACATACACAAACATATACAAAAACACACACACTCTGGTTGAACTGGATGGACTGGTGCCTTTATTTAGCCTTACCAAAACCTCTATGTATATTTATTGGAAGCACGCTGAAACCAGCAAAATATAGTTTGTGTAAGCCCACAGTGAACCTCAGTGCCATGCATTTAAAGTATGATGGTGAAGTCACTGTGTATAATCAGGGACAAAGTGCCCTTGCTTTGGGGAGGGGGGTACTATTTAGGAGTAACTTTAGACACACACCTTACCTGTAAAATGTAAACACATACAGTATTTGAAACAATATAACACAATTTCATATACATACCTCTTCCTTGACTGTTCCAAACTCTGGATCTAGAGCCTTGAAGTGGTATCTGTGATTTCCCTCCCTGTCAATGGCTATCTTGAAGTCTCTCAACGTGACTTCCCCTAACCTGTATGATAAGAAAGAAGTGGTGCAGTTATACATTAGTGAATGATACATGTTTTATCCCCATACAGAAACCAAGATGTTTTCTACTTTCACACATTTCTAATGAAGGGTTGTCAACATTTGCATTAAGAATACATTAAAACTATGGCATGCATGCTCTAGGGAAGGAGGGGCACTGGTAGGCTCCTTGATTTTTAAGTTACCACATTGTGCAGATCACCAGTGCAATGAACTACAGGAAAGTATATCCTACTAGCTCAGCATGGGGGGGGGGGGGGGGGGGGACTTGGATAGATAAGTGCACTGAATGTTCACTTATCCTTAAAGAGGAGGTCTGCCCACCCCTTTAAAAATTAAAAGACAGCAGCTACACATACTGTAGCTGCCGACTTTTAACATTAGGGCATTTACCTGTCCTGGAGTCCAGCGATGTGGGCACCACAGGCGATCTTCGGATCGGCTGATCGTGTGCTAAGGGAACCCGGCAGTGTAGCCTTTCGCCTTCACGGCCGGGGCCCTACTGCGCATGTGTGAAGCACGCTGCGCTCTTTCACTGGCAGAAGAGGAGGGATGAGGAATGGGACCGAATTGCTGACGTAGATCGCTGCGGCCCAGTCTCCCGGAAGTGGGGACAGGATACCTGTCAAAGACAGGTATCAGTTACCCCCTCCCCCCCGAAAAGTGCCAAATGTGGCACCGGAGGGAGGGTGGAATCAGATGAGTGGAAGTTCCACTTTTGCTTTAAGACCTTGTTTACACAGGCGCACTACAGGGTATGCTCGTGCTTTACCTGCACCAGGATGCACAGGTGTTTAGTGTATCTCTGTGGAGGCAGCCCTATTTATGTCAATTTATCCATGCAGGTGTATGGCCCCAAATGTAGACAGTGTGTGTTTGGGATGGTGCACACACACCAACATGGATGTCAGATTGGGAACAATGTCTGTGTCTGTGCAATCACTGTATACATGGCTGCCTGCATGGGACCACCTGTGCATCCCCATGGGGGTAAACATGGCCCTCTCATGGGTGTGCGCTGTAGTATGCCTATTTGAATGGGGCCTTAATAAAATAAATCTTGAGAGAATCTTGAGCCCTCAAGGAAGGCTTGTTTGTGCAGAATGCTTGAAGGTAGCTCAAGAAAATCTCCAGCGTTTCTTTTTAGGTGATATATGAATGTGGTCAGCCTAATGCAAATTATTTCAGCAGTATATTAAAACCTTGTTTCTGTTTATATTTATACTTTTATAAAATGGTAGCCACATTGACTTATGCTGTGCTTTTTGCTTATGTTGTGCAGCACAGTTATCTTGCTTTACTGTTCAACTTATCTGACGGCAAGTCTTTGGACACAGCCTGTTCTTTTACCGAAAACAATTCACTGTTTATGTGCCTGTGTTGGATCTTACTATAGCATCCATTCAGCAAGGACAGCAGTTTTACACTTGCTGACATAGAAGGAAAGCTTACAAACCATGTTAGAAAGTGTGATCATGAAAATATAATGTAGAAAAACTGCAATTTTTTTTTCATATAAATACTATATGACACATTCATATTCAGTGCACATTAAACACAAGATACAGTCTCCCTTCAAGGATCCCACAAAATGTATTCGGTGTAATGACTTTTACTTTTTTGTCACTTTATTTGTGCACTAACAATTCTTGTCCTGTAATAAGAGGTGAGTGAACCATTGCAATTCTCTGCACACTAGGTATATTGGGAAGGTGGTAAGTGCGATGCTTTCAAGAAGAAATGCATTTTGTTACATAACTGCATGTTGAATCTCATGATCAGCTGCACACCAGCAGAAACAGTAAAGTGTAAATCATCTAGTAAAGATTGGATTCATATTTGCCCAATTAATTGCAAACAGAGAATCAATAGAGTCATCGCTAACATACATGCTCACTTCCATTAAATATTGTCTGTCAGCAAAAGACTGCTGAATTGAATTACCTATAAATCTTACCCAAGATAACTGTAATATCATGTCAATGTTATTGGCAAAAAATATGACCTAAAGAGAACCTGTTAAACCACTGTACCTCTTTGGTATGTTGACCATGAAGGGTGTTAGTGAGCGGTCTGTAAAATATAGCACTTTGGTGCAGGAATTATTACCACCCATGATTGGGGCACTCTGTGAATGAGGCATCTCTGCAATAAAACACAACATTTAAATTATTATTAAAATATCACATTAAATGCTCCTTACAAACCCCTAATTTTCTGGAAATGTGGTTAAAATGCCTGGTCTTACACAGTTGCCACATGGTTAGTGATGTTTTACTTTACTGTTTTTTCTATAAATTCTTTATGCACGGTATGCTTGATACTTTGGACAGTTATAACATATTTATATTTTATTTATATTTGATTATATGTCCTTTTTAAGCACCGTAGATGTTGCTATTTAATTACTGTTAACTTATAAAGCATAGGTAATAAAACCAGGGGCATTTAGGAACTAGCATTCTCTGGCATAACATTTTCAAATTTCTGCAGCTATCCTTGAAAATTAATTCTAATGAAAAGGAACAAACTTATTCAACAAATCAATGCAAGGAGAAATACAAAGTGCAGCATCCACAGTGCTGATTGCACTGCATACAGGTATACACAGGAAAATTAAAGGCCTTCTGTGTGTTTACTCTCTTAGGTACTGTAAAATTCTGAGCTGATATGCACTTCATATTCTTATATTGCTATGCTTCTATTTTAAATTACACAAATCTAGGTAAATAAAATGCAGAGAATTATAGACAGGTTATAAAACATTTTTTTTAATGATAAAACATAATATCTTGACTTTTTTTCTTAAATCAGACCTAAAATCAAAAGGAGAGGCACCGTATCTATTGAAGGGAGAGGTTATGACTGACTACCTTATACACAACTTATTTGTATTTCAGCGAGGTTGGTCGCTAATTATTTTAACAACTGGTACAAAAAGACTTTAGGTGAACCCTAATTAAATAATTGGGGGCTGTTTTAAAATGGAGATCAGATTTTACAATTTTTTCTCTGTTGGATACTGCAGTATTACTCCACAACTTGGTCTGAATTTTATGCTTCATTTGTAAAATGCAGGCAGCGATGTGGAGCCCGAGGTATCCCATGAGGCTTTTGCTACCTAAAGTGGAATTTTGCTGCCCCCTCCTTTTTTTTTTTTTTTTACACAGCTTACCAGGTGGTCCATGCACATTTCAGATACTTACCCACCCAGAAGATCAAGCATTGTCCCACTGAGATCCTCTTGTCTTCTGTCTTCTGCCACCACTGTGATCTGCATATCCTAGGGGGCACAGTGCGCACTGTGCACTGTGTTCATGTAGTGGAGGGGAGGAGGGGTGGATTGGAGGGAAGTCTGTTCAGAGGGTGAAGATCGGTTTTAACTCTGCTGAGAGAAATCCTAATTGAAGGCTGGTCACATGAGTTTGCAAGGTCAGGTGACTGCGATCTCCTCTTCCCAACACCTTTTGTATTGATTCTTCGTCATTCATTTTAATGGCACTCTGCTTGCTTTGGAGTCTCCATTGTTGTGGTTTAGAAATGTGTGTTGCTTTAATTATCTTTTAAAGTAGTGATATGGCCATGATAAGGCCACAATAATACTTTTTAAAAAGACTCTTAATTTTTTTTTTTCTCAATCAGGGCAGCATTGCAGCTTATTCAGTGGGTACCTTACACACCATGTCCTGGGCACCATTTAACCTTCAGGCACAAACTTGGAAGCTTAAAGTGATTGTAAAGGCAGAAGGTTTTCTTTTATCTTAGTGCATTCTATGCATTAAGATAAAAAGCCTTCTGTGTGCAGCAGCCCCCCTCCCCCCCAATACTTACCTGAGCCCCATCTCTATCCAGCAATGTCCACGAGTGACTCGGCCGCCCGGGACTCTCCCCCTCTGATTGGCCGAGACACACTAGCAGCGCCACTGGCTCCCGCTGCTGTCAATCAAACTCAGTTAGCCAATCAGGAGTGAGAGAGGGGGCGGATACACTGAGCTCAGCTCAGGTCGGGTGCCCCCATAGCAAGCTGCTTGCTGTGGGGGCACTCAACAGGAGGGAGGGGCCAGGAGCTTCAGCTAGGGACCCAAGAAGAGGAGGATCCAGGCTGCTCTGTACAAAACCACTGCACAGAGGAGGTAAGTATAACATGTTTTTTATTTTAATAGAAGAAAAAAACGAGACTTTACAATCACTTTAGTTCAATCTTATTTTATTGAAGGATCAGGATATAACAGGTATGAAGGTAACATATTCAGTTGACAATGTCGTAAAAGTAATATACATCACAACTAACATATCATAACTTATATTCTACTCTCAGTCTGTGGACTTGAAACAAAACTATTCAGTATAGCTTAGGACTGATAATGACAAATATAAAGCTAGGCTATCAAATTCCGAGTAGCAGAGGTATTGCAGAAACACTTGAATAATCTGAAAGGTATCACATGTTATAATAAGGCATTTTCATTTGCAGAGAGTGATATGCTGTAAGGATTACATATTATCGTCATGTGAAGGGATAACATTGTATAACTAATGCTCCAATAGCAATTCAATTTGGTAAATAGCTTACAGAAGAGTACAGGAAAAAGACAGGGGGAGAAGATGGGAGAAATAGGGTAAAAGTAAAGGAACACTCCATCTAGGCTAAGGCGTGGTAGTATCTGAGTCACCTTTGGCCCACGAGACAAACTCTGAAGAGTACTGAAACGAGGACCAAGAAGTCCATGTAATGGAAAACCTTTCTACTTTCCCGTTTTCCTCAGCCACCAGACGTTCCAGGTCTCTAATACGATCCACTTTGATAGACCAATCACCCAGGGAAGGCATTTTTGTCGATCTCCAGTGTCGAGGGATCACTGTCCTTGCCGCGGCTAGGAAGTGTCCCAACACATCTTTTTTTACCGATTTAATAGGGCCTGGGATCATGGATAAAAGGGCTATTTCTGGCGAGGGTTGAATAGAAGTCGCCATCAGTTTGCAGTACAGGTCAAATATTGATTTGCAGCGTTTCCATACAGGAGGGCAATCCCACCAGATGTGGAGCAAGGAACCTCTGGAAGACAGACATCTCCAGCGAGTATCTGGTACAGAAGGATGAAAATGTCTGATGGTTGCCAGGCATCTGTACCACCTAGTTACCAACTTAAACCCTTTTTCTCGGCTCTTGGTCGCTAAAGAGAGTTTATGTGTCAAAATGAAGCATTTTATACATGTTATACATGAGATTGTGTGTTGCAGTTCTGACTCCCAAGTCTGCGTATATGATGGGAGGTCAGGAGAAGAAACTACATGGGTTGGTGGATCAGTCTGCAAGAACATGTCCTCCAGTCCGGACGGTTCAGCTAAAATATCTGACAAGGAGGGGAGATTACGAATATAATATAAAACTTGCTGTCTCTGGAGCCACTGCATAGGGTGATGAGAGGACGACCGGGAAGGGAAGTCTGCCAGCAAGAACGGGTCTGCCCGAAGGACTTGGGCAAATCGCCTACAGTCTTCTTTATGCCAAGGTCCAAACCCCGAACCGCGTACAGCTGGTGGAAAGGCCGGGGTTCCAAAGAAAGGAGTCATGGGTCCCATTTGCTTAGCTAAGGTACCAGATGATGCCAATTGGTCCCAAATTTGAATTGTTTGGCGGGTAAGGTTGCTGAGAAGCGACGACTCTCTATGATGGACTGCAGGGGTTCACAGTAAAGCACAAAGCTTAATCGAGTTAAAGAGGCCTTCCAGTTGGATCTAGAGCTTGGATGAAGAATGATGAAACCAATCTACAATTCGTGTGAGCACCACTGACTTGTGGTACAAAGAAGCATCTGGGCTCCCCCCTCAGCCTTCGGAAGGGCAAGAGTGTCATATTTTATCCTGGGCTGGGCTGCTTTTCATATGAAACTAGAGAACATCTGGCGGAGTTTCCTGAAATACGAGGTAGGTATATAGATAGGGATTGTTTGTAATAAGTATAGGAACCGAGGGAGGACATCCATTTTCAGAACATTCACTCTTCCTAACCAAGAAAGCCGTTGTGCATGTGGACAAGTCCACTTGTGTTTTGAGGAGTAGGGGGGTGAAGTTCCCGAAAAGAGTTGGGATGCGTCCCCTGTTCTGTTGATTCCTAAATAGCGAATAGAAGTGGAGCCAGTCTTAAATAGGAACGAGGATGAAAGTTGTTGTAGAGCCTCCCCTGACAATGATATATTGAGGATTTCCAATTTACTATGATTTACTTTAAAGTTGCTCACAAAACCGAATTCCTTAAATTCCTAGAGTATCGAAGGCAATGAAATGTGAGATTGGGTCACAAACATCAGTAAGTCGTCTGCAAAGAGAGCGAGTTTAGTATGAACAGGACCCACCACAATACCCTGAATGGCGGGGTTATTTCACAGGGCAATAGCCAATGTTCCATAGTAAGGACATATAAAAGAGGGGACAAAGGGCACCCTTGTCGTGTTCCATTATGGATATGAAATGCAGGGGATAACGTGCCATTTATTTGGATCCTAACCGATGGAGAGGAATAAAGAGGCATTATCCTCAATATCATTTGGGGTCCAAGTCCTATCTGCTGTAAGGACAAGCAAAAAAATTGCCAATCTACGCAATCAAATGCCATCTCAGCATCGACCGTTAAGAGGCAAAGAGGGATATTATGGGTGTAGGCATAGTCAGTTAGGAGAAGTGTTTTTATAGTATTATCCCTTGCTTCACGTCCACTTACAAAACCAACCTGGTCTGAATGTATTAGGTGGGGCAGTAAGGGCTGTAATCTATTGGCTAATACCTTGGCAAAAAATTTCAGATCCTATCAGAGATTCCTATCAGAGAAATAGGCCTGTAGTTCGCACAAAGAGTTGGGTCTTTGTCCGGTTTCGGGATAGGGAAGATATGGGCTTCAAGTGTTTGTGGAGGAAATACGGAGCCTTCCAATAAGGAACTAAAAACTTTAGTTAAAAAGGAAGTAAGGAGGAGAGCAAATCATTTGTAGAATTCAGGAGTAAAGCCATCAGGACCTGGACTCTTGCCTGAAGGGGTGGTAGCTATGGCTCTTGCTACTTCGCCCTCAGTGATGAGCATTTCAAGATCACTGATGGTTTCATCATCTAGGGTAGGTAATACCTTATCTTCCCCCAAAGTGGGGGGGGGGGGGCGAGCTAGAGGGATCAGCAGCAGATATATTGTAAAGGGATTGGTAGAAATCCATGAATGTCTGGCCAATTTTAGAGGGTAAGGAGATTGAGTCCCCGGACTTATCCTGGATGTGGGTTATAAAAGTAGATGGTGTTTTTGGGTGTAAGGAGCGAGCTAGTGGTCTACCACACTTATCTTGAGATTTATATTGGTGTAGGGCAAGCTTGTCTGCAAATGTGCGTGTGGACACCTACAGTTCCCTGAGTTGTGACCGGGCCGAAGAAACCTCTGTAAGAGTTTCCACCGTTGGTGTGTGCTTATGTGCAGTTTCCAGGTTTCTGAGCTTTTGGATGGCAGCCACTATAGCAGCTGAGCGCTCTTTCTTCAGATGGGCCCCTATGTGAATGAAACTGCCTAGCAAGACAGCTTTTAGTGACTTCCATTGGATGAGTAGGGAGGTAGTGTCCATGGCATAATCTGTGAAGAAGTTAGATATGGCTTCCAAGACCCGTGCGATGCAGTCCAAGTTCCTAAGTAGTGAGTCGTTTAAACGCCATGTCCACTACTTCACCGGGGTGGAGGGGAGTAAGAAAGTTAGGTATATGGGGGAATGATCCGACCAAACCATGGAGTCAATTTTGCAATCAGGTGACCAGTCTAAGCAGCTATGGTCGGTGAAGAAATAGTCAATGCGACTGTATGAGTGATGTACATAGGAGAAGTGAGTATAATTCCTAGATTTATGGTATAGCACCCTCCAGACATCTATGAGATGCATATTGTAGATAGCCCGCTTCAGGGACCGGAGTTTACGGAAGGAGATTGAAGAACATGATGTCGATGAATCTAAAAGAAGCTCCAGTGGGGTGTTGTAATCTGCTCCAAGGATGAGCTTACCCCCCCCCATGAAACCCGCTAGGATCTTTAGGTACCGCAAAGCTGATGGGACTTGGTTAACGTTTGGTAGGTAGATGTTAGCTACCGTAAATTTAGTCCCCCACAGTGTAAATTTCACAAAGACATACCTTCCCTGTGGATCGGACATATGGTCAAGTATTTCGATAGGGAGCATTTTGTGGAAGGCAATAGAGACTCCCTGGGCCTTCAGTGATGGATTTGTACTGTGGATCCACCTGTTGAGGCAGGATGGGGTGGAATCAGAGTGAAAGTGCGTCTCTTGCACTAGGAGCACGTTGACCTGTTGTTTGTGCATTTGATAAAGGATTTTTATCTAGTTTAGAGGCTATATTGAGGCCATTTACATTATAGGAGCAGAGTTTCAACCGGGGGGCGAAAACTTACCATATGGGCTATGATGGAGTGTTCAAGGGAGTAGATTAGACCAAGTGGGATTGGGGAAATGAGAGAGGGGCGAAAGTGGGATGAAAAGGGCAAAGAGAATGGGGAGGGGGGACAGATGGAAGGGATAAACAAATAGAGATGAGAGGAAGCAGAAATAGAACAAGAGGACACCTGGGGTTAAGTGTCCAGAAAAAACTAAAGCGCTCGCAAAAGCGAGACACTACGTGTAATTTCACAAATCTGGCACAAATGGTGTCAACCCTTTTGTGGGAGAGAGTGATCGAAGGGAAAAATCTGAGTTGTGATCCCGACAGCATAGCAGGCATAATATTCGTACATGTGACACACCCTTTATTAAAGCATAAATATGTCAGGAAGCAATAAGTGCTATAGAGGGGTACCTAAACAGGCACTGTCAGATCAGGCTACCTGAATAGGGTAACTGAACCGAAGAGGAAAAATTGTTAATAAAAAGAGAAGGAACTAAACATTTTATACAACCATAGTGTGCTGAACAGGTAAGCTGACATTCGAAACATAGTCAGAGTTACTGCTGCTCAGTCAAGCAACAGAAATATCAATATTGAAATTGTTATTGGAAGTATAGCACGAATTCTCAATACTACTCCCAAGGGTATTGCCCTAAAGATTACAACAATACTCTAAATGCCCCGTACACACGGTCGGACATTGATCGGACATTCCGACAACAAAATCCTAGGATTTTTTCCGACGGATGTTGGCTCAAACTTGTCTTGCATACACACGGTCACACAAAGTTGTCGGAAAATCCGATCATTCTGAATGCGGTGACGTAAAATACGTACGTCGGGACTATAAACGGGGCAGTAGCCAATAGCTTTCATCTCTTTATTTATTCTGAGCATGCGTGGCACTTTGTGCGTCGGATTTGTGTACACACGATCGGAAATTCCGACAACAGTGTGTCGGAAAATCCGATGGAAAATGTGTGATGGAGCCCACACACGGTCGGAATTTCCGACAACAAGGTCCTATTACACATTTTCCGTCAGAAAATCCGACCGTGTGTATGGGGCATTACTGTCTGGAAAGGCAAGCAGGGATCTGGAACAGGCTCCAAAGAACCCCTATAAATATTGAATAAGTACTGTAGAGTAGCGGGGGGTAACGACAATCTGTCGTGTGACCAACCCTCCCGACAAGACAGGTACGGTGTCAGTAGAGAGACCCTTACTTATGTCTTTTTACAGATCCAAGCTTCCCTCTTCTAGGGGGCTAACAACTATATATAGATTTGACTGTAGAGAGAGACGGTATATAGTCATAACAGCACTATTAGTGCAAAAAAATAATTGAGGAAAAAGGGTGCAATGACAGTCAGTGCAATCTATTAACGATCACAATCTGGAACAGCAGGAAAAATCAACAGGTTCCTGTTGTCCCTCCCAAACCCCAGCTAGACGGGTCGTACTAGCAAAGGGCAGGGACAGAACCTATATTTCCAGTAATCTGTAGATCAGCAAACGCCGAACTTGCAAATGCGGCTGCTTACATCAGTTGAGGATAAATATAGATAGGAGAGCATAGTGTATTGCAAACCCGTCAAAAGACTGAGGTAACAGAATGCATTTAGGACTCATCAGGAGAGAACCAGTTCAGTCTTCTGGTGAAGCAGGGCTAAGCGGTCTGGAACCGGAGGACATTGACCTGGACCTTGGGCATCTGCGACGTTGTGAAAGAGGGCCAGTACCCAACAGCCTCCTCTGGAGGATCCAACCAGTTTGGAACATCGATCGGATCTTGCTCCAGAAAAAGGAAAAAAATCAGGATGTTGGTCTGAAGGGGTGGCCCCAGGTGTAGATAGCTTCCACCTGGTGTATTAGATCCAGCAGGGCCCAGAATACTCTTCGCATGTACAGTGTGTTGCGGAAGAGGTCTGGGTACAGATGAATGGAGGATCCATCAAAGTCCACTGGGCCTAGACACCATGCCTTGCGCAGTAATGCTTCGTTCAGGGTATAATAATGAACCTGACATAATACATCCCGAGGGCAGACTCCACGGTCTCCACTCTGCCCCCCTACTCTGTGCACTCAGTCAAGTTCAATGGGTGAAGAAACCTCTCTTCCCAGGACCTGATTTAAGATAGATATGACAGTGGGCCTCAGATCAGTACCAGATGATGCCTCAGGTATTCCCTGCAGCCTGAGGTTATTTTGACGACTTCTGTTCTCACTGTCTTCTATACGGAGCTGGTGTTGTCGTATACGATGGAGATGGGCCTTAGACATAGGTTCTAGAGCCGTTATACGAGCCGCATGATCAGCTTGAGTGGTAGCCAGTGCAGACACAACCACCTCTGATGCTGAGACCATTCTCTTTAAGGCATTTAATTCCACATGTAATGAGGCTTCCATCATAACTGCCCAGCACTCAAAATCAGCCCTGAAGGCAGAGAGAAGAGCCGTGGCTTCAGATCTCAAAGGCCAATCTGCAGCTGAAGGATGCATATCTGTCAGGTCTGTCATTAAGCCTGTGGCTGGAGGAGTTACTGACCTTAGTGCAGACTCCATAATGTCTGATTGGAAGGCCGGGAGTTCTTTTGCAGTGTCTCCGCTGGTGTAGGCTGCTGCGGGAGTGGAGGGAGGAGGCTTGTGCTTTCCTGTGGTCCGGTCGGGCGCCTACTTGGGATCCTGAGGAGTCTGAGGCTCGAGCGGAGCAGGTAACGCTGCATAGTGCCCTGCTGTAGCTCAACGGGTTAAGCAGGGGGAGAGCTAGCTGCGGATTGTGGGTGAGGGTGATCAGGAAAGTAGCTTGCTAGCGTCGGGGAACACAGAGCTCAGCAGTGCATGTCCTCAGCCTTCCATCGTCGCCCCCCAACCCCCTTACAATCACTTTAAAGTATCGGAAAAACAAAAACTAGTATTATATAGTATCTTGCCCTCCACTTGTTCAAGTGGTCTTTCGGGCTTCTTCTCTTCAATATGCATTTCTCACTAGATGATCCTGCCTGTTTTCAGATTTCCTGTCCTAGGTTTTCCTGAGCAGCTGACTAATCAGAAGCAGCGTGGTCACTCTAGGATGTATCCTACCTGTGGTCTTCAATATGACTTAACAATTCACAGTATGTAATTACTGACTGCTTTCAGCCCAAAGACAGTGCAAGACTTTATGGGATATCAACATTAATGGAGAAAGAACCGAACACGGCTGAGGGAATGTCAATGTTAATGGTGAGGGAATCAAAGGCAACTGAGGGAAATCTGCATTGCACCAACTGCAATGTCCCACAAGTGCTGCTATGGGAAATATAGCCAAGTGTGTAGAATGCTACAGCTAAAGACCTTATGATGAGGGACAAATGTTTTTAGTCTGAGAACCACCCTAATTTTTTAATGGTTTGTTTAGTTTAAAACATAATTTGTTATTAAATAAAAATTTAGAGCATGACATTTCACAATTTCATTTAATTTCACTGATATACTACTTACTAGAGTTGGGAGGCCAGGAGTCTCTGTATTCGTTCAATTCTTTATTTCCAGATACTCTTCCTCTTGCCTAGGGCAAAACAGTGAGTTAGCTTGTAATGGATAATCACAAGGACCAAAATCGTAATAATGTTCTTTTTGGAATGATAAATTAAAGTGTTACTAAACCCACAACAGTAAAATCAGTCTGTATATACAGTAAAGCATGTTTGTTATACTCACTGTAGAACCTAAGAGGTTAATCATCCACACTGTGCAAGAAGGCTGTTTGATCCTGTCTTCCCTGATCCTCCCCTTCTTCCACTGTCCCCAATCCATCTACTGATAGAACAGAGCCCTTGGAGGCACTCTGCACATGCTCAGTTTAGTGTATATTGTTAGAGGTTTTTTTTTTGGGAGGGTGCATGCGATTCGCTCAGGGCCAATCAGCACTGTCCAAACAGAGAGTCAGGGGTCATACAGCCTCATAGGACAGTCAGAGGAGAATGAAAACAAGCTTTAACCAGTGCTTAGCCGGACACTGATAGAATTCACAAGACTGCTATATGCTGCTGATGAGAAAAGGTATTTAGCAATTTATATTTACTAAAGTGATTGCATTTCCATGTTCTGTGTACCGTGGGAGACAGTGATACAGTGTCTCACAAAAGTGAGTACACCCCTCACATTTTTGTAAATATTTTATTATATCTTTTCATGTGACAACACTGAAGAAATGACACTTCGCTACAATGTAAAGTAGTGTGTGTACAGCTTGTATAAGTGTAAATAAACTGTCCCTTCAAAATAACTCAACACATGGCCATTAATATTTAAACCTCTGACAACAAAAGTGAGTACACCCCTAAGTGAAAATGTCCAAATTGGGCCCAATTAGCCATTTTCCCTCCCCGGTTTCATGTGACTCGTTAGTGTTACAAGGTCTCAGGTGTGAATGGGGAGCAGGTGTGTTAAATTTGGTGTTATCGCTGTCACTCTCTCATACTGGTCACTGGTAGTTCAACATGGCACCTCATGGCAAAGAATTCTCTGAGGATCTGAAAAAAATAATTTTTGCTTTATATAAAGATGGCCTAGGCTATAAGAAGATTGCCAAGACCCTCAAACTGAGCTGCAGCACGATGGCCAAAACCATACAGCAGTTTAACAGGACAGGTTCCACTCAGAACAGGCCTTGCCATGGTCGACCAAAGAAGTTGAGTGCACGTTCTCAGCGTCATATCCAGAGGTTGTCTTTGGGAAATAAACATATGAGTGCTGCCAGCATTGCTGCAGAGGTTGAAGGGATGGGGGGTCAGCCTGTCCGTTCTCAGACCATATGCCGCACACTGCATCAAACTGGTCTGCATGGCTGTCATCCCAGAAGGAAGCCTCTTCTAAAGATTATGCACAAGAAAGCCCACAAACAGTTTGCTGAAGACAAGCAGACTAAGGACATGGATTACTGCTACCATGTCCTGTTGTCTGATGAGACAAAGATAAACTTATATGGTTCAGATGGTGTCAACCGTGTGTGGCGGCAACCAGGTGAGAAGTACAAAGACAAGTGTGTCTTGCCTACAGTCAAGCATGGTGGTGGGAGAGTCATGGCCTGGGGCTGCATGAGTGCTGCCGGCATTGGGAAGCTACAGTTTATTGAGGGAACCATGAATGCCAACATGTACTGTGACAAACTGAAGCAGAGCATGATACCCTCCCTTCGGAGACTGGGCCACAGGGCAGAATTTCAACATGATAACCCCAAACACACCACCAAGACAACCACTGCCTTGCTAAAGAAACTGAGGGTAAAGGTGATGGACTGGCCAAGCATGTTTCCAGACCTAAACCCTATTGAGCATCTGTGGGGCATCCTCAAACGGAAGGTGGAGGAGCGCAAAGTCTCTAACATCCACCAGCTCCGTGATGTCATCATGGAGGAGTGGAAGAGGACTCTAGTGGCAACCTGTGAAGCTCTGGTGAACTCCATGCCCAAGAAGGTTAAGGCAGTGCTGGAAAATAATGATGGCCACACAAAATATTGACACTTTGGCCCCAATTTGGCCATTTTCACTTAGGGGTGTACTCACTTTTGTTGCCAGTGGTTTAGACATTAATGGCTGTGTGTTGAGTTATTTTGAGGGGACAGCAAATTTACACTGTTATACAAGCTGTACACGCACTACTTTACATTGTAGCAAAGTGTAATTTCTTCAGTGTTGTCACATGAAAAGATATAATAAAATATTTATACAAATGTGAGGGGTGTACTCACTTTTGTTAGATACTGTATATATACACACACACATATATATTTTTATTATTAATTTTTTTATTTCCAGTTTTATATATTTAAAGATGCAGAGTATGCTGTACTGGAGCTTATATTACCTATATCACCTTCCACTGGAGAGTTCAGTATTTTTAGTAGGCAAGGTATGGTTTAGATTCAGTTTAAACACTTAGTGGGACCATTTATGGCCTTATGCACACTGGACATTTAGCCCTGGTGCATGAGGCTCCAGCATTTAGCTGAGGGTGGAAGGCACAGGTGGACTGTCCCGATGTCAGCAGTTTGTCAAAGTCTATCTGAGGCTGATAGTGGCTGTGGCTGGACTGTGTGCCTAAAAGTCCTTATGTTTAGGGCAGTATGTGCCCAGGGATGAATGCTCAGAATGCAAACAGTCTGCTTTCCGAGCATTTGACCCTGGATGCATACTGCCATGAACATAAATATGGCTAGGTGCACTGTCCAGCCCCACCCTGTCACAAAAGCCATCAGTCTGTCATAGTTTTAAACAGGTTACTGGCCAAATTTCTACACAGAAGCTATCTTACCCCAGCTAGACTAAATAAGATTTTCCCTACAGTTTCGGCAGAGTGTTGGAGATGTTCTCATTTAACCGCAGATGCAGATCACATCTTTTGGCGTTGTCCAAATATCCAGGAATTTTGGACAGATATTACTTCCTGTATCACGGAATTGATATCAGTACCAATCCCGATGAATATTAAGGTCTGTCTGCTGGACCTAGTGGATGATATAGTACCAACACGTGCCATGCGAACACTGTTGAATATACTTTTGTTTTATGGTAGAAAAGCTATCTTGTTGGCCTG
The DNA here is from genome assembly GCF_042186555.1 of Aquarana catesbeiana. Taxonomy (NCBI): domain Eukaryota; kingdom Metazoa; phylum Chordata; class Amphibia; order Anura; family Ranidae; genus Aquarana; species Aquarana catesbeiana. The sequence continues at coordinate 111,436,501 of NC_133333.1, read as the reverse complement.
GAAAAAGCCAAATGCACCGACTATTTTAGCCTGGAAGGGCCTGGTGAACTCCATGCTTCCCTTCTACAAGGCAACATATGAGTCTAGAGGGTGTGTAAAGAAATTTGATAGAGTGTGGCAAACATGGTATAAGTCTACCACCACGGTGGGATAAGAATGAGCATCAATAATTAAATTTAGAGGGTAGAGGTTCATGATCTATATAAGCAAGTAAAATAGCATAAGTTTCTGATGTAGGCTACTCCAGGGATCCGGGAAATTCTTGGCAAGCTGTGGTTCGTGGGTGGGGGTGGGGGGGAACCAGGGGGGCATTGGGAAGTTCTGGTAGTTAGTAGATCTTTGTTAGATAGGTAATGAGGTCTTTTTGACCCAGTAGGGATGTTGTCTTATTGGACACGTCCTAAATGTTGTATGATTTACTATGTTGATAAAATCAATAAAAAGAATTAAAAAAAAAAAAAACAGGTTAATGGAAGTGGGGTTGGACAGGGTACCTGTGCCATTCTGCCGCAGTTAAACATAGGAACCTGGTGCACTGGGGCTAAACACCCAGCGTGTATGAGGTCTATATGGTCAACACAGCCCTATTAAAATATAAATTTAAGGGCCTTTTCATATGGAGCGGATCCACTGGACTGACTCCACCAGCTCAGCGAGGGATCACTCCGTTGATCCCCGCTGAGCAGGTGGATGACAGGTCCGTCTCTGCTCACTGTGCAGGGACGGACCTGTCAGAGCCCTGCTGTTCTCTATGGCGAGATCGGATGAAAATGGACAACCTGTCCATTTTCATCCGATCCCATCCTATCCGCTGGACGGATGGCGAACGTATTGTCATCCATCTGTTTGGAGCGGATCTTGTCAGATCGGATGGCAGGCGGGTGTCAGCGGACATATCTCTGCTGATATCCGCCTGCCCATAAAAGTCCATGGATGGCCTGCTCGGATCTGCCTGGAAAACGGACAAGCGGATCTGAGCGGGCCATTCGTGTGAAAGGCGCCTAAGGGGAGAATAACAGAGAGGAGAGCCTGATCACATGAGCCGCAGAGAAAACTGTGAAAGACCACAGGCTCAACACCCTGGCCTACATTTTATAAAAGGGCCACGGGGCTTACCAACATAGCAGTATAAAGCAAATATCCATTTTAAACAGGATCCTTTAGTAAGGCTTTATGTTGGTTTAGTGGGCATAACAAAATGAGCAAATGTGTTCCTGTCTGCCTTAACAAGATGATCCCTAAAGCTTTCTAATTCCAGTTTTTGTGAGTTCTGTCAAAACCATATACCAGAGAGCTGACATCATCATTAATTGGTCAAATTGAATGGATGCTGCTAACATCTGCACCCAGAATGCACAATTGCTGTAAGCTACATAACCCAATGCTGGGTTATTACAGTGGACAGGTAAGTTTTTGTTCATTCAGATATTCCCATCCATCCAATATAATGCCTACTAAATTAAAATAGAATTCCAGGCTAAACTTAAGGGCACTTTCACACTCACAGCGCCCGGGCTGTTTTTAGCGGAGCTTTACCAACATTCTTCGGCCACTAGCGGGGCGCTTTTAACCCCCCCGCTAGCGGCCAAAAAAGGGTCAAAAGCGCCTGCAAAGCTCATAATTGGCTCATAATTGTGGTTCATAATTGTGAAGTAGAAGGAAAATGATAAATGTTCTTTAAATTAATTTTTTTCAAATTTATTTACAAATAAGTATCTGAAAAGTGTGGAGTTCATTTTTATTTGTACATTGATTGAGTGCATTTGTACATTGATTTCAACGGGCAGGGGTGCTTTAGGAGCGGTGTATACACCGCTCCTAAAGTGCCTCAAAGAAGCTGCTAGTAGGACTTTTTCGACGTCCTGCCAGCGCATCGCGCCAGTGTGAAAGCCCTCGGGCTTTCACATTGGAGTGACAGGAGAGGCACTTTGCAGGCGCTATTTTTAGCACCTGTAAAGCGCCTTAGTGTGAAAGGGGTTTTACTAGTCTTACAAATGCTCCTATTTTCACCCCCCTCCGGTCTGGTCCCATGATCCCCTATGTCAGCCAGCAGTGAATACAGGGAAGAGGCGAGAGCACACAGCAATGGCTGGTAAAGCCCGGAGCAATGACGTCACTCATAGGTTCCTATGTCTGATCCGTTGTTGGCACTCCCTCCTCTCTTTTGCAGCCACTGACTGACCCAGGGGAGCCGGATCATGTGACCGAACCAGGCTAAAAATAGGCAAGTATACACATATTTTTTACACAGGTTAGTTAGCATAGGTGTTAGGAGGGGGGAGGGAACATTTTTAAAACTAGTTAGGTTTAGCCTGGAATTCTACTTAAAGCAGAGTTCCAGCCTCTAAAAAAAAAATTATTAAAAGTCAACAGCTATAAGTAATGTAGCTGTTGACTTTTAATATAAGGACAATTACAGTGCCTTGAAAAAGTATTCAGACCCCTTGAAATTTTCTATAGTTTGTCATGTTACAACCAAAAACGTAAAAGTATCTTGCTGGGATTTTATGTGATAGACTGAATTATGTGGTTCATAATTGTGAAGTGGAAGGAAAATGATAAATGTTTTTCGAATGTATTTACAAATAAGTATCTGAAAAGTGTGGGGTGCATTTGTATTCAGCCTCCCTGAGTCAATACTTTGTAGAACCACCTTTCGCTGCAATTACTGCTGCAAGTCTTTTTGTCTCTACCAGCTTCGCACATCTAGAAAATGAAATGTCTACCCATTCTTCTTTGCAAAATAGCTCAAGCTCTGTCAGATTAGATGAAGAGCGTCTGTGAACAGCAATTTTCAAGTCTTGCCACAGATTCTCAATTGGATTTAGGTCTGGACTTTGACTGGGCCATTCTAACACATGAATATGCTTTGATCTAAACCATTCCATTGTAGCTCTGGCTGTATGTTTAGGGTCGTTGTGCTAAGATTGTCCATCTTCCCATTAACTCTGACCAGCTTCCCTTTCGCTGCTGAATAAAAGTATCCCCACAACATTATGCTGCCACCACCATGTTTCACGGTGGGGATGGTGTGTTCAGGTTGATGTGCAATGTTAGTTTTCTGCCACACATATCATTTTGCTTTTAGGCCAAAAAGTTCAATTTTGGTCTCATCTGACCAGAGCACCTTCTTCCACATGTTTGCTGTGTCCCCCACATGGCTTCTCGCAAACTGCAAACGGGACTTCTTATGGCTTTCTTTCAACAAACGATTTCTTCTTGCCACTCTTCCATAAAAGCCAGATTTGTGGAGCGCACGACTAATAGTTGTCCTGTGGAAAGATTCTCCCACCTGAGCTGTGGATCTCTGCAGCTCCTCCAGAGATACCACGGGACTCTTATAGGGGCATCTGATGTAAGGAGGGACTCTTATAGAGCCATCTGATGTAAGGGGGGACTCTTATAGGGGTATCTGATGTAAGGAGGGACTCTTATAGAGCCATCTTATGTAACGGGGGACTCTTATAGAGCCATCTGATGTAAGGGGGGACTTTGATGGGGACATCAGATGCAAGAGGGGACTCTGGTGGGGGACCCTAATGTAAGGGGGCCACTGACAGGGAAACAGAATTAAGGGGGGCTCTGATGGGGATACCTGATGTAAGATTATTTTATTTGAAATATGGATGTGATTGGCCTACTTTTATATCATTTTAGAGAGCAATTTGGACCTCAGCTGAATAAAATTTTAGCAACCAGACCACGTTGAATTTGAATTAATTACCTCTGCCCTAGTTGGACATTGTTGCATTGCAGAAATGTGCACACAATTGTGTGCATTCAAATACAATGCACAAAAACTCACAGCCCTTTTGCAGGTGCGCTGTGGTGCCATTAAGTATTAATGACACAACCACACATCTTGCTTTTCCACTCATTTACCTGTGGCAAAACGTATGGTAACAAAAATACCACGTGTTTTGGTGCAGCACAATCTATTTGTACTATGTTTTGTTTTTCACTTGTTTTATATAGTATAAAAAAAATTAAAAATGCCGCGCGCCACTATAGTGTTCGGGTTTTGCTTGAAGAAAAGGTGGCAACCCTAGTGGACGGCCATGTCTTGGTAGGTTTGCAGTTGTGCCATACTCTTTCCATTTTCGGATTATGGATTAAACAGTGCTCTGTGAAATGTTCAAATCTTGGGATTTTTTTAGAACCTAACCCTGCTTTAAACTTCTCCACAACTTTATCCATGACCTGTCTGGTGTATTCCTTGGCCTTCATGATGCTGTTTGTTCACTAAGGTTCTCTAACAATCCTCTGAGGGCTTCACAGAACAGCTGTATTTATACTGAGATTAAATTACACACAGGTGGACTCTATTTACTAATTAGGTGACTTCTGAAGGCAATTGGCTCCATTAGATTTTAGTTAGTGGTATCAGAGTAAAGGGGACTGAATACAAATGCACACCACACTTTCCAGATATTTATTTGTAAAAAATGTTGAAAAACATTTATCATTTTCTTTCTGCTTCACAATTATGTGCCACTGTGTGTTGGTCTATCACATAAAATCCCCCCCCCCCCCAAAAAAAAAAAACAAAACAAAAACATTTATGTTTTTTGGTTGTAACATGACAAAATGTGGAAAATGTCAAGGGGTATGAATACTTTTTCAAGTTCATCGACTTGGGTGCAGGCGCCGGCATTGCAACTACAGTGAGGGAAAAAAGTATTTGATCTCCTGCTGATTTTGTATGTTTGCCCACTGACAAAGAAATGATTAGTCTATCATTTTAATGGTAGGTTTATTTTAACAGTGAGAGGCAGAATAACAACAAAAATATCCAGAAAACACATTTCAAAAAAGTTATAAATTGATTTGCATTTTAATGAGTGAAATAAGTATTTGATCCCCTATCAATCAGAAAGATTTCTGGCTCCCAGTATACAGGTAACGAGCTGAGATTAGGAGCACTCTCTTCAAAGGAGTGCACCTAATCTCAGCTTGTTACCTGTATAAAAGACACCTGTCCACAGAAGCAATCGATCAAATTCCAATCTCTCCACCATTGCCCAGACCAAAGAGCTGTCCAAGGATGTCAGGGACAAGATTGTAGACCTACACAAGGCTGGAATGGGCAACAAGACCATCGCCAAGCAGCTTGGTGAGAGGGTGACAACAGTTGGTGCGATTATTTGCAAATGGAAGAAACACAAAATAACTGTCAATCTCCCAGAATGTTTGGGGCTCCATGCAAGATCTCACCTCGTGAAGTTTCAATGATCATGAGAACAGTGAGGAATCAGTACAGAACTACAAGGGAGTATCTTGTCAATGATCTCAAGGCAGCTGGGACCATAGTCACCATGAAAACAATTGGTAACTATGTCGAGAAGGACTGAAATTCTGCAGCGCTCGCAAGGTCCCCCTGCTCAAGAAAGCACATGTACAGGACCGTCTTAAGTTTGCTAATGAACATCTGAATGACTCAGAGGAGAACTGGGTTAAAATGTTGTGGTCGAGCTCCTTGGCATCAACTCAACTCACCGTGTTTGGAAGAGGAATGCTGCCTATGACCCCAAGAACACCATCCCCACAGTCAAACATGGAGGTGGAAACATTATGCTTTGGGGGTGTTTTTCTGCTAAGGGGACAGGACAACTTCACCGCATCAAAGGGATGATGGACGGGGCCATGTACCGCCAAATCTTGGGTGAGAACCTCCTTCCCTCAACCAGGGCATTGAAAATTGATCGTGGATGGGTATTTCAGCATGACAATGACCCAAAACACACGGCCAAGGCAACAAAGGAGTGGCTCAAGAAGAAGCACATTAAGGTCCTGGAGTGGCCTAGCAAGTCTCCAGACCTTAATCTCATAGAAAATATGTGGAGGAGCTGAAGGTTTGAGTTAACAAATGTCAGCCTTGAAACCTTAATGACTTGGAGAGGATCTGCAAAGAGAAATACAGGAAAAGGTACAAAAAAAAAGAAGAAAGAAAATCTGAAAACGAGAAAACGAGGGGGGGGGGGGGGGTGGTTGGTAGTCTGCTTGATTGTTCTAGAGCTAGTTTAACTTTAGCCTGGAACTCCACTTTAAAGTTTAGGTCTGCTTAAAAATAAAAGTTTACTGTTACAGTTTTCTTTTTTTATAACGTTCTCTTTATAAAAGATTTGTACATATCTGATAAATGGAAAAACAACAAACTGCAGCAGTAGATAAGATAGGTAGGACATGCAGTAAAACAATAGCAATTGCATTATGAAAGCAAAATGGTACAAACCATTGTATAGTACATCAAGTAAAGTTTGAGATGCGCCACATTTTTTTCACTGTGCTGCTGCAAAAGCAGTTTTTCTTTTATAATGTAACACTCTTTTATCCTTACCTTCCTGTCATGCCTCCTCTGAGTCTCAATGGCATGTAGTCTGTCCATCAGACTAGCTATTCCTTGCTCTAGACTATCTATAGTGTGATGCTGAGGGTCATGACCACTAAAGCTGTTTCTCAGGCTGCGCAGAGCATCACGGACAAGTTGAAGATCGTTAGCCTGAGCATAAAAACAAAGGAGATGTATACAAATACTGTATAAATATAAATAAATACTCTGATGAAGTCACCTTTATAAAAAGTGGTTACACTGTTTGGGAAGATACGAATCAATCATACACCATATAAGGTCAAGAAAGCTGGTGGAACACATTCATGTTCCTAAAGGACGACATCCATAATACCCATATCATATTTGGTACTCAACAAATTGTAATTTTATTCTGTGCAATAAAAAATGTTGGTTGTTGGATTGTGAAAACGTGTTAGATGGAAATATTGATGTATTTGAATAGTTGGCAGTAAGAGAGTGTCCACTGAAGTATAATAAAATACTCCCCAGTCCCTTCAGCATATCATTTTCACACTGAGGCGCTGGGGCGTCAGCAGTAAAGCGCCACTATTTTTAGCGGCGCTTTACCGTCAATGTCCCCAATGCCCCAGTGTGAAAGTAGCCTAAAGGATTAACTGCTTAGTTAACATGCCTCACTGATGATCACTCTCAGTCTGCTGGTACTTAGGCTGTTGTCCCATGAGCTGGTAAAGCACTGCGCATGATGGAATCTGAGATTGAAAACATCATACTCCCTACTCTTTGAAATTTGGGCTACAAGCTTGTTCATTATTACCGAGAGCATATTCTTTTTTAATTTAGCCCGGTCTAAACAATGACATCAAATATATAATCACTGTATAGAGCCACAGTCATAACTTGCTTTCCTAGAAAACAGATACTACCATACTCATCTGTATTTCAGTTTTAAAATTAATATTTATAAGTTTTATGATGCTATGTACTGTGCTGTGTAAAATGAAGTATTAGACATTGAAGTTTGAACTATCTACTTTTGTGCATTGTTCCTATTAGTTTTTTTGATTAAATGCATCTGAACAGTAGGTGTCACTGTTGTCCATTTGGTAAATGATCAAATGAGAAATTCAAGTCGAAGGGTAAACAAATTGTTCTGCAGCATACTACAATGGTACATTTCTTAGGATACACGCTACTGCATAAAAGAACACTTACATCTGTGACATACAACACTACATGTGGCTTTATAAATATATTGCACTGGCAGGTTATAGAACTCATGAAATGAAACATTTGTCTTTTTCACTGCTTAAAGTGGTTCTCCAGCCACTTTTCTCAAATGAAAAGCCAGCAGCCACAAATACTGTAGCTGCTGACTTTTAATAATAGGACACTTACCTGTCCACGGATCCAGCTCTGTACTCACCTAGGTCGGTTCTTCCCAGGTCTCCGGGTCCCCGACGCCATCATTCTGAGTGTGGGAAGCTAGCTGTGAAACCTTGCAGCTGCACAGCCAGCTCCCTACTGCTCATGTGCAAGCCACGCTACGCTGTGTGAATGGTCCTGCAGCCTCCTGGGTCCTGTGACATATCCCAGAAGGTTGCGGGCAGGGAGTGAGGGGGGTGAAGTTCTGGTGGAATCTCCTAGGCGATTCCAGCGGAAAGGGGGAGTAGGTACCTGTCAAAAGTAGGTACCCACTTCCCCCCCAAAAAAACTATGTTTGAAAAGTAGAAGAGGGGGAGAAAGAGAGGAACTTAATTTTTCAGTGAAGTTCCGCTTTAACAAACATGTCAGTTTTGAAAAATATGACAAAAAGCATGGGAAAAAAAAACAAATAATACACATAACTTATTTTCTAATTTCTTGATCTCACAGATTAGATAGCAATGTTTAATAATGTAAAATGAAATATTAAAATAATCTAAAAACTTTATACATTAGCTTGTGCATCCAAGACCCCCCACACTTCCGCACTATCTCTACAAGTTAATTTGACAGGATCTGAATGGCAAGTTTGACATCTAAGCTTGCTCTAACAGGGGCTCCAGAGTGAATGAGGTTTGCAAGCAGTGTTTGCAGGCATCATTCATGAATACATCAGAACAATGCATTATGTTTGGTGCTTATGTGCAAGGTTTGTACTTTGACCTGCACAAATTGGCAGTTCTAGCAAACCTATAATGTAGCAAAAATGTTTAAAATAATAGTTCTTCTTATTAACTCCTTATTCATCACCAGTTACCATTAATTTACTTCTTCCCTCACTTTTTTATTAATTTATCATTGCAAGTAAATGTTTTCAAATTTGTTAATTGTATTTGTTTATTTTTGTAGTGTTACTTTTTTACTAAAAAAAAAAATGATACAAATTCCCCCTATTTTATTTGTAAATAACTTTCTAATGCTTTGTATTAGAAATATGATAAAATATATATACAGGTGCAGGAGCCGAAGTGATTAAACCATAAGAGGTATTCACCATATAACAGAATTGTACTCACCGTCCTCTGTGGTATCGGGTCACGCACTGGACCTTTTCCACTGGGCTGCAAGAAGCCATTAGTCTGTGCTGGGTGGCTAATGTAATTGCTGCCCTATAAACAGTAAAGAGAAAAAATGATTCTTACTTAAACTATATTTCCAGAAAATGTCATGGCTAAATTCTGCTAACAATGATGACATAACTGTGCACCAGGAACCTCCAATAGAAGTGAATGAGGAACACAAAATGGGCTCCAGCACTGGAGCCTGAAGCTGGCCATACACCAGTAATAGTCTGTTTGGAAATGTTAATTTTCTGAAAAGTTCATATTATTGAATGGTTAGTGTTGTCAAATCGATGTTCTTTTTTAAAAAATTAAAAAATTCTACCTGTGAATGTGGTTTCTGTTTGGAAAAAATGTGCATAAATAAATAGATTTTGAAGAAACTTTAGGGCTTTGTAAAAAAATATTTTGACTCAAGGATGGCAAAAAACAAAACAGATGTTATGATGAATGATTTTTCTTTAAGAGCCCTTGCACACTGGGGCGGTTTGCAGGCGCTATTGCGCTAATAATAGCGCCTGCAAACCGCCCCGAAAGTGCCGCTGCTGTGTATCCAGTGTGCAAGCCCCGAGGGCTTGCACACTGGAGCGATGCGCTGGCAGGACGGTAAAAAAAGTCCTGCCAGCAGCATCTTCGGAGCGGTGTGTATACACACCGCTCCCTTACCGCTCCTGCCCATTGAAATCAATGGGACGGCGCGGCTATACCGCCGGCAAAGCGCCTCTGCGGTGGTATTTAACCCTTTCTCGGCCGCTAGCGGGGGGTAAAACCGCCCCGCTAGCGGCCGCATACAGACGGTAAAACGCCGCTAATAATAGCGGCGTTTTACCGCCGACGCCGCCCCCCGCCCCAGTGTGCAAGGGCTCTTAATGTTCGAACGAAACTCTAAAGCCCCGTACACATGATCAGATTTTCCGATGGGAAATGTTGGATGTCAGGCTGTTGGTGGAAAATCCGACCGTGTGTATGCTCCATCGGACAATTGTTGTCAGACTTTCCGCCAACAAATGTTGGCTAGCATGTCTTCAAATTTTCCGCCAACAAATGTGTGTTGTCGGACTTTCCGATCATATGTACACAAGTCGGTCGGACAAAAGTCCAAAGTACAAACACGCATGCTCGGAAGCAGAAGCGGTCGGTCTTGTAAACTAGCATTTGTAATGGAGAATTAACATTCATGACGCAGCAAATTATGAAATCTCCAAATGCAGCGCACATTCTCTTCTTCTTTAATGGGATAATAATGAAGCTGCTTTGCTGGTGATACTGATGGAGTTATTGCAAACAAATTTTCAAGGGTTTTTTTTCTAGTGATATCAAGAATAATATTATTATGTTTTTTTTTTTTTATTTGTGCAAGTTTTTAAGAACAAAGATACAACTATGTTGGTGTCCCTTGTTAATTTTACATTGTATTTTTTAAAATGTAACTGCCTACTCTCAAACTGTCATTTGAAGTAAAACACATAGCCAAGTATTATTCTCCACATTTTTTTTTTATTGTGCATTAAAAAAAAAAAAATTAGACATGCTATCTGCCAATAGAACTTAACCAAAAAGTGCATTCTATGCATCCAAAAATATAGAAAATATACCAAATCTAATCATTATTCAACCAATAAAATAATGTCAAAGCAATAACTCCAAGGCCAATAATAAATAACACGTTATCTCCTCCGATTCCGCAACATGTCTGGTTGCCAAACGGCCGTTCAGAAACAAACTGAAAAGCGCTAAATGAAAAATGTGAAAAGAAAAGCGCAAATCAACACTCACCAAACTTCTATTAACACAAAATTAGCAGAAGGAGCCCAAAGGGTGGTGCTAAAGAGCTGAAAAACCACGTAGTATGTCTAGTACGTCACTACGTTCCTAATTGTTGGCCAACATTTGTGTGACCGTGTGTATGCAAGACAAGTTTGAGCCAACACCCTTCGGGCAAAATTTCACGGTTTTGTTGTCGGAAAGTCTGATCGCGTGTCTACGAGGTATAACTGTGTATGTTCAGCTTGAACTCTACTACCCATAATAATCCTTTTCTTACACGTTTAAAACATGTAAATCACTTCCATTGCACTAGTCACTTCATTAGCTGGATGATATCCTCATTTTACAGGTTCTGATCTAATTTGGCACTGGATCTACTGATGGGTACTTATCAATCAAATAAGTGACAGATTTCGTTGCAAATCAGGCTGGGAGTTGTTTTCAAATTCAATAACAAATTTAACAGTGAAGATAAAATAGTTTCCCACTCTATACAGATGCATAATTAATAAGTAGTCAGGGCCAGGATTCAGTCACAAATGCATCTTTAGAGCAGCCAAAGAATTAAGGAATTTATGTCTCAGGCTGTAACCTGTTCATAATTATGTCTCACTGCTCCTGTTTAGCATTGCTTTGCCTTGCAACAGGATAAACGTCCCCCAGTATATTGCGACTGATATCTTCATATAAAGGCTAAATGAAGAAATGTGAACACAATTATTCTATTCAGTTGTGACACAGCAACTCCATAGCTCCCAACTGTCCCTGATTTTGAGGGACTGTCCCTTATTTGGTCCCTCAAGTCCCTCTGTCCCTCCTTCCTCCTCATTTGTCCCTGAGCTATATAGTTGTATATAAAATGCCTTATTTATCTATCAAAACATGTTTTACAGTGCTAAAAATTTCTAAATTGCTGCATTTGCAAATTTCAAAAGCCAGTATAAAGGAATAGTAGTGGTAAAAACAGCAATTGTGGGCTTAACCAATCATTTTTTTAGTATAATCCTCCTTTAAGAGAGGCGTGGCAGGGGGTGTGTCCTATGCCTACATACTTTTGCTGATAGGTGTCCCTCGTTCCCATCTCCAAGGTATGCAACAAGTGGTTATCAATTCTATCTTGCAGCACTGGGGTCCTCAGTTGTGCTTGCCTGGATTTTCTCTGGGTATTCTGGTTTTCTCTCACACTCCAAAGACATGCTGTTAGGGTAATTGGCTCTTTCTAAAACTGGCCCTAGTATCTGTGTGCATGTAAATTAAGGACCTTAGGTTGTGAGCTCCTTGAGGGCAGGGACTAATGTGAATATACTATATAAATATCTGTTTTAGACACCAACCTAGCACATGAAGCTTTAAGCTGGGTACACACAATCTGAATATTCGGTACATGTGTACAGCTGCCTGTCTCACGGAAACTAGTCTCATAACCGGCTTGTCAAACGGCGTGCTGGAAAACCAGCAGCTGATTAGCGCTGGCAGTGTGTCTGGTGGGGGGGCAGTCCCTCTGTCAGAACACAAAGGCACAGTGGGCAATATTACTGCACTAACATCACTTGTGTTAGTACAGCGATCTGTCAGTTGTTTTTCTTTTCACCTTTGGCACGCTTGGTTGACCGAACTGTACCCAGCTTAAGGATAATACCTGTTACGTGGCTTGGTACATCCTTCTCAGCGCACATGTGGAAAAATACTTACGTGTGCTGCATGTATGTTTTTTGGCTCATTGTGGTGCACTGGGTAGCCCATTCTAATGAGTGAGCTGCTCCGAAACAATAAACGTTAACCCGTAAGCATTTAACAAATCCCAGCGAATCAGGCTTTTAATGATTATTTCATGATCATTTTTTTAATGATCTGTCATCGAAAAAGGTATTTTCCAAGTCAATCATGCGCTATTATATGTCTATAGGCAGCCTAACACTTGATTTTCCCTGTTTTTCTACCACTGCCATAGTTCCAATTCTTGCTTTTTTTCCCTGTATCCTTTTCCCTTGCTTATCACTCACTCTCTTGATGTCTTTATTAACACAGTTCAGAGGATAATAGCCTAGGAGTGTTATGCAACTTCCATTCTCACAATCTGAGGTTCTGGTGAGGACAAAACACTGTCAAGTCCTGCACCTTGATATAAGGCTTTCACTCTCTGCTGACAGCTTGACTACCTCCTGGTGTGGGCCTTGTTTCCTCATTATATGTGTGTGCTCAGTCTTTCTCATCACTGATTAATTTCCCCCTCCTCTAGCTGACTACCACCTCTGGCTCTCAAGAGTTTGGCCTACCCCTTGATATTGCCACTGGTTACTGTCTATGCTTTGTTTGCACACTCCCTAGTACCAGAATCCTTCATCCTGAATAGCAGTCCTTTATTGTTCTGTACAGCTATTCACTATTAAATGTAATAATTGCTTTCATCTATAATTTAGGCCTCGTGCACACAGGGGTTTGATTTTTTTCCTCTGAATGCCTTCTACTCCTGGCAGGAAAAAGCAGCTTAAAAAACACACCTACAGTCTTGTTTTGGACACGCATTTAGGAGCGTCAAGCGTCTGAGCATTAATGGATTCCATAGGCCAAAATAATAATTTATTCCAGACATTGAAATGCATTTAACACCCAAATGCTAGACACCTCTTTAGGTGCATCCAGCTTTTTTCTGCTCTTCAGATCCTCTCCTGAATGAGCTAAGTAATGGGGTTTTTTTCAACCTGTAAATGCTCTTTTAATATGACTGTAAATACCTATGTGTGCATAATCACTTATAACATAGAGGCGCTTTTATAGGCTGAAAATAAAAGCCAAACACATGTAAAAGCGGCATTTTTTTAAGCTCATTGTGCATGAGGCCTAACTTGTATGTGTATCTATGCTCCTGATTGTTTACAAATTGTACACAAATGTTTAATCCTTTGGGTTTTTTCACACAGGCAACAGTCTCTACTGCCCTCTGAAAAGTGATCTGTGGTGGACTGACTTTCAGAGGGCAGTAGAGCAACAGCTGATGAGCAATCGGGAGGTGATCAAATTGCCCCCTAAATGCCCTTATTTTTTTTAAAATCCCAAGGCGGAATTTATTTTTAAATACTGTGAGGCAACTGAGAGCTAAATGTGCAATGAGTAGGTTTGATTTAACCCAGCACCCCCTCAATCATGAAAATAAATTCATATAAAAACGTGCTAAATACTACACCATATAAGTTTGAGAGCTGCTCATTATAAAGCTAAACATAGCTTGAAGATGGCATAACACAAATTATCTATCACAAATTGAAATGAATATAAATAAAGTGCTTATAATTCCAGTGAGTCCATTTAGACTATATATACAATGTCCTTATAATTCCAGGTGAATCCAACAACACCACAGTGATACCACTCCGCCTCCGACAGTGACCATTAGTGTCTCCTCTTTTTAAATAAAATATTTGGATTTACTGCACTATGAGAGGCTTCTCTTTTACCTCCCCTTCTGAGCATGGTCTGGTATGAGAATTCATTAGCACAGGAGTGCCGCCATTGATGGCCTGCCCTCAGATGCTCCTCTGAATACTGCAAGCGAAATCATCAGATACCCTATGCTGTTTCTGACTGCCTGTAATAAGGGTCATAAAGCTCTGGTGAGTGGGCTGTGTGCTTAAATGTTGGTGAAGAGGAGATACTGATGGTCACTGTTGGAGTGCTATCAATGTGGTGTTGTTGGATTCACCTGGAAGTATAAGGACATTGTATATATTGTCTAAAATGGACTGGAATTACATTTTTATATACAGTGCTTTAAAAATTTATTAGTATTCATACCCCTTGAAATTTACCACATTTTGTCATGTTACAATACATAATACATAAATGTATTTTATTGGGATTTTATGTGATAGACCAACACAAAGTGGCACATAATTGTGAAGTGGAAGGAAAATGATAAAAGGTTTTCAATTTTTTTTTACAAATAAATATGTGAAAAGTGTGGCGTGCATTTGTATTCAGCCCCCCTGAGTCAATACTTGTAGAACCACCTTTCGCTGTATTTACAGCTGCAAGTCTTTTTGGATTTGTCTCTACCAGCTTTGCACATCTAGAGAGTGAAATGTTTGCTCATTCCTCTTTGCAAAATAGCTCAAGCTCTGTCAGACTGGATAGAGAGCGTCTGTGAACAGCAATTTTCAAGTCTTGCCACAGATTCTCAATTGGATTTAGGTCTGGACTTTGTTTTGGCCATTCTAACAGATGAATATGCTTTGATCTAAACCACTCCATGGTAACTCTGGCTGTATGTTTAGGGTCGTTGTCCTGCTGGAAGGTGAACCTCCCCCCAGTTTCTAGTTTTGTGCAGACAGGTTTTCTTCTTGGATTTAGGTCTGGACTTTGATTGGGCCATTCTGAGGCTACTTTTACACTGGGGCAGTGGGTACATAGCGGTAAAGCGCCGCTAGTTTTAGAGGCGCTTTACCGCTGATTAAGCAGCACTTTTCGGCCCCAAGAAAGGGTTAAGAAGGGGTTAAAAGCTCCTGTGTTACGGCGCTTCCGAATTGCTTTCTCATTCATTCCAATGGGCAGGGGCGGTGTAGGAGCGCTGTATACAGCGCTCCTACACCGCCCAAAAGATGCAGCTTGCAGGACTTTTTTTCCCATCCCGCAAGCGCACCACCCCAGCGTGAAAGCACTCAGGCTTTCACACTCGGGAGGCATGAGAGGCAGTTTTCAGGCGCTTTACAGACGCCATTTTTAGCGCTAAAACGCCTGAAAACTGACTCAGTGTGAAAGGGATCTAACACATGAATATGCTTTGATCTAAACCATTCCATTGTAGCTCTGGCTGTATGTTTAGAGTTGTTGTCCTGCTGAAAGGTGAACCTCCGCCCAGTCTCAAGCCTTTTGCAGACTCTAACAGGTTTTCTTCTAAGATTGCCCTGTATTTGGCTCCATCCATCTTCCCATCAACTCTGACCAGCTTCCCTGTCCCTGCTGAAGAAAAGTATCCCCACAACATGATGATTCCACCACAATGTTTAAAGGCGGGGATGGTGTGTTCAGGGGGATTTGCAGTGTTAGTTTTCCACCACACATAGCGTTTTGCTTTTAGGCCAAAAAGTAAAATTTTGGTCTCATCTGACCAGAGCACCTTCTTCCACATGTTTGCTGTCCCCCCCACATGGCTTCTCGCAAACTGCAAACAAGACTTCTTATGGCTTTCTTTCAACAATGGCTTTCTTCTTGCCACTCTTCTATAAAGGCCAGATTTGTGGAGTGCACGACTAATAGTTGCCTATGGACAGATTCTCCCACCTGAGTTGTGGATCTCTGCAGCTCCTTCAGAGTTACAGTACCATGGGCCTCTTGGCTTCTTCTCTGATTAATGCTCTCCTTGCCCGGCCTGTCAGTTTAGGTGGACGGCCATGTCTTGGTAGGTTTGCAGTTTTACCATACTCTTTCCATTTTCCAATGAGGGATTGAACAGTTCTCCGTGAGATGTTCAAAACTTGGGATTTTTTTTTAGAAACTAACCCTGCTTTAGCCCGGGTTCACACCTATGCAAATTAGAGGTGCGTTTCCGCACCTCTAATTCGCATAGCAGGAGAATGTGACTGGCTCCCTATGGAGCCAGTTCACATATCTCCGGGGCGGCTGCGGTGCGCACTGCACAAAAACGCTGTGCGTCTTTGGCTGCGTTTCAGGGCCGAATTCAGGCATAGAATCGGCCCTGATTCGTCCCTGAAACGGTGAACAGGGACGCACAGCGCTCCTGTGCGATCCGCAGCCCGTTGTGGTGTGAACCCGGGCTTAAACTTTTCCACAACTGTATCCATGACCTGTCTGGTGTGTTCTTTGGCCTTCATGATGCTGTTTGTTCACTAAGGTTCTCTAAAAAACTTCTGAGGGCTTCACAGAGCAGCTGTATTTATACTGAGATTAAATTACAAACAGGTGGACTCTATTTACTAATTAGGTGACTTCTGAAGGCAATTGGTTCCTCTAAAACTTTAGTTAGGTGTATCAGAGTAAAGGGGCGGAATACAGATGCAAGCCACACTTTTCAGATATTTATTTGCAAAAAAAATTTGACTTCCACTTCACAATTGTGTGGCACTTTGTGTTGGTCTATCACATGAAATCCCAATAAAATACATTTATGGTTTTGGTTGTAACATGACAAAATGTGGAAAATTTCAAGGGGTATGAATACTTTTTCAAGGCACTGTATATGGCCTAAGATGGAATTCTAAGCACTATTTGTATAAATTTAAATTTGTGATAGTGAGAGCACAGTTACATAATTTTTGTTATACCAACTGACAGCTAAAGCCCCGCACACACGATCAGAATATCATACAAAAAATACTGCTTTCAAAGCGATCGTATGATAATCTGATCGTTAGTACACAGCTTTCATCTGTTTCATCAAATTTTCTGAAGGGACAAATGCGAAAAATTTTCTCGTACGATACCAGATCGTACAATTTTCATTTAATCAGTACAGTTTTTGTCTGAAAATACAAATACAATACATTACATCACTTCCAAATTTTTATTCTGTCATACAAGAATTTCTGTACTTTAGTAACCTATTCGTTTTCGATATGGAGACTAGCATGCAAAAAGAAAAAAAAAAACGTACGATTTTTCGACCGATGATCTAGGCTTAAGGGTTTGGCGCACGGTTGTGGCACAGTCCCATTGACCCCACCAGGTGGCGCCGCATGTCAAACTCAGAAAGCGAAGTTGCCTGCCAAGTTGCCAGTTGCCACTGCCTGGTTGCAATGTTGGGATTTACAGTAGGTGGGTGGTTAGAGAGGTTATAAAGGCGCAGATCAACCACTTGTGAAATGGCTTTAGTTCTTTCTTTAAATGAATGGCCTGGAAATTAGAACTATTCCAGTGACTCTAAGACCCCTTTCACACTGAAGTGTTTTGCAGGAGCTATAGCGTTAAAAATAGCGCCTGGAAACCACCCTAAAACAGCTGCTCCATTCACTCACACTGGAGCGGTGTGTTGGCAGGGCGTCAGAAAAAGTCCTGCCAGCAGCTTCTTTGGAGCGGTGAAAAAGCGGTGAACTCACCGCTCCTCCACCGCTGCTCCCCATTGAAATCAATGGGGCAGTGCTGCGATACTGCCGGTGGTGTTTTACGGGCGGATTTAACCCCTTTTCGGCCGCTAGCGGGGGGTTAAAACCGCCCCGCTAGTGGCCGAATAGCGCCACTGGAACGGTGCTAAAAATAGTGCTGCTTTACCGCTGACGCTGGTGGCGGCATAGTGTGAAATAGGTCTAAAGCTTACTATTCACATTTCAATTACTGTTGAATCCACCAAACCTATGTAGAAGGATAGTTAAGGTTTCATATTGCAAATATTTAGTAAATCTTAAGGTGGTTGTACAAAGATTGTTCAGTCAGACTGTAATGTGCCTGGGAATTAAGGGGCTTTATGTCAATATGACACATATATATACTGTATATATATATATATATATATATACACACACAGTATCTCACAAAAGTGAGTACACCCCTCACATTTTGGTAAATATTTTATTCTATCTTTTCATGTGACAACACTGAAGAAATGACACTTTACTACAATGTAAAGTAGTGAGTGTACAGCTTGTATAACAGTGTAAATTTGCTGTCCCCTCAAAATAACTCAACACACAGCCATTAATGTCTAAACTGCTGGCAACAAAAGTGAGTACATATAAATATGGTTTATAATTACTGCGCTATCCTAAAATAATTGGTGACACCAAATAAGTGATTGCAAACAAAAATAGTGAATGTAAACGGCTGCGACTTTGCTACAAGATACACACATCAATAAACAATTTTCAAATATCAAGTCGCACTGTAAACTGAAATGTGACAAATATGGTACTGTAACCTTATTCAGATGTAAAAGTGTAGTAAATGTAATTATTCATATAGTATATAATTAATAGTCTATTCAAATTGATAGTTGATCTCCACTGTGCAGATAGCACACAAAACACCAAAGAATGGTGATAAGAGAAAAAGGTCTGCCTTCCATCTCCACACAAACTGCAGCTTACCGGCTCCTGTGGGTCTCTTAGTTATAGGAGCCTTTGATGGCACATGGTCAAGATCCCATCGCCTTTGCAGGAGTTTGTGGCTCATACAGGAAGATTATAACAGATGTTTCCCAGAAAAGAATAATAAAAAAAATTATAAAAAAGTGCTTCCATAGCATAAAACCATAAGTTATTTATTTTATAAAGAATAATAAGAGGTATTGCACTTACATTTGTAAAAAAGCATCATACGCAAAATAAAAACAAAGCCGGCCGAGTCTCTGTAACAGCCCGTGTTTCCAGGACTTCCGTGTATCGCGGTGATGTCAACACGTCGTTCCTCCCTATGCGTTTCATCACACCTGACGTGCCCCAGGATGAAGTCAGGTGTGATGAAACGTGTAGGGAGGAGCTACGTGCTGACGTCACCGCGATACATGGAAGTCCCGGAACCACGGTCTGTTACAGGGAGCCGGACGGCTTTGTTTTTACTTTGCTTATGATGCTTTTTTACAAATGTAAGTGCAATACCTCTTATTATTCTTTATAAAATAAATACCTTATGGTTTTACGCTATGGAAGCACTTTTTTATTATTCTTTTCTGAGAAACATCTGTTATGTAACATTGTAGCAAAGTGTCATTTCTTCAGTGTTGTCACATGAAAAGATATAATAGAATATTTACAAAAATGTGAGGGGTGTACTCACTTTTGTGAGATACTGAATATATATATATATAGAAAAGCAGGAGACACTACACTTCTACCTGGTCATCCTCTCTGCTTATGTATTGTTGCAGAAGACCGTTCCTGTGGTCTAACTCTTTCTGCAGATCATTCTAGAAAGAGAAGTTAGCCAACGTTAGCACTAGGAAAGGAATATACTAGTGAACATATCACGCTAGAACAAAGACAATGCAGACTTCTTTGTTTGCTATATTCAGATTAGTTAACTGCAGACTTTAGGTGCTTTTTTGTTCAGTTGAGACAGACTGTTATTTTTTAGAGCAGCAATGATAGCCTTTGGCAGTCCAACAGATGTCAGTTTGTCTTCTCTGTAAATAACTGCTTTCTTTGTGTCATATGATGTACAGTATGAATACTTAATCCTTTTGTGACCAGATATCATTCAAATCTAGATTTTCTGACCACAAAGTTATCAGTGGCAGTGTGTATTAATCAACTTAAGTATAACTCCAGGACTAATTTGCCTACCTAAATCATTTTTAGTTTTTTAGTTTATAGACATAGAAGGTTTTTATTTGGTACACAGTTTCAATCACTTCCCTGCTTATGTTGTCATGATAGGCTAACAAATAGACAAAATTTAAAAATAATAATTATATATAGTGTGTATACACATACACACACCAGCCCTACTTTTATGACCACCCACCTAATATTGCTTTGTCCCTCTTTTGCTGCATATATAGCCCTGACCCGTCGAGGCATTAGACCTCTGAAGGTATGCTGTGGTATCTGGCACAAACCCATCAGTAGCAGATCCTTTCAGCACTTAGAGACCACGCACCGCATATATACTGCGGCAGAGCTAAACACTCACTATACTCCAATATATTTCATGATATGTAAGTATCCAGGACTGGCATATTCGCCTCTTCCTGTCATGTTTAGTGCCATAATAGATTAATTATATTTATTCTTTATAGATACTCCTGAGCATCCGCCCCTGATGAGTGTGGATTTTAGGATGCAGATACATGCCTGTATCAAAAATTACTCCAGCCCATCATCTACATTAATCATGTTTATACCATTCTATATTGCAATGTGATATATATATATATATATAAATCTACAGAATGTATCTGTTAATTTCTCTACACTACTATGTGTTGCCAAGCTCATATATATTTATGTATCCTTGATGTCCATTATATATGCATATGTATGCGTGTATATATATGATCAATACTTTTTACTTGTTTTGTATCATTGATATGCATTTTTTACATCTTTTCATGTTATTAAATATTTCCTTTTACCAATCCACCTTCACAATGTCAATAGTCTCTTCAAAGTCCTAAATTCCTTATATATATATATATATATTTTTTTTTTTTTAATAAAGGATAATGCACCCTTCCACACTGCATATACAGTGGGGACGGAAAGTATTCAGACCCCCTTAAATTTTTCACTCTTTGTTATATTGCAGCCATTTGCTAAAATCATTTAAGTTCTTTTTTTCCTCATTAATGTACACACAGCACCCCATATTGACAGAAAAACACAGAATTGTTGACATTTTTGCAGATTTATTAAAAAAAAAAAACTGAAATATCACATGGTTCTAAGTATTCAGACCCTTTGCTCAGTATTTAGTAGAAGCACCCTTTTGATCTAATACAGCCATGAGTCTTTTTGGGAAAGATGCAACAAGTTTTTCACACCTGGATTTGGGGATCCTCTGCCATCCCTCCTTGCAGATCCTCTCCAGTTCTGTCAGGTTGGATGGTAAACGTTGGTGGACAGCCATTTTTAGGTCTCTCCAGGTTCTCAATTGGGTTTAAGTCAGGGCTCTGGCTGGGCCATTCAAGAACAGTCACGGAGTTGTTGTGAAGCCACTCCTTAGTTATTTTAGCTGTGTGCTTAGGGTCATTGTCTTGTTGGAAGGTAAACCTTCGGCCCAGTCTGAGGTCCTGAGCACTCTGGAGAATGGTTTCGTCCAGGATATCCCTGTACTTGGCCGCATTCATCTTTCCCTCGATTGCAACTAGTCGTCCTGTCCCTGCAGCTGAAAAACACCCCCACAGTATGATACTACCACCACCATGCTTCACTGTTGGGACTGTATTGGACAGGTGATGAGCAGTGCCTGGTTTTCTCCACACATATCGCTTAGAATTAAGGCCAAAAAGTTCTATTTTGGCCTCATCAGACCAAAGAATCCTATTTCTCACCATCTTGGAGTCCTTCAGGTGTTTTTTTAGCAAACTGCATGCGGGCTTTCATGTGTCTTGCACTGAGGAGAGGCTTCCGTCGGGCCACTCTGACATAAAGCCCCGACTGGTGGAGGACTGCAGTGATGTTTGACTTTCTACAACTTTCTCCCATTTCTCGACTGCATCTCTGGAGCTCAGCCACAGTGATCTTTGGGTTCTTCTTCACCTCTCTCACCAAGGCTCTTCTCCCCCCGATAGCTCAGTTTGGCCGGATGGCCAGCTCTAGGAAGGGTTCTGGTCGTCCCAAACGTCTTCCATTTAAGGATTATGGGGGCCACTGTGCTCTTAGGAACCTTAAGTGCAGCAGAAATTTTTTTTAACCTTGGTCAGATCTGAGCCTTGCCACAATTCTATCTCTGAGCTCTTCAGGCAGTTCCTTTGACCTCATGATTCTCATTTGCTCTGACATGTACTGTGAGCTGTAAGGTCTTATATAGACAGGTGTGCGGCTTTCCTAATCAAGTCCAATCAGTATAATCAAACACAGCTGGACTCAAATAAAGGTTTAGAACCATCTCAAGGATGATCAGAAGAAATGGACAGCACCTGAGTTAAATATAGTGTCACAGCAAAGGGTCTGAATACTTAGGACCATGTGATATTTCAGTTTTTCTTTTTTAATAAATCTGCAAAAATGTCAACAATTCTGTGTTTTTCTGTCAATATGGGGTGCTGTGTGTACATTAATGAGGGAAAAAATGAACTTAAATGATTTTAGCAAATGGCTGCAATATAACAAAGAGTGAAAAATTTAAGGGGGTCTGAATACTTTCCGTCCCCACTGTATGGTACGAGGACCACAATTTCTTTGTCTACTTCCATTTAAAAGTAAAATCCCTTACACATGAATTTTCCACAAAGTATCCTATGAAAAACTTAAAAAGTATGGCCTTCTGACTATGAAGCAACCCTACTCAGCCTATTAACTTCCTGCTCTCTCTGTCCAGAATATGACAGTTCACAAGCTGCTCCTGCCACAACTTATCTTAGCATGTCTGTGCGCCTGATGCTTCCTGGCAGCATATTACAACCCCTGGCAAAAATTATGGAATCACCAGTCCCTGAGGATGTTCCTTCAGTTGTTTATTGTTGTAGAAAAAAGCAGATCACAGACATGGCCAAAAACTAAAGGCATTTCAAATGGCAACTTTCTAGCTTTAAGAAACACTAAAAGAAATCAAGAAAAATAATTGTGGTGGCCAGTAACAGTTAGATTTATAGAACAAGCACAGGGAATAAATTATGGAATCACTCAATTCTGAGGAAAAAATTATGGAATCATGAAAAACAAACAAACAAAATAACACTCCAACACATCACTAATACTTTGTTGCACCACCTCTGGCTTTTATAACTGCTTGCAGTCTCTGAGGCATTGACTTAATGAGTGATAAGCAGTACTCATCATCAATCTGGCTCCAGCCTTCTCTGATTGCTGTTGCCAAATCATCTTTGCAGGTTGGAGCCTTGTCATGGACCATTTTCTTTAACTTCCACCACAGATTTTCAATTGGATTGAGATCCAGACTGTTTGCAGGCCATTACATTGATCTTATGTGTCTTTCTTCAAGGATTTTTTTCACAGTTTTTGCTCTATGGCAAGATGCATTATCATCTTGATAAATGATTTCATCATCCCCAAACATCCTTTCAATAGATGGGATAAGAAAAGTGTCCAAAATTTCAATGTAAACCTGTGCATTTATTGAAGATTTAATGACAGCCATCTCCCCAGTGCCTTTACCTGACATGCAGCCCCATATCATAATTGACTGTGGAAATTTGCATGTTTTCTTCAGACAGTCGTCTGCATAAATCTCATTGGACCGGCACCAAACAAAAGTTCCAGCATCATCACCTTGCCCAATGCAGATTCGAGATTCATCACTGAATATGACTTTCATCCAATCATCCACAGTCCACGATTGCCTTTCCTTAGCCCATTGTAACCTTGTTTTTTTGTGCTTGGGTGTTACAGATGGCTTTCTTTTAGCTTTTCTGTATGTAAATCCCATTTCCTTTAGGCGGTTTCTTACAGTTCGGTCACAGATGTTGACTTCAGTTTCCTCCCATTTGTTCCTCATTTGTTTTGTTGTACATTTTCTGTTTTCAAGGATATTGCTTTAAGTTTTCTGTCTTGACGCTTTGATGTCTTCCTTGGTCTACCAGTATGCTTGCCTTTAACCACCTTCCCATGTTGTTTGTATTTGGTCCATGTTTTAGACATAGCCGACTGTGAACAACCAACATCTTGTGCAACACTGCGTGATGATTTACCCTCTTTAAGGAGTTTGATAATCCTCTCCTTTTTTTCAATTGACATCTCTGGTGTTGGAGCCATGCTTCATGTCAGTCCACTTGTTGCAACAGCTCTCCAAGGTGTGATCACTCCTTTTTATCTACATACTAACAAGCAGATTTAATCTGATGCAGGTGTTAGTGTTTGTAATGAAAATTTACAGGGTGATTCCATAATTTTTTCCTCAGAATTGAGTGATTCCATAATTTATTCCCTGTGCTTGTTCTATAAATCTAACTGTTACTGGTCACCACAATTATTTTTCTTGATTTCTTTTAGTGTTTCTTAAAGCCAGAATGTTGCCATTTGAAATGCCTTTAGTTTTTGGCCATGTCTGTGATCTGCTTTTTTTCTACAACAATAAACAACTGAAGGAACATCCTCAGGGACTGGTGATTCCATAATTTTTGCCAGGGGTTGTAGTCTCTTCAGGAGGGTGGAGTCCTGAGTCATTCTAAGAAGGATGTGCACACTTGTACAAGGAGAACATGATGTGGACAATTTCCATTGGCTGTAAGGATCCAGAAGACTACTGCTAGAGTCTGACTGAGGGGAGTGAAGGGAACCTGCTGGTGAGGGTTAATGTGCGGTGCTGGACTAGTGTTCCCTGTAGGCAGAAACAGCATCAGCAAGGGACCTGGATGGGGGGACTCAGGTCAGCATAATTTGCTTCACCAGGTAAGAAAAGCTAAACGCTTGGAAAGATGGGTTAGAGGTAGGTGGGAGAGAATGATGGTAGAGGTAGGTTTGCTTGGAGTTGGGCTTTAAGCTATGTCATAGCCAGTGGCGGTTGGTGGTTTTTTGTTGGGGGGGCGACAAACAACCAAACCCCCCCGTGGCACCTCAACCCCCCCCCGGATCGGCACGCACATGGGGTATTGGCAGGCACATTGGGGTTCGGCGGGCACATCGGACAGGGGGACAGGCTGTGGCGGGCATCTGGCAACGTCTCCTCTGTCCTCTTCCCTTCTGAGATCACGGTGGCTTCTGCCATAGGTCTCCTCCCCTCCTCCTAGGCATCCAATAGGATCGCCTGCTCTTTCAGCCAATCGGGAAACGGGTAATAGACGTGCGCTTCATGATTGGTGGAGAGGCCATTCACTGTTAGAAAAGGGAATACTCATTTGCTTTTCTAACACATCTGGGGGGCCACCGAGTGCAATGCTCTGCGCCACGAGTCCACCCTATGTTGGAGCCTATTAGAGCCTATGGCTCTAATCAGGTGCTTAAAAAACACCCCCCGCCACTGTAATTCACACGCCCGAGGCCCTGAAAGGGGCCGGACGCATGAATAGGGGGTGGCCGCGGTGGCCATGGATAGATTCATGCTATGAATGAATCCATTAACCATATAGGGGGTGGCGTGGATAGAGCAGGCGGCGCCCGTGTGCCCTTAATGGACGGGCCGCCACTGGTCATAACATCACATGACCAGGAACTACTCTGACTGGCATCTGAATGTGAGTGTAAACTGGAGCTGTCAGTGATGGGCAGAACTAGCAGACACACACAGTGTCAACTGCTAGCAGTCAAAGAGGGAACATTGATTAATATCCCCTACAGACCGTGGGCAGAAAGGGGTTATACACAGTGTTCTCTGCTTTCTCAGTGCTGATGTTCTGTGTGTTTGCATTATTGCAACCTGTAAGGTCATCTAAATTCTTTACTTTTCTATGCATCACTGTCAGTGTTTGGTGACGATTATGGCAGGTCCCAGAGCTTGCTCCAATATTGCAATGGGTACTATAAATATAAGTTGTACTTAGAAAAAAACACAGCTAAACTGCAGCACATAGGATACTTTAACAATGTGCTGCACAAAGATTCACTAGTGACTGAAAAAAAATTGAGCCTAAACCCATAAACGTGAATGTGTGAAGAGTAATCTGCTTTTTAAACTCTCACTGCTCATCAGCAGAAAGGGTTTATGATAGCAAAGTAGGAACAAAATAATGGAAAAGGAAATCTGGCTGTTAGAGAAATCCCAGTTTAAAAAAATGTACAAACGCACAAAACAATTTCTATTGCTCAACAATTAAATGTTTTACATACAATTTCTACAAAGCTCTTTTGGATCACTTCTGTATGACATACTGTAAATCCAATGAAGTACTTAGAATGGCTAATGATAGTAAAACATTTTAAAGGCCGATGAGTTTTGTGCACTACACAAACAAGTATGAATAATTAATCAGCTGTTTATGAACGCACCATCTGGTGTTCGCATGTTTTTAGCAGCCTACGTACTCCAGCCATATGTACAAATGAGGATCAATTAGCCAGAAAACGGAGAACCTGGGACTAGTAAAAGTCTGATATACCTTGTCTCTGTTGTGGTGAAACTTAACAGATGCTGATTTGTGATAGAAAAAGAACAGCCTATGGTTTTAACAACTTTGCACAGAACAGCAGCTGAATAGTTAACACTCCTGCCTTACAGAACTCGAAGCAGGGTTCAGTTCCATCTGAATGCAGTTTTTATGTTGGTGTCAGTTTTCTATGGATAGTTTGGCTCCCTTAAAAAAAAACAAAAAAAAAAACGTAACACTGGTATGTGAAAGAGGTTCACCCTGAAACTGGCCATACAATCTGGTTATGTAGAGACTGTAGAGGGCATCTGCAAATGCAGGGGTGATTTGGGTCACTTACATCTAAAAGGTAAACAAACATGGCCACTGCGCAACCATGTGGGACAGTCCATAGCTCAGACGTCATAGAGATCACACTAAGATATATCTACAGATACATCGTTGCCATGTGACTGTGTTTAGCCTGTGAAGAGAAAAGAAGGAAGACATGCAGACACCTCCTAGGCCAGCTTAGTGGTGAGAAAAGTGAAACAACCGGACAAGGGTTTGCTCCTGTCTGATCACTGTTAAATGTTGGTGGTAGTGGGAGATAATTTGCCCAAATCCAGCAAAAACATCAGGATTAGACAACTCATTCTTGCTCAAGGATTCGTTTGGAGCCCCCCAAACCTGTCTGATATCTATATGAGGGTAGCTGGTAGAGCAAAATCTGCATGACCTCTCTGGAACTGCTACATAGTTGGCACCCCCTTTTGTCTTCTATCAGATTTAGCAAAGTAAAGAACTGATATGATTCATGCAGGGTGAAAGGCTCAATCCTTTTTCATAGCATTTTTCAGCATGCTAGAAAAGCTAGCTTGCGTGCTAATGCCTAGTTAATCATTTGAGTACCGACCTCATTATCAGGCCACTTTTCAGTTTTCAGCGCTGAGATAGGTTGACTGACAACTACTCCATCATGCAAGATTGCACCCATATTAGTTTTATAGAATTTTTTTTTTTGTTCAACAGAGTTTTCTTCTGGTGGTAATTATTAACCGCTGTTTTTTTTGTTTGATACTATAAAAGAAAAAAAAAACAAAAAAAAAACAGTTTCCCTTACTTTCTGTTACAAAGAATGCCAGAAAAGCCCCTGAAATTACCTTTTTTTGGAAAGTTGATACCACAAGGTGAACTCATTTTTGGGGGGGGGTTAACACAGAGCTTGAGAATGGTACACTAGATACATTATACAGAGAGGAAGGTGGAGATGAAGGTGTTTAGTACTGATCACATACAGTGGAAGGATGGATACTTAGTATAGGCTTACCTGTAGGTAAAAATCACAAAGTGGACTTTATTGCTGCTTTAAGTATCACGTTTTGGTCTGCTAAAGAAAATTACATAGTTCCTACAGCAAAAAAAGGATATTGGGGCTCACCATGGGATTCATTGTCCTTTATAAACCCATTAAGCTTTTGACCATGTGTATTCTTTTTATGATCCAATAATCCTAATATTATCATCATTTATAGTAGGTAGTTAACTATAACCTATAGTACATGGCTACATAATCGGGTAAGCCCACTACCCAATGCCGGAAACAGTCGACCAGAGTGACGTACCTTTTGATAGCTTGCTTCTGAAAGTTTCCCCTGCATCTGCTGTATAAGCCAATCCTTTTGTGTGATTTCTTTCTGCAGAAGAATAAGGTTCAGTTTGATAGGTATTTGTTTTTTATTTCGTTATGTTATTGCTATATGCTCTATATAGTAAGAAAAAGACACAAAAAATGAACATATACTCACTTTATAATCCCCAATTAACTGACTTCTTTCTTCCATTTTTCTTTGCAAATCCACCTGTAAAAGTAGTTATATTGTGTTCAGTATTTTCATCCTCCGCATATAAGGCTTACAACAAGTGATACAACAGATTCAGGCCTAGCTTCTAGGCATTGTGGCATTAACATCAGAGAAAATAAGCTTTCATAAGCATTGTCAATGCATTAATAAATGCACAGTCTTTTACAATGTTTTAGAAAATCTTTGCTTTGCTTGAACAAGTTTTGTCTTTTCTATAACGAGAAAGAACAAATCACAGACAGGTATTTTCCACATCTATCAGTCGGTTTTCTCAAGGAGATATCTGCAGATTCTGAAGATATGGCAGTTCCAGCAAGGTCAGGGAGATCTTATACTGGCCAACTTTCTCGATAAGAGATTTGCTTGTCAATGTAGTTACTAAAGTCACTTTCTTTTTTTTTTTTTTTTTTTTAATTTTTTATTTATATCAGGCAAGGGGGCCCGCATGGACCGACATACAAACAATAAACATCAACACGTTAACAGTCATAACGTTGAGCACAATCATATAATCCAATATACAGTTAAGCCTGTTAGTTCTTTCTGTTAACATCTGTCGTCTCAACACTTTGGTAACAATTAGAATATAGGAAAAAACATGAATATAAACCAGAAGAGGAATATTCTACGTATTCTTTAAGTATTCTTGTATTAAGTGGTGCAGTCCATCAGGCTCCCCTCCTACCATTATTACTTTAAAGTCCTAAGATTAGAAAAAGAGTAAGAGCGAGAGTAGGAGTAGAGAGGTGGGGATAGGATGTGGGGGGGGGGAGGGGGGGGGTGGACACGTGCCTCGCAATCACGGAGTATTTAAAGAACTCTCCGAGGCATGACTGTACTTGTGACACAGATGTGTGTCTCGTTTGTTAATTTACCATGTGGTTGATTGGAGGGTTATTCAGGTCTCTAGCAGGGTATGGCCCTCGCTGGAATAAATGAACATATTCCACAACTGCCATGTCTTGGAGAATTTTTCCTGTCTGTTTTGAGCTGTGTGTATAAGGTCTTCCATTCTTTTGATTTCTTCTACTTTTTTGATCCACAAGCCTAAAGTTGGGGGTGTCTGGGATTTCCAGTGGAGCGGTATGCAGGCTTTAGCTGCGTCCAGAAGGTGGCGGAGCACAGACTTTTTATATATTTTGGTAGGTATATTGGATGCATGTAAGAGAAAAAATGCCGGGTCATTAGTAATGTTATAGTCTGTAAATTTCTGTATAATTGTCTGTATTGTATGCCAGAAGTTCGTCAGTTTAGGGCACGACCAGAATATGTGTAATAATGTCCCTTTTTCTGCTTGGCATCTCCAGCAGAGTTCAGGTGTCATTGGGAAGTATTTGTGTAAGAGTGTTGGGGTTCTATACCAATGTGTTAAAATTTTGTAATTCGTTTCTTGGGTTTTGGCGCATATCGAGGATTTGTGTGTGAATCTAATAATTTGCTGTCTTTTGGTACTGTTAAAATTACAGTTTAATGCCTTCTCCCATTTAAGTAAGCCTGGTGGTACGAAATCTGGTGTGGGAGTGTTCAGTAAGGTATATGTCAGAGAGAGTGTATGCTGTAACACCCCCGGCGTCGAGCACAGGTCCTCAAATGTGGTAGGTGGTAGGGCATTCGAGGGGGGCTGAATGGATTTGAGGAAATGGCTCAGTTGGAGGGCCCTCAGGAAATCTAGGTGGTAAAGGCCCGTAGGTGCAGCAAGTTCTGCGCTCGTCCTCCACCTCCCCCCAATGCTAAAGTGGGAGGCTTGATAAAAACCCTCTCCAGCTAGTCTCTCAAAGACTGCGTCCTGTAGGCCTGGCGCAAACAAAGGGTTTCCCAGTACTGGGTATAAGGGAGAATTTGGTGAGAACAGGGATGCACGGGGCAGAAGACGAGCACAGACCTGTATGGTGTTTCCTATTAGAGGGTGTTTCTTGATTTCAATCGGAACTGCTGGGCAGCACCAAGGGGCTCTCCGGAGTGGAACTATACTTTGTTTCTGTTCTATCTGAGTCCAAAGTTTGGTATCGGTATGACGGCACCAATCTATCAATCTTCCTAGGTGTATTGCCCGGTAGTATGTACGCACATCAGGGAGTGCTAGTCCGCCATGTTGTTTGGGGAGGATTAGTATTTTGTTAGAGAGTCGTGGTCTCTGTTTGGTCCAGACAAATGTCGTAAAGAGCGATTGTACTTTCCTGAAATAAGCCGAGGGTATCGCGACGGGTAGTGCCTGCATAAGGTAAAGGAATTTAGGTAGTATAGACATCTTTAGTATGTTGCAGCGTCCCAGCCATGAGTGCAGTCCTGTGCCCCATTGGTTTAAGAGAGCTTGGACTTTTTTTAAAAGTGGTGGGAAATTCAACTCGTATAGTTTGGGCAAGGTTTGTGGTATGTGTGTACCTAGATATTTTAATGAGGTCGTAGTCCATTTCAGATTGAAGCTAGATTGGAGAAACGAGTGTTGTGGTTTAGGAATTCCCACCCCCATAGCCTCTGATTTGGTGAAATTGATCTTCAGATTTGAGAGGGACCCATATAAGTCAAATTCCCTAAATAGGTTTGGGAGTCATATCGTAGGTTTCGTGATTGAGAACATAAGGTCGTCTGCATACGCAGACACCTTATATTGTGACTGGTTTATGGTAACTCCCGATATGTTTGGGTTTAGCCTTATGTGGCACAGAAAGGGTTCGAGAGAGAGTGCGAAAAGAAGGGGCGATAGAGGGCACCCTTGCCTCGTCTCGTTGGTGATTGGAAACTGGTCTGAGATCACGCCATTCGCCCTGACCCTGGCCGTCGGTGTGGTGTAGATCGCTTTTATCCAGCGCATCATGTTATCGCCTATTCCCGCGTGTCGGAGTGTTTCAAACATGAAGGACCAGTTTACACGGTCAAACGCCTTTTCGGCATCGGTGCTTATAAATATACTCGGTGTTTTGGTGAGGTTAGCTGCGTGTAGTAGGTTTAAGACCTTGATGGTATTGTCCCTCGCCTCTCTACCCGGAACGAAGCCCACTTGATCTAGGTGTATTAAGTGGGGAAGGTGTTGTTGTAGTCTGGTCGCTATTATTTTTGTAAATAGTTTGAGGTCAGTATTAAGTAGGGAGATTGGGCGGTAGCTCCCACATTGGGTCGGATCTTTCCCTTCTTTCGGAATGACCGATATTTGGGCCTGTAGTGTGGATCTATGGAACAAACCTCCCTCTGTAAGATCGTTGAATAGTTCGGTCAAATGATCTCCCAGAGGCAGTAAAAGAGCCTTGTAGTATTGTATCGTAAGGCCGTCAGGACCTGGGGCTTTCCCTGGCTTAGTGTTTTTAATTGCTACTTGTATTTCTGTCAATGTGATAGGTTCCTCTAATAATGCACTTGTATCAGTCGTCAGGGTGGGCATAAGGGAGTTAGTCAGGTATTCCCTCATCTGTTCTGTCGTTGACTGTGTAGTTGATATATTATAGAGTTTCTCGTAATACGATTTAAATTCGTTTGTGATTTGTTGGGGTAGGGATATTTTATGGCCCGCTTGTGAGGTTACGTGTGGTATATAGGATGCTGCCTTTTGTGTTTGTAGGGATTGTGCCAGCAGTCTACCACATTTGTTTCCAGATTCATATATTTTTTTCTTTGAGATTTGCATCGCTGCTTTAGCTTTAAATTGAAGTAATTCCATAATTTGCGTGCGTGTCATATCTAGCTGGGCGCCTAGTTGTCTAGAAGGGTCCTGTTTGTGTGCTTGTTCTAATGTCTGTAGTTTATTGATCATCGCGGTCATTTGTTCCGTCCGTATTTTTTTCAGTCTAGCCCCATGTTTTATCAGGATGCCCCGAATCACAGGTTTGTGCGCTTCCCATACTAGTCCCGCATCGCATTCTGGGGTGCGGTTTACTTGAAAG
This sequence comes from Aquarana catesbeiana, assembly GCF_042186555.1. Classification (NCBI taxonomy): domain Eukaryota; kingdom Metazoa; phylum Chordata; class Amphibia; order Anura; family Ranidae; genus Aquarana; species Aquarana catesbeiana. The sequence continues at coordinate 111,404,573 of NC_133333.1, read as the reverse complement.
TAATTTGAAATTTCTTTCGTCACGTCCGCTACTATCTCCGGGTCCTGTAGTAAACTCTCATTCAGTCTCCAAGGTTTTCTTTGTCCCCTGTAAAAATCAGTCAAAGCGTATCGCATCGTGACCGGGGCATGGTCGGACCATGTAATAGATCCTATGTTAATATCTCTGATTGCCTGTAATTGACTATGGGGTATCATGAGGTAGTCTATTCGCGAGTACGAGTGATGTGGGCGGGAGAAGAACGTGTAATCTCGTTCTCCAGGGTGGAAAAGGCGCCATATATCTATCAGTTGTGTGTCATGCAGTATGGAGTGAATTATTTTGTGTGCACCTCGAGATGTGGAGGACGTTCCCGTCGAGGTATCTTCCATAGGAATAAGGGGGATATTGAGGTCTCCATCAACTATAAGTTGACCTTCAGAGAAGGTTTGGAGAAGTTTCATATGTTTTTTAATGAAGACTTCTTGATGGCAGTTTGGGGTGTACAGGTTGGCGATAGTCACTTTAGTCTCTCCTATCTTTCCCTTAAGGAAGAGAAATCTGCCCATCGGGTCTGTCTTTATGTCAGTCATGGTCCATGGGATTCTGGCAGAAATCTGAACAGAAACCCCTCTAGATTTGGCCTCCTTGTATGTCGAGTGGTAAACTGTTGGATAGTGCCTATTTTTCAAAATAGGGAAGGCATTTTCCCTAAAGTGTGTCTCCTGTAGCAGGACGATGTCTGCCTTCATGCGCTTCATGTCATTTTGTAGCATTCTACGTTTTTCTGGGACATTGAGGCCTTTTGCGTTTAAGGTGACGATTGTAATTTCGTCCATGATTGCGGAGGGCGTGGTGGGGGGAGGGGGGTGATGTAGTGGGGTGGATGGGGAGGGGAGGGGGGTAGTTGGAAAAAGATATAAAGTCAAAAGGAAAGAAAAAATGAAATAGGAGGGTGTCTGACCCTCTAAGTGAAATCTAAGGTAATAGCAAAATTTTGCTTATACGCTCTTCAGGAAAAACCTGAGTGATGAGCGCAGGCCTAGGTGGGGGTTTGATCAGCAAGGGCCTTGGGGGGCTCCCGGTTGTCAACCAGATCCCTCTCAGCCCGTTCTGAGCGTAATAAGCTCTACAGGTGAGAGTTTATAGAAGTTACTGATAAAATTCTTCAAATAAAAAGGAAAAAACAGAAACCATATTCTTCAACAATGTTTCTATTGCGGTAATCTTTAAAACATGTTAACTCTGCAGGGAGGGTCTGCAATTCGTGTTATCTCCACTAAATCCAACAGTTCCCGCCCCGTGTCTCTCAGACAAAGGGCCCCAGGCCTGCTGCGTGGTTTCACAGTGTGCCCTCGTAGACCTTCCTCCAAGAGAGAGGTTGGTAGCAGGAGGGGTGGGGTACTCTTATATCGTGTCCCTGGCATCTCACACCCACCCCCCTCCCTGGTGTATCTGGGCCCTGCCGGTTTTTACCCACCCCTCATAGACTTCCACCCTTCTGCTGCTTATTGTTTTGCCCGACCTCCCCTGCAGGGATTGTTAGTCTGAAGCTTTTAGCTCTTATACCTTACGTACACTCCCTTCCAGCATACTTCAGTCTATGGTCTCTGTATAAAGGACGCTGGAGTAGGAGATCTGGTAGAAATTATATAGCTAAAAGTCATTTAGAGTGAAACCGGTGCAGAGTGTCCTTACCCTCTAACATGCAGGTGTTTAAACAACCATTTTGTTGGTGAGTAATGAGTTGAATTACAGACACTGCAAGTTCACGATGGCCTTAGTAGGCAGGACTTCTTCGTCTGAATGTTCTGGTCTTGTAAGTCTGGGTTTGCTATGAGTAGTCTTTCCGGTTCCCAGTCCTTATTTTTGGTTACAACGGAGCTCTTAGAGTGGCTGGAGTGTCGCATGTGTATAGGATGGAGGGCCCATTACCCGTTGCCACCGGAGGTATTGCTCATTAGAGGGAGGGGGTGGGGATGCGCCAAACAGCACCTTGCCAGGCTCAGCTCATCTCTTCTCAGGACACCACTGGGTAGCATAAGTCTCGTTAGCTCGTATAAAGGCAGCGGTAACAGTGTCCCACTTATATTCCAGAGTTTCATTTAGGTGTAACCGAAGGTGCAGAACTGTACCCCGGATTGTATAGAAGTTTCCTCTAGTGGAGCCATGTGTTCAATAGGGAGTTCAGGTCAGTTTCAGCTCGGCAGCAATACAGTCCACCTGGGTCCAGTCGGGGGTGTAACCGCCGCTCGTTGGATATCGGCACTAGGTTTAACGTGGTGACAGGTCCTTTAATCAAAACAGGTAAAACTCCAGTGGGAAACAAAGAACAAAAAAGAACAAGAAAGAAAAAACCCAAAGGAGGAACAGTAACCCCACTGGAGGATAACACATAACTTGCTTCACGGATGAAGCCTTATACATCCCTGCTTGTTAAAGAGTCACGGGTTGATGTTTGTTTATGACTCACGCGATCTGTTATTTGTGGTGGATCGAGATCTTCCTCGGCGCCTCTGAGAGCGGGTATTCCGGCCGGGGCCCGCTGCCACTGGGCCTGATCGGCCCGCCGGCCTTGTTATTTTCATTAGCCAATTCGGCACTGGAACCGGGTCTGTCCCCATGAAGGTGAAGAAGGCGGGGAGGTCCGATGGTGTTCTCAACGTGAAGGCGGCTTGGTTGGAGCGAAATATCACTGCCAAGGGATAACCCCATCTGTAAGTGCAGCCTTGTTGTCTGGCGGCCTCCAGTGCCGGTCGCAGCATAGCTTGTCTCTGTAATGTGGCTCTGGAGATATCCGGTAGTATCTGGACACGGGCGCCATCAAATTCAACTTCTCCACTCTCCCAGGCCGCGCGTAAGATAACTTCTTTTTGAGCATAGCGATGCAGGCGGCACAGGACATCTCGTGGTCTCTCGGGATCCGTGGACTTCGGCCCCAGCGCACGATGGACCCTGTCAATCTCTAAGGTAGGTGGTGGGGTTTCCAGCAGCCGATGGAATATGGCTGTGACCGTTACTGCCAAGTCCTCAGATTCTGTGGCCTCTGGGATCCCCCGCAGCCTCAGGTTGTTGCGGCGGCTGCGGTCCTCCATTTCCTCTAAATGAAGCTGCACCTCTTGGAGTTCCCTGTCCCGGGACTCCTGTGCTTGTTCTAGAGATAGAATCCTAGATTCCAGGGCGGATGTTAGGCTCTCTCCGGTGGTCACCCTGTGGTCAATTGTTTGGATGTCCGTTTTGATTTCTTGTATGTCTCTTTTATGGGCCTCCTCTACTCGCTGGATTAGCGTCTCAATGTCTGCCCTCGTGGGTAGGGCCTGTAGCATGGCGCGGAGATCGTCTTCCAGGCGAGATTGGCCTGGTGTGGGATCAGCGGTGGCCGATCTGAACACTGCGGGGGTCCCCATGAGTGGGCCTGGATCTGTCGATATTGTCGGGGAGGGTGCCCGTGACATATCGGTGTTGTTCAAGTCACTCACAGTGCGGAGGTCACGTGGAGAGGCTGCAATGGCGCCCTGGGATAGCTCTCTTTTGTCCGTCAGGTATCTCTGGATGCCGAGCTGTGTGGTCGGTGTTCGTGTCTCTTTTGTGATCGCTCTGGTTCTGTATCCTTTAGGGGTGTTCATTCCGTCTCCATAAACGTAGCAGGTCGTCTGTTTGGCCGAAAAGGATCGGCCGAGGCCGGGAGCCCCTGCAATACACGTCTCTACTCGGCCATTGCTAAGCCAGGCCCCTACTGGTTAATATTTTGCCAAGAACTGCATTTTTCTGCCCTGGAAGTTATGTAGTACTGGAGGGATCCTCTTCAAGCCTCCACAGGAACATGCAATTCGTCCACAGAGGGCCTCACCAAGGAGGTCAGGGATGGGGATGGTATAGGGCCTGCTCCGCGGTATAGGGCCTGCTCTGCTGTCCAGGTGGAGGCCTCCAGCCGTTTCAGGGCCCCCTCCTCCAGGCACTCAGGATCAGTCACTCTCCCAGGCAGTCCGGCGGCCCTGGATCCTCAGGAAAGGCCGGGGTTGCGGCCTATTTGTTCGTGGGGGGTGATGGGGAGATCAAGCCCCGTGTAGCAGCTGTGACCAGGCCCGAGCCCGGCCTTCAGATCCCACCCGCAGCCGCAGCAGGCTGTGATGGATGCCGGAGGCGCCGACCGCGCCAAGGGTCCTCGAGGCCGCGGCGCGGTCCGCTGGGAAAGTCCGCGGCTGCGGCCTAGTGCCGCGAGGCAGGCCGGGGACGTCCGGCGGGCCGCGATCTCCGCCGAGGACGGCAAACTCTCCTCTCCCCTCAGTGCACAGGAGACCCACGGGTCCCCCACAGTCCGCTGGGACGTGTCAGGGGAAGATTAGAGGCTGATGGATCCGGATTAGTGAACCGGTAAGCGGAGCTCTCTAAAAACGCCGCCGCTCACCTCTAAAAGTCACTTTCTATACAGGTTAAGCTGACCATTACCTGGGTGAAATTTGCTTAGTTCAGCAGGAACCAGACAAATTTCACTTGGTGTCTGGCCGTCCCTGCTTGACCAATGTCATTTAATTGACTCATGTTAAAGGAACATGCTGGAATATGTATGTCAATCTGAGGTTGCAGTCGCTGTTCAGTGTATTCTGATAGCAATGGGTCCCACTGTCAGAATGCAATGTCCTGGCGGGGTGAGGACATTTCTCCATCCACCTTGTTTGTGTAGATATTGCATTGACTGAACAAAAAAATAAAAAATACTTGTTTATTGCCAGCTTTAGTGTTTCTACAATAGCACTAAGCTTACATTTTGGTTATGAAGTTCATCCTTGTCCATGTTCGCCCTTAACAACTCCTGCTTCAGTTGAAGAACAGCGCTTTCTTGCTGAGCCATTCTCTGCTGCAAGGCATCCTGATAAACCAATAAAAAACAAACTTAACATAGGCATAGTGGTAGACATTTTTTTGTGTTATTACATATCATTTTAAGGTCCATATGAAAATGCAGCTGTCAAAATTGCTACTTATTGCTAAAATAAAGCGTACAGCTAGTCAGAAGTGAAAGATAATTTTTATGTGGCCCGTCTTCCCTCAAAAAAAATAATTATCCCCAAGTTTCTATTTGCTTTAGATTTCTGTTGACCTGAACTGGTGGCTAGCTGCCATCACAAATTCATCTATGTAAAAATTAATGGAAAGAGCAAGGAATGGCACGGCCACATTTTTAAGCACACATCGCTCCTATGGGTACTCTTAGATATCACAAAGACAACCTGATGGGTGAAGATCATACACTTTATGTGGCCATTAAAATGTTGTGTATACAGTATATATCACAAGATTGTTGCTTACCACACCAAGAACCCTAAAACTCAAGGTGCTTATTTTTATGAATCTCAGGTTCGGACAGTGAAGTCCTGCCTCCTCCTAAACCTCTCTCTTGGTCAGCTGGAATAATGGGTAGCCTCACTGATCAATACTGAAGTATAGGAGTTGTAAGAAAACAGACCAGAGCTCAGTTTTCCATGCTTAAGTCAAGGCTTGCATAGTAAAGCACCCAGGGATTTGAGGCTCCAATGATTCTGGCCTTATTATAGCTAACAAAAAAATAACAGGTTTAATTTCATTTTGAGAAGAAGATGGGCTCACCGAAAACACTGAAATGTGTCACTGAGAACAACTGGTGGTGACACATTTGGCTATCGACAAACAACCTGCTATGTCACCAGATACTGTCATGTTGTCTCAAAATTGTTTAGAAGGCCGGGTGAATTACTAATTCCTTTAGCTTCACAGAGAAAGGTACAGAATTTTTTTTTCCAATGGATATAGAGAACCCATGAGAAAAAGCCCTACAAAGTCCAATCCTCAGTGAACCTCACATAAGATGCTCAGTTTAGGTATGTTACCTGCAAAAGACTGGGCTATATACAGTTACTCTTAGTTCTTATTGTAGATTAATTTAAATGGCTACCAACAAACCAACAAACAAAGGTCATGCACCATTTTTATCAACACATAGTACCACAGTGTAAGGTAGTAATTTTTTGTGCTTCGCGGATCACAGTGATGGGGTGCCAGACACTGTGTACATAGTGTGTTAAAATGCTGCCTTAATGCACACTTTACCACAAGGCATAAGTGTGAATAGACCCTAAAGCATAATTCCAGGTTAACAACAGAATAAAAAATTAATTGTCCTGCAGTAAAATTTATAGAAAAACTTTTGCTGCAATACTCAATGTCAGTCCTCTACAAAAAGTCTGCTCATCCACTAGATTTAGCTCCTCTTTTGGGTTTAATGACAGTCAGAGTCACTCAACCCATTTTCTGTGAGCCCAGACTGTCATGGACACACCACCTTGGAGTGCATCATGACATTGGCCTGGGCTCACATCTCACAGCTACTGCTGCACTAAACAGTACTCACACATCATAACATGAGCGCCATTCAGTGCAGGAAGAAGAAATGCTCGTCTCTGTAGAGGAAGGACCTGTGAGGTCATCGGAATATCCAGAAGACTGCTGGATTTAAGTTACAGTTAAAAAATATAAGGAAGCATAAGAAAGGGAGTGGAGTGGGGGGTTAAGAAAAAGGGCCAGTAAACTATAAAGATTGCATAAAAACAGAATTTTTGATAAAGTCCCTATGTGCCAAAATAACATAAATGCATTATGCAACGTGAATAAAAAATCCAAGAGGTATTGAAAAAACTGCCTAGCCATCAAAAGGGTTGCCCTTAGTACTCACATGCAAAAAACTCAACACCAGAAAGATACAAGAAGCTATGTAATGATTCCATCAATGGCCCTCATCCATCCCTGAACTACCAGTTTGCAGCAGACCTTTCTGTTAAGAATGTAAATTTAAGTTCATGCAATTTCAGGACATTTAACAAGCATAACGCAAATGACTAATGAGAACATCTCAGCAGTTATTTTTACTTTTATGGTGTGAAGGTGAGTCAATGGTGTAGGAGGAATTTGCATTCTTGTTTAGCACATACATATGTGTCACATTCTTCTTCTATGACAACAGAAGCAAAGCCAAAAGTAGTAAAGACATATGCTGCATACAGCTGAAGCACTACAAAAACAATCTTGTTCTTTATAAACATGCTAGAAACAGATGATTCTGAGCAACACATAACACAAGCTATTCTAGTACATTTTCAAAGTCATGAGATGCCTCCAGACATGACTTTATTTTTGCACCAGAGACAGTTTTGGCCAGATTGGAAAAGAATCATATGTCTGTATGTACTCCCCAACCTTGAAAAACATTCCATACCGGATCCTTTTCGGAGAATAATCAGCTGGTTGGATTTTCCCAGAGAACTGCCGGGAGTGTTTACTAAGTATCCTCTCTCTTCTCAATAGGTCCAAGCAAGTATTTTTAGCTAATTTGAACATTTGTTTATAAAAAGAGCTTTCATATGAAAGATCCTTTTGCAGTCATCACACGCCCAGACATCTGACCACCATTAAATGTGTGTAGGTTCCTTTAACCAAGTTAGGAGGAGGACAAATCAGTTTAGTAAGCTTTAAGGCTGGTTTCACATGGGCGTTCAATTTTGTTCTTTAGTTCAGTTACATTATTTTTTGTAAAAAAAATGGATCAAAAACAGATGCGCATGTCAATTTTTACATTTGTTTTCATATCCGCTGACATCCGTTTTTTACAACAACAAAAAAAAAGTGACTGAACTTCAAACACTATAGCTGGCTGCTAAGGAAGGGGCCAGGAACCTGGCCGCCACGTCCTTAACAATCGATGAGTCATCAGCTGTCAGCGGGGTTCCCCGGGGTAAGGAGCTTTGGGGTGGGAGCGCTCGCTCATACCCTCCCTTTCCTGACCTGCCGGACTGCATGCATGGGCAGAGAGACGCGTTCGCGTCACCTCTCATCGCTGCTGTGGTTACCAGTAGGACGGGTTGTCTGTAAGCTTCCGGCCGGGGCTCCAGACATTTTCAGGCGCTTACTTTATACTACCAGCATGTGAGTGCATTGTTTTTCTTTTACATTTTAATAAAAGTTTTACGGTTTTACACTATTGGAGCCTTTCTATCTTTCATGATCATATCCACTCTGCTGCGGGTTGGTGCCCTATTACCGATTAGTTGGAATTCCTTCACTACGGTATCAAGGTTTCTGATGTGCTATCATATTCCAAGGCTCCTGGCTTTATGGTTGTGATCCAGATTATCATTCTTCTAAACAGCTCTCTCTGATCCTCTGTAGTGGGGGATCATGAGTTTCTGGTAAGCAGCCATTGTTTACCTACGGTGGTGGAACAAGCACTCTTGTCTATTCTTAGCAGGAATCATAGTTCACATGGACTTTTATTTATCACATGGCTGATATATATTCACTTTATGCACATGGACTTTTGTCTAATATTGTCATTATTTCACATCAAGCAATGTACATTTGATGGACTGTCACTTATTATTTATTTTGTGCTTAATTTGTTTATCTACACGTTTCAAGAATATTGTGGATTAGTGATCATACGCATGGTCACGAGTTCTTTCTGGCACAATTCCGTTTTTTTCCAAACTTTTTTCACTGTGTTTATGTTGCATAGAGGGATTGCAGCTCATTTATTTTTATACACTTCACCTAAGCGTTTCTTTCCCACTTTTCTTTCCATGCTCGGATAAGGGTCTGGTATGGATTTTGGGGGGGACCCCACGCCATATTTACAAAAAATTTTTGGCATGGGGGTCCCTTCCAAATCCATACTAGACCCGAAGGGCCTAGTATTGACCGGGGGGGGGATTCCCAGCCATTTATTTATTTTTTTACATTCAGCTGTTAACGGGGAACCCCACTGACAGCTGATGACTCATCGGTTGTTAAGGACGCGGTGGCCAGCTTCCAGGCCCCTTACTTAGCAACCAGCTATATACAGTGTATTTAATGAGGGGAAAAAAGGGTCTAAAAACTAATGTCAGAGGATCAGATGTAAGCGGATCATCTGCTAACATCCGTTTTTCGTCCGTACCGTTTTTTTTTACGGATGAAAAATAGGTTTTTCTTCCCACATAAAAAACGGAGCTTGGCGGAAACGGATGTTACAGGACAACTATTAGTCGTGCACTCCACAAATCTGGCCTTTATGGGGGAGTGGCAAGAAGAAAGCCATTGTTGAAAGAAAGCCATAAGAAGTCCTGTTTGCAGTTTGTGAGAAGCCATGTGGGGGACACAGAAAACATGTGGAAGAAGGTGCTCTGGCTAGATGAGATCAAGATTGAACTTTTTGGCCTAAAAGCAAAATGCTATGTGTGACGGAAAACTAACACTGCACATCACCCTGAACACACCATCCCCACCGTGAAACATAGTGGTGCCAGCATCATGTTGTGGGGATGCTTTTCTTCAGCGGGGACAGGGAAGCTGGTCAGAGTTGATGGGAAGATTGACGGAGCCAACAGGGCAATCTTAGAAGAAAACCTGTTAGAGTCTGCACAAGACTAAAAACTGGGGGGAGGTTCACCTTCTAGCAGGACAATTAACCTAAACATACAGCCAGAGCTACAATGGAATGGTTTAGATCAAAGCATATTCATGTATTAGAATGGCCCAGACAAAGTCCAGACCTAAATCCAATTGAGAATCTGCAGCAAGATTTGAAAATTGCTGTTCACAGACGCTCTCCATCCAATCTGACAGAGCTTGAGCTATTTTGCAAAGAAGAATGGGCAAAAATGTCACCCTAGATGTGCAAAGCTGGTAGAGACATACCCAAAAAGACTTGCAGCTGTAATTGCAGTGAAAGGTGGTTCTACAAAGTATTGACTCAGGGGGGGCTGAATACAAATCCACGCCACACTTTTCAGATATTTGTTTGTAAAAAATCTGGAAAACCATTTATCATTTTTCTTCCACTTCACTATTATGTACCACTTTGTGTTGGTCTATCACATAAACTCCCAATAAAATACATTTATGTTTTTGGTTGTAACATGTCATGGAAAATTCTAAGGGGTATAAATACTTTTTCAAGGCACTGTATGTACAGCACCCTGCCAGGCCATCTCACAAGCCATGATATGCTTGTATTGCATAGACAAGCACAAAGACCAAGTGATGATGTCACTGGTACTAAGAAAGCTATGTACCAAAAACAATTATTTTTTTAATAATTCAATTAGCCTGTTAATGAGGGGAAAAAAGGATAAACCAGGGGAAGCAAACTATAAGAAGATCAAACTTTAGCTCTGAATATACAGTAAGTACATATTGTGTTTTTCCAAATTCCATTAGGCATTAGCTTCCACACTATAGCTGCAGGATTAGTTCCACATCAACCCTCTAAATAGCTGATAAAAATAACTAATTCTGGATCAGATGTACAGGTGTCACATTCCAAAAACATGTACTGTATCTCATGGTTCAATTTACCTTGATTGCTTGGAGATTCCGATTTTCTTGTTTGCAATTCTGCAGTTCTTTCTGCGAAGGCATCAAAAATGGTGTAACTTATTAAACTCTTCCATACAGGGAGGAATAGGAATACTACTCGGTGCACATTATAGCTGGACTGCATTTCACATTAATCTTGTTCTGTTCTTTCTTTTTGGTACTGTGTTTCTTTTTAGGAATGTGTATAGAACTTAGATTTTTTTTTTTTTTTATGCGTGTGCAGAAAGTAGAAGCTCAGTGTTGATACAGGAGAAAATGCCGCTCCCAGGGCCTCCACACCTGAATGTGAGCTCCCGCCCTACTCAGCCTCACAGGTGCTGGCTCTGCATGGTAGGATGAGTGAGAAAAAGGTGATCCTGGACGGCCGCACTCAGTGAAAAATCAAACATCTTTATTATAGCAAAAATATATAAAAATCGATGTTTACTCATAGTTAGTTAATAGATGGTCAACAGGGTGCATATAAAGGGAGAGTGATTTAGCATACATCCAACACCTGTCCTGTAAAATTGGAACACTACACCCTTTATATTGTTAACCATCACAGTCCCAGAAACCATGATGTAAAAACATAGACACAGTTAAAAGAGATTCTCTATATATGAGTACCTATCATAGAGACTAGCCAGATTATAAAAATCCAAGAGAAATAAAATTAAAAACTGTTCTCTACATACATAAGAGAAACTGGGACAACCGCAATAGTTCACAGAGCAAATATGAAACATTCTGAAATACATGTGAATGCAGAACCATTAAGAGAATAATATCAAAAACAAGTTATAACCAATAGTATGACAAATGAAAATAAAAATAAATAGAAATGACAACCACACCAGTATACCCATGCATTATGGATGAACGTGCATGGAAGAAGTTCTGCAGAAACACTGTACATATAGTAAAAAACATATATATATATATGTACTTTGTATTTTGCATCTGTGGAGAAAAAAAGCGGTATACATACACACGAAGAAGTGCTGGAAGATTGTCGTTTTGCATGGTATACTTACATATAATAAAGAATAGACAATCCTAAGAGCGCATAAAAACGTGAATGTATATTGAAATAGCATAGCCTACAGTTCTGTTGTTATATTATAATCACACAATGGTGCAATGAATACAAATAGCAATTGGATGCAAAGTCAAAAGGAGTAAACAAACAATAATAAAAATATAAAACATAAACAAGATCGGAAACGGAAAAGAAAAAAGAAACCTATGCTATACCTATATGTTGTGAGACATGAAGTCTCACTCCAAGCGCTGCACATGAATCGATGGCTTAAATAGACAGTCATTGGACTAGTTCTGTGTTGCAGTGAGACATAAAGTCTCACTCAGACTACTGCAACCAGGGTGGAAGTCAGGTAAGCGGTTACTAAACCCACTATGTACCATAGAAATCCCCTGACTGAGGATGTATTGTGAGGCATGAAGTCTCACTCCGGCCGCTGCAAGCGGAATGATGGATCTGATGAACAGTCATGAAAAAAGCTCCGTATTGTAAGGCGTAATAGGGCATAAAGACTCGCTCAAGCCACTGCAAACGGGATAAAAAGTTAATGGTTCTGCATTCACATGTATTTCAGAATGTTTCATATTTGCTCTGTGAACTATTGCGGTTGTCCCAGTTTCTCTTATGTATGTAGAGAACAGTTTTTAATTTTATTTCTCTTGGATTTTTACAATCTGGCTAGTCTCTATGATAGGTACTCGTATATAGAGAATCTCTTTTAACTGTGTCTATGTTTATTACATCATGGTTTCTGGGACTGTGATGGTTAACAATATAAAGGGTGTAGTGTTCCAATTTTACAGGACAGGTGTTGGATGTATGCTAAATCACTCTCCTTTTATATGCACCCTGTTGACCATCTATTAACCAACTATGAGTAAGCATCAGTAGATGTGAAACGCGTTAGCTGTTACTCCTGTATTTCCCACCTCTGATGTAACCCACGTTCGATTTTTATATATATTTGCTATAATAAAGATGTTTGATTTTTCACTGAGTGCGGCCGTCCAGGATCACCTTTTTCTCACTCAAGCTCAGTGTTGATGTCAAGTATATTTCTGTATGTGGTCCTGGATTTAACATAATCATATTTCTTTTTTTTTTTTAATTAAGTAATTTTTTTATTGTTAGACATTTAGTACAATAACACATAGATCATTGAAGGGACAACTCCAAAAGAGACATCCTATAATATGCATTCACTTACATAAATTAAATCAAATAAACTAAACAAAATCAATATCAATAAAAAAACAAAACAAAAAAAAAAACAAGAAAACAAAACAAACAAACATAGCGCCACTCGGACTCAAATACATAATCATATTTCTAAAAGGTCAACTACATTAAGTCCCCTACTAACTAATAAGTTCCGTTCTGGGAGCTCGTTCGTAAGCCCAACCTGTTTGTAAGTCTAACAAAGATCCGTGCTTGCAGACAAAGGCTGTGAGCGCTGATCAGTGTGTTCTGGCGGGGGGGGGGGGGTCCCCCTGTCAGAACACAATAGCACAGTAGTGGAGATCCCTGCACCAACATTGCTTGTGTTGGTATGGGGATCTGTCAGTTTTTTTTTCGTTCAACCCGCTGGGTTAAATTAAAAAAACTGTGCAAACACATGTTCGCATCTTTAAAAGTTCGCAACTCGAAGGTTCGTATGTAGGGGTGGTCTGCTTTCACACTGGGGCGGGCGTTGACGGTAAAACGCAGCAAGTCTTTTTATTGGCGATATTCTGTCGCTAGCGGGGCACTTTTAACCCCCGCTAGTGGCCGAATAAAGGGTTAAATGCGCCCGTGTAGCGCCGCTGCCGAAGCACTTTGAAGGCGCTTCGGTAGCGGTGTCAATTAATTTCAATGGGCAGGAGCGGTGTATACACTACTCCTCCACTGCCCCAAAGATGCTGCCTGCAGGACTTTTTCTAACGTCCTGCCAGCGCAGCGCCTTAGTGTGAAAGCACTCTGGCTTTCACACTGGGATTGCAGGGGAGGCGTTTTTCAGGCGCTATTTTTTAGCCCAAAAGCGCCTGAAAAACGCTTCAGTGTGAAAGCGGTCTTAAAGTGAATCTGCGTTTTCTCTATGTAGGCCAAAGCAACAGGTTTACTTTGAGGCTCCTTTCACGCTTGTGCAACTTGGCTGCGATTTTTACCGCGATTTTGCCACGACTTTGACGCGATTGTGAGGTGACTTGAAGCAATGCCTGTGTAATCTTGAGGTCTATGGACCTCAACTCGCATCAAAGTCAGACCAAAGTAGTGCAGGGACTACTTTAAAGGCGCTGCGACTTGGAAGACACACAGATATGCATGGTACTCATTGGAAATCATGGGGTACGACTTGTCATGCGACTTTGCAGTCCCAAGTCGCAGGACAAGTCGCACAAGTGTGAAAGGGGCCTAAAGATGAATTCCAGAAATTCAGTCACTTTGTAAAACGTGCAGGCACACTATGGGGTTTAAAACTAAGGAACGTGCAAAATCTGGTGCATGCTGTGCATGGTAGCCAATCAGCTGCTAACTTCAGCTTGTTCAATTAAGCTTTGGCAAAAAAAAAACTGGAAGCCGATTGGTTTCTAGGCAGAGCTGCACCCGATTTTGCACTCTCTGATTTTAGTAAATCAAACCTCTATGAGTTAAATCCAAAGAGGTACAAGACATCTCCTGAACTTATCCCTATTATTTATATCTGACAGTTTTATGGCTCTGCTGGAGCATACACTGACACTCAGAACTGTGAGAGAGGAAAAAGAGGCACACAGATCAGCTTTGCCCGACCATTCAGAGAAGCCTTTGTATTTTGTGAGTTCATATAATACAAAAGCTTCTGTGATTGGACAGGAGGAGGGAAGGGGCAAGCATAGCAGCTGCACCGACTCTAATGTTGAAGATGATTACACCTGAAGCATCAGTGTCGGGCTCCGGAAACACAGCCATGGCCATCTTCTGTGAGTGCAATAAAACAGTCAGCTGTATATATTAAAGATAAGCCCAGGAAATGTCATGCAGATATAAGGTTTTAGAATCATTGTTTTTTTTTTTAACTGCAGGATGGATTTATATATGTATCTTGGGTTTTAGAAGGTATACCTTTGTTTTTAACTTGGGTCTGTGTGTCTTTATACTTTATATATAATAAAATGTATTTAGTATACAGTTTGCTGCATAAGAGTCAGATATTTTCTTTTTTCTATAAATATATCAGAATTTCCATGGAAGCCCTAAAAAAAGTGGATTTTTTTACAGAAGTTGTGTCTTAAAGTGGTTGTAAAGGCAGAAGGTTTTTTATCTTAATGCATTCTATCAGCCCCCCTAATACTTACCTGAGCCCATCTCTATCCAGTGATGTGAACAAGTGCCTCGGCCGTCCGGGACTCTCCCTCCTTATTGGCTGAGACACAGCAGCATTGGCTCCTGCTGCTATCAATGAAAGTCAGTTAGCCAATCAGGAGAGAAAGTGGGAGGAGCCAAACTGGTCTAAATTGACACACAGAGCTGTGGCTCGGGTGCCCCCATAGCAAGCTGCTTGCTGTGGGGGGCACTCGACAGAAGGGAGGGGCCAGGTACGCCGACAAGGGACCCGAGAAGAGGAGGATCCAGGCTGCTCTGTGCAAAACCATTTGATAGAGCAAGTAAATATAACATGTCTGTAATTTAAAAAAATAAATAAAAAAAACCCAAGACATTAGTATTATTTTAAGTTTGCTAAAACTCAATGTATGTAAATCATCTACTGTACAGGCAGATGTCTTTTTTCCCGAAAAAACCCCCCTGAAGTTGGCCTTTTTCAAAAGTTATGGCAGATTAAATAAAGTTCGGGCTACAAATTGGTCAGCAATACCATATTAACGACCTAACTCGCAAAGGGAAACTTTAGAAAAATAGTGGTGGCTAAGAGGCATAGTTTTAATCTTGCACTTAATAAACATGACCAAGTAGGTTGTTAAGGAGATCTGGTGTTTTCCTTTAGCTCATATCACATTATGAATGACTGGATGTCAGTAAATATTACTACACATTATCACATTGTGTAACTACAAAAAAACTCATCCTCTCGAACTTGTAGGTGTTGCAGTAAGGACTTACCTTCAGACACTGGTTCTCACTCATACTCTGGTCAAGGCGACTTTTGATGATGACCTGAAAGGAGAAGAAGTAAAGTTCAGCAATGATGGAAGATGCTGGAAGACTTGCAGAATGGTAAAGGCAGGTACAGTATGAACTCACCAGTTGTTCTTCTGGGCACGCCCCGTCTTCACGCAAAGAGAATAAACTCTCTTGTTCGTCTTCGGGAAGCGATCCATTTAATAGCAATGCCTGAAAAGGAAACACAATCCTGTAACCATGGGAGATAATAAAGCTGGGATATTGTTACAGGCTGCTATAAGAATACAAATAAAGACTCCCTTATTAGGACTGCGCTACAATGTGTCTGTGAATTACAACACATTATACAATGTTCCTATGCACATTTTAAAGTGTAATAAACTTTTTTTTTTTGTTGTAGATAAACTTAAATAGGAAAGACTTAGGGCTCTTTCACACGGGGTGGATCAGTGATGATCCGCCCTGTGAACACCCGCTTGCTCAGCGGGGATCGCTCCGCCGATCCCCGCTGAGCAGGAAAATTACAGGTCCGTCGCTGCACACTGTGCAGCGACGGACCTGTCAGAGCGCCGCTCTCCCCTATGGGGGATCGGATGATGACGGACCGCAGAGTCCGTCGTCACCTGATCTGATCCGAAAATGGATGGAAAAGTAGGGTTTTCCTCCATTACACTTTTCGGATCAGAGCGGGTCGGATGTCAGCGGACATGTCACCGCTGACATCCGACGCAAAATAGGGATACATGTATGTCCGTTTTTCATCCGAAAATGGAAGGATGAAAAACGGACATATGGATCCCCCGTGTGAAAGAGGCCTTAAATAGGTTATTTTTGCTGCCTATAACCTGCTGCGAGGATTTCTCTATACTTGCTGTTTTGGAGAAGCGACAAGAAATCAGAAAAATATTGAAAAAACTGTATTTACTCTCTTTTTGTCTCAGTGAAAATGGTCACCAGGACTAAAAGAAGGATAATTCTCCCCAGCAAGGACACAGGCAGCAATAAAAACGTATTAAAAACAACAAAGGGTCTAACCCTTCTCTGCTCTGTCCATGACAAAAAAAAAAGCCTTTACACACTTTAGCTGCTTTCCCTGTCAGTTAG
This sequence comes from Aquarana catesbeiana, assembly GCF_042186555.1. Taxonomy (NCBI): domain Eukaryota; kingdom Metazoa; phylum Chordata; class Amphibia; order Anura; family Ranidae; genus Aquarana; species Aquarana catesbeiana. Next base: position 111,387,982 of record NC_133333.1, on the reverse strand, counting down.
CAGAATGAGATCTATAGTGCTTGCTAATGTGGACTTAAAGCGGGGTTCCACTCAAATGTTTAACTTAATCTTACCCCCTTCAGTTAATTGCATAGATGTTCAAATGCCGCATGAAAGTTTTTTTTATCGCTGTAATTACCTTTATATTGTACTTTATTGTGGCACTTCCTGTCTCTCCTCCCATGGGAGTAGGCGTGTTTATTGTTTTTCCCCGGCGCCACACTGTCTCCTGGGAGCTTAGTGTCAGGCTTCCCAAGATTCAGTGCGGAAACCATGATCATGCGCGTGAACAAGCTGTGAATGAACAGCTTTCACCGCATCCAGGAAATCAATGCTTGTGGGCTTCACGTGCCCACAAGCAAGATGGAAACAGCCAGCATCACATTTTTTAAGTTATTCTTCAGTACGAAAACAGACAGAGGCGGAAATATTACACCCAAACTGTGAGTATTATTTTGAGGTTAGCAAAGTGTCTCAATGACCTAAAAAAAAAAAAAAGATTGGTTGCCGGCCTCCCGCTTTACATAGAAAGTCACCGATGTAATGTTATATAAAAAGGAAGATGTTTATTTTTCAGTATTATTTATCACACTTTAATAATGTTTTCCTGTTTTCATTCCAAATTTGCTTCTATGTAGAATGTAAAGTACTTTAGTTTTAACTATCGTTGACTATCGTTGCCTCATTACTAAATGTAGAATGTGTACAAATTACTGAACACACTAAATGTGAACTGAACTATACTCTAGATCAGAAGTCTCCAAACTCCCTAAACAAAGGGCCAGTGTACTGCTTTTGAGACTTTAGGAGGCCGAACTGTGGCCAATGAAAGTAGAAAATGCCCCAGCATCTATAGGAGTCCGCAATGTCTCAGGCTTGGTGGTCAGTGGGATTTAAAAAAATGTGGTCAGTAGAAGGAGGAATAGTGCCCCATTATTGGTGTCAGTGAAAGGAAAGGTGCCTCATTGTTGGTGTCAATTGAATAGTGTCTCAAGGGCAGGACAAAGGCAAACATCTTTAGTGGCAGAAACAGTGCACCATCATTGGTGCCAGTGGGAGGAATGATGCCCCAACATTGGTATCAGTGGCAGAAATGATGCCCCGTTTTTAGTTTTAGTGGGAGGAATTATGTCCATTGCTGGTGTCATTGGAAGGAATAGTGCTCCATCGTTGGTGTCAGTGAAAGGAATGGTACCTCATTGTTGGTGTCAACTGAAGGAATAGTGGCTCAAGGGCAGGACAAAGGCAAACAAAGGGCCACATCCGGCCCTCGGGCAACAGTTTGGAGACCACTGCCCTAGATATGAAGTTACCAGAAATATTCTGTTAGTCGAGTGCTAAAACTTTGAAATCTGCAATGACAAATAGCGAAATTCACAGCAACATGCACAAACAATGGAAGAAATTGTCTTTCACTGAGTTACTGGCATTTGTCATAGGTTAGCAGCTACTGAAGACCACTTGAAAGAGCAAGGCCTTGAGACCCTCAGCTGGCTTACGCATTTACACTGAATATGACCCTAGCTATTCTCCAGTGAATACGGGGTACACTTACATCATTTTGTAGCCAAGTGCTTCATAATTTGTTTCACTGACCCATTATCAAGGATTAAATATGCTACGATACAGTTATTAGTATAACTTTAATTACTTATCATCTATCATGTTTTTTGGAAATCACTTGGATGTGACCTTCAGCAGATATAATGCAGTTTCTCGCACATTTAATATACTCAGTTCAGCCCACTGTTTCCTCTCAGTTTGACATGTCTGCTAAAGGCTGTTTTAAATATTTAAAAGACCTGCCTGAGAGCTTGTTGTAGCACAAGGTGTCTGCTATTATCTTTACTAACCAGAAAACCCTCCTTTATGTCTCAGAATAATTGTACCATCGGACCCCTTGTGTGCCTCCTTTACAATCCAAGCACATTTAGAGATATGAAAAATAGTCTTCCTGAGTTATGCTGACTGCACTGCTCATTTCCAATGTGAAAATGTTCTGTTAAGGTTGCCCTATGCTTTTATTCTATAGTTACTGTACTCTAGTTTACTTACAGATTTGTTCAATATATAGATATAGAGACAAGTTGACAAGCTGTTTTATAAGAGCTATGAAGATAACAGATGCATACCTGCAGGCCAGATATCATTTTCTTGGCTTCCTCCATTTCCCTCTCTAGGTGATCCTGTTGCTCTAGGAGATGGTCCTCCCATGAAGTGTCTGGATACATGGCTGGGTTAATAGGCTGGGTTTCTGGTGGAGGTATAAATGATTCATCTGCAACGAAAGCAAAAAACAGAACATACAATACATAGAATTAATTTAAATTTAAAGCATAACTAAATGGAACAAAGTACAAGTAAAAAGTAGATGAATAAATGGTGGTGTTTGCGCTGTGTAAAAGAGAGTGTGATGAGGGAACAGAATTAATAGTATGTGTATATAAAGTGTAAATAAAGTAAAAGTCAAAACAAATATATCAAACATAAAACTCCATAAATAAACATGCTGCAATCCTGGTGTAAAATGTGACAAACCAAATTATATAATCAAGTAAAAAAGTCAGTTTACAAATATATATAGTGATGAGTGAAGAAAATCCAACGAAAATCCGTGCAAAGTATAATCAATGAGTCCCACCACCAATATGACACATGGGTGCTGGAAAAGATGCAAATCTTCAGTGATGACACCTGTGTGCTGCAAGCAGCTCACCTGCATATAGTCCTGGTTCTGCCCTTGCTCCAAAGCCATTCCAGTATAAGCTCGATAGATGGTTTTAAAATCAGGAAAGAGAGATTCCCATAGAGTGATCCCGTATTTAAAAATGATTTATTACAATAACAACCATAAAAACAAACTCACATTTGGAATAACATAAAATAGAGCTAACCATGAGCGCCAAGCTCATCTCCTTCAATCAGATGTGAATAGTGCCTAGTGCTCCAATCCCAACATGAGTCGTCACGTGACTTCATCAGGGCTTCACGCAGGCCCTTTGAAGGAGCAGTGACTCAGAGCTCGTAGCCTATCAAGTTTCTCTCCTCAGTTGAAGCCCTCCCCCAGAAGTGCTCCCGGAAGTCATCGTATGACCTGTGACGTCACGTGTGCTCCACGCCGGCCCCAGCCTCTTCCTGACGGCCACAGGACATCTCTAGGGCCGAGAAACATCTCTGCAGCACCACCGGACAGAGTACCACCGGACCCTGAACTGAGGACCACACCATGGACCATCCTCTTAATGCAGATGAGCCCTTTTAACCCTTTGTCTCCTGTAAGTGTGACCCTTTATTGTGTCATTATACTACACTTAGGTGGCGCTTCCTTTCTCTACCTTCTTTTACTGAAGATTTGCATCTTTTCCAGCACCCATACGTCATATTGATGGTGGGACTCATTGATTATACTTTACACAGATTTTCGTTGGATTTTCTTTACTCATCACTTTATATATTTGTAAACGGACTTTTTTACTTGATTATATAATTTGGTTTGTCACGTTTTACACCAGGATTGCACCACGTTTATTTATGGAGTTTTATGTTTGATATATTTGTTTGACTTTTACTTTATTTACACGTTATATACACATACTATTAATTAATTCTGTTCCCTCATCACACTTTTACACAGCGCAAACACCACCATTTATTCATCTATCACTTTTTTCTGTTTTGGATCAGATTCACAGGTATTTGCAGCAGTGCCCCCTAGGTTAGTTTTTTAGACAGCGTGGGAGTTATCCATTTACAAACAAGTAAAAAGTACATACCCTTGTTTTCCATTTCATGCCTTCAGTGTGCTTGGGCAACCTAACTGTTAGTATGGAAGGGAAGGGTAAGTGCTGGGGGCAATGGTTAAAAAACAAGAACTTTAGGAGTTAGGTTAAAGTGTATGTTACGTCAACATTTTATATTCGTGATATGTGTATATTGTACCATTTACTTGTTTTAAAATGTATCCTGTTCTCTTTATATTGCTTATTTTGTGTGAAATACCTGCTGTTCTTGAAAGTCCCCCTGCTTTCCTATTTCAAACTGACCACACTAGGCATAGAATCACATCCTTCCCCAGTGTGGTCAGTTTTTTGCCTGTGTTGGGAGCACAGCCCGTCTGTCCTTCAATGGCCAAGACTTGTGCTGACAAGCCTACCTACACAGCTGGGAAGATCAGTGCCTTCTCCTCCTAAATTATATTTATTATGATTTTTATGTCTATACACAAATGTTTTGCTTTCCATTTCCATTTTAAACTGAATGGGTTGTTTTAAAGGTGAGGGGTGACATATACTTTAAGGATTAGGGTGAGTGGGGCGGAGGCGGCGCGCGGCATGTGAGGACTGCAGGAACAGAGTTCTCTCTGCAGGTTGTTGATTGTGCCGTGATCCTGTGAGCAAAAAGCTCAAATTTTGACCTGGACTGCTGGGGTATGTGTGCAGGATCCTCACAAGCACCTCCAGGGATGGTGAAATACGGGCCACCCTGACCCAAAACACCGGGAGAACGGCTGGCCCGCTTTGCTTGGGGGTCCCAAGATGGCGCCGGTGCACGGGAGGAGGAGGAGGCATGACCACCGCTGCAGAGACATGTGGAGGCTGCTCAGCCAGCGACTCCCCCACCGGATCGGGTGAGTCCCAGACCACAGAGGGATCACCTCAAACACAGGGGGAGATCTTTAGAATGCACACAACTGTGCAGGTGGAGGAGGAAGAGGAACCATCCCTTACACAGATTATGGGGGGCATACAGGGATGCCAGAACAAGTTGATTGATCACTTTGTGGAACTTAAATTGGAATTCTCATTCATGAAACATAATATGCAGAAGCTCAGAGAAAAGGCACAGGCTACAGACCACTGTATTGCCTATCTGGAGGACACTGTCAGACCTATGGACAATGCTGTTCAGGTGGCAAAGAAAACCCTCTCTGAGCATACTTTCAATATGGCCGATATGGAGGATCGTATGAGAAGGAATAATATAAGGTTGGTGGGGTTCCCTGAGGGAGCGGAGGGGAAACACCCTGAGGAGTTCTTAGAGGGGTGGCTCAAAGAGCACATGGCTCCTGGTACTTTCACTAACATGTTTGCCTTCGAACGGGTGCATCGCGTCCCGGGTCAAGCACCACCAAAGGGAGCAATTCCCAAACCTATGATTGCAAAGATCCTGCATTTACGTGATCGGGAGAATATTTTGAAAGGGGCCTTAACAGGGCCTGAATTGGAGTTCAATGGCTACCAGATTTCTATATATCCTGATTTCTCCGCTGCCATCCAGAAACAAAGAGCCTCTTTTCAGCAGGTGAAGAAGCGACTGGAAGAAGACTGCGGGAGCAGGGGGAGGTATGAGTGACTGGTCTGTTTTTTTTTAACCCCCCCCCTTCTTTGTTTTTCTCGCTTTATTATTATTATTATTATTATTATTTTTGCTGGGATGATACCCTGCCTGGAACTCTGCATTTTTGCCTTACTTCCCTGGCAGTCCAGGCGATTGACTACGTTATTATGATGCTGTATCTATGTGTTTTCTTGCTGCTCAAGATAACCCACTGCATAGTGGGAGCCTGCGGACTGTTCTGTCTACTGCAAAGGTTTTTTTTTTCTTTTGTTTTTTTCTCGTCAGTTTTCTCTTTCTTGGGACTTGTTCCTCAAGGTGCTGGAGCCTGTCAGAATAATCTAAGTCTTACATCCGTTTACCCTTTCTCTTGGTTAAAGGTTATGGGATCAAAGTGCCTGGCAAGTTGGCTGGGTGCAGGGAGGGGGGTGGGGGCCCTATAGGTGTTTATTCTGCTGGGACAATTTTTTTTCTATCTGTACTCTTTATACTCAGCGTGTGCAATACATTTTCTCCTGTTAAACAGCTGCCGCTCTATTTCTAGGGGGGGAGGGAGCTCTGGAGCTCTGAGACTTTGGCTCCCCTCTTCGCAGGGGGGGCATTTCTGCTCTTTGTTTATCTGCAATGGAGGTAAATCTCAGGGTTGTGTCCTGGAACGTCCGAGGACTTAATTCCAAATTTAAACGTTCCTTGGTATTTGATAGCATTAAAAAAGTATAAATCACACTTGATCCTATTGCAAGAGACTCATTTGCAGGGCTCCAGGGTTCTTTCTCTAAAAAGGGCACATGTTGCTGGAGTGTATCATGCCAGCTTTTCTTCCTATGCTAGGGGAGTTTCTACCCTGGTCACAAAATCTTTGCCCATCTTCATTCATGCGGATAAAACTGATATTAAGGGTAGATATGTTATTCCTGTGGTGAAAGTGCTGAAAAAGTTCCTGACATTTGTTAATATATATGTACCTCCTCGCTTCTCGATGTCCCATTTAGATGACATGCTGCAGGCTACTTATAAGACAACAGAAGGGAGGATTTTCATTCTGGGGGATTTGAATGCAGTGGCGGACTCAACCATGAATAGGTTGGTTGCACCATCTGGAGCTCCGGCCCCCCTGGTGGGCTAGCTGTCTACATATGGATCCCGTGATGTTTGGCGTTTTAAATATCCGGCTGCTAAGGAATATTCCTGCTACTCTGAAATGCATAGAACGCTATCCAGAATAGATGCCATCCTTGAGGAGGGGGAGGGCCTGGAAATGGTCAGGGAGGTGACATATCTCCCTAGAGCACATTCTGACAATTCTCCCATGCTGCTGGATCTTAGCCTGGGGCCAAAACCAGGGATCTGTCATTGGCGGATGGAAGCTAGTTGGTTGCAGGAGGAATACGTAAAGATTAAATGTAATGAAGCTATTAAGCTTTTCTGGACTGAAAATAGGAACGCTGGGTCAGATCTCCCTCAGTGGGAGGCGTTTAAAGCCACTCTAAGAGGGATGTTTATAGCGGAGGTGAGCGGGTTTAAAAAACAGTTGGCCTCTACGATACAGGACAGGGAAAAGGAAGTATCTCTAGCGGAAGCAGAATACGTTAGGGGGCCGACGCGGGAGGAATTGAGGACTTTACAGGACAAAACTAGGGCGTA